>NC_134690.1:226464609-227664609 GCF_050947455.1 Rhinoderma darwinii | reverse complement strand
TTAGTGTCACGGTGCATGTTGTGGACCCACTGGGCCGTAGCGCGTAGCGGATAGGCAGCTGGCCAGCCAGGTACAATACAATGTCTATAGTCCAGAAAGGGTACCTGTGGCAATGTAGACAGTAGCGGTGATTCAGGCTTAAGATAAGCAGACGGACACCCATTGGGTGTAACACAGCAGATGCAGTGGAAGACACAGCTAGACTTCAACTCTAGACGGCACAGAGGCACGGTAGCACAGAATACAGGGTACAGGCAGCAGGAACGGGTAACACTGGGAACTGGAAAACACTGGCAGACTATTTGCAAGACAAACTTTAGGTATACAACAACGCTCAGGCAATGATCAAGAGGGTAGAGCCCTCTTTATAGTCCAGCAGCATTCTGTACCGATTGCAGATTACCTGCAATTGTGCACGCACAGGCCCTTTAAGGCCGTGCATGCGCGGGCGCGCGCACCCTGCGGGAAACAGTCTCTGAAGCAGGAAGTGACTGCCGTTGTCTCCCTGGAGGGAGATGCCGCCGAGCACTCACATGTCTATGGCCGCAGCCGTCAGAGGGCAAGTCAGAACAACGGGCCGTGGCCATAGACGTTACAGTTAGCAGTGACCATTCGTCTGCTTCGGTGCCCCATACGCAGAAGGGTTTGCTGAATTGTTGTTTTAGACACACATCTAATAGCCCCCTGGTTGATTATCATGGTGAGCTACTCCACTGTAGCTTGTCGTTCTGCCCTCGCACACCTTCGTAACTGAAATTCATTTTTCACATCATTGGCATGTGATTCTCCGGCGTTTCTACGTCACTCCCAATGGTGCCATTTGTCCACTCACAATACACTTTCACCACAGCAGCACGCAAACCGTTCACAAACTGCGCTGTTTGAGAAATACTGCCACCCTTGGCCCAAAAAGCCAATAATTAACCCTTTTAGCAAATCTAATATATCGCCCCTTTCACCCATGGAAACAATGGGTAATATGTGTTCAGACAGCCTTTTGCATACCTTATATATCTACCAAGCCAGCCCACAACACATTACTTTCTTAATGGGCTACGCACTACCGTCGTCGAAAGTAGGAGGTGGTCATAATAATGTGACTCGATTGTGTATTATGAGGGCCTAAGAGGCTGGATCCACATTTTGCAGGTTTGCATAACTGAACCAGTGACTAGAATTCATAACCTTCAGAAATGTAGCATTTAGTTGTAAAGTTCTGCAAGGGTCTGTCCCTCCCAGAATATTGATCTTATTAGTCATCTGTGAATTGCTATCTGGGAAATATTGAGGGAAGATTTGAGTTACACCTGTAGATATCTCTTTCATTTAATTTTTGGGACAATATTGAATATTGATCATCTACTGGTTTCGAGTGAGGAGCAATGCATGGGCTGGGATTTTACTCTGCCTATCCTTCAATGTACTGAGTGTTATCTTACAAGTTCTCTGGAAATGGAAATGGATTTACTGGTAGGTATAACTCAATTTTTGTTTTTATTTTTATAGGTTATTTAAATTTAGAGAAGATTTGGGTTTAAGTCAACATTTGGTATATTTTCACCATAATTTTTATATTGACATATGAAAGCTTACACAAAGTAAACCAAGTCCTACCTATGGGTTTAATGTGCTGCTATTTCATCCTATCCCTTATGAAATTCTGAACTGTCATTGTATTACCATTCCTGAATTAATAGTCTGTCTGTGCATGCTGAATTTTGATATGATGCTTTCTTGCTACAAAAGATGTTGTTTCTTTTCAAATCAGTCTCCAATTTTGTGATCCCTCCTCTCCATGTAACATTGCACTTCTTGGCACGTGCTCAAGTTAGTAAGATTAGAGTCTGCTGCAGGAATTTGATTTAGTCTCTGGTTTTGATTTCGAGAAAGATGATACCTCATAAGAGTGAGATGGGCTTAAATTTCATTCTTTTCTAGGCATATCATGTGTTGCATTTTCTACAATGGGCAACAGTTCAACAAGAATTTTTTTTCACAAAGTAATGAGACCATTAACATAAAGTCTGCTTATTATACATGGCATATAATATAATAACTGCATTTTTTTTACATTTGTATTAATTTGCTGTAATTTGGGAAGGTGACTATTTCCAACCCGTAAACGATGAAATAAATGATTTCTGCATACATTTGACCTAAAATGTGATGGGATCTGCATGTCATAATTATGGGTTAAGAGTATCCACTGAGCCAGAAACACACAAAAATATATGTTTTTATCCAGATATTGATCATATATAAATGTCCTTAGTAGTAAAACCTATGCATTCAGTATGTGTGACCCACTTTAATAACATCGACTTTTATGTAATTTATGCATTAGTCACACATTGGCATGGGAAAGTTGTGGCCCATTCGTTTTAACATGGATGTTAGAGGGGTTTCTTACACGTCGTGCCATATATTTTCATTTTGTCCTTGGGAATTTCAAAATATCACTTCTTTAATCATTCTTTGATAAACTGACATTATTTCTTCTATAGACTTTGCTAATACAACCCAGAATGAATATATCCATCTGTGAATGTAAGGTTACCTGGCACAATTGACAGCAAAGCAGCTCTAAATCACGATACTACCACCAATACCTTAAAGAGGCTCTGTCACCAGATTTTGCAACCCCTATCTGCTATTGCAGCAGATCGGCGCTGCAATGTAGATAAGAGTAACGTTTTTATTTTTAAAAAACGAGCATTTTTGGCCAAGTTATGACCATTTTTGTATTTATGCAAATGAGGCTTGCTAAAGTCCAACTGGGCGTGTTTACAGTAAAAGTCCAACTGGGCGTGTATTATGTGTGTTACATCTGGGCGTGTTTACTTCTTTTACTAGCTGGGCGTTCTGACGAGAAGTATCATCCACTTCTCTTCAGAACGCCCAGCTTCTAGCAGTGCAGACACACAGCTTGTTCTCGAGAGATCACGCTGTGTCGTCGCTCACTTCCTGCCCCAGGTCCTGCATCGTGTCGGACGAGCGAGGACACATCGGCACCAGAGGCTACAGTTGATTCTGCAGCAGCATCGGCGTTTGCAGGTAAGTCGATGTAGCTACTTACCTGCAAACGCTGATGCTGCTGCAGAATCAACTGTAGCCTCTGGTGCCGATGTGGCCGACACGATGCAGGACCTGGGGCAGGAAGTGAGTGACGTCACAGCGTGATCTTTCGAGAACACGCTGTGTGTCTGCACTGCCAGAAGCTGGGTGTTAACGAACAGAAGTGGATGATGCTGATTCGTCAGCATCATACACTCCCATTCCTAACGCCCAGCTAGTAAAAGAAGTAAAAACGCCCCGATGTACACACATAATACACGCCCAGTTGTACTTTTACTGTAAACCCGCCCAGTTGTACTTTTGCAAGCCTCATTTGCATAAATACAAAAATGGTCATAACTTGGCCAAAAATGCTCGTTTTTTAAAAATAAAAACGTTACTGTAATCTACATTGCAGCGCCTATCTGCTGCAATAGCAGATAGGGGTTGCAAAATCTGGTGACAGAGCCTCTTTAAAGTGTAACTAAATGTTCGTCAAACTTCTGACATGTCATAGTGACATGTCAGAAGTTTTTATTGGTGGGGGTCCGAGCACTGAGACACCCACCAATCACTAAAACTAAGCGGCAGAAAAGCTTGTGTGAGCGCTCAGCTGCTTCTTTGGTGATAGTCTTTTACCGGAAAGCCGATGTATCGGAGTACGGGCTCGTAGACTTTCTATTGAGCAAGTACTCCGATACATTGATTGGAGCCATTAAACCACCAGCATGTCGTTTAGTGTTCCAAACCGGCCCACGTCGATGCCGGCTGTTTAGGCAATAGTTAGTAAAATAATTTACTGAGAGGAGTCCAGCGGCATCAGGCGCATGCTCATAGAGCACATGAAACCGAGGACAGTACACTGCACATGTGCACGATGCTAATGGACTCCACTCAATAAATTGTAAATTATTTTACTAACTATTGCCTAAACGGCTGGTATAGATGAGGACAGGTTTGGAAAACTAAAACCCAGCTGTATGCTGTATACTGTATGCTGTAAGCTGTATACGGCATGCTGGTGGTTTAGTGGCTATAAACCTAGTGACTGGTTGCCTTTTAACCCCTTAAGGACGCAGCCTAGTTTGGGCCTTAAGGCTCAGAGCACATTTTTCAAATCTGACATATTTCACTTTATGTGGTAATAACGTCGGAATGCTTAAACCTATCCAAGCGATTCTGAGATTGTTTTCTCGTGACACTTTGGGCTTCATGTTCGTGGTAAAATTTGGTCGATATATTCAGTCTTTATTTGTGAAAAATTGCAAAATTTAGAGAAAATTTACAAAAAATTGCATTTTTCAGAATTTAAATGCATCTGCTTGAAAAACAGACAGTTAGGGTATGTGCACACACACTAATTACGTCCGTAATTGACGGACGTATTTCGGCCGCAAGTCCCGGACCGAACACAGTGCAGGGAGCCGGGCTCCTAGCATCATACTTATGTACGACGCTAGGAGTCCCTGCCTCGCTGCAGGACAACTGTCCCGTACTGTAATCATGTTTTCAGTCCGGGACAGTAGTTCCACAGAGAGGCAGGGACTCCTAGCGTCTTACATAAGTATGATACTAGGAGCCCGGCTCCCTGCACTGTGTTCGGTCCGGGACTTGCGGCCGAAATACGTCCGTCAATTACGGACGTAATTAGTGTGTGTGCACATACCCTTATACCACCCAAAATAGTTACTAGTTCACATTTCCCATATGTCTACTTTAGATTGGCATCGTTTTTTGAACATTATTTTATTTTTCTTGGACGTTACAAGGTTTAGAACATAAACAGCAATTTCTCATATTCTTAAGAAAATTTCAAAAGCCTTTTTTTGAAGGTGCCAGTACAGTTCTGAAGTGGATTTGAGGGGCCTATTAATTAGAAACCCCCATAAAACACCCCATTTTAAAAACTAGACCCCTCAAAGTATTCAAAACAGCATATAGAAAGTTTTTTAACCCTTCAGGCATTTCACAGGAATTAAAGCAAAGTGGAAATGAAATTTGCAAATTTCATTTTTTCTGCTGAATTTCAATTTTATTCAATTTTTTTTTAGTAACACAGAAGGTTTTACCAGAGAAATACTACTAAATATGTATTGTCCAGATTCTGCAGTTTTTAGAAATGTCCCACATGTGCCTCTAGTGCGCTCGTGGACTAAAACACAAGCCCTAGAAGCAAAGAAGCACCTAGTGCATTTTGAGGCCTCTTTTTTATTAGAATATATTTTAGGCAGCATGCCAGGTTTGAAGAGGTGTTGAGGTATCAAAACAATGGAAACCCACCAGAAGTGGCCCCATTTTGGAAATTACACCCCTCAAGGAATTCATTTATGGTTTTTGTTATCATTTTGACCGCACCGTTTTCTCACAGCACCTATTTGAATTGGGCTGTGAAATGAAAAAAATTATATTTTATCCAATAAGATGTCATTTTTGATCAAATTTTCTTATTTTCACAGGGAACAACATACCCCATTTTGTTGCCCAATTTGTCCTTAGTGCGGCAATACCCCATTTGTGGTGATAAACTGCCGTTTGGGCCCATGGGAGGGCTCAGAAGGAAAGGAGCGCTATGTGTTTGTTGGAGTCCAGATTTTGCTGGATTGGTTTTTGGGTGCCATGTCGCATTTGCAGAGCCCCAGAGGTATCAAAGCAATGGAAACCCACCAGAAGTGACCCCATTTTGGAAACTAGACCCCTCAAGGAATTCATTTATGGTTTTTGTTATCATTTTGACCGCACAGTTTTTTCACAGCACCTATTTGAATTGGGCTGTGAAATGAAAAAAATTATATTTTTTCCAATAAGATGTCATTTTTGATCAAAATTTCTTATTTTCACAGGGAACAACATACCCCATTTTGTTGCCCAATTTGTCCTTAGTGCGGCAATACCCCATTTGTGGTGATAAACTGCCGTTTGGGCCCATGGGAGGGCTCAGACGGAAAGGAGCGCTATGTGTTTGTTGGAGTCCAGATTTTGCTGGATTGGTTTTCGGGTGCCATGTCGCATTTGCAGAGCCCCAGAGGTATCAAAGCAATGGAAACCCACCAGAAGTGACCCCATTTTGGAAACTACACCCCTCAAGGAATTCATTTTTGGTTTTTGTTATCATTTTGACCGCACAGTTTTTTCACAGCACCTATTTGAATTGGGCTGTGAAATGAAAAAAATGATAATTTTTCCAATAAGATGTCATTTTTGATCAAAATGTCTTATTTTCACAAGGAACAACATACCCCATTTTGTTGCCCAATTTGTCCTTAGTGCGGCAATACCCCATTTGTGGTGATAAACTGCCGTTTGGGCCCATGGGAGGGCTCAGAAGAAAAGGACCACCATTTGGCCTACTGGAGCTTTTCTGGTGCTAAGTCATGTATGCAGAAGCCCCTGAGGTACCAGTACAGTTGAAACCCCCGAGAAGTGACCCCATTTTAAAAACTACACCCCTTAAGACATTCATCTAGAGGTGTAGTGAGCATTTTGACCCCACAGGTACTGTGTAAAAGATAATGCGCAGCAGATGGTGCAGTGTGAGATTTGCAATTTTATATATATATATGCCATTTCAGTGTCCAATATAGTGTGCCCAACATGCGCCACCGGAGATATACACCCCTTAAATTGTAATGTGGGTTCTCCTGGGTACGGCAATACCCTACATGTGGCTGTTATCAGCTGCCTGGGCATACGGCAGGGCTCAGAAGGGAAAGATGAGGGGGGTAAGCTGTGCGGAGTGCATCAGGGTAAATTAAAAATCAAGGGATGTATGATACATTTTAAAACAATCTTTTATACAGAGCTCTGGTTTTTCGGGACACATGTCACATTGGTATATTGTGTTCTTCCTTATCCCCCTCTTATAGCAGACTCTGCACCTCTTTTGACTCTTTCCCTTTCCACCGGTTTGGGGAACTTCTCCTGGAAAGTGTTGCCCTGGTACGATGCGTGTGGCCTCGCTTCCAGAAGTACTGGGTGCCCCCCCTTCCTGGTCCCTAAAGATTAGATCTTCAAATTCCAGGAAAGTTCCCCTCTGGCCTGCACATCGACATAGCACGTACGCATTGTACAAAGCCATCTGTATGATGTGCCCGGCCAGCTTCTTATACCACACCGCATGGCGCTGTAGGGCTTCAGGACTTGATTTGACAAGTCCATCCCTCCCATGTACCTATTGTAGTCCAGGATGCAGTCTGGTTTGGGGGTGGCCTTTCCTTCATATATCCTAAATCTGTAGGTATACCCTCATGCACTCTCGCACAGCTTATACATCTTCACGCCATACCTTGCCCTCTTACCCGGCAGGTACTGGCGGAATTGAACCCTCCCTTTAAAATGTACCAGGGACTCATCAATAGAAAAACACTTCTCGGGGGTGTATGCTTGGGAAAACCGGGCACTGAAACAGTCTAATAGGGGTCTCCGTTTATACAAACGGTCAAAACTGGGGTAATCTCGGGGTGGGCACGGCTCATTATCAGTATAATGTAAGAAGCGAAGTATTGCCTCATTTATTTATTTTTTTAGGTTCCAGTTCATTTCTGAAGTTGCTGTGAGGGGCCCATATATTAGAAACCCCTATCAAACACCCCATTTTAGAAACTAGACCCCTCAAAGTATTCACAACAGCATATAGAAAGTTTATGAACCCTTTAGGTGTTTCACAGAAATTTAGAGCAAAGTAGAGGTGAAATTTACTCTTTTTATACCATTTTTTTTATAACACAAAAGGTTTTATCAGAGAAACGCAACTCAATATTTATTGCCCAGATTCTGCAGTTTAGAGAAATATCCCACATGTGGCCCTAGTGCGGTAATTGACTGAAGCACCGGCCTCCGAAGCAAAGGAGCACCTAGCGGATTTTGAGCCCTCTTTTTTATTAGGCACCATGTCCGGTTTGAAGAGGTCTTGTGGTGCCAAAACATTGGAAACCCCCCAAAAGTGACCCCAATTTGGAAACTAGACCCCTTGAGGAATCCATTGTAGTTTTCTTGGGGTGCATGCGGCTTTTTGATCAGTTTTTATTCCATTTTTAGGTGGCGTGGTGACTAATAAACAGCAATTCTACTATTGTTTTTGTATACTTTTTTTTTTACAGCGTTCACCGTGCGCTATAAATGATATATTAACTTTATTCTGCGGGGCGATACGATTACGTCGATACCAGATGTTTATAGTTTTTTTTTTATGTCTTATGGCGTTTGCACAATAAAATACGTTTTGTAAACAATCATTCACTTTTGGTGTTACCTTATTCTAAGAGCCATAACGTTTTTATTTTTCAATCAATAAAGCCGTGCGAGGACTTATTTTTTGCGTAACGAACTGTAGTTTCCATCAGTACCATTTTTAGGTACATGCGACTTTTTGATCTCTTTTTATTCCATTTTTTGGGAGGTGAAGTGACCAAACAATTGTGATTGTGGTACGGTTTATTAATATTTTTTTTTACGGCGTTCACCGTGCGGGATAAATAACAAAATAATTTTGTAGTTCAGCCCGTTACGGACGCGGCGATACCAATTATGTATAGTTTATTTGTTTGTTTATATATTTTTATTAATAATAAATGACTGATAAGGGAAAAAGTGGGACTTTTACTTTTATAACTTTTAAAACTTTTATTTTCTTATTTTTACACATCTTTTTTTAACTTTTTTTTAACTTTATTACTTTGTCCCACTAGGGGACTTGAGGGCAGGAGGCTCTGATCGCTATTCTAATACACTGCACTACATGCGTAGTGCAGTGTATTAGAGCTGTCAGCTACTCACTGACAGCAAGCATAGTGGGTCCTGACGTTGTCAGGACCCACTAGGCTTCCGTCTATGGCATAGCCGGACGCCATTGTTTGGTGTCCGGTTGCCATAGTCACCATCGCCGGCCGCTATCGTGTAGCAGGCCGGCGATGGCGGATTAACCCCTAAGAAGCCGCGATCGCTATTGAACGCGGCTTCTGAGGGGTTAATCGGCGGGGGAGCTCCGCGATCGGTCCCGGCACATCGAGCAGTGATAGTCTGCTGTCGGAAACAGCAGCTATCACAGCTCATGAACGCGCCCCGCGCGAACGGCGCCGTGTTTACTCCATGACCTACTATTAGGTCACTGAGCGCGAACGCTACAGTTAGCATGACCTAATAGTAGGTCATGGAGCGTTAAGGGGTTAAACCAAGATGAGTTTCTTTTACTGAAATACAGTGTTTGCTAAATTATTCTAATTTAAGCCAAAAAGGATAGATAGATAGATAGATAGATAGATAGATAGATAGATAGATAGATAGATAGATAGATAGATAGATAGATAGATAGATAGATAGATAGATAGATAGATAGATAGATAGATAGATAGATAGATAATTGTATTTATCCCATCAGGGAAATTATTTTGTTTGTCACAACTCCAAAAATATTACACATCACAATACCAAACAAAGTCTATGTCACCACACATAAAATAATACTTTTTGATTTTTTCGTCAATAGGGCTTATTCTTGCGGGAGGAGTTGTAGTTTCTAATGGCACCATTTAACTTTATTCTGCTTCTCAAGACGATTACGGTGATACCAAATTTATATCTTTTTTTATCTTTTACTACTTTTAAAAAAGCAAAATTTGCTTTGTTTCACCACATTCTAAGAGCCGTAACTTTTTAATTTTTTCATGGATTGAGTGGAATGAGGGCTTATTTTTTGCAGGACGAGCTCTAGTTTTTATTTCTTTATTAAAGCTAAGGTAACCAAATAAACTGATTTGGACTTTTTAAATTAGTTTTTTATGGCGTTCACCGTGCGAGTTAAATAATGGTATATTGTAATAGTTCGAACTTTTACGGAGGCAGCGATGCCAATTTTGTTTATTTTTTACATTGCTTTACAGGAAAAATCTGAAAAGGTTTTTTTTTTTACTTTTTTTTTTTCCACTACTAATAACTTCATTAAACTTTTTTGTTACACATCTTATTAGCCCCCATAGGGGACTTAAACCAGCGATCGTTAGATGTGATTCATCTAACAGAATATTGGAAATCTTAACGTCATATTCCTCAACACCTCTTCAGACATTGGCACTCCCCCACCTATTATTGCACCAGCCCTCACGATTACCTTATTTAACTTGTTCATCTCTGCCTTCCTGATGTTACCGCCTCAACAGACCACAACAAAAAAATGATACTCAAGACTACAGAATCCTAAAACATAATTAGCATTTTGTTACTCACGTTAAAAGATCTCAAATGCCGCAAGAAATACAACCAGCTCATAGCCTTCCTATACACCTTATCCGTATTCTCAATCCAATTCAACTTGTGGCCCAGATATACACCTAAATATTTATAAGATGACACTCGATCAACTTCTTGATTAAAAGGAGTCACTGGCACCACATCCTCCGGTTTCCTACGCACGTCAATAATCATCTCTTTTGTCTTTCCAATATTCAGCTGTAATCCATTCTTATTACTCCAACTCACAAAATCCCTTACCAGATCCCTATATTCTCCTTCAGAGCCACCTCTTATAGCCGCCATAACTACCATGTCATCTGAGAACTTCTGTAGATGGCAGTACTCTGACCGATACCTAAAATCTGCCGTGTACAAATAAAAACAGTGAAAGTACCGTACCTTGAGGCGCCCCTATATCACTTATTACAATCTGCGACAAACAAGAGCCACTACACACAATTGGTGCGTGCCCAATTAAATAATCAAAAATCCAATTGGACACCTCACCATCAATGTGCATACTCTTAATTTTATTTCTCATTAACTGAGTGCTTATTAAATTAAACGCACTTGAAAAATAAAACAAAACATAATCCTAACCACCACCCTACTAATTTTAAGAAAGGAGTATGCCCTATGCAACAAATATAAGACTGCATCTTTAACTCCATTCCGAGGTTTATAAGCAAATTGTAAAGGATCCACATAGTTTGTCACAGCTGATTTCAAGCACACTAACACTAGCCTCTCAAAGACTTTCATAGTATGGGATGTCATTACCACTGGACGGTAATAATTTGGTATTCCAGGGTTTAAAACATTAGGTATCGGTAGCACACATGATGTTTTCCAACTATGGGCACCCTCTGCTGTTTTAAGCTCAAATGAAACAAGTTAGCAAATGGACCACATAATTGATCCGCACAAATTCTCAAAACTCGGGAACTGATATCATCTGGTCCTGTAGCTTTCCTAATATTTAAACTTTTTAATTCATTTCTCACTGTCTCTGCGGTTACCCTTAGAGTACTAACAGAGCAACCCTCCCCCTGCTTCGTATCTCCACCCTCCTCCATTCCACCCACTACCCTAATTCCCTCCTCAGTTTAATTTGTCCCTGGACATTTTCCTGTACTCCTCTAGTTGATCCAAATGGGCTGTAAAAATTGTTAATGAGCAGCAATATTCTTTGTAGACTAGTAGTTTCCTTTTTCCCATGTACATTATGCCTGCTCATTGTTGACTTTAATCTGTTTTACCCGTTAGTGACAGCCCCATAGTGTTTTTACGGTGGCCACTAATAGGCTTTATTCCGATGCAATAGACTTTTTATGGCGCTGCATCGGAATAAATAAACAGAGCAGGGAGCCGTTAAATCTCCCTGCTCTCAGCTACCAGAGGTAGCTGAGGGCTGGGGGCATCCCTGCTCTAACAGGTGAGATCGATTTTAGTATCGATCTCATCCATTTAATCCCTCAGATGCGCTCAATAGCGAGCGCCACATCGGAGTTGTTTTGTAGAGAGGGATGGAGCTCCCTCTCATCCCACCGGCGATAAGATCACAGGGTGTCGGTGTCTTCTATGGCAGCCGGGGGACCTAATAAAGGCCCCCAGGTCTGCCTGTAGTGTATGCCTGCTAGGTCATGCCTGAGGCATGGCCCAGCAGATGCCTGTCCGTTTTACACGGACAGGCATAATACAGTGCAATACAGAAGTATTGCAGTGTATTATAAATGCTATCGGACGATCGAATAGTGAAGTCCCCTAGTGGGACTAGTAAAAAAGTAAAAAAAGTTTTTTTTAAAAAAAGTGAAGAAAAAATGAAAAACCCACTTTTTCCCCTTACAAACTGCTTTATTATTATCAAAAAATAAAATAAAGTAAAAAAAAGTTACACATATTTGGTATCGCCGCATCCGTAACTACCCCAAGTATAAAGTTATTACATCATTTAACCCGCACAGTGAACGTCGGAAAAAAATAAATAAAAAACAATGCAAAAATTGCTGTTTTCTTTGAATCCTGCCTTAAAAAAAATGTGATAAAAAGTGATCAGAAAGTCGCATCTACTCCAAAATGGTACCAATAAAAACTACAAGTCGTCCTGCAAAAAAAAGCCCTCATACAACTGCATCGGTGAAAAAATAAAAAAGCTATGGCCCTTCAAATATGGAGACACAAAAACAAATCATTTTGAAAAAAAAGGGTTTTTACTGTGTAAAAGTAGTAAAACATAAAAAATCGATATGAATTTGGTATCGTTGCAGTCGCAACAACCCGCTGAATAAAGTTATTGTGTTATTTATACCACACGGTAAACGGCGTAAATTTAGGACACAAAAAAGTGTGGCGAAATTTTCAGGTTTTTTTCTATTCCCCCCCAAAAAAAGTTCATAAACGTTAATCAATAAATTCTATGTACCCCAAAATGGAGCTATTAAAAATTACAACTTGTCCCACAAAAACCAAGACCTTATATAGCTATGTCGACGTAAAAATAAAAAAGTTATAGCTCTTTGAATGAGACGATGGAAAAACTTAAAAAATAGCTTGGTCATTATGGTCTAAAATAGGTTGTTCATTAAGGGGTTAAAAGAGGCCTATGAATCCTGATAGATTATCCTAGTATTAGGTCACTTGTGATCTCATGGAATGTTAAATGTTTTGCTCTTGGGGTAATGTATTTTTATTGCATTCTCTTTATTTTCTTGTTTTACATTAGTTTACAATTATGCAGATATTTAAAAATTTCTTAAAGGTTCATAAACTTGCTAATAAAATAAATCGAGACCTATAATCTGTTATCTTGATGACATCATTTGTATTTTGATTTTGCATTTATATATAAATTGCACTAATAAAGCTTTTCATACTATTTCAATATAAGTGGTTATGTTTTGGCATCATTATGTTTGATGCGTTATTCACGTTGCGATTACTTGTGGATCACAGTCTTTAGATGGTGAAGAATACACAACATGTCAATTTAGAAAATTATCTGCACACAGTTCCTATGGCTAAATTAAACAAATTTGCGTATAACAATGTATTAGAAAAATGCTTTCAATGGCATTCCCAAAATGCTCATAATGCGTTAATATAAAGTGCTTTAAATGTTTATATAGTGTGCATACTTCTTTTATGAGTATACTAGTCCTTCTCAATGAATTAGAATATCATCAAAAATTTAATTTATTTCAGTAATTCAATTCAAAAAGTGAAACTCATATATTATATTTTCATCACACACAGAGTGATCCATTTCCAGTATTTTTTTATTTTAATGTTGAAGATTATGGCTAACAGTTAATGAAAACCCAACATTTAGTCTCTTATAAAATTAGAATATTGAATAAACGTTCAAGATTGTAGACTCATGGTGTCACACTCTAATCAGCTAATCAACACAAAACACCTGCAAAGGTTTCCTAAGCCTTTAAATGGTCCAACAGTCTGGTTCAGTGCTTCAAGAGCCACCACACAGAGACGTATCCAGGACATGGGCTGCAACTGTCGCATTCCTTAAGAATATGTCAGAAACGTCTTACCTGGGCTAAGGAGAAAAAGTACTGGTTTGTTGCTCAGTGGTCCAAAGTCCTGTTTTCAGATTAAAGTAAATTTTGCATTTCATTGGGAAATCTAGGTCCCAGAGTCTGGATGAAGGGTGGATAGGCACTCAATCCAAGTTGCTTGCGGTCCAGTGTGAAGTTTCCACAGTCAGTGATGGTTTGGGGAGCCATGTCATCTGCTGGTGTTGGTCCACTGTGTTATATCAAGTCCAGAGTCAGCGCAGCCGTCTACCAGGAAACTTTAGAGCACTTCATGCTTCCCTCTGCTGACAAGCTGTATAGAAATGCTGATTTCATTTTCCAGCAGAACTTGCCTCCTGCCCACACTGTGGTTATTAAACCAGGTATTGGTACTTTTGGCAGTGTGGGCAGGTGGAAAGTCCTGCTGGAAAATGAAATCAGCATCTCCATAAAGTTTGTTAGCAGAGGGAAGCATGAAGGACTCTAAAGTTTCCTGGTAGACGGCCGCGCTGACTCTGGACTTGATATAACACAGTGGACCAACACCAGCAGATGACATGGCTCCCCAAACCATCACTGACTGTGGAAACTTCACACTGGACTGCAAGCAACTTGGACTGATGCCTCTCCACTCTTTCTCCAGACTCTGGGACCTTTATTGCCAAATGAAATGCAAAATTTACTTTCATCTGAAAACAGGACTTTGGACCACTGAGCAAGAGACCAGTCCTTTTTCTGCTTAGCCCAGGTAAGACGCTTCTGACCTTGTCTCAAGGAATGTGACAGTTGTAGCCCATGTCCTGGATACGTCTGTGTGTGGTGGCTCTTGAAGCACTGACTCCAGCCGCAGTCTACTCCTTGTAAATGTCTCCATATTTTTGAATGTCCTTTTCTTGACAATCCTTTCAAGTCTGTGGTTATCCCTGTTGCTTATGCATCTTTTTCTACCACACTTTTTCCTTCCTCTAAACTTTCCATTAATATGCTTGAATACAGCACTTTGTGAACAGCCAGCTTCTCCAATGCCCTTTTGTGGCTTACCGTCCTTGTGGAGGGTGTCAATGACTGTCTTCTGAACAACTGTCAAGTCAGCAGTCTTCCCCATGATTGTGTAGCCTACTGATCCAGACTGTTGGACCATTTAAAGCCTTAGGAAACCTTTGCAGGTGTTTTGATTAGCTGATTAGAGTGTCAGACCATGAGTCTACAATCTTTAACTTTTACCCACTGTTAGCCATAATCTTCAACATTAAAATAAAAAAATGCTGGAAATAGATCACTCTGTGTGTAATGAAAATATAATATATGAGTTTCACTTTTTGAATTAAATTACTGAAATAAATTAACTTTTTGATGATATTCTAATTCATTGAGATGGACTGGTATATAGTGAGGTTTGTATTTAGAACAGAAGTTGGGCATTTCTTAGTAATACTGCATATATTTCATCCTGACCACCATATTTTCATATCCCTGTGTATTTTAGAAAAACGCCTTCACTGATGACACTGGAATAACCAACTGGATGGAGCACATCTTCCTTTCTCATGGTTCATTGCTGGCTAAGAGCTGTCAAGCGGCAATGGAACTAGCAAAGCACGATCAAGACGTCCAGTCTATGGCTTTCCAATACGGGAAGCACATGTCATATAGCTATAAGGTACATTTATTATGTCATGGTCTTTTTTTTAATTATTTGTATTATGTTGTTTAGAGTTATGTTTCACTTACCAATGGTGAATTTGGGAATGTAATGATCTTTGGGTGTTTAATATTCTCAGGGAAAAATATAGAAATACATTTCCTACTCATTGGGTGGCCTTTTTCAGCTACAGCTTAAATTCTCTATTTACAATTCTGGAAGACTTTTTGAAAATAAACTGCTCCAAATACCTGCTGATAGTTCATTTATTGGCAGTTTATGAAAGGTAAAATATTAGTAGAAGAACTGAATTATCAGTTTGCTTTGGCCTTGCTTGCAGGATTGCCTGTTTTTTTTTTGTCAAATATGTAACTAAAACTATTTACTTTTAGTGGAAAAGAAAACCATGAAGGAAATATTTGACATGGGATTAAAGTACTATTTCTGGTGCAAGAATAAAAAGACATGTACCGGCTGTTTGTGAATAGCTGTAGCTTCATTTGGAAGCCGCCATTTCTGAGGCTATATATTGTTCTCTGTAGCTAATAACAAAGTGGTAGTGAGAAAAAACTGAAAAATGGACACAAAATGGACAGAATAATCCAACAGTCAAGATTCCTTTATTTATACAAATATGTACAAGTATATCAGTTCTAAAAGGCATAAAGCATTAAAGGGGTATTCCTATCTCAATGATCATAGCTTAAAGAGGTTATCCAGGAATACATTTTATTTATATTTTAACTTAATTGGACATATTTAAGTAAATTTCTGTCTGTTTACCTGTGGCAGCGTTACTCTGTTCTGATCTGCGGTCACGTGACTGCACCGAGAGTAAATTTTTCATTTCCTGTGAAGTTCCGTGCCTTTGCTCAGCCAGCACTTCCGGCTGAGAAAGGCACGGCGCGTCATCAACTATATTTACAGGCAGTGAGCCGGGCGGATGTTTCATGAGCTCTTCAGAGCTCCGCCTCCTCTGGTCCTGCCGCCTGTAAACATAGTTGATGACGCGCCGTGTCTCTACACAGCAGGAAGTACTGGCAGAGTAGAGACACAGAACCTCGTCTCTGCTTGTTTACACCCCTCCTCCTCCTATCTCAGAGTTCCCGCACTGCCTGCCCGTCTCCTCTCATCTCCCACCTGCGTCCCACCTCGCGGTGCCACCCCCTGGTGGCAGCACCCACCCTGATGGTTTATACAGTTATCACACGGGTTATATAAATACAGGGATGATGGGGGTTATATACAGGAATGATGGGGCCATCATCCCTGAATATAACTCCCATCGCCCCTGTGCATAACCCCCATCATCCCTGTGTATTACCCCCATCAACACTATATAACCCCATCATCCCTGTATATAACCCCCATCATCCCTGTGTATTACCCCATCATCCCTGTATATAACCCCCATCATCCCTGTATATAACCCCCATCATCCCTGTAAATAACCCCGATCATCCCTGTGTATTACCTCATCATCCCTGTATATAACCCCCATCATCCCTGTGTATTATCTCATGATCCGTGTACTACCTCATCATCCCTGTGTATAACCCCCATCCCCCCCATTGTGATTATTACTGGGTGTGTGTGACAGTGTGCAGGGAGCTGGGTGACTGTAAATAGAGCAGGGAATGACCTGTGAACATAGAAGGGCGTGGCAGTATGCAAATAGCTGAGATGCTGTGGAGGGAGGAAGGGGGATGTAAGCTGTGTCCTCAGATGCAGGAAGGGATCATGGGTATGGTGGGTTACAAGACAGGAAACAGCTGGGACCAGAAGCAAGGGATGTAAACAAACAGAAAGAGCAGCAGTGATGATGGAGATCAAACTGAAACTGGTTAGAAAGTATGTAGAGGGTTTTAGGGAAGGCAAACCAAGGCTGGGGGACACTTTTTATTAAAAATTTTTTTCTCCTGGCCTACCCCTTTAACTTGTTGCATATGGAAATATATGTATATTTGTAAATACCTTCTTTTTAACCCCTTAATGACCGCCGATACGTCTTTTTACGGCGGTCATTAGTGGGCTTTATTCTAGAGCGCCGCTATTCTACGTCGCTGCTGTAGAATAAAGTAAACAGAGCAGGGAGCCGTGAAATCTCCCTGCTCTCAGCTGCCAGAGGCAGCTGAGGGCTGGGGGCGTCCCTGCTCTGCCGGGTGAGATCGATATTAGTATCGATCTCACCCGTTTAACCCTTCAGATGCGGTGCACAATAGCGAGCACCGCATCTGAATGGTTTTGGAGAGAGGGAGGGAGCTCCCTCTCATCTCACTGACACCCGGCGATAAAATCGCAGAGTGTCTGTGTCTTCTATGGCAGCCGGGGGTCTAATAAAGACCCCCAGGTCTGCCTGGAGCGAATGCCTGCTAGATCATGCCGCAGGCATGACCTAGCAGATGCCTGTCCGTTTTAAACGGACAGGCAGTAATACACTGCAATACAAAAGTATTGCAGTGTATTATAATAGCGATCGGAGGATAGTGAAGTCCCCTAGTGGGACTAGTAAAAAAGTAAAAAAAGTTTAATAAAGTTAATTTAAAAAAAAAGTGAAAAAAAAAATGAAAAACCCAGCTTTTCCCCTTACAAAATGCTTTACTATTAAAAAAAACTACAATAAAGCAAAAAAGTTACACATATTTGGTATCGCCGCGTCCGTAACGACCCCGACTATAAAGCTGTTACATTATTTAACCCGCACTGTGAACGCCGTAAAAAATAAAATAAAAAACAATGGAAAAATTGCTGTTTTCTGTTAATCCTGACTTTAAAAAATGTGATAAAAAGTGATCAAAAAGTCGCATCTACTCTCAAATGGTACCAATAAAAACTACAAGTCGTCCCGCAAAAAACAAGACCTTATACAGCTAAGCTGACGCAAAAATAAAAAAGTTACAGCTCTTCGAATGTGACAATGTAAAAATTTAAAAAATGGCTTGGACATTAGGGCCCAGAATGCAAGCAGGGGGAAGGGGTTAAAATTTTGTGGCAGAAGATAATCCACCCGGTCCACCCCATGTCTTTTGGTTTGTTTGGAAGTGGTTTCCAATTGTTACAGCCACCGCTGCGCGCTTGCGCAGTTTCTACTGCTCTAATGAAAGTGAATAGGACGGCTCGCTGTATACGCTGTAGCCCTGGAGCCGTCTAAGTTTTCTAAACTCCTCACGCAGGGCTGAATTTTTTGTTCTTTCTTCAAAGCACTGTAATCTCTATGTGTACATATAGAGATAACAGTGTTTAGTTTAGAACAAGCACTTTGTATTTAAATAGGCTCTGTCAACACATTATAGGTGGCCTATCTTCTACATAATGTGATCAGCGCTGTAATGTAGATTACAGCAGTGTTTTTTATTTGGTCAGCGTCATACACTTCTCTCCACAACGCCCACTTGGTCAAAAAGTAAAACACGCCCAGTTATTTTAGCATAAAGCTAAAATAGGTCATAACTCCGTAAAAAATTATCGCTTTTCTAAATAAAAAACACTGCTGTGATCTACATTACAGCGCCAATCATATTATGTAGAAGATAGGCCACTTATAATGTGGGGACAGAGCCTCTTTAAGATCGCTTCTGCAGCACGTGTCACACAGCGTACCGCCCACAAATCTTCACTAGCATAGGAACGAGCAGCAGGGAAAAGAGGAAGATTGAGGATCAAATCCTGGTAGGAAATCTGAATGGATAAGTTCAATAGCGTTATTTTTGATCATACATGTGTGCTGGCCAAAAAAAAAATATGTGGCAAGATGGGAATAACCCTTTAACTCCTTCCCGACCGCCCACAGTCTTTTGACGTCAGACGGTGACGTCTTTTGGCGTCGCGTTAGATTAGGCTGATAAGCGCTCGTGTGGGTGATCATCCTCTAAGCAGGAGCTGTAACGAACAGCTCCTGATCTCAGAGCAGCCTCCTGAACACAGCTGGGTTCGGAAAACTTTCCAACGCCAGCTGTTTAACCCCTTGATTGCCACGGTCCTTGACTGCGGCATGATCAAAGGGAATTCCCCTCTTTGATCACATCACCTGGATGCCGGTGATGCGATAAAACACCGGGGAATCCCTCTGCAGTCAGCCCTGGGGACACAAAGGTTAGCGTGAAACGTGAACGGGATAAAAAATAAACAAGGAAAACAATGCCGAGAATTGCTTTTTCCTATATTCACGCCGTTAAAAAAATATTTTTTTACCCCCAAACTGCATGGAAGAAAAAATTCTCTCGCATAAAACAAGGCCTCATACAGCCACGTCAATAAAAAAATAAAAAAGTTATGGCTGCTAAAATGCAGAGAGGCGAAAACAGAAAAATTTAGCTGGTCATTAAGGTCTTCTCAGGCCCGGTCATTAACCCCTTCTCGACATTTGACGTATGGGTACGCCATGGAAAGCTTGTTCATCCCGCATTTTGCCGTATCCATACGCCAAATGCTTGGCACCGGCTCAGAAGCTGAGCCGGTGCCATCATCGCCGGATGTCAGCGGTATCTTGGTGCAGGAGCTGATCCGGCGTCATCAGCGATGGAAGTCAGCTGTATGTTACAGCTGACATCCACCAGTAACGGCAGGAACCGGAGATAGCTCCGATCCCTGCCAATAAACCCTTCGATGCAGCGATCGAAAGCGATCGCTGCATCTTAGCGGTTGCTAGCAGATCGCCAGTCCTGATTGCCTGTCAGGTATGGCAAAGGAGACACAATGGCCTCCTGCTCTTCCTATACGGAAGCCGATTAGGCCCCGCCGGGAGGCGAAGCCTAATCGGCTTGCTGTCAGTGAATAACTGACAGATCTAATACATTGCACTACGTAGGTAGCACACTGTATTAGAAAAAAAAAATCTGACAGTGGGACTAGTGGGACTTGAAAAAAAGTGTAAAAAAAGTTTAGAGAAGTGTAAAAAAAAAGTGAAAAGAATAAAAGTTTGAAAACATAATAAAAGTTTCAAGTAATAAAATTTAACACAATCGCCCTGTTCCCTTATCAAGTCCTTTATTATTGAAAAAAATAATAAACCATACATATTTAGTATCGCCACGACCGTAACGCCCTGCGGTATAAAAATATTATATTATTTATTGCACACGGTGAACAGCGTAAAAAAACCCGTAAAAAACTATACCGGAGTTTCTGTTTTTTGGTCACTTTGCCCTACAAATATTGGAATAAAAAGTGATAAAAAAGTCACATGTATCCAAAAATGGTACCTATAAAAACTATAGCTCGTCTTGTAAAAAACAAGCCCTCATACAGCTGCGTCGACGAAAAAGTTAAAAATTTATGGTTCTCATAAAATACATTCTTTTTACAAGTAA
The DNA here is from genome assembly GCF_050947455.1 of Rhinoderma darwinii. Classification (NCBI taxonomy): domain Eukaryota; kingdom Metazoa; phylum Chordata; class Amphibia; order Anura; family Rhinodermatidae; genus Rhinoderma; species Rhinoderma darwinii. The sequence continues at coordinate 227,643,850 of NC_134690.1, read as the reverse complement.
TTTTATTGTGCAAAACATTGTAAAACATAAAAAAGTTCTATAAAATAAGTATCGCCGGAATCGGACTGAGCCGCAGAATAAAGATAACATGTAATTTATAACGCGTGGTGAACGTTGTATAAAAAAAACCTAAGAAAACTATGCCAGAATTGTGTTTTTTTTGTTACCTGGCCTCCCAAAAAAAAGGATAAAAGGTGATCAAAAACTCGCATTTACCCCAAAATGGTACCAATAATAACTACAGCTCGTTTCGCAAAAAAAAAAGCCCTCATACCACTACGTCTATTAAAAAATTTAATTAGTTAAGGCTCCAATAAGTCAGGAAATAAAAAATATGCAGTTGTGCAGGCCCGAGGGGAACATTTCTTCTGTTTCAAGAGGCGATTTATCAAGGCCCTAAAATTAGGGAACCAGGAAGGGTAGGGCCCAAATATATCCGCTGGAAGCGACAGTGTCGGTATTATACCAGGACAACACTTTCCCAGCAAAATTCCCCACACTGCAAAGGTGTGGAGTTTGGACCAAAAGGGGCATAAGAAAGGACGCCATATATCAATGCGACACTGGCCTGTGCAGAAAGGATTGCTTCACAGCGTAACACACATCTATGAATCATTTTATTGTTTTTTTTACCCCATTATTATACCACCTGACTATGCCCCTGATGTACTCTGCCCAGCTTACATGTACCCCCACATTATAAACGGAAACACCAGCAATACTCAAACAAATCTACTACCAAGCAAAATCTGCTCCCCAAAAGCCAAATGGTGCTCCCTCCTCTCTGAACCCTACAGAGTGCCCAAACAGCAGTTTCCTTCCACATATATGACATCGCCATACCCGGAGAACCCTTTTAACAATTTTTGGGGGGTGTGTCTCCAATGGCATAAGCTGGGCATGACATATTTGCCACTGAAATGGCATATCTAGGGAAAAATATAAATTTTTAATTTGCACCATCCGCAGCGCATTAATTTATGGAAAAGACCTGTGGGGTGAAAATGCTCAATATACCCCTTTATAAATGCCTTGAGGGGTGTAATTTCCAAAATGGGGTCACTTTCTTTTTATTATTTCACATCTGAGCCTCTGCAATTGTGAACCAATACTTAGTAAATCGCCAAATTAGGCCCCAATTTTACATGGTACTCTTTCACTCCTGAGCTTGGTCAAATGTCTAGGAAAAAGATTAGGGCCACATGTAGGGTGTTTCTAAAACTGAGAAACAGCATAATAATTAGAGAGCTGTCTTGTTATGGTGGCACAAGCTGGGTACCACATATTGGAATATCTATGGAAAAAATCCAATTTTGGCGCTGCAACATCGAGTGCACACTAATTTCTACAAAACACCTGCAGGGTTAAAATGCTCACTACATCCCTAGCTGAATGCATTGAGGGGTGTAGTTTCCAAAATGTGCTCACTTCTGGGGGGTTTCCACTGTTTAGGTCCCACAGGCGCCCAGAAACCAATCCAGCAAAATCTGCACTCCAAATGGCGCTTCTTCCCTTCTGAGCCCTACCGTGTGCCCAAACAGCAGTTTATGACCACATATGGAGTATTGCCGTACTCGGGAGAAATTGCTATTTACAAATGTTGGGTTCTTTTTTTTCCTTTATTTGTTGAGAAAATGAAAAATTTTGAACTAAAGATACGTCTTATTGAAGAAAAAGGATTGTTTTTATTTTCACTGCCCAATTCTAATCAATTCTATTAAACACCTGTGGGGTCAAAATGCTCATTACACCCCTAGATGAATTCCTCAAGGGATGTAGTTTCCTAAATGGAGTCACTTTTTGGGCGTTCTCATTGTTTTGTCCCCTCAGGGGCTTTGCAAATGCGACATGGTCTCCGCAAACAATTCCTGATAAATGTGATCTCCAATAGCCAAATAGCGCTCTTTCCCTTCTAAGCCCTGCCGTGTGTCCAAACAGCCGTTTATTACCACATGTGGGGTATTGCTTTACTCGGGAGAAACAGCTTTACAAATTTTGCGGGGTGCTTTTTCTCCTTTAGTCTTTGTGGAAATGAGAAAAAACTAGCTAAACCTACATTTTCTTTGAAAAAATGTAGATTTTAATTTTCAGGGCCTACTTCCAATAATTTCTGCAAAAAACCTGTGGGATAAAAATGCTCACTATACCCCTAGATAATTTCCTTAATAGATGTAGTTTCCAAAATGGGGTCACTTGTGGGGGGTTTCCACTGTTTTGTCCCCTCAGGGGCTTTGCAAATGTGACATGGCCTCCGCAAACCATTTCTGCTAAATTTGAACTCCAAAAGCCAAATGGCGCTCCATCCCTTCTAAGTCCTGCCGCGTGTCCAAACAGCCGTTTATGACCAAATGTGGGGTATTGCTTTACTCTGGAGAAACTGCTTTACAAATTTTGCGGTGCTTTTTCTCCTTTAGTCTTTGTGGAAATGAGAAAAAACTAGCTAAACCTACATTTTCTTTGAAAAAATGTCGATTTTCATTTTCACGACCTAATTCCAATAGTTTCTGCAAATAACCTGTGGGGGTCAAAACGCTCAATATACCCCTAGATATTTTCCTTGAGGTGTGTAGTTTCCCAAATGGGGTCACTTGTGGGGGGTTTCTGCTGTTTTGTCCCCTCAGGGGCTTTGCAAATGTGACATGGCCTCCGCAAACTATTCCTGCTAAATTTGAGCTCCAAAAGCCAAATAGCGCTCTTTCCCTCCTAAGCCCTGCCGTGGGTCCAAACAGCCGCTTATGACCACATGTGTGGTATTGTGTCCAAACAGCCGCTTTTGACCACACAGTGCTTTTTCTCCTTTAGTCCTTGTGGAAATGAGAAAAAAAAAATCGCTAAACCTACATTTTGTTTGAAAAAAATGTCGATTATAATTTTCACGGCCTATTTCCAATAATTTCTGTAAAAAACCTGTGCAGTCGAAATGCTCACTATACCCCTAGATAATTTCCTTGAGGTGTGTAGTTTCCCAAATGGGGTCACTTTTGGGGGATTTCCACTGTTTTCGCACCGCAAGAGCCCTTCAAACCTGACATGGTGCCTAAAATATATTCTAACAAAAATAAGGCCCCAAAATCCTCTAGGTACTCCTTTGCTTCTGAGGCCGGTGCTTCAGTCCAGTAGCACGCTAGGGCCACATGTGGGATATTTCTAAAAACTGCAGACTCTGGGCAATAAATATTGAGTTGCATTTCTCTGGTAAAACTTTCTGTGTTATAATAAAATTGGATTAAGCAAAAAAATATGAAATTTGTAAATTTCACCTCTATTTTGCTTTAATTTCTGTGAAACGTCTAAAGGGTTAAGACATTTTCTAAATGCTGTTTTGAATACTTTGAGGGGTGAAGTTTTTAAAATGGGGTGACTTTTTGGGGGTTTCTAATATATAAGGCCTTCAAAGCCACTTCACAACTGATCTGCCCCCTGTAAAAATAGCCTTTTGAAATTTTCTTGAAAATGTGAGAAATTGCTGCTAAAGTTCTAAGCCTTGTAACATCCTAGGAAAATAAAAGGATGTTCAAAAAACGATGTCAATCTAATGTAGACATAAGGGAGATGTTAAAGAGGCTCTGTCACCAGATATTGCAACCCCTATCTGCTATTGCAGCAGATAGGCGCTGCAATGTAGATTACAGTAACGTTTTTATTTTAAAAAAACGAGCATTTTTGGCCAAGTTATGACCATTTTCGTATTTATGCAAATGAGGCTTGCAGAAGTACAACTGGACGTGTTGAAAAGTAAAAGTACAACTGGGCGTGTATTATGTGCGTACATCGGGGCGTGTTTACTACTTTTACTAGCTGGGCTTTCTGATGAGAAGTATCATCCACTTCTCTTCAGAACGCCCAGCTTCTGGCAGTGCAGATCTGTGACGTCACTCACAGGTCCTGCATCGTGTCGGCACCAGAGGCTACAGTTGATTCTGCAGCAGCATCAGCATTTGCAGGTAAGTAGCTACATCGACTTACCTGCAAACGCCGATGCTGCTGCAGAATCATCTGTAGCCTCTGGTCCCGATGTGTCCTCGCTCGTCTGACACGATGCAGGACCTGTGAGTGACGACACAGCGTGATCTCTGGAGAACACGACTGTGTCTGCACTGCCAGAAGCTGGGCGTTGTGAAGAGAAGTGGATGATACTTCTATACACAACGCCCAGCTAGTAAAAGTAGTAAACACGCCCCGATGTACGCACATAATACACGCCCAGTTGTACTTTTACTTTTCAACACGCCCAGTTGTACTTTTGCAAGCCTCATTTGCATAAATACAAAAAGGGTCATAACTTGGCCAAAAATGCTCGTTTTTTAAAAATAAAAACGTTACTGTAATCTACATTGCAGCGCCTATCTGCTGCAATAGCAGATAGGGGTTGCAAAATCTGGTGACAGAGCCTCTTTAATTAGCAACAATTTTGTGTGGTATACTGCCTGTCTTACAAGCAGATACATTCAAATTGAGAAAAATGCTAATTTTTTCAATTTTTGCTAAATTTTGGTGTTTTTCACATTTAAATACTGAACATATCGAGCAAATTTTGCCAGTAACATAAAGTCCAATGTGTCATGAGAAAACAGTCTCAGAATCGCTTGGATAGGTGAAAGCATTCCGACGTTATTACCACATAAAGTGAAACATGTCAGATTTGAAAAATGAAGTTCTGTCAGGAAGGTCAAAAGTGGCTAAAGAGGGAAGGGGTTAAAGGGCAAATATCTAATAATAATAATAATAATAATAATAATAATAATAAAATGTTCAACAAACACAGTAATGCTCACAATCTTGTAGTCACTGATTTACATTCAGTACTGTGTACTTAAATGGAACCCATCACTAAGACAAACCGTATTTAATTGGTACCTTAGCAGAGCGATACTAGTGTGTATAAATTCACTAAACAGCCCCCAAAATGTCTAATGAGGATGCAAAGAAAGCACTTACAGGCTTTGGAGAGTCTATGTCTATGACCCCCTCATAAACACGAGTCACAAACTACAGAACATCATATGATGCTTTTCAGAGCTGCTGACTGGCTATAAGTGCTCATGTTTTTATACACTTGGACTCCACAGAACCAAAAAATGCTTTCTTTTTAGCCCTTCCTCCTCAAGTTTGGTACTTTGGGGGGTATTTAGTGGGTGGAATCGCCCCCTCTAGCATAACTCTATTAGAGTATCTCCATCTAACTCCAGAGAGAGAGCTCACGGCAGAAGAATGCTGTGTGTGTCCTGTAAGAAGCATGAGAAATCTGAAATAGTCAAAACAGACACATTTGTCCTGGGCGGATTGGGTACTGGAAAATCAGTGAAAGCAACAGTACGGACCCTAACAATACAAACCAACTTATGGAGGGGCCTTAGTGAATGTAATGTTAGCAGTTAGTTGTGTGTTCTGAATAAGCGAGATAGTTGCGAATGCTTGGATAAGTCATCGCCTCATTTTGAATGAAAAACGATTATTTTGAAAAGCAGGGCGTTTTTATTAAATGTATTTACCATTCAGCCAAAGAGACATATCTGTTATATCTAGGAACCTAGAAATCATTAAACCAAAGTCTATTATAGTGAACCTGTCAGGTTGTTTAAGCTGCGCTGCCGAGTGCAGCATGAAATGGTGACAGACATGCTGATTTCAGCAGTCTGTCACTTTTGTCTGTCTCCGTCTGTAGAGTACTTTTTGTGTGCCCACAAAGTGAACGTATTCTGGCATATGACGCTTTTGCATATATACCAGACTCTTTGCCCACAGTGCTCAGCATCGCGCTGCAACGTTAAGTGTGTGACTTCACAAAAAGTACTCCACAGACAGACAAAAGTAACAGACTGCTGAAGTGAGCGTCTCTATCACTATCTTATGCTGCCCGCAGTGAGGGCATCATAAATGACCTGACAGGTTCCCTTTAATACACACACTTCTGTGACATCATCACAATAAAACACAGCCTATAAATGCAAACACTGTTGTGACTTCAGCACCCTAGCCTATAATTAATCACACAATTGTGACATCTTCACAATAAGTGCAGCCTATAAATACACACAAACTATTGCGACATCATTAGAATAGACCACAGGATATAAATAAACACACCATTGTGACATCATCACCTGTTATAATGCCTGTGAGTTTAGTTCGTTATGTCTTAAAGGGAATGTGTCGCTAGAAATTTTATTTTATGTTTTTTAGTTAAAGAGGCTCTTTCACCAGATTATAAGTGCCCTATCTCCTACATAATCTGATCGGCGCTGTAATGTAGATAACAACAGTGGTTTTTATTTTGAAAAACGATAATTTTTTTAGCAAGTTATGCTAATGACTTTCTCAATAGACAACTGGGCGTGTTTTTACTTTTTACCAACTGGGCGTTGTACAGAGGAGTGTATGAGGCTGACCAATCAGTGACCAATCAGCTTCATACACTTCTCATTGTTCCAGCCCAGCTTCTTTCACTGCACAATCACACTGTCTCATGGGTCATGCTGGGCTGGAATAATGAGAAGTGTAGGACACTGATTAGTCACTGATTGGTCGGCCTCATACACTTCTCTGTACAACGCCCAGTTGGTAAAAAGTAAAAACACGCCCAGTTGTCTATAAGGAAAGTCATTAGCATAAATCTAAAATTGCTCATAACTTGCTCACAAATGATCGTTTTTCAAAATAAAAACCACTGTTGTTATCAACATTCCAGCGCCGATCACATTATATAGGAGATAGGGCACTTAGAATCTGGTGACAGAGCCGCTTTAAACAGTATATACATGATTACACATTGTTCTAATTTTTTTACTTTTTCACAAGTCAGGAAATATTATAAATTAGATTCTAATTTATAACATTTCCATGTGCTGGTCACTAGAGGGAGCAATTCCCAAAATTGCAGCATTGGCATGTGGTAAAGCAACCTCATTGCTTTATGCTGCAAAATTGGAGAAGACACACTCGCTCTAGTGTGCTCAAACAATCCCCCGCCTTTATCCTGGCTAGTGCCAGGAGAAAGGAGGGGGTTGAATGTTACATAGTTAGTACGGCTGAAAAAAGACACATGTCCATCAAGTTCAACCAAGGGACGGGAAAAGGGAAGGAAAAATTTCTATACATAGGAGCTAATACTTTTTTGTTCTAGGAAATTATCTAACCCTTTTTTTAAAGCCATCTACTGTCCCTGCTGTGACCAGCTCCTGCGGTAGGCTACTCCATAGATTCACAGTTCTCACAGTAAAGAAGGCTTGTCGCCTCTGCAGGTTGAACCTTTTTTTCTCCAGACAGAGGGAGTGCCCCCTTGTTTTTTGAGGGGGTTTTACATGGAACAGGATTTCACCATATTTTTTGTATGTTCCATTAATATATTTATATAAGTTAATCATCTCCCCCCTTAGTCGTCTTTTTTCAAGACTAAATAGGTTTAATTCTTTTAATCTTTCCTCATAACTTAAATTCTCCATGCCCCTAATTAGCTTCGTTGCTCTTCTTTGTATTTTTTCCAACTCCAGGGCATCCTTTCTATGAACTGGAGCCCAGAACTGAACTGCATATTCTAGATGAGGCCTCACTAATGCTTTGTAAAGTGGCACTATTACATCCCTGTCCCGTGAGTCCATGCCTCTTTTAATACACGACAATATCCTGCTGGCCTTTGAAGCAGGTGATTGACACTGCATGCTGTTATTTAGTTTATGATTTACAAGTACACCCAGATCCTTCTCAACAAGTGAATCCGCCAGTGTAGCTCCACCTAGGACATATGATGCATGCAGGTTGTTGGTACCCAGATGCATAACTTTACATTTATCTACATTAAAATTCATCTGCCAAGTGGATGCCCAAACACTTAGCTTGTTTAAATCCACTTGCAATTCACAAACATCTTACATAGACTGAACTATATTATATAGCTTGGTGTCATCTGCAAAAATAGATATAGTGCTATTAATCCCATCCTCTATATCATTAATAAATAAGTTGAATAATAGTGGTCCCAGCACTGAACCCTGGGGTACACCACTTATTACCGGGGACCATTCAGAGTAGGAATCATTGACCACAACTCTCTGGATACGATCCTTGAGCCAATTCTCAATCCAATTACAAACTATATTTTCTAACTTATAGTCCTTAATTTACCCATTAGGCGTCTATGGGGGACAGTGTCAAATGCCTTTGCAAAGTCCAAAAACACTAAATCCACAGCGGCCCCTCTGTCTAGGCTTCTGCTCACCTCTTCATAAAAACAGATTAGGTTAGTTTGACAACTTCTGTCCTTAGTAAAACCGTGCTGGCTGTCACTTATAATACTATTTTTTGTCACATAATCCTGTATATAGTCCCTCAATAGCCCCTCAAACATTTTCCCCACGATGTATGTTAAGCTTACTGGTCTACACTTGGGTATACCCAAGCGGTCACCTCGGTAACCGGCCCGGATCTGGCAGCAGCTACCTTGTGGAACCCATCAAATTCAACTCTCATAACTATACGGTGAGCATTTATTATCCTCCTTTTGTCTCACATCCACCTTCTTTGATCCACACCAAGTGGCGCCGTGGTTTCTTGCCTTTTTATCTACTCAAGCTTACTGGTCTATAATTACCCGGGGAAGACCTAGAGCCCTTTTTGAAAATAGGCACCACATTTGCCCTGCGCCAATCCCTTGGCACTATACCAGTCACTAGAGATTCTCTGAATATTATGAAAAGGGGGACAGAAATAACTGAACTAAGCTCTTTAAGAATTCTAGGGTGTAACCCATCTGGTCCCGGGGCCTTGTGCACATTTATTTTATTTAATTTAGCTTGGACCATATCATCATTCATCCAATTCAGTATATCAACTGATATATTAACAGCACTGGCACCGGCTACATCAGCTGCTCTTTCTTCAGTTGTATATACAGAGCTAAAGAACCCATTTAGTAACTCTGCCTTCTCTTGATCCCCTGTGACCAACTCCCCATTACCACTATCTAGGGGTCCTACATGTTCAGACCTTGGCTTTTTAGCATTTATATACTTGAAGAATTTTTTGGGATTTGTTTTACTATCCTTGGCCACCTGCCTTTCATTTTGTATTTTTGCTAATTTTATTACATTTTTACAGATTTTATTAAGCTCTTTATATTTTACAAAGGCTACAGCCGTACCCTCAGATTTGTATTTTTTAAATGCCCTTTTTTTGTCATGTATTGCCCCTTTCACAGAAGGTGTAAGCCATGTGGGGTTTAATTTGAGTCGTTTATACTTGTTACCTATAGGAATAAATTTTGCACTATAATAACTCAAAGTAGATTTGAAAATCTCCCATTTATCATTTGTCCCATTATTTGACATTAGTTCTTCCCAGTCTATATCCTGAATTGCAGCCCTCATCCTGGGGAAATTGGCTTTCTTAAAATTAAATGTTTTTGCCCTCCCAGCCTGCATTTGTTTTTTACAGTATAGGTAAAATGTAACTATATTGTGATCACTGTTACCAAGGTTTTCACGAACATTGAGATTCCCAACAAGATCTGCATTATTAGAAATGACCAGATCCAACAGAGCTTCACCTCTAGTCGGGTCTTCCACAAACTGGCCCATAAAATTTTCCTGCAACAGGTTGAGGAAATGTCTCCCCTTTGCAGTTGAAGCTGAACCATGACACCAATTAATATCCCGGAAATTAAAATCTTCCATTATCACTACAGTACCCGCCTGTGCAGCCCGCTCCATCTGTTTATATAGCTGACCTTCCATCTCCTCAGTTATATTGGGGGGTCTATAGATTACACCAAAAGTAATTTTTTCAGTGTTTACCTCCCTTTCTAGTTCCACCCACAAGGTTTCAACCTCCTCACAATCTTCACCCACTATTGTCTCTTTCACACTCGCCTTCATATCATTTCTCACATACAGACATACACCACCGCCTTTCCTATTTGTCCTGTCTTTCCGAAACAGTGTAAAACCCTGTAGATTTACAGCCCAGTCATATGAAGAGTCCAGCCATGTTTCAGCAACACCAACTATATCTATATTTTCTTCCAGTATCAAGGCCTCCAGCTCCCCCATTTTGCTTGCTAGACTTCTGGCATTTGTGAACATACACTTTAACTTGCCTGTCAGTTTTTCACTTTTATCAGAAATGTGATTTGACATTATTTGGGCATTTTTTTTTACACTGCTGTACTGTAACGAAAGGATCTCCTTATCTTGTTGCCTAGCCCTCTCCCCACATTCTGTTTCTCCCCCCACCAATATAGTCTGACCCCTCTCTAACCTGGCTACCCCTTTTTTTTCTACATTGACCTCCCTCCTCAGCCCTAGTTTAAATACTCCGCCACCCCAGCTAGAATTCTCTCCCCCAGCACAGCGGACCCCCTTCCATTTAGGTGCAAATCATCTGCAGAATACAGTTTGTACCCCAATGAAAAGTCAGCCCAGTGCTCTAGGAACCCAAAGCCTTCTCCTCTACACCAAGACTTAAGCCATGCATTTAACTCCCTGAGCTCCCGCTGTCTTTCCTGTGATGCGCATGGCACAGGCAGTATTCCTGAGAATACAACCTTGGTGGTCCTTCCCTTCAGCTTGTGGCCTAGTTCTTTAAAATTATTCTTAAGGCTCCTCCACCTACCATTTATTCTGTCGTTGGTACCGACATGGACCACGACAGCTGGATCATCACCAGCCCCTCCCAGCAATTTGTCCACCCGTTCCACCACATGCCGAACCCTGGCATCAGGGAGACAGCAAACCATTCGGTTGAGGTGGTCTTGGGGACAAATTATTCTATCCGTCTTCCTGATTATAGAATCCCCTACGACTATCAATTGTCTTGGCTTACCTGCATTACCATCCCGCCGACTACTAGCTGGGCTGTTCTCCCGGCTGTTAGGGAGATCAGTATCCACTAGGGCTGCCATTTCTGAGACCGACACCCTCGCATCATCACCCAACTTGGCAATTTTGGTTGGAATGTTCGAAACAGGATTGGCCTTCCTTTTCTTTGACCCCTTTCTACTGCCCCTAACTACATTAACCCAGCTACTTACCTGATCCTGCTCACCCATGTCTTCACCCTCCAGTTCTAACCCACTAACTGCATGCTCTGTGAGCAGCATGCTTCGCTCAAGATTGTCTATCCTCCTCAGTGTTGTATTTTGCTCCTCCAGATCTCTAATACGAGCTTCCAGGTGACCAACATGCTCACATCTGCCACAGAGGTATTCACCCTGGAACTCCAGCTCCAGTCGTGCATACATATGGCAAACTGTGCACTGAAGAAAACCTCCAATCTTGCTATCCATTATCCCAGTTACAAAAAAAAACTGCGAACAGTTGTTAATGTAAAAAGAAAAAGAAGAAGAGTACTTACTGGGGCTTAACTCCTCTTTTCAACTCCGGTTTTTGGAACTCCACTTGATATACAAACCACTTGTTTTTCAAGCCAGCAGAGCATCTTCAAACCTCCTACACTGTGTGCCGCCATTTTTTGAGCGAATGCACAGTGTTGTAGGCTTACATACAGTGGTAATCACACAGTAAAACACGAACATACACAAACAGTCTCTTACCTGCTCCTGACGCCGCCGCTGCCTCCGCTACCTCTGCTCCGACCACCTCCCTCCGCTCCTAGTCCTTGCTTCTGAACATATGTCCGGAAGCCGCGACCAGAAGTAGTCATCTTACTGTCCGGCCGCGGCTTCCGGTCCATATGAAAATGGCGCCAGATGTCGCTTGGCCAAAGACCTTCCTTTTGGACTGTGTGGGAGCGGCGCATGCGGTGTACACATGGAACGGCTCCCGTTCGCATTCTCTATGGGGTGTATGTGCCGTATTCCATCTCTGTATGTGTCGTTAATCGACACATACAGAGATGGAAAAAAAAAATGGCAGCCCCATAGTGAAGTAAAAGTAAGAAAAAAGAAAAAAGTTAAACACAAAAACACAAATAAATAAAATTTATTTTAATAACACACTAAAAGCAAATTGATATAAAAAAAATTTTTTCGCGCCACCTGTCCTTTAACAGATGCCTGTCAATTTTTTTATGTATAATTCATAATGTATTGGCATATACAAATGGGCTAATACATTAATTAAATAACAAAAATCAAAAGTTAGTCTCCTAGTAAGAAAAAATAGGTTAATTTTAATAAGTTGTTTTTTAAAAAAAAGTAAAAAATTAATAAACATTTTTATTAAATACATGCATGGAGGCAAAAACAAATACATTGATTGAGATCGGGATTGAGAGCGGCGTCTAATCATATAACCATACAGCATTGCAACATCAAAGTATTTGTTCTATTTTATAACCATGAAAAATATTTTAATATATAAGTGTTTTAAGATCTTAAAACAAAATTTTATATTAAACATAGTATAGTTTTTGAAATGATCATTTTGTTTATTAAAGAAAAACTGTTACCCAACAGTTTTGCAAAAACTACTGCAAAACACGTGACATGGAGAGGTGTGAATATACCCTTTAACGCCTTAAGGACACAACCTGTTTTGGACTTAAAGGGGTTTTCCGGGGACCAAAATTTGAATTGCATTAATATTTTTATGTAAAGAGAAGTCACTTACTAATGTACTTTAATTTAAAATTTGGTATTAAATCATGCAGTTCAAACCCGGTGAATTGTTCCCGGAAGTCCTGTAGCTTTTCTAATATTGATGACGTGCCGAGACGGCCCGACGTGACTGAGGGCTTGCTTCCTGTGCTGTTCGTGTCGGCATGTTATCAATCGCATGACCGCAAGGAGCTGTCACATTGCCTATTACTGGAGTCCACGAGCAGAGCATCAGCTAGCGCTTTGCTCGGGACTCCAGCACTGCTCGCGACATTTGGTCAGTGACTTCAGGGGTTTCCTATAGCTGGAGTTCCCGATCAGAGCATCAGCGAATGCTCTGCCCGGGGACTCCAGCTCTAATGCCAATGTCACTGTCTATATAGGGATAGTGCTTTTGGCAGCAGTACTGGAGTCCCCGGGCAGAACATCGGGAACTCCAGCGATAGAAAATGCCTAAAGTCACTGACCATATATGGACAGTGACATCGGGAACAGTGCTGGATTCCCTGGGCAGAACTTCAGTTGATGCTCTGCTCGGGAGCTCCAGCGATAGAAAACCCCTGAAGTCACTGACCGAATGTCGGGAGCAGTGCTGGAGTCCCAAGCAAAGCACTAGCTGATTCTCTGTTCGGGGACTCCAGCAATAGGCAGTGTGACAGCCCCTTGCGGTCATGCGGTTGATAACACCCCGACACGAACAGAACAGGAAGCAAGCCCTCAGTTACGTGGGGCTGTCGGTGCGTCATCAATATTAGAAAAGCTACAGGACTTCCGGTAACAATTGAAGTTTGAACTGCAAGATTTAGTACCAAATTTAAATTAAAGTACATTAGTAAGTGACTTCTTTTTACATAAAAATATTAATGCAATCCAATTTTTAGTCCCAGGATTTATTAACCCTTAAGGCGTTTCACAGGATTTCAAGCAAAGTGGAGGTGAAATATACATAATTTTTTTTTTGTGGCCGAAATTTCATTTTAGTCCATAGTTTTTTGTGTGCCACGAAAGGTTTTACCCGAGAAACGCAACTCAATATTTATTGCCCAGATTCTGCCGTTTTAGAAATATCCTACATGTCACCCTAGTGTGGTAATGGACTGAAACACCGCCTCAGAAGCAAAGGAGCACGTAGTGGATTTTGGGGCCTCCTTTTATTAGAATATATTTTAGGCACCATGTCAGGTTTGAAGAGGTCTTGTCGTGCCAAAACAGTGGAAACACCCCCCAAAATTACACCATTTGGCAAACTACACCCCTCAAGGAATTTATTGAGGGGTATAAGGAGCATTGTTTTGACCCCACAGTTTTTTTGCTGAATTTAGTGGAATTGGGCCGTGAAAATGAAAATCTAATTTTTTTCCAATAAAACATAGAAATTTTACATTTTTACAAGGAATAAAGGAGAAAAAGCACAATATATTGTAAGAAAAATATATAAGAAAAATATTTGAAAAGCAATTATGGCAACACCCCATATGTGGTAATAAACTGCTGTTTGGACACACGGCACAGCTCAGAAGGGAAGGAGTACCATTTGGCTTTTGGAGTTCAAGTTTTGCTGGATTGGTTTTTGGGTGTCATATCGCATTTGCAAAGCCCCTGAGGAATTTGAACAGTGGAAACCCCCCAAAAGTGACCCCCTTTGGGAAACTACACTCCTCAAGGAATGTATCTAGGGGTATATTGAGCTTTTTGGCCCTACAAGTTTTTTACAGAATTTATTGGAATTAGGCCGTGAAATTGAAAATCTAAATTTTTTCTAATAAAATGTAGTTTTAGCTCAGAAAGGAGAAAAAGTACCCCAGCATTTGTAAAGCAAGCTCATCTAAGGGATTAATTGGCCGTATAAGGAGGCTAGCTCCGGTCCTGGCCGTTACTGCAGGGTGTCAGCTGTGACAAAGCCTGCGCCATCTTCCTGCTTCCGTACTTGGCAGACCAGGAGGCCATTGTTAGGCCACCGGTTGCCATGGCAACCATCAGCATCTCTGTGTCACAGGGTGCCGACAGGCTAGAAACCTCCTAGATGCAGCAATTTATAGGGGCATCTAAGGGGTTAATCGACCGGATCGGAGGCTAGCTCCGGTCCTGGCCTTTACAGCGGGGTGTCAGATGTAATATACAGCCAACACCCAGTGGTGATGGTGCTGGCTCAGCATCTGAGCCAGCTCCATCACCATCATGTACAGTTAGTGGGAAAGCGCTAACACACTAGTGCCCACAACATAACTATATGTGATTTTGCGGGAAGGGGTTAAGGTTGGTCCACATGTGGCGGAAAAAGTCTTGCATGTATTTTGTTGCAAAAGCCGCTTGTGTCTAATGTGTCGTAAAAGTAACCCTCTGCATTGCAAAGGGTAAAATCCACAGTAAAGATCCACAGCAAAATTTACATCCTGTTCATTTGAAAATCCGCAGCATGCCCTGAATTTTGCATGGATAATTGCATGGTAAATTGCAGAAATTTGCAGTGTGGGGGTCTTGAAGGGGTATTAAAAAAAATGTACAAAGTGCAGGAAAGTGGATAAAAAAACAAAAAACAATACTCACTTGTTGAATCCCTTGCTGCTCCGGTTGTCCCCACCGTTCTCTGTTGACTTCCCTGCAGTGATGACATTCCATTTCATACATGTGACCGCTGTAGCCAATCTCTGGCCACATCCTAGCAAGAATAGCATTACACTGCTGAGGCCAGTGATTGGCTGCAGCAATCATGTGCATGAATGCCATATCATCACTGCAGGACAAGTCAGAAGAGACTGGCAGAGGGTTGAAGAGGTGAGTATTGTTTTTTTTGTTCTTTTTTTTATCCACTTTTCTGCTCTAGTACGGTTTTTTTCTGGACAACCGCTTTAAGTGGTGTTTTGATTTCACAGACCTGAAAGTAATCAAGCCTGGGTTTGCGGTTTTTGTAGCATTGTATACAGGCATCCTAACAAAGGGGCAATTACTTTTTCACACATGGCTAGTTGGTATTTAATATTTTTTTCCCGTCAATAAATTAAATGATCATTTACTAAAGCTGTCCTGTTCTTATTTGAAATTTAGTTTGAACATCTAAAACAACTAAATGAGGTAAATGTGCAAAAATCGAAAAAAAAAATACACACTATTGTGCCACTGTCTTTTATTGCACAAGCACACAATTGTGACTCCAGAATAATGACAAATATGCTTTCCTAAACAGTTGAAAAAGTGGTATACCGATGCATACTAGGCAGATGTATGCCAAAAGGACAGTCTTTTATAATACGTCTGTCCCATTATAGGCTATGGACACATTTGCCGTATATAGAAAATTGTGCATGACATCACAGGTCACACGTGCTGAAAAAATAGCACATATTTCCCTTCCTCTACTGGTGACGGAATGCTTGTTATTCATTGCAACGTTGTCCATATAGTCAGTTGCAGGTAATAGTTTAGAGTTTGTTGAATCTTTTCCTGAGCACTATATTAAAATTTATTAAAATATTAAAGGAATCTGTGATGTTATGGGTCATGAAATGGCGAGATTAGGGAAGACATGTCCTTTAAATTAAAGATAAAATGTTTTATCTGTGTTCATGTTTTTGTGGTAATGGGAAACAACAGATTTTGCATTCATAATTTAATCGTATTTTCCATGTACACTGCACTCTAGTGATGTATTCCCTGAAGTTCAGCTTGTGCCCAGGGGCATCATAGAGTCTTCTGGGTAACAGCAATGACTTTTTCTTGTTGTATTGCAAATTACTGCTCTCTCAGGGGAATTTTAGCAGAAAGTAGACAAATATAAAAAAAATATAATGTATAGCAAAGTAATAGACATACTGCCAGAGTAACACTGCAGCTTAATTTCTTACATAACAATTATACTTTAAGAAGATATTTTCTATGACTGTATTTGCTGTTTTATTTTTCGCATGTGTATTATTATCAGCTTATTAGACACTTTTTTAGATTCTGAAAATCTTTTAACATAAAGTTCTATTACAGTAATCAAATTATAGTTTGAAGCCCCTTGGTATGCCCCAGTGATTTAATGTGTTATTGCATATGGTGACATCACTGTGTAGGGGAGGACTGAACAAAACCTGATTGGCATAGCGATATTGCTGTGTGCAGCCACATAAACACACTATAACGTTACTGCAGTGTCCTGACAATGAATATACATTACCTCCAGCCAGGACGTGATGTTTACAGAATCCTGACACTTCGCTAACACAATCCCGTCACTACAACACAGCAAGCGTAATCTCGCGAGATTACGCTGTAAACTGTCATTTCAAACGCTTGCTGTGCTGTAGTGTCGGGATTCTGTTAGCGAAATGTCAGGATTCTGAATAAACATCACGTCCTGGCTGGAGGTAATGTATATTCATTGTCAGGACACTGCAGTAACATTATAGTGTGTTTATGTGGCTGCACATAGCGATATAGCTATATCGCTATGTGCTGTGTAGATGAATGGGGAGAAGTGTATGACGCTGATTGGTCAGCGTCATACACTCCTCTGTACAACGCCCACTTGGCCAAAAAGTAAAACACGCCCAGTAGGTCATAACTCCGTCAAAAAATGATAGTTTTTCTAAATAAAAAACACTGCTGTAATCTACATTACAGCGCCAATCAGATTATGTACAATATAGGCCACTTATAATGTGGTGACAGAGCCTCTTTAAATATTATCGTTGTCAGCAGCACATCTCGCTGTGTAAACCGGGAGATGCGCTGCCGACATGATAGAAACGAGTGCGTGTCCCCATACAAAGCTTCTTGTGAAAGGACCAAACAGGCGCCGATCAACGAGCTGTCTCGTTGATCGGCACTCATTTACAAGGGCCATGTCGGGCCATGTAAAAGTACCTTAAGGCTCATCCAACGTACCTGACATTCAGTAGACTACAATCCCACATTGCCAGTATAGTTGATCCGCCCTAGTCCTTGCCTCCTACTCCGACTTCGCTCTTCTGCATGATGGTGTATTGTAACCCTGCCTCCCTCACCTAATTATTCTCTTTCCTCCGGCCAATAAAATCATTTGGCGCCCATATCAAATTCTAGTGAGTATTCCCCACAGCAGATTTGTAATGTGCCTCCCACATGTGTACCCCTTACCCTTACAAAAGTGCTGGAACGTGTAGAGTAGGGGTCTCAAACTCGGCCGGGTAAATGGGCCGCACATAAAAAAAAATTGAAGTTGACGGGCCACATTACTTTCAAATTTGATAAAAATACAAAATTATTGTTAATCAGTTCGTTATTTGAACTGATATATCAATACTACATTACTATAATAATACCGCTAGGTTCAAACTTACCGGAAATTTGCGAGTTTACTCTATGTGCTTATTTTAACAATCCAGTTTTCCAGTTTAAGTGTTGCTAAATGCAGTCTGGCGGCTCAGTTGACAACGTTTGGCAGACACAAAAATGTCAAGATTACGCAGCCCCGGGGGCGTGGCCTAGCGGCATATGTGAGCAGACGCAAGTTCCGGAGCTCCCGCTGCCTAACATCCTGAAAGAACATACTCACCTTACTCGCAAGCTCCCTGCTGGTGTCTGAAAAGGAGATTGAATCTGCGGAGACCTCAGACGAAATCCCAAAGTTTTTGGTGACAGTATGACCCGTTCTAAAAGGTCTAAGGCTGCTGAGGATGGCACGGACAGAGAGGCCCAAGATGGCGCCGATGCATATACCCTTCGGAAAGGAGAAGAGATATCAGGGGAGAGGCAGCATCGCAGCTGGAGAGGTTTGCGTGCCAAATGCCTTCTAAAGCCAGTTCTGGGAGGAGTAATTTGGAGGTGGAAGAGAGGGATTAGCTGAATTGTGGGCTGGGATCCAGATATGCCCCGCAGAGAGCGCACATGGATTCAGTTGCGGGGGAGACGGAGGATGTCACTCCTAGACCCTCTGAGCCTAAGATGGTGGCCGTGGTGCAGACCAGGGCACACCCCGAACCTACACTGGCAGATGTCTTCTCGGTGGTAAGCCAATGTAACACTACGCTTGCTAAGCTCACCTGCCAGGTAGGGAGGATAAAAGAGGACATATGAATAATAAGCCATGACCTCCAGAATGTGGCGGAACGTACCACGGCGGCAGGAGGTCGCATAAGTGAGATTGAGGACAGGCTGCTACCGATGAGAGGAGACCTAAATGTGAATTCAGTGGCTATAACAAATATGCTGGTCAAAACAGATGATTTGGAAAAGCGCTGGCGGTGGAACAATGTGCGCGTGGTTGGAATACCTGAAAAAGTGGAAGGGACTAACCCAGATTCTTATTTTGAGAAATGGCTGCTAGATGTATTTGGGAAAGTTATCCTAACTCCCCTATTTGCAGTAGCGAGAGCTCACAGTGTGCCTACTCGTCCTCATCCGCCCAGGCCTGTCCTGGTGAAATTATTGCATTATAAAGACAGGGATATTATCCTTCGCCATGCCAGAGAACGACAATATGTCTGTGTTAATGGTGTGAAAGTCTCCTTTTATCCAGATTTTTCTGCTAAAGTTCAGAGAAAACGGCTCCAGTTTATTGCTCAGTATTCAATGATGTACCCTGCTAAACTGTGAGTGGTGGCATTAGGATCTGCCCAATTCTTTGATACCCCTCAGGATGCATTGCGGTAGCTGGATAGCCATGAGGGTCAGATTCGTCAAGACCTATGGCCGGCGGAGGCATGACTCCTGAAGGAACTACCCGTGTGGGGACTGTGATGCTGAGAGATGTGAGAGCTCTAAGATGGGAACTCTGGGGACTGTAACATGCTATGGATATATTTAGTCATACTCAGTAGTGTGGACCATGGAATCTGCTATGTGCATATCTGATTAGATCGTGCTGTTATTTCTGTTTAAGTTGGGTGCGATTATAGGGAAGTTGTGGGTGGGAAAGTATCTACTGTTGTAACAAACGGGTGGCGGGAGGGAGAGGTGAACGGCATAAGAGTTGTGTGAGATGGTCGGGTAGGTGCTGACCTGTAGCAGGCTGGCGCTGTTACTATTGTCGCTTGGTACCGATGGTGGGACTCATGCCATCGGCCCTGACCCTCCTTGGAGGGAAGGTTTACAAATCTGTTGGGTATTATTGTTGGTTTTTCGGGGGGATGGGGGGGAACCAACCGCAGCTCTATGTTCTTGCTCGGATGTCTGGAAGTGTATCCTCGCAGGGTTTGGGGAATGAGAGATTAAAGGTCCTTCTTGATCGTGTAGTCTTAAAATAGGAGGTAGGTTAAATTTCTTGTCTTGGAATGTTAGGGGGGTGGGGGAGGCTACTAAGAGGGATGTCATATTTGAATACCTGAAGAAGCACTGCCCTGGAGTGGTGGGTTTACAGGAGACTCATCTAACTAAAGATACGGTTACATAGGGTATGGATCTATGCTTCGTTTGATGACTGTGAAGGTAGATATGTGGGCATGCACTGTAAAATTTTCATTGGGATTGTATAGTGGTTGTAATGTATGTTCCTTCTCCATATTCCAGCGTTCCAATGAAAACAGTACTGGAAAAGCTGACCAGTTGGCCTGATGTTTCGACTATAATAATGGGTGATTTTAATAATGTTATTAATGTGGGGTTGGATAGGTTTCCGGCTTGGCTGCGGAGGGGGGACTTAGGACATACACAGTTTTGGAAATATACACACAAGGTTGGGCTGCAAGATATATGGCGGGCAAAATAGCCAACTACTAAACAATACTCCTGTGTATCTTCTACATATTGTTCGTTATCGAGGATTGATTTGATTTTTTGCAATCACCTGGGACTCCCATTTGTAGACGGAATTGAATAATTATCTAGGTCACTTTCAGATCATTTGCCTGTGTTATTGAGGCTTAGAATCAGTTCTGAGATAGGACATAGGAGATGTGGGTGGCTGTTAAATCAGTTTTGGGTTAGGTTAATAGGTGTGGACAGAATTGCACTGCTTATAAAGGAATACTTTGACTTTAATACTGGCATGGTGCCTAAAACTGTATCTGAGGGGGATATGTATTCTAGAGATCACAATTGTTAAGACTAAGACCAGACAGCTGGGAGTTGAATTGACACAGAGAGTGACGTCCACAGAGGAATTGCACATTAGGGATGGCACCCCTGACACGCTAGAGAACTGGAAAGACGCCCAAAAACTGCTATGGGACTATAGCTTGGAACAAGCCGCAAATAAGAGATTATTCTTGAAGCAGCAGTACTATGAAGAGGGTGAAACAACCTAAGCAACAACCTCACACCAAAGGTGGCGTGTACTGGGGTCCCTTATAATATATAGACCTAAAAACGAACCAAAATGGTACATAACCCTAAAGCAAGTAATGTACTCCAAAGATAAAAGTACAAAAAAAAAAAAATCTTTATTAAATATTATAACAATGACAAGTAATGGGAAAAGAGATCTGATACAATGAACACGGAGACATATACAACAGGGTCAGATGAAAAAGACCAGAACCAACAGAATCAACCGTCCACTAGAGACCTAACACACGCTCAAATATGATTAAGTAATTAGTAAGCCCGGGGGTATGGGGAGGTTAGTCCCAAACATAGTGCCATGTAATCAATCAGCTAGATGAACAGCGTGTAAAGTATGTCAGTATGCGTAGCCTGCACAGTATATGGTGCATGTAGTAGTTCGTGCAAAATCTATACGATATAATAGGTAGTACGTAAAAAGTTTAGACTTGAGAACGTATGCAAATAGTATAAAGGCTCAAATGGCCAAGAAAAGTATGACTAGCTGAAATAGCACAATATTGTGGAGGCTACAAAGGGCTGAAAAAACCTGTGCACATACCCAGAGACATGATGAAGAGCGTGGAGGATCAATGGAGTGGATGGGTGAATGAGCGCCTCGACGCGCGTTTCGCCCTGTGACCGGCTTCGTCGTGGGTGCAACTCTTATATCAGGAACTGGTTGCTAAAATACGGGAAAACGGTATGCTATCAGTTAAGAATTTGTAGTTGGCACACCTTGCTTGTGTTACAAAAATATATATATTTTTTTATTGGATGGATGCCAGAGGCTACAGGTGCGACGTCGACGTTTCTGTCAGACAGACCTTCGTCGGGCACTGAGGGACTGGATCGGTGCAAAGTATAATGCGAATGTAGCGCTGCTGTGGTCAGTAATCGGCGGCTTACCGCTCTGAATGGAGCGCCGAAAATTACCAAATTTGAGATTTCATGGATAGGACGGATAGCAGCTTTTAAAATGATGTTACTTCCTAAGCTCCTATACCTATTCTGCACTCTCCCTATCTCAATCCCTAGGTCGTTCTTTGCTTCTATACAGAAGATTATCTCAAAATTCATATGGGCGGGGGGTAAACCTAGGACTTCATATAAATTAATAACTAAAGACAGGAAAGCAGGGGGGGTTGGAGTACCGGACATATACCACTATTATATGGCTTCTTTAATATGTCCGTTGGTGTCATGGTGGCGACTGGACACCCATAAACATTGGGTACAAATTGAAAACTACGGAGCACAACCGTTTAACTTGAAAATGTTGCTATTGGCTTCATACTGGAAGATACCTATTTGTTCATGCACTTCTCCATTGATTAAAGCTTCCATACATATTTGGTCAAAATTTCACGAGCTTTCACTCCCAAATACCGTTGTAGATATATATACTTATCCCACGGAATTATTGGAATTGGCGATCCCAAATTTGAATATGATGACATGGACCCAAAAAGGTATCTCTGATATCTCTAAACTCTGTGTAAATTCCCAAATTTTGCCTTTTGAGAGATTATCTGCTATATATGCTCTCACAGAGGCGGAGAGATATAAATATATACAAATTAAACATTTCTTGACAGCTCGACGTCAGGAGGAGATCAGGGGTAATACATCTATCTTTCAGATGTTCTCACAGCGAAACAAGGGTTTAAAGCATATATATTCTCTTATTGAGGGAAAGAATCTCTTTGTCAAGACATACCCGTTCAGGGAATGGGAAAGAGATTTAGGTATTACCTTTGAAAACGGGGAGTGGTCCAAGGCTTTAAGATGGATTAATAAATCTCTAAGTTGTAGTTCACATTACGAATCTGCAATGAAGACTATATTGAGATGGTACTATACTCCAGAACGGTTAAGTAAAATGTATCCAACATCTTCGTACTTGTGCTGGAGGGGTTGTGGTCAAAAGGGTACTTTAATGCATATTCTGTGGACATGCCCTTGTATTTTGGGGTACTGGCGATTAATTTTCAATCTAATTTCTGATACTATCAAGACAACTGTCGTTGGATCGCCTCAGTTAGCTTTGTTATTTATGGAGCTTCATGTTATTCCCCCGAGATTCAGAGTTCTGATATTTTAAATATTGGTTATAGCTAAAATTGTTCTGTCCAGGTATTGGAAATCCATCTTCACTTCCCCTATTGAAGAAGTGATTTTAGAAATAAACAATACATATTTATATGAAAAGATAGTGGCCTATGGATCGCCTTCTCCCCAATCCTTTTCGAACGTATGGGAAGCATGGAGAAATAACTCTAACTGTAATCCTTAATATCCTTAAATGTTTGGGAGGTCTGGTTTCTGAGGGACAAATGGTACTGAGAGAGCGAGGATGATTTAAACTATTCTGAGACAGGAATTTTAAAAATGTATGCACAATGAACATAATTGTATGCTAAATGATACACCTTACTGTCAACTTTGTGGAATATTTGTATGTACGTGTGTTATTTTATATGTTTCTCAATGCTTTTGTTTTGCTAAATATTTCACTTTACTTTATGTATGACGAATTGAGTATTCTGCTTAATGTCATGCTTGTTATATATGAAAAACTTTAATAAAAACATTGAGCCATAAAATACAGGTCTGGCTTAAACTACCCTTGTCGTCCCTGGGACTTGCGAATCTGATAAAAATGGTACTTATGCCCCAGATTCTGTACATTATACATAGCGCCCCGATGTGGCTACCAAAATACTGGTTTAGGAGGATTCATAATTTGTTCAGAGATCTGGTTTGGAAAAGTGGGATCCCTAGAATTAAACTGGAAAAATTGCAGCTGCCTAAAGAGCAAGGCGGGCCTGAATTGCCGAATGCATGGATGTACTATTTTGCGGCTCAACTACAGCACTTTAGAGGATGGAAAGATAGAGAACGTTGGGACTCTAGTGGGAAGTTGCTGTATTATCTAGGTCAACAAACGAGTATAATGGAAGCGCTGGAATCTCATAAATTCCAAAGAGAAGCTGGGGTAATCCAACGTTGTTGCTTATGCATAAAATTTGGTGAGAAACTAAAATGCTTCTGGGGATTGAAGAATGCTCGAACTACATGCCTATATGAAATAACCCATAACTTTGGGAATTTAACACCCTTGAGGGCTTTCAGGATTGGGAGCAAAAAGTGGTTCAGTATGTGGATCAATTGCATATTGATGGTGACTTTAAATCCTTCAAACAACTTAGAGATGACTTTGGTATTCATAATAGATCTTTCTACCAATATTTACAGTTGAGGCTCAAGCACAGGCTAGGATGGTAGATTTGAGATGTTCTAGTTCGGGCATACTGGAGCATGTTCTGGGATCAGACACTACTAAAGGGATTATCTCACTGGTATATACAATGATGCTCTTGGTTCACCTGGGGGATCCAATGGGGGACATAAAAGATAAGTGGGAACGAGATGTGGCACCCATCACACCTGAGGAATGCGTGGAGGTAACTGCCTCTCCACAGTTAGTATCTCTTAATGTAGCGCACAGGTATTCACAATTATTTTTAATACATATATTATATATAATAATAATATAGTAATATATTAATATATAATAATATAATATATGTATACAGGACACTGAAGCTGCTTTGGCAAATGCGTATCAGACCGTCTGCGGAGTGCCCTAGGTGCTTCATTGCTTTGGCTGACCTAAAACACATGCTCTGGGATTGTGGGGAACTGGATGGCTATTGGCTGGCGGTGAGAGACTTAATTAAGAGGGCTTTTGGGATAACTGTACCACCAAATCCTAAAGTATGTTCTTTGGGATTTGTGGAAGGAATAGGAGGGGACATGGCTGAGACTCAGGCTGATGGTAAGGTTTTATATCATGCATGAAAGTTGATAGCTAAATATTGGATACAGAGAGATCCCCCTGGTTTACCTGAGCTTATAACGTATATGAATAACACAATCCCCTTTGAAAGGCGAGTGTACCTCAAACGTGGGGTGACAAGATTTTGAGCGTCAGTGGGGGAAGTGGTTGAATTGTCCTGGGCTGGCTTCACAGGAATTAGCGAGACACTGGCTAGAGATGAACACTTCATGAACTGACAGTTGATGAGACTGGTACGTATATGGAATGAATGATAAGACTGGGTTATAGAGCTGTGATCGGTCAGGGGAGTGGGTTCGGGGGCGGGGGATAGTTGAGGAAGGTAAAATGCTTTAACATGTGACCGTTTATATATGTATAGCTTCTTGTGTACATGCATCACTGCATTGGAAGAATGTGACTGCATTGCCTGTACTATTTCCAGTGGTACGTGAATAAACATTGACTGATTTAAAAAAAAAAAAGAAAAAAGGGGGACAGCCCCTTTTTAGATAGTGCTACAGTGCCCTCTGTAGATACTGCCTCCTCCCTCTGTAGATAATGCCACAGTGCCCTCTACAGATAGAGCCACCCCCCTAGATAATTCCCCAGTGCCCTCTGTAGATAATGCCACAGTGCCCTCTGTAGATAATTCCACAGTGCCCTCTGTAGGTAATGCCATCCCCCCGTAGATAATGCCACAGTTCCCTCTGTAGAGAGTGCCACCCCACTAGATAATTCCCCAGTGCTCTCTGTAGATAATTCCCCAATGCCCTATGTAGATAATTCCCCAGTGCATTTTGTAGATAATTCCCCAGTGCGCTCTGTAGATAATTCCCCAGTGCCCTCTGTAGATAATTCCCCAGTGCCCTCTGCAGATAATGCCACACACATTCCTTTGTAGATAGTGCCCCACACACCCCTTTGTAGATAGTGCCACACATATCCCCCTATAGATAGCTCCATTGGGGCTCCCTCTAGGAGTAGAATCTCCAGCCAAAGCGTTGCCAGAATTTTGGCCAGGGATTCCTCTCCTGGACGGAGCCCATGACGTCAGTGTCCATATACGGACAGTTACGTAAGAGGCCTCGTTTATCAGTGGAATCCCTGACCAGTGCATCGGCAACGCGCTGGCCGGGCATTCCGGTCCAGGAGGAGCCACTGACGTCACTGTCCATATATGGACAGTTACGTCAGAGGCCTCGTCTATCAGCGGAATCCCCAACCAGAGCGCTCTGGCTGGGTATTCCACTCCTAGAGGGAGCCCCAGAGAAGCTATATATAAAGAGGCGGGTATAGCACTGTCCACAGGGTGGGGTGTGTGTAGTGGCACTATCTACAGGGGTGTGTGTGCAGCGCTCCTCTTTCGGCCTGCTCTCCTGCTGTCAGCGGGCCGCAAATGGCAGCTTCAGGACAGCATTATATATATATATATATATATAGAGTGGGTTCTTATTCTGAGGTGTTGTGTCCTTACTAAAGGGTTTCTAAAGGGTGCTATTAATTTAGGCCTCAGCTTCGGTCCCCTGCTAGGCAGCAAGCTGGCCACAGCTCCTCGTGTTCCCGCCCACTCTCCTCTCCGCCGTTTTTTTTTTGCGTTCTGATTGGTCGCCGGGCAGGAACTGAGTAACATGCCCGCCTTGTCCAACCAGCGCGGCGCGGGTTTGGCTGGAAGGAAGGGGTTTTTCCGTTTTTTTTCAGACGCTCTTCACAACTGAACTGGTGATCTGAAGTCATACAGCGCTGGAAACACGGGGTTCACAGCAGCTGGGGGATCTTGTAGGGTAGCCATTGGTTATAGTGTCTTTTGGTAAAAGGCTCATAATATGTCTTCAAAGGGCAAAGCTTCTAAGACCCAAATCCCCCACACGCCATTGTAACGCACTTCGCAACGGTCCAAGAGCGTGGACTATATTTTACCTTTCTCTGACGAGTGTATTACCAAATGGTCAGCTCACCCCAAGGTAGATGCTCCCATGGCCCGGCTTTATGAAAATACTACCTTACCGATTGCAGATGCTTCCGCCTTAAAGGATTCAGTTGATGCCAAAGAGGAGTCTATGGCAAAAGCCAGTTTCAGCGCGGCCGCAGCTTCAGTCAGACCCTCTTTTGCAGCATATTGGGTTAGCTTGGCTAGTATTGAATTAGCTATTCAACTACAGGATACTATTCATTCAGGGGACTCTCAAGTGGATACTTCCCCTCTAGCTGCACAGCTTTTGCAGATGTCTAAATATATCTGTGACGTCATTTGGACTAGGACTGGGATACTGAGTGTGCCTCAAGGAAGAAGGTTTTTGCCCATCCATTTATCCAGGATCTCCCTTATGTTCCTGACCTGGTTGAACTAATTACTGAGACTACAGGAGGAAGGAGCACTTTAGTTCCACAACATCATCAAAGGCGATGGCCAGTTTTCTCAGTCAGAAGACAAAGGTGGTTCCGTTCATTTCGGTACTCGGCTCCACGTCAGAGGCAGAACTCACGTGACTCCCAACCCCTTCTGAGTGCAGAGACCTTCCTTCCGGTCCAGAAACTCCTGGCAGCCCCGTAACAGACCCGCTAGACCTTCTGCGGCACAGCGGGCTTCCACAGCCTGAAAATTTGCCCTCATTCGAGCTGCTCGCTCGGGTGGGGGGGGGGGGCTGCCCTCCTTCCAGCAGACATGGATCAAAAATGCCGAAGACGCTTGGATGCGGGAGTTTGTGTCGACAGGCTACAAAATAGAGTTTTCATCTCATCCTCCTGGGCGGTTTTTCCTGTCAACGCTTCCTCGGTGCCCCTCCATGGCCCAGGCTTTTTCTCAAGCCATTTAAAGCCTCCTCCATCAAGGAGTATATGTCCCAGTACCAACTCCAGAATTGTTCGAAGGGTTTTATTTAAACCTTTTCACAGTACAAAAGAAGGATGGATTTCTTCATCCCATTTTGGATTTAAAATGTCTCAATCGTCATGTGAAGACTCGAAGGTTTCGCATGGAGTCTCTGCGATCGGTGGTCGCTTCCTTGTCTTAAATAGACATCAAGGATGCTTATCTTCATGTTCCCGTTGCTCAACTACATCAGTGTTTCCTGCACTTTGCAGTAGGTTCCCGAGCATTTCCAATCTGTGTCCCTCCACTTTGGGCTGGCCACGGCTCCAAGGGTCTTCATAAAGATGATGGTGGCACCCATGTTTCTCCTCAGATCCATGTGGATAGCGGTTATCCTATACTTGGACGATCTTCTGGTGAAAGCACCTTCCAAACAGGACAACTTGGACAGTCTCAACATTACACTGGATTGTCTTCGCAGATTCGGATGACTGATGAACAGCACCAAGTCATCTCTCACTCCTTCTCGAAGCACAAGATCACCACTGTCAGACAGGTAGTGACAGTACTCCGCAGGAATGCTCCTTGCCCTTCTGCATGAAAGAAAGTCCTGGGGACGAAAGTCTCAACCTTCGAGGCAGTACCGTTTGCTCAATTTCACTCCTGATCTCTACAACTGACAATTCTATCTCGTTGGGACAAGTCTCTGGACTCCTTGACTCTGATGATCCATCTGCCCCTTTCAGTCAAGAAGGAGCTGCTGTGGTGGATGTCTTTCCCCAACATCTCTCAGGGAAAACCCTTCACAACTCTTCACTGGCAAGTGATCACAACGGGCGCAAGTTTGTCTAGCTGGGGGGGGGGGCGGTCTTTGGCTGCCTCACAGTCCAGGGCACTTAGTCCGACCCAGAAGCTCCAGTCCAGATCAACATTTTGGAGCTGAGAGCCATTTTCCTGGCCCTGTCTCACTGGACGTCTAGTCTCCAGGGTCTTCCAGTGCAGATAGAAAAAGACAACTCTACTGCAGTGGCATACATCAATCATCAGGGAGGTACAGGACTGTATGGAAGGAAATCCCCAAGCTGGCTAGAACAAAGTGTTCCAGCAATCTTAGCAGTGCACATCCCAGAAGTAGACAACTAGGAGGTGGATTACCTGAGCTGGGAATGCCTGGATCCCAGAGAATGGTCTCTTCATCCAGAGCTTTTTCACTGCATTTGCATTCGGTGGGGTTTCCCAGACTTGGATCTCTTCGCCTCTCACCTCAATTACAAGTGCCCAGACTATGTCACCAGAACCAGGGATCCTAGGTTCATAGGAGTCGACACTCTAGTTCTCCCCTGGTCGTCCTTCAACCTCCTTTATCTTTTTCCTACCCTTCCATTCCTGCCTCAAGTGTTGAAAAGGGTCAAGGACGCAGGAATCCCAGCCATTCTGGTGGCCCCCAGACTGGCCTCGCCGATCTTGGTATGCGAATCTCATGCACCTTTTCGCAGGCGCTCCTCTGTGGCACGACTTCCTTTCCCTATGTTTAATGTTCCACTCTGCTTTACCTCGGCTGTGTTTGACAGCTTGGCTGTTGAAACCGCGGTTTTGAAGTTCAAAGGTTTCTCTGATCTGGTAATTCAGACCATGAGTAAGGTCCAGAAAACTCAATCCCAAAGGATTTACCATCGTACTTGGTTGTCTTATTTTAGGTGGTGTTGATCCCATCAGTTTCGCCTCTCCATTTTTCCATCCCGCTTATTCTGGCCCTCCTCCAGGTCGGTTTGGATCAGGGTCCCAGATTGGCTACTCTCAAGGGGCAGGTTTCAGCCCTATCTATTATTTTTCAATGCATCTTGGCTTCTCGTGCTCCAATTAACACATTTTTGTAGGGAGTCACACATTGAACTCCTCCTTATCGGCTCCTCTGGAACTTTGGGACCTCAATCTGGTCCTTGATGCACTCAAGGCTGCACCCTTTGAACCTTTGCGGGAAGTTTCTCTCAGGATCTTATCCTGGAAGGTAGTTTTCCTTGTGGCGATCACCTCTATCCGTAGATTCTGAGCTGGCAGCTTTATCCTGCAAACCCATGTTTACTGTTTTTCATAGGGACAAGGTGGTGCTACGTCCAATGCCATCCTTCCACCTTAAGGTGGTACCCTCCTTCCATCTTAATGAAGACATTGTCATTCCTTCGTTTTGTCCTAAACCTTCTCATCCATGAGAACATGCCTTACAGTGTGTCACGGTGCGGGGTGTGGACCCACTGGGCTGTACCGCGTAGCGGATAGGCAGCTGGCCAACCAGGTACAATACAATGTCTATAGTCCAGAAAGGGTACCTGTGGCAATGTAGACAGTAGCGGTGATAAGGCTCTAGCAGCAGACAGACCCCCTGTGGGTGTAACACAGCAGATGCAGTGGTAGACACGGCTCGACTTCAACTCTAGACGGCACAGAGGCACAGTAGCACAGGATACAAGGTACAGGCAGCAGGAACGGGTAACACTGGGAACTGGAAAACACTAGGAGACCATTTGCAAGACAAACTTTAGGTATACAACAACGCTCAGGCAATGATCAAGAGGGGAGAGCACTTTTTATAGTCCAGCAGCATTCTGGACTGATTGCAGATCACCTGCAATTGTGCGCGCACAGGCCCTTTAAGACCGTGCACGCGCGGGCGCTGCGGAAGACAGTCTCTGAAGCAGGAAGTGAGTGCCGGCGTCTCCCAGGAGGGAGAT
The DNA here is from genome assembly GCF_050947455.1 of Rhinoderma darwinii. Taxonomy (NCBI): domain Eukaryota; kingdom Metazoa; phylum Chordata; class Amphibia; order Anura; family Rhinodermatidae; genus Rhinoderma; species Rhinoderma darwinii. The sequence continues at coordinate 227,613,695 of NC_134690.1, read as the reverse complement.
GCCGCCGAGAACTCACATGTCCATGGCCGCGGCCATCAGATGGTAAGTCAGAACGACGGGCCGCTGCCATAGACGTTACACAGTGCTTGGATGTCATTAGAGCCCTTCTGGTCTACATTGCATCTACAAAGTCTTTCCGGAAGACGTACTCCGCATTTGTTGTTCCTGAAGGCCCTTGTAAGGTTTGCTTGGCTTCAAAGGCAGCCATTGCTAACTTTATTAATTTGGCCGTTAAAAAGGCCTACTCTGCTCCCTACCGGGTCACTGCTCATTCTACTAGAGCAGTTGGCGCCTCCTGGGTAGCGCGGCATCAGGCTTCTGCCCTACAGGTCTGGAAAGCCGTCATCTGGTCTTCGTTACATACTTCTTCGAGGTGTCACCGGACCCATACTTTGACTTCTGCCGATGCCAGTTTGGGTCGGATGGTTTTGCAAGCAGCTGTGGTTTAGGCTGCTCACATGGCTATGATTCTTTTTGCCCACCCTATGGGGGTTGCTTTAGGACTTCCCATGGTACTGTGTCCCTCAGTGAATACTTTAACGAGAAAACAGGATTTTTGTACTTAACAGTAAAATCCCTTTCTCAATGAATTCACTGGGGGACACAGGTCCCATCCTATTTTTTTATTCATTATGTTTTTTGGGCTTCTTGAGGTTGCTTTTCTCATTGGAAACATATTGTGTTTAAAAATTTTCTGCTCTCCAACTGCTCTTGGTACAAACTGAGGAGCTGAGTGCTCAGCAGAGGCCATACCCACTTGGCGGAGCCACAAATTTTTTAAATATTTAGCTAGTGTCAGCCTCCTAGTGAAAGCAGTCTATACCCATGGTACTGCGGCCCCCAGTGAATTCAACTAGAAATGAATTTTACTGATAAATACTAAATTCCTGTAATTACAGCCTAGTCTGAGGTCTTAACAAAAGATAATTCTATGTCTACAACTGTAGTCACTAAAGTGGGTTGACAGAAAAAAAAAATTCCTCCGGTGTACTTCTTTAAATGAATAGCTTCTTTAGCGACATAGAGATTTTAAAAAATATTTATCTTAAAAAATAGTCTACTGAATTCTATATAACCTGATTTATTAGAAACGTAACAATAATCGTTCAATTCTTGAAAGAAAATCAGCAGTCTGTATGAATTTTCGACTAACGTGAATGAGGAACTGTTGCAGTGCACAGCAAATGTAGGAACCCGAAAATCTCTGCAATGCAAGCCTCAATTTTAATTCTAAGTAGTACATTTAGAATCATTTGCTCTTTCAGCATAGCCATTCAGTTTATCACATGAATCTTTGAAGCTGTATGAACAACCTCCAAAGAATTTTTTTTTTTTTTATCCCTGCTCCAAATCCCTTGCAACATTTGCCATTTTTTGGATACATATGCAGTTTATTGTTCCATGGAGGTAACAGCTCCTTTTGTAGCACTAACGTTTCACAAGTAATTGTAACATATAATAAAATAAAAAAGAAGCTCACTTTAAAATATGCCTTTAAAGTGACTTTTAGATTAATTTATAACAGATGAATACAGTATTGAGTGTTTTGACCATTACACAGGTGGTTGATATACAGACAATGCACATAATATGTTTTTCTAGATTTTGTACATTAGTATTTTTGGTACTTTTTGTACATGATGCTACAGACATGATAGACAGTAATCATGACCATAACAACATCTGGGAATTGTATTTCAGCTAAACTCAGACTTGCAGCCGTTCATGAATGGGAAGTACAGTGGCACGTCTTTCAGTTTGAACTCTGCCCCTGTTGTTCTTCATCAGGAGTCTATAGGAAGGGAGGCATGGATGGAAGAAGTCAAACAGGTAATAGCTAACTTATGTTTCTGGTCGTGTAATGGCATTATTCAAAACTGTTTACCTATTCATTTCGTACATAAATAAATTAATGAATTTATCATGTCTGCTGTATTATTAACTATTATAAAAAATGTATATAGTGCACACATTTCTAATGTTTTTAACAGTGTTGAAGTTCCAGTAGTATAAGAAAACTCTTAAAGGATATGTGCACCATGTATCAATGCAAAAGCAAAATGTAAAATGAAGAAAAGAAGAAACTTTGCAAATGGTCTTGATTAATAATGTCCAGTTGCGTCTCAACGGTAACAGACTATAAACAAACACTATGTAGTTTGACATCTGACCTCTACTTCTTACTAGCATACATTTGGTCAGTTGCCAATATGTAGGACGCAGATGTAAGCGAGTATGGCTGCAGGATCAGGGTACACAGGGTTTGTTTGCAGTCTGTTACCATAACGATGCATGGGAGCTGTAGACACAAAGCATTACCATTAAGACTTTTGCAAAATTGCGTCAATTTTAATTTTAGAAAAATGTTTGACAAGGTGTACATAGCCTTTAAACTACCAGTATACAATATGTACCAACAAGCTTACAAAGTAAAGTTGGCCAAATATATAATTGTTACTATTGGAAAAGCCAAGTCAAAAATATTATCGTTATGTGCATGTAATTAACCCCTTCCCGCTGTGGCCACTTTTGACCTTCCTGACAGAGCCTCATTTTTTAAATCTGACATGTTTCATTTCATGTGGTAATAACTTCGGAATGCTTTTACCCTTCCAATCAATTCTGAGACTGTTTTCTCGTGACACATTGGACTATATGTTACTGGCAAAATTTGCTCGATACATTCAGTATTTAATTGTGAAAACCGCCTAAATTTAGCAAAAAATTAGCATTTTTTAAAATTTTAATGTATCTGCTTGTAAAACAGGCAGTTATACCACACAAAATTGTTGCTAATTAACATCCCCCATATGTCTACTTTAGATTGCATCATTTTTTTGAACATCTTTTTATATTTCTAGGATGTTACAAGGTTTAGAACTTTAGCAGCAATTTCTCACATCTTCAAGAAAATTTCAAAAGGCTATTTTTTCAGGGACCAGTTCAGTTGTGAAGTGGCTTTTAGGGCCTTATATGTTAGAAACCCCCAATAAGTCACCCCATTTTAAAAACGTCACCCCTCAAAGTATTAAAAACAGCATTTAGAAAGTTTCTTAACTCTTTAGACGTTTCACAGGAATTAAAGCAAAGTTTTTTTGTGCAGAAATAAATTTTTAATCCATTTTTTTTGTAACACAGAATGGTTTACCAGAGAAACACAACTCAATATTTATTGCCCAGCTTCTGCAGTTTTTATAAATATCCCACATGTGGTCCTAGTGTGCTACTGGACTGAAGCAGAGGCCTCAGAAGTAAAGGAGCACGTAGTGGATTTTGGGCCTCCTTTTTATTGGAATATATTCTAGGCACCATGTCAGGTTTGAAGGGCTCTTGCGGTACCAAAACAGTGCAAATCCCATAAAAGTTACCCCATTTGGGAAAATACACCCCTCAAGGAAATTATTCAGGGGTATAGTGCGCATTTTGACCTCACATGTTTTTTTGCAGAAATTATAGGAAGTAGGCCGTGAAAAAAATTTTTTCCAAAGAAAATGTAGGTTTAGCTTATTTCCACAAGGACTAAAGGAGAAAAAGCACCACAACATTTGTAAAGCAATTTCTCCCGAGTAAAACAATACCCCACATGTGGTTATAAACGGCTGTTTGGACACACAGCAGGGCTTAGAAAGGAAAGAGCGCCATTTGGCTCAAATTTTGCAGGAATGGTTTGCGGAGGCCATGTCGCATTTGCAAAGCCCCTGAAGGACCAAAACAGAGAAAAATCCAAAAAGTGACTCCATTTAGGAAACTGCACCCCTTGAGGAATTCATCTAGGGGTGTAATGAGCATTTTGACCCCACAAGTGTTTCACAGATTTTAAACGGTGAAAATAAAAAAAATCCTTTTTCTTCAATAAGATGTAGCTTTAGCTCAAAATTTTCCATTTTCTCAACAAATAAAAGAAAAAAAGAACCCCAACATTTGTAAAGCAACTTCTCTGGTGTATGGAAATACCCCATATGTGGTCATAAACTACTGTTTGGGCAAATGGCAAGGATCAGAATAGAAGGAGCGCCATTTGGCTTTTGGAGCACAGATATTCTGGATTGGTTTCTTAGCACCATGTCGCTTTTGCAAAGCCCCTAAGGTACAAGTACTGTGGAAACTACCCAAAAGTGACTCGATTCACGAAACTATACCCCTTGAGGAATTAATCTAGGGGTGTAGTGAGCATTTTGACCCCACAGGTGTTTCATAGATTTTATTAGAATTGGGCAGTGAAAATAAAAAAAATCCTTTTTCTTTAATAAGACGTAGGTTTAGCTCCAAATTTTTCATTTTCTCAACAAATAAAGGAAAAAAAGAACCACAACATTTGTAAAGCAACTTTTCCAGACTACGGCAATACACCATATGTGGTCATAGACTGCTGTTTGGGCACACGACAAGGCTCAGAAGGGAAGGAAAGCCATTTGGCTTTTGGAGTGCAGATTTTGCTGAATTGGTTTCAGGTCGCTATGTCGCAAAACAGTAGAAACCCCCCAGAAGTGACCCCATTTTGGAAACTACACCCCTGAAGATATTCACCTAGGGGTGTAGTGAGCATGTTAACCCCGCAGGTGTTTTTCAGAAATTAGTGTGCACTCGATGTTGCAGAGTGAAAATAGGATTTTTTTCCATAGATATGTCAATATGGGGTGCCCAGCTTGTGCCACCATAACAAGACAGCTCTCTAATTATTATGCTGTGTTTCCCGGTTTTAGAAACACCCTACATGTGGCCCTAATCTTTTGCCTGGACATTCGACTAGGCTCAGGAGTGAAAGAGTACCATGCGCAGTTGAGGCCTAATTTGGCAATTGGTTCACAATTGCAGGGCTCTGATGTGAAATAATAAAAGAAACCCCTTAGAAGTGACCACATTTTGGAAACTACACCCCTCAAGGCATTTATTAAGGGGTGTAGTGTGCATTTTCACCCCGCAGGTCTTTTCCATAAATGATTGCGCTGCAGATGGTGCAAAGTAAAAATTTTATTTTTTCCTAGATATGCCATTTCAGTGGCAAATCTGTTTTTCGACCGGAGACACACACACCAAAAAGTGTTAAAAGGATTCTCCTGGGTATGGCGATGCCATATATGTGGAAGTAAACAGATGTCTGGGCACGCTGTAGGGTTCAGAAGGAAGGGAGTGCCATTTGGCTTTTGGAGCATGGATTTTGCTTGGTAGTAATTTTGTTTGGAGTTTTACTGGTATTTCCGTTTATAATGTGGGGGTATATGTAAGCTGGGCAAAGTACATCACGGGCCTAGTCTTCTGGTATAATAATGGGGTAAAAAAATAAAATAGAAATCCATTAGATGTGTGTTACGCTGTGAAGCAATGCTTCATGCACAGGCCAGTGTGGCACTGATAAATGATGTACTTACAGATCCCCCTTTTGGTCCACATTCTGCACCTTTGCAGTTTGGGGAATTTTGCTGGGAAAGTGTTGTCCTGTTATAATACGGGCACCGTCGCTTCCAGCAGATATGTTTGGGCCCCCCACTTCCTGGTTCCCTAATTTTAGGGCCTTGATAAATCACCTCTTGAAACAGAAGAAATGTTCCCCTCGGGCCGGCAACCTGCATATTTAATTTCCTGACATATTCGAGCCTTAACTAATTTAATTTTTTCATAGACGTAGTGGTATGAGGGCTGTTTTTTTTCGAGACGAGCTGTAGTTAATATTGGTACCATTTTGGGGTACATGCGACTTTTTCATCTTTTTTTATCCTATTTTTTTGGAGGCAAGGTGGCCAAAAACAGCAATTCTGGCATAGTTATTTCGTTTTTTTTACACAGCGTTCACCATGCATTATAAATGACAATTTAACTTTATTCTGCGGGCCAGTACGATTCCGGCGATACCTAATTTGTAGCACTTTTTTATGTTTTACAACCTTTTGCACAATAAAATTACTTTTATAAAAAATTTATTTTTTCTGTCGCCATGTTCTGAGAACCTTACATTTTTTTGTTGATGGAGCTGTATGAGGGCTTGTTTTTTGCGAGAAGAGCTATAGTTTTTAAAGGTACGATTTTTGGATACATGCGACTTTTTGATCACTTTTCATTTCAATTTTTGTAGCGCAAAGTGACCAAAAAACTGAAATTCTGGGATTGTTTTTTACTGGTTTTTTTTACGCCATTCACCGCGGGGAATAAACAGCATAATACTTTTATAGTTCAGGCCATTACGTTCGCGGCGATACCAAATATGTATGGTTTATTTATTTTTTCCAATAACAAAGGACTTGATAAGGGAAAAAGGGTGATAGTGTTTTATTTTATTACTTGAAACTTTTATTATATTTTTTACACTTTTTTTACAATTTTTATTTACTCCCACTAGGGGACTTAAAGATCCAACAGTCAGATATTTTTTTCTAATACATTGCACGACCTATGTAGTGCAATGTATTAGATATGTTAGTCATTCACTGACAGCAAGCCAATTAGGCTTTGCCTCCGGGCGGGGCCTAATCGGCTTCCGTAATAGCAGAGCAGGAGGCCATTGTTAGGCCTCCTGTTGCCATAGCAGCAGTCGGCAGCCCTGCAATTGCAGGACAGAGCTGCCGAACTGCTGCCAACCACTAAGATGCAGCGATCGCTTTCGATTACTGCATCTAGGGGATTAGTGGCAGGAATCTGAGCTAGCTCCGGTTCCTGTCATTACAGGTGGATGTCAGCTGTCACATGCAGCTGACATACAACGCTGATGACGCTGGCTCATCTCCTGAGCCGGCACCATTTTGCCGATGGCTACGGAAGCCTTTTAGGCCCCACATCCAGGCGGGGCCTGGAAGGTTTCCGTACTAGGCAGACCGGGAGGCCACTATTAGGCCTACTGTTGCCATTGCGGCCACCGCCCCCCCCCCCCCCCCCGGCAATTTCATTGCTGGGATGTCGATGAGCTGCAAACACCTTAAATGCACAATCACTTTTGACCATTGCATTTAAAGGGTCAATGGCAGGGATCGAAGCTAACTTCGGTCCCCGCCATTACAGCAGGTTATCAGCTGTAAGATACAGAAGACATCTGTGGATGATGGCACCGACTCAGCTTCTGAGCCGGTGCTATTAATTTGGCGTAAGTATATGACAATTTGCGGCAAGTGTCAAATGTTGGGAAGGGGTTAATGTAGTGATGTAATAGATATTACACATGTAGATTTATATATGCATATATGACAGACTACTGCCCTAAAACCACACTACGAGTATGTTTCTCACAGGGCGTAAAAGTACGCAGCACCCGCAGTTTATTTTGGCTGAAAAACCGCACCAAATTGTAGTGCTGATTTTTGGGCAGAATATCCACTACAAAAAACAGTGCTTGAAAAAAAGCCAATACTTACTCCCCCAGGCAATGTCATAGCGACAGTAGCAGCAAAGTGGATGAGATTTGAAGAAATATAATCTACACACTGCGTAAAAAATCAGCTGAGTAAACGTTCATAAATTTACCTGCAGTGTGTTTCTTTAATGTCAATTTATGCTGTGGAAACGTTGTTCTTTTGTTGCGTGTTCTCCCCATTGAATTCAACCAGGAAGTCGTTTTTCTGATTTGCGATTTTTGCGGTGATTTTTTCCACTGCTACGTCGTACAAAAAATAAAAAATTTATGAGCGCCAGGTTGCAAAGAGGGGAATATAAAAAAAAATTCTATCCTCAAGGCCAATATTGGCTGTGTCCTTAAGGGGTTAATAATAAGGCCTGATTGAGTAGAGGCACTGGCGTACAAAATCCAACTCTACCAGACTAGCAGAGGCTCAGTACCACTATTACCACACAAATGGCGCCACTGCCCACATGTAATCATCAGGATAAGGGCTACTCTAAACTTATTGTTTCTGACCAATGGAAATTTATTCTGCCTTGTAAGAAAAGTTACTGCACTGCATCGCTTGAAGCCCGGCAAGGATATTAGACTGTCTGACTGATGCGGCATAGTGGAGTTGACGAGTAAGGAAGGATAGAGCCAGGAAAATTAAATATTGCCTGTCAAAGGGGCACACGATGATTTCATCCAGAAAGCTGGGTGGTGTTGCCTTGCACTGGAGCATCAGAAAGGTGCCCAAGCACAAGGTGATTCTGTACAAAAGTTCCTTTAGATCTCCACTGGCTCTTCTTGTGCACATTTACTGCCAAACTACCCATTAGTATGGTCAGACATTGACCAAGGTTATATACTATGCTATCCTTTAGATACAGTATGCAACTTTCAGATGTCTGGTGCGGTAATCTAAAGAATACAAGTTGTTTTATTCATTAGTGTCATTAAAGAAAACAACTATTATATTTTATTTATTACAACAGAACCCCGGAGGTCCAGCAGAAGATCATTTGGAGTTTACTTTAGCGCCAATTACTTGGCATTAGGTTCTATTTGAATTTTTTTGTAAATTTTTTTTTAGCTGGTTCACAAATAACCTTAGATCTTAACCCCTTAAAGGGGTTGTCCACTACTGAACAACTGATGACATATCCACCGGATAGGTCATCAGTATATCATGGTGCAGGTCCGACACCCGGACCCCGCACCTTTAAGCCTCTCTGGTTGCCTCCAGGCACTCCATGTTATGGTCGATTATGCGTTGTACAGAGCCGGAAGCAGTTGGCTCTGTACATAGCATAGCGCCCATGCTGCCTAACTGCAGCTCTGCACCTATTCACTTGAATAGGAGCAGAGCTGCAGCTCGGACGCTATTCAGTAGCCAAGTGCTTCCGGCATGTACGTCTGGTGCTCGGTGGCAGCCGGAGTGGCTTAACGGTGCGGGGTCTGGGTGTCGAACCCCACAGATCCTGTACTAATGACCTATACGGTGGATAGGTCATCAATTGACCAGTAGTGGATCGTAATTTTTTCCTCCCACCTTCCAAAAGCCATAACTTTTTTTTTTTTTGTCGTCGACAGCCGTATGAGGGTTTGTTTTTTGTGGGACAAGTTGTAGTGTTTCATGGCACTATTTATTGTACCGCATAATGTACTGGGAAGCTGGAAAAAAACTTTTGTGGGGTGAAATGGGCAAAAAACATCGCTTACACCATGTTTTGGGGGTTTTTGGTTTTTACGGCGTTCATCAGGTGGTAAAAACTACATGTTCACCTTATTTTACGGGTTGATACGATTGCGGCGATGTGGGGGGGGGCTTATTTTTGCAGGGTGAGCTGCAGATTTGACTGATAACATTTTTGGGGTACATGCGACTTTTTGATCACGTTTTATTCCATTTTTTTTTTAGATCTAAGGTGACCAAAAAACAGCAATTTGGGTGTATCACATTTTTTCACTGAGCGGGTTAAATAACACTTTATTGTGATAGTTTGGACTCTTACAAACGTTGGACTTTTACAAATGTGGCGATACCAGTTATGTAAACTTTTTTTTTTTTTACATTGCTTCAGGGAAAAAATAGAAAGAGGTTTTTTTTTTAAAACTTTTAATGTTTTTTTTGGAACATTAAAAAAAACGTTAACAGTTTTTTTTAACCTATTTATTAGTCTCTCTAGGGGACTTGAACCAGTGATAGTTGGATCGCTTGCATCATATACTGCAATACTAATGTACTGTATTTCACCTATAAAGGAATTTCCGATATAAAAAGATAACATTTTATTATAATAAAATTAAAACATATATGAATAGTATTAGAACTAAATGGATAGAACCAGATACAGGCTGGCGACAGCAGATTACACAGACATCTCTTTGTTCCTGACGAAGCACATCCGAAACACGCGTTGGGGTTTAGCAGCAGTCACAGTGCAATAGTAAAGGACTTGTTTTCTTTTCTTAAATTAGCTCCTTTAATTTGGATTGTAATACTGATTACACCAGATTATTTATAGGGAATCTGCTTTGTAGATATTATATGAGCTTAATATTAGCGATATGCTGAGCCTTATTGTGACACTGTAGTTATTTATACACATTTATTTCAAGTTTATATATGCATTGATTATTTTCCTTTACTTACCATTAATGTTGATGTATGGGCTAAATTTAGTAACAAAGAGATGTCTGTGTAATCTGCTGTATCTGGCTTGTATCTGGTTTTATCCATCTATTTGTGATGCTGTTTGTATATATTTTAATTGAATTATATTATTGTATATTTTTATTTGGGAAAATGCTTGGAAATTCTCTTTACAGGTGATATATATTGAACTACGGCTTAGAGTCCCTTTTCTACATTATTTGATGTGGCATATTTTTGTATATTATCAGTATACTGCTAATGTTTCGCAGTATACTGATATGTAGATTTTGCCATGTATTTGCACCAAATTTGTGGCAGAAAAACTCTGCTATATGTAGTTGGATATTGTTAAAGCACTGGGCACAACCAGCCACTTCAACTTACGTTGCATTATAAAATATTAAAGGGGTTGACCAGTCCCTAAAAATTGATGGCCTATCCTCCGGATAGGCCATCAACAGCTGATGGGTCAGGGTCCGAATCCTGGGACCCCCACCGATCAGCTGTTTTGAAGGGAGTGCAGCGCTCATACGGGCGCTGCTTCCCCTTCATTTCTACTTGCTCACTGTGAATCATCGACACGGATGTAGCGGCGATTCCAAGGATTTGCAGCCTCCTTTTCCCATTGAAGTGAAAGGGAGAACAAGGCTGCAATACTTGTTGATAGGCCAACAATTTTTAGGGACTGGACAACCTCTTTAACCCTTTCACGACCAAGGACGAAAATGCACGTCCTGGTCGGCTGCTAGTTCCCGCACCAGGACGTGCATTTTCGTCCGCATTTCAAACTGTCACTCTGTGTAAACACAGAGTGACAGACGCGCGCTGACAGCTGTCCTAGACAGCTGAGACATCAGTCTCGCCGGACAGCGGACCATCGCCGCTGCTTTCGGCAGTTAACCCCTTAAGTGCGGCGACGGATTGCCGTCGCCGCATTTAAGTGGTTTGAAGCACATCGGCAGCCCCCACGAAGTGATCGTGGGGGCTACCGATGCTTGTCACGGCAATCGGAGGTCAGATAATGACCTCCGGGTTGCCATGTACGGAAGCCTTGGAGGAACAGCCTAAGGGGATTGATTAATAAAATGTGTAGAAGAATTATAGTTATTAGTAGTGAGAATTATTTTTTTTAAAGTTAAAAAAACAAAACACCTTTTCGCATTTTTCTTCTAAAGTAATGTCAAAAAATGAACAAAATTGGTATCGCTACGTCCGTAAAAGTCCGAACTATTACAATATACCATTATTTAATTTGCACAGTGCACACCTTAAAAAAATTTAATAATTGAAACCGCCAAAATCGCAGTTTTTTTTTTTTGTCACCTTTGCTCTAAAAAAAAAAATGTAATACAACTTTTGAATCACTTTTTATGTACCAAAAAAATGGTACCAATAAGAACTGCAGCTCCTCCCGCAAGAAATAAGCCCTCACACCGCTCTATTGATGGAAAAATAAAAAAGTTATGGCTATTGGAAAGCGGGGAGGGAAAATCTAAAATAAGAAAGCAAAAACTGGATCAGTCCTGAAAGGGTTAATTCATTTCTAATGAAAAAAACGTATGACCCCATGTGGGGTATTTCCGTACTCGGGAGAAATTGCTTTATAAAAAGTGGTTGTTTTTTTCCTCCTTTATCCCTTGTGAAAATGAGAAAATTCAACATTTTAGTGGAAAAAATTTTGATATTAATTTTCGCACCCTAATTCTAATAAACTCTGCAAAAGACCCGTGGGGTGTAAATGCTCACTATACCCCTAGAAAAATTCCTTGAAGGTTTTTCCAAAATGGGGTCACTTTTGGGGGGTTTCCACTGTTTTGGTCCCTCCAGTGCATTGTAAATACGACATGGCACCGAAAACCATTCCAGCAAAATCATAAATCCAAATGGCGCTCCTTCCCTTCTGAGCCCTGCTGTGGGTCTAAACAGCAGTTTATTACCACATATGGGGTATTGTCGTAATCGGGAGACATTGCGTTACAAATGTTGGGGTGCATTTTCTTCGTTATTCCTTGTAAATAATAAAAATTTCTATGTTGTTTCAGAAAAAAAGTACATTTTAATTTTTACAGACTAATTCCAATATATTTAGCGAAAAACCAGTGTGGTCAAAATGCTAACTATACCCCTAGATAAATACCTTAAGGGGTCTAGTTTTCGAAATGGGGTCGTTTATGGGCAGTTTCTATAGTTCTGGCAGCTCAAAGCTTCTCCAAATGTATAGTGGGGCCTAAAACATTTTCAAGCAAAATATGAGTCCTGAAAGCCTCCGGGTGCTCCCTTCCTTTGGGGCCCTGCCGTGTGTCCAAACAACGCATTAGGGCCACAATGTGGGTATTTTTGAAAACAGGAGAAAGAGGGTGATATATTTTGGGGTGTGTTTCTTCATTTTCATGTTCGCTTTACAAAGAAATCGGTCTTCAAACAAATACTTTTATGAAAAAAGTGAAATTATTTTTTTTTTCACCTGATATGCATTAAATTTAGCAAAAAACTGTGGGGTCAAAATACTTACTATACCCCTAAATAAATACCTTATGGGGTCTAGTTTTCTAAATGGGGTCGTTTATGGGGAGTTTCTATCGTTCTGGCAGCTCAAAGCCTCTCCAAATGTACAGTGGGGCCTAAAACATTTTCAAGCAAAATATGAGTCCTGAAAGCCTCCAGGTGCTCCCTCCCTTTCGGGCCCTGTCGTGTGTCCAAGCAATGCATTAGGGTCACAATGGGGGCATTTTTGAAAACAGGAGAAACAGGGTAATATATTTTGGGGTGTGTTTCTTCATTCTCATGGTCGCTTTACACAGAAATCGGTCTTCAAAGTGATACTTTTATGAAAAAAGTGTTTTTTGTTTTTTTTTCACCTGCTATGCATTAAATTTAGCAAAAAACTGTGGGGTCAAAGTACGCACTACACCCCTAGATAAATACCTTAAGGGGTCTAGTTTTCTAAATGGGGTCGTTTATGGGGAGATTCTATCGCTCTGGTAGCTCAAAACCTCTCCAAATGTACAGTGGGGCCTAAAACATTTTCAAGCAAAATATGAGTCCTGAAAGCCTCCGGGTGCTCCCTCCCTTTCGGGCCCTGTCGTGTGTCCAAGCAATGCATTAGGGTCACAATGGGGGCATTTTTGAAAACAGGAGAAACAGGGTGATATATTTTGGGGTGTGTTTCTTCATTCTCATGGTCGCTTTACAAAGAAATCGGTCTTCAAAGTGATACTTTTATGAAAAAAGTTAAATTATATTTTTTTACGCCTGCTTTGCATGAATTCTTACAAAAAAACTGTGGGGTCAAAATACTTACAACACCCCTTAATAAATACCTTAAGGGGTGTAGTTTTCAAAATGGGGTCACTTGTGGGAGTTTCCACCATTCTGACACCTATGAGCCTCTGAAAACCTGGCTTGGTGCAGGAAAACAAAATGTACTTCAAAATGTATAAAATGATTACTAAATTTGTAAGTCTTCCAAATTGCTCCAAAAAAAAAATATTTTTTCAAAAGTGCTGCCAAAATAGAGTAAAGAGATGGAAATATATATTTAATTTAAAAAATTGTGCAATATGTATGTACATATGTGACATATTGCAGTTAAAAATAGGAAAAAATGATAATTTTTACAACATTTCTTAAATTTCTCTATTTTTTAATTAATTTCCGCAAATCGTATCAGTCTACTTTTACCACTAAAATAAAGTACAACATGTGACGAAAAAACAATGTCAGAATTACTTGGATATTCAAAACTTTCACAGAGTTATTCTCTGATAAAGTCAGACATACCAGATTTGACAAATCTGGCTTGGTCATTAAGGTACAAACATGCCCGGTCATTAAGGAGTTAAGAATGTTGTTTTGTAAACGTTTCAAATATTTTTTTAACATAACTTGTCTTCTCTTTTGCTAGGCTCAGCTGAAAGGAAACTTGATAGACTTAGCAAAGGTTAGTATATGTAGAAATATTATGTACTTATTTAATATTGTATCTAAAACTATTTATAACAAAGGCTTATACAGTTGTAAAAGTAAAAAAGATATTGCTTTTGGAATGCAGAGGGGCAATATGTTATTCTCTCTCGATTTATGTCCTCCTGTTCCATTCTGACAGCTCCTTGCATTATGCTAAAATTCGAACAATGAGAAAAAAAAGTCCATGTATAAAAAAGAGATTAAATCCAGCTCTGCTGGTGACACAGTTTAATAAATAGGAGAATATATTAGATGCACTTGTAAAGTCACCAAAGGTATTTTTTTATTTTGTGGGGGGTTATTATATACTGTATTTTTCTGTGCTAAATTTTTCCTGCACCTAATAGTCTGAATGCATTGGCAGACTTTTTTTCTTCTATTCTTCCTTCTAAACTTGGTAGCGTCTTATAATCTACAGTATGTATAGTATGATATGGTAAATTAACTTTTTGTGTAGTCAGGTAATCTGTCTTTTTTATTATAACATTAATTATATACAGTACTGTGCAAAAGATTTAGGCAGTTGTGGAAAAATTCCTCCAAGTAAGAATGCTTTCAAAAATAGAAGTGTTAATAGATTTTTTTTTTTATCAATTAACAAAATACAAAGTGAATGAACAGAAGAGAAATCTAAATCAAATCAATATTTGGTATGACCCCCCTTTTGCCTTCAAAACAGCATCAATTCTTCTAGGTAAACTTGCACAAAGTCATGGATTTTGTAGGATTATAGTCAGGCGTATGATTAACCAATTATACCAAACAGGTGATAATGATCATCATTTTCATATGTAGGTTGAAACACAGTCATTAACTGTAACAAACAGCTGTGTAGGAGGCTTAACACTGAGTGAGGAACAGCCAAACTCTGCTACAAAGGTGAGACTATAAAAGACAGTTTCCTGTCACAGGTCCACTATGGACTGAGCACAGCAACAAGACACAAGTTAGTTATACTGCATCAGCAATGTCTCTCTCAGGCAAAGATTTCAAAGCATACTGGGGTTTCATGATGTGCTGTTCAAGCTCTTTTGAAGAAGCACAAAGACACAGGCAATAATGAGGACCGTAGACCGTAGTGCAGCATATCAAAGACACATCATGCTAATCTCCCGTCGAAATCGGAAGATGTCCAGCAGTGCCATCAGATCATAACTGGCAGAAACCACCAGTGGGACCCAGATACACCCATCTACTGTTCGGAGAAGTCTGGCCAGAAGTGGTTTTCATGAAAGAATTACGGCCAAAAATTCATACTTTCAACGTGGAAACAAGTCCAAACGACTCAACCATGCACGAAAACATAGGCACTGGGGTGCAGAAAAATGGCAGCAGGTGCCCTGGACTGATGAGTAAAATTTTTAAATATTTGGCTGTAACACAAGGCAGTTTTTTCACCGAAGGGCTGGAGAGCGGTACAATAATTAGTGTATGCAGGCAACAGTGAAACATAGTGGAGGTTCCTTGCAAGTCTGGGGCGGCATTTCAGCAAATGGAGTTGGGGATTTAGTTATGATTAACGGTGTCCTGAATGCTGAGAAATTATGCAATACCATTAGGAACCCAGCTGATTGGATCCAAACTTATTCTGCAATAGGACAACGACCCCAAACATACAACCAATGTCATTAAGAACTATCTTCAGCGTAAAGAAGAACAAGGAGCCCTGGAAGTGATGATATGGCCCCCACAGAGCCCTGATCTCAACATCATCGAGTCTGTCTGAGATTACATGTAGACAGAAGGTTTTGGGGAAGCCTACATCCACAGAAGATCTGTGGTTAGTTCTCCAAGGTGTTTAGAGTGCAAGTGCAATTAGAAGAATTGATGCTCTTTTGAAGGCAAAGGGTGGTCACACCAAATATTGATATGATTTAGATTTCTCTTCTGTTCATTCACTTTGCATTTTGTTAATAGATTAAAAAAATATATATATTAACACTTATATTTTTTTTTTCCACAACTGCCTAAAACATTTGCATAGTACTGTATGTATTTCAATTTGGTGACCAAAATTATTATTTGGCTCCTAAATTTTCAGGAGTCAATGACTCATCTGTATTTTTTAGTCTGGAGCACTGCACTAGAGGCTACCTTAAATAGCAGCCTATATCCTGACAAACGGTCTGCAGGTCTTTGGCAGGGAATGTTAAATTCCTTGTAACCTTACATGTTAGAATTGTTTTGTTCCTGTGGCCAAGTAGAGAGTGTCAAATAATAACACTATTAATATTAAATATTATTCATGCAGTTCTGTAATATGTCCTTCAAAACCACTCTATTCGTAGAGCTTCACACCAGTTTTCTTTTCTACGATGTTGTGCACACTAGGTACGATTTTTGGGCATTTTTATTACTTAAGGGTGGTATTGGTAATCCTCTTCCAGCCTCTGTTTCATGGCATAGTACTTCTAATTTAAATCACAGTTATTTTTATTGGAGAATAGAAACATTCTATCAAGATATCAGTTGTAAAGCTGTAAACAGTGCAATGAAACACAGCGGTGCTCAGTGCTAGAATTACACATTGCAAAAAAGAATTGAAATGGGCCAAGATTCCTCTTTTCAGAATGCTCACTAGACTCCACAAGTTTAGTGTTTTAATGTAGGGTGGTATCCCAGGGACAGCATCATTTTTTCTCGACGATGGCGACCTGTAGAGATGTAAAATATGAAGAATGGGAAGTACATTCACTTGCCGATCACATTTTAAGCCCCCTTGTTAAGGTGTCTGAACACAGTACGACTCCTTTGTGGGTGTGAAACTCACTGTCACTGGAAAAGAAAAGCGTCTTAGAAAGGTAGCGATTTTAACTTGCAGCTACCAGACTGAGAAGTCCATATTGTCCCATGTCACTTTTACCAAACAAAAAAAGCTGTCCCATGTTCGTTCAGCATGATGTGATCTCTTTATGCAGTCATCTTCTCAGGCATGTGTTATAGCGGAGGTGGCATTTCTCTTTGTTAAGAACAATAGGAGTGAGATAAGAAATATTCTGTGCCATGTGGCAGAATGACTTGCGTTTCATGTGTGCCTGTGCTTTCTCACAGTTACAAGAGGAAATCAAGGCTGGCAAAGGTGTGACTGCAACTATTGACCTGTGCCGTTACCATGGAGACAAAGCTCTGGAGAACCTACATTGCTTCCCTCCCTCAAAGGCCAGATCTGCCTTAGAGAACATTGTATATGCTGTCACCAGATTTACATGACATTGTCAGGAGATGATTCCTGCTGCTTATTTTTATTTTCCATTTCCATTTCTTTTATTTTGTATTTGTAATCGCGATTATTCAGCAAAGCCTTCGGGTAGATACCGGTGGACTCGTTTTCATTCATCACACTGAGCAATGGATGTACTGAGCAATGGATGTACTGCCTATTTTTTATCTTGTTTGGATTGCTCCTGTTAAAAATAGAACGAGAGGAAAAAAAAAAAAGGTCAAATCATTTTCTCTTGTCATGCCAGAAGCACACTTGAGGCTGAACTAGTAGAAATAATTAATGAGGTTTTCTGCTGTGACCTCAGCAAATGGCCAGGAAATAAGTTCTTATTGATTGGACATAGCCAGGGATGGCGCCAGCGTGGTGGCCTGTGGTTTTCCTGCTCCTGGGAGGACAGGAGGGGTGGGATTCTGCAGGTGTCAATAGGAAATCTCTTCTCTAAACTGAGTTCCATAATACCATGGCATGTGCGCCCACATCAAGGACACTCCTCATTAGCATGAAATGTGAAACTGCATTATCCTATATACGTGCACTGATCTTTCTTCAACACCGGTTTTTAGATTAAAGCTGCCCAGTTATGCTTATATTCTACAGGAGAAACGGCCGTTTACAGTTTATAGAATATGTTGTTAATATCGAGGTCTAGTGAGATAAGCAATGTATATTCACCCATCTAACTGTCCAAAAGTTTAGTTTACTGTATTTAAATTATAGCTCTGTTTCGTCAACTGAAACATTTCAGTTACTGTTATTCTACAGCTCATAGTCATAATATTCCTGAAATGGAAATGTAGTATCTCTATTATTAATAAGAATATGCATACTGTAATATAGTGAAAGGCAAAATCAGAAAATGAAATGAGCAAAAAATAAGTTTAAATTGGTAATTTATTTCTAAAGCAATTAATAATCATCTCCATAAAAGTTAACATTTCTTATGTGTACTTTCTTTCTTTTACAATTCCACCCATAAAAGTGCCGCTACTAATACCAGAGGGAAATATCCAGTTTATACAATAAATTGATCTTTGTTTTTAGTTGGGTTTTGAGCTTTTTTTCTTTCTTTTTTTATGACATCATTGATTAGAAAAATATAATGCAATGCTGATTTCTAATAAATTATTATCTTTTTATTAATACAAACTGTGTAAGATGACCAGCTGGAGCTGTACTTGTATAAAATGAATGGATTTCCTCATCTCGGTGTCATCCGGTATCCGAATATTCTTTCTTTCCTAACCTTAGTTTGTCAAATGAAACAAACTCTGAAAACTTCAGTGACAGAATATAAGGTAATCACAAGCCAGGAACTTGAGCCTGTCTCTGTTTTGTTCATTGGAGATGATTTTTGTGGTTTGCATGCATGCAACGTGAGAACATCGTTGACAAGAAGGCTGAGTTTACACAAATGATCTAGATTGAGACTCAGCTACCTTTCTTCCTTCTGTGGTGTAATTACAGCCCAATCCGGAGACAGCTAGCACAGCAAACAGATTTCATTACATCGCTCACTTAGACACTTGAAGTAAAGTTATTTCAGTTAAGTTATCCTTTATCCATCGTCTCACCTGCCTGGAGAATATGTCAAAAAGTTATCACAGAATAGCTTGTTGCGTTCTTCTGTGCGGGAAAGGGATTTTGTTTTCATCTGTTGGCATTTTTAGACAAGTATTTCACACACAGCATTGACTCGCGTTTTCGGTGGCATTTTTCTGGCTTTGGCTACATCTTACTTTAAATTCTATGGTAAATTCCCTGAATTCACAGCGTTTTGGCTTTTGTAGCCTTTTTGTTTGTTTTTTTCTCACTACGAAGCATGCTCTATATAAGGGATATTTTTCTCCATAGGTTTCTCTATAGAACTTAAAAAATTCCTGCAAAACGCATGTGCAAAATGAGGCTAAATAAAAAAATACCACCAAAAACACCAAACAAAATGCATGTTACATTTATAAAGCGTCTGCGTTTTGTCATGCAGTTTAAAATGCCAGTCAGAAACCATGTGTGAAGGAGGCATTAGGTCACAAAAGCAAAAGGTAACATCTTTAGTTGTAAATGTGGAAACATACGTGTCTCGGTTAGTTTGAAATGAAATTGCGGATGAGCTATGCATTTTTAAAAATAATTTTTATTTATGTTCTACAATTGAATTAGTAAACTTTTTTAGTAACTTTTTATTTTTTAGTGCGGAGTCTTTGGGGTGCTGATAGACACAGCATACCATTCCCATATGTTGAGATTACAGGTAGCCTTTACCAATGATCTGGCAATACAGGGAAGACACAAATCATACCTTCACTGCATCGCCCCACCACCACCTTGACAAACAAAATCCTGTTCATATATTTGGTATTGCTATATATTGGAGAAACAGTGTATCAGACATTAGAACTACGCTATATCTAAAATGTTCCTTTAGCTAACACCAAAGGTATTGCTTCTAAATTGATTGTATTGCTATGTACTGCAAAAAAAAAAAAGCAAAACATCAAAATAATATTTCACATTTAGCGAATTAAAAAGTGAAATTTTTTGTTAGTGGGTGTCAAAAAGTCTTATCAAAAAATATTCAGACATTTACAGGCAAGTCTTCACGTGTTCGGGTTCCCATTCCAATTCCCAATAGATTTCATAAGTGAATTGACTTATGCTAAAATCTTTTATAGCAAAGAAAAAGGCCATACTTACTGATACAAGGGCAATTCCCAGCAAGATGTAGACAAGACCACAATGTTATATGATGGAGTTCTAACAGGTGCCAAACACTAATGAACATTCACTCATGTTTGAAGACCGTGTGCAGTGCCTTCAGAATTGACGGCATGCTGATAATCATGTTTCAATATGGTAACAAGTGCCCAAGATGGGGAAATCAATCTACCAAGTTTAAGGACAAATGACAGTAGCTCACTGAAAATGTAAAAAATTTGATAAATGAGATTAAAGAAAAAAGTTATTCCGCTTAATAAAGATAAACCAGATGTAAACATACTGATAAATCTGCCACTCATGTTTCGAAATACTTTGTGAATACAGTAGAAAGACAGCTCTAAGGAGAGAATTACGGGATTTCATTATGGAAACAGTTGTGATCCTACAAACAGCATGGTAAGTTTCAGTCATTAATCATAATTGTTGAACAGAACCTCGTGAAAGCGTAACAGAATAATCACAGGAAAGTTATGTACAAAAAGTTTAAACGTAGTGTTAAAGGTACAATGGTAGGGGCGTGGCTTGGCGCGCAACGGGAGCAGTCGCATGACTTGAGAGCTCCGCTGTGGTTCCGTGCTATACTGATCCTGTGACTATCCTGATCGTTCCTTACCTTCATTATTACGTCCCGGAGATCCAGGCAGCAGTCGGGTGGTAAGAGTGGAGTTATGGGCCCCACGAGAGGTCAATCGGCCGCGGAAAAGCTACAGAGTTATGCCCGGGAAGAAATCAAAGATGGCGGCCGTGCTTCCCTGCAGCAGCGCTCAAAGGGCAGTGAGACGCCTGGCGGGTCGACTTCTTCCTCAGCGGTGGTGGAGGAGACAGAACCGGAACCTACTCCGACAGAGGTGATGAACAAACTCCTGGCAGCCATATCAGCATGCAAGACCTCGCTGACTGGTAAGATGGAGGAGGTGAAAATTGATATAGGCCTCATAAGGCAAGATATGCAGACCCTGAGAGAAAGAGTGACGCATGTGGAGGACAGAGTGTCTGGGGTGGAAGACAGGATGGCGGCCATGCCTCGTGCGATTACAGATCTGGAATCCATGACGGAGTTATTAAAACAAAAAAATGATGATCTGGAAAATAGGCTGCGTCGGAATAATATCCGGATAATAGGAATGCCTGAGAAATCGGAGGGCCAAGATCCGGGCGAATTCATATCTAAGTGGTTGAAAGAGATAATGCCAGATGCACCTTACTCGCAGGCCTTTGCAGTAGAAAGGGCGCACAGAGTGCCGGCAAGACCGCCTCCACCTGGGGCTCCTCCGAGGCCGATGTTGGCCAGGTTGCTTAATTGTAACGACAGAGACATGATCCTGCGTCAAGCCCGCCGACTGCAAGGTATTAAATATAATGGCGTTGCTATATCCATATTCCCGGACTTCTCGGCTGATCTGCAAAAACGCAGAGCTACGTTTATGGCGGTGAAAAGGCGGCTGAGGGATCTCAATATCCCATATTCTATGGCGTATCCTGCAAGGCTGCGGGTAGTGGATAACGACCGTTCTATCTTTTTTAACTCTCCGCTGGAAGCCGACGACTGGGTGAGAGGGAGGAGATCGCCCCGCCGCGTGTGATCCCTTTGGAGGGGGAGGTTGGAAAGTGCTGGAAGTTAAGATGATGCTGGAGTTTCTTCTGCGCCTGATGCAGGCTAAAAGGTTTCTTTTGCTGGTTGATCTCCTGTGTTTAAGGAGGGATCCCAATGTTATGGTACACCCAATTTGAAGTCTTATTCGGCGGGTGAATGGTTCCGGAGGCCCTGGAAGAGGGGCATTCTTCTCCGCCCCATTTCATTTGAATGGACTGTCGGGACTTTCATTCTGTTACCACTCGGTTCATGGAGCTTGGCCTATAGTGGGAAGGAGTGATCCGGCCGAAGTAAGAAGGGGCCCCAGTTGAAGGACTGCAGGAGAGATCCGGGTATATGCGCAGGACGCATATTACGTTTAAATATTGCTGATATATTGTTTAAACTGCTGCTGGATTTATTATCCTCCTGTACGAAGATATGGAAAGGGCTTAAAATGTATTATGGTGTTTGAAGGTGTAGATAGGGAAGGATACGTTAATGCTGCCTAATAGCACGGGGCCTTCCCCGTTACTCTTTGGTGCCACGAGGAGGGCATGATTCGGCAATGGCCTATGTGTCATCGCACATTGTCGATACAATTTACTGTTTATATGTTAGTTCTGTCGTCTATGTTTTTAATGCCGTATTTAGGCGAAATTATACTCATTTATGAATACAAATGTCTAAAAAGTCATAAAGTACACAGAAGGTGGGGAAAGGTCACTAGGGAAAGTATATGGTTAATATGCAGGAGTCGGGAGCCATCTTCCCTCCGAGGCAAACATAGTTTCCGGCCTCATTAATGGCGTCTATATCGATTGTGTCTTGGAATGTCCGGGGGCTGGGTACCCCGAGGAAAAGGGCAGCCATTTTTGCATGTATCCGTAAATTTAATCCCTCTATAATATGTCTGCAAGAGACGCATTTAATCCCAGACAAGGCGAGATTATTGCGTAGACCCTGGATCCAATGGTCCTCACACTCTTTCCATACGTCCTACTCCAGGGGGGTATCGGTATTAATCCACAAATCTCTGAGGTGGGAGGCGGTTAAGGTTAAAGTGGATAAGGAAGGTAGATATGTGTTTATACATGCTTACATCGACACTATACCATTTGTATTGTTGGGCCTATATGTTCCTCCTCCGGCAAATATACGAATTTTACATGAGGCTGCCGCATTTGCTGCCGCTTACCCACAAGCTACGGTACTGGGCATGGGGGACCTTAACATGGTCATGGATCCCAAATGCGATAGATTTAGAGGTGTGATGGATGGTGGGGATACATCGGTGTCTCCAACAGAGTTGAATTTGCTATTTCAAGAAATGGGTTGGTTAGATATATTTAGGTGCAAACATCCGAATGTAAAGGTGTACTCATGTCATTCTATCGGTAGGAATTCCTTGTCTCGTATAGATTATATCTTTGGGAACGCTCTAATGGTCCCGATGGTAACGGATGTGTCTTATGAAGTAAGGGGAGTGTCAGATCACTCTCCGATGGTTGCACGTTTCATTCACCCAGGGCCTGTGAGGACTGGTAGCTGGAAAATTCACCCATTCTGGCTTACCCTGATAGGGCCGCAGGATCGCATACCAGATCAACTGGAGGTTTTTCAGGATACTAATAACTCATGTGATAATCTTAATATTTTATGGGATACCCTGAAGGCCTACCTTAGAGGCTGCTTGCGATCTACAATCTCCTACATAAAAAGGGAAGCGGCAAAGGAAGAGGGTCAGTTGGCACAGCAATGTGAAACATTGGAGCGCGAGTATATAGGAAACCCATCTGAAGCGAATAAACATGCATGGCTGACGATGGGCCGCAAATACTTATTATTACTACAAGAAAAAGCTGATAGGAAATTGTTTTTTGCTCGGCAGACCTATTTTGAATTGGGAAACCAATCAAGTAAATTGCTAGCTCATTTAATACACCACAGTTCTCAGAGCTCAGCAATATTAAAGGTTAAAGACAGTCAAGGCCGTGAGCTGACCGATACCCCTAGTATAGCGGCTCGATTCACTCAATTCTATAGGGACCTATATTCCTCACAGCCTACGTATGATTGGTCCGAGTGTGTATCATACTTGGAGGACTTGGAATTCCCGCAGTTAGATGAGGCAGGCAGGGATATGTTAGAACTCGATATCACGGAAGATGAGGTTACACAGGCATTAAGGGATATGTCAAAGGGTAAGGCATCGGGTCCAGACGGGATACCATTGGAGGTGTATCTTCGTTACTCTGACCAGCTCACTCCCCCATTATGCTCTATGTATTCTTATGCCCGGAGGGAGGGGAAACTACCGGACAGTTTCTATGATGCCACAATTGTAGTGTTACTAAAACCTGACAAAGACCCTAGGGACTGTAGTTCTTACCGCCCTATTTCATTACTGAATTTAGACTACAAGATACTTGCAAAGGTACTGGCAAATAGATTGAACAAGGTGATATTACAACTCATTCATTCGGATCAGGCAGGGTTTATGCCGGGGAGATCCACATCTGATAATATACGCAAGGTTCAAATTTTGACTCAAATAGGAGAGGCACTAAAGGAGGACTGGGCAATGGCATCTCTTGATGCGGCCAAGGCCTTCGATTCTGTTGAATGGGTGTATCTGTTTGAAGTATTACAGAGGTTTGGTTTTGGTCCGATATTCATCAAATGGGTAAAAATCTTGTATAAGGATCCGAGGGCACAAATTTTGATTAATGGTATAATGTCCCCTTATTTTCACCTCCGTAGAGGTACCAGGCAGGGGTGCCCTCTCTCCCCGCTTTTGTTTGCAATAGCTATTGAGCCTTTAGCGATACGTGTAAGAACGCACTCAGAATATAGGGGAATAGTGGTGGGAGCACGAGAGGAGAGGATTAGTTTGTACGCCGATGATGTGATATTGTATATGTCATACCCGAGAGACAACTTGGGGCTAGCTATTGAAATCCTGAACCAATTCGGTAGATTTTCTGGCCTACATGTTAATTGGAACAAATCATTTTTCATGCCCTTGAAGGAAGTGGGGTGGGCGGAAGCTGAGCACGGCCTGCAGGTAGTGTCGTCCTTTAAATATCTGGGTATTATCATAAACAGAGATCATAGGTATGACCGAATCACCAACATACTGCCTCTGTTAGACTATATCAGGCTCAAATTCAAGGTGTGGGGGGCACTTCCACTGGCAGTGACGGGTCGTGTAAATTTAATTAAAATGGTTATTCTCCCAAAATGTCTGTATGTTCTGGAGCACGCAGCCATACCGGTATATAAGGCCTTTTTTAAAACCCTACATGCATTATTCCCGGCTTTTATATGGGGATCCAATAGATCCAAACTTAGTTTGGCTACTCTGCAGAGACCCAAACAGGAGGGGGGATTGGCACTACCGGATTTGTTTATGTACTATCTAGCTGGGCAGTTGAGATATTTACAGCTATGGACTGGGTCGGACCCGTTACCAATGAGGGAACAGCACCTCGCTGCATATTTGCATCTAGTGCACCTTTGGCCAGTGATAGAAAGCTCCCCGGGAACTTATAAAAGAATGCTCCCAATCCACAAGGCGGCCGTGCAGGCATGGACGGTGGCCAAACAAATTTATGCATATACGGATGTACAAGTGGACATGCCATTATGGGATAACCCCCTTCTTTCACATCTAATGGAGGGGCAGGCCCCCTCATTTTGGGATGGATTTGAGGTACATAGAATTGGGGATGTGTATAAGGATAATGTCCTTAAATCCTTTGCGCAAATGCAAGAGGACTTCCAAATTCCTAGGGAAAGTTTTTACAGATATCTGCAGCTGCGACATGCTCTCGCAAGTCAATACCCTAGGTCAGATCAAGAATTCTCACGATTCCCTTTGATTGGAGTTTTTAAATCGCAGGGCCCCCGGGGGCTGATCTCTGCGGTCTACACGGCCCTTATACATGCTAAACTGGCCAATGTCAAATTACCGGTAAAAGATAAATGGGAGAGCCTGATACCTGATCTGACAGAGGAGGAATGGGAGGATATACTTTCATCTCCTGTGTCTGTGTCACCGGCGGCAAATAACAAAATGATCCAATTAGCTATAGTTCATCAGAGTTATCTCACGCCGGTGAGATTGCATAGAATGGGCAGATATCCTAGCACTGAATGTCACAGGTGCCGTTTTCCCAGATCTGATTTCTGGCACATGATTTGGGATTGTCCAGTGGTGGCCTCCTTTTGGGGGGAGGTGTTGAAAGTGGTTGAGGAAGTGGTGAAGCAGCCGATCCCCTTTTCACCTAAGATCTGTCTATTTGGGGTGCTCCCTGAAGATCAATGGCCATTTCACATGCGTATTTTATTGCGCGAAGTGTTGTTTATGGCAAGGAAGACCATCGCACTTCGGTGGATGGATCAGAGACCTCCTAGGGTGATGAAATGGAAATCGCTGATCAATTCCATTATACCATATGAGCGAGTATTATATAAGAAAAGAGGGTGTGTTGGTAAATTTTATAAAATATGGCAGATTTGGTGTGATTCATCATGTACCCTGTATACTCCGAACAGATTTACAGACATGAGGGACCAGTTGATGCAGCATTGAGGAGGACGAGTGTTGCATGACTGGTTACTTATAAGATCTCTATATTTATATGGAACAAATCAAACTGGCCTGGGAAAGTATTTTGCCCGTTGGGATGTTAGTGTGTTGTCTCTGAGGGCTAACTATGTGATCTATTGAGTTATGACATGTTAAAAACCACCATAGCTACTATGCATCTGTGTTAAATGTGTATGAATACATAAATGTGTTTATTTCCTGTCATGTACTATAGACGTTTGTATTGTACAATTCTTTCAATAAAACGAGTTTAAAAAAAGGTACAATGGTATTTTTTTATTCCAAATTATTACATGGAAGAAATGCACTATTATGCAATGTGTGAGAAATCAAATATTGTGTCCATGTTTTGTGTAAGGGTAATGCTCTTCTCACTTGATAACCGAAGAGTTCCAAACGTCCTCTGGCATCACCATCAGCACATAAACTTCCCAAGGAGCTTCCTGGCATGGGTTACCCTCTCCGAGCAGCTTCATGCAAGCCTTACATCACCAAGCACAATGCCAAGCGTCGGAAGGAGTGGTGTAAAGCACACCACCACTGGAATCTGGAGCAATGGAAACGTGTTCAGTGGAGTGTCGAATCACCGTTCTCTAGCTGGCATTCTGATGGACGAGTCTGGGTTTGGCGAAAGCCAAGAGAAAGTAACCTGCCAGAGTGTATTGTGCTAACGGTAAAGCTTGGTGGAGAAGGGATAATGCTATGGGGTTTTCAGGGGTACAACAACGAGTGCCGATCAACGTGACAGGTCATTGATCGGCGTTTGTTTGTTACTTTCACAAGGCGCTATGTATGGGGGGACGAGCGCTCGCTACTACGATCACTCGTCCACATACATTTCTATCACGTCAGCAAAGAGAGATGTGCTGCTCACAATGATATTTTAGACTGGCTAAACTATATGATTAGCCGATAAACTAGCGCTTGCTCGTGCATCGGCTGATCATTTCCCTGTTTACATAGTCCCTCTCACCCAACATCAGTGTTTGACATCTCAAACGCTCTACTGGATGAATGGGCAAAAATTCTCAAAGACACACTCCAAAATCTTGTAGCCAGCCTTCCCAAAAGAGTGGAAACTTTTAGGTGCAAGGTGGGGGGAGGACAACGCCATATTAATGCCTATGGATTTAGAATGGGATGTCATAAAAGCTCCATATAGTGTTTGTATTCATATTGACAGTGACTTTGATATTGCTGCTAAATTAGTTTAGCTAGCATTAAATGACAATGCTAAAACATGACCATGTCATAATCAGATTATTATTGGACATGTTAAATATGATTATAAAATGTCTTCTGTAGAAGGGGGTTATGCAGTTTCATAATGTATATGAAAGGTGTCTCCAAGGTGAATAACACCACCAAATTCTGTAGGATATGAATTGCGATCATGCTGGGTAACACAGCAGCAGCAGTTCAGACAGTTCAGCCGCACAGGTTAATTACTGTGCAGTCATTGTGAAAAAACTGCCTCGGAGCTGTCCAAAACATGCAGCTGCAACATGGATCATTGATCTCTGTGACAACTGCTCCTATATGTCCACATCCGCTGTATCTTAGCATGAGCCAAGACTATGCATAGGTAATTATAATTAGATTTGACAATGACTACTCAGTGGGACACAGTCATATAGATAAGGCTTAGGGCCCTTTTACACCGGCCAATTATCCGGCAAACGAGCATTCACAGAACGCTCATTCCTGATAATTGCCCTGTGTAAACAGGGCAACGATCAGCCGATAAAAGAGCAAACGCTCGTTCATCGGCTGATTCTATAATTTTAAATGCCCAAAATATTATTAATGTCCGCATCAAATTATTAATGTGCTGCCGACATGATAGAAATGTATGGGGACGAGCAATCAGAGTAATGATCGCTCGTCCCCATACTAGCTCCTTGTGAAAGGAGCAAACGAGCACCGATAAACGAGTTGTCTCGTTGATTGACCGCTCATTTACACGGCCCACATAAGGCCG
Organism: Rhinoderma darwinii; assembly: GCF_050947455.1. Lineage (NCBI taxonomy): Eukaryota > Metazoa > Chordata > Amphibia > Anura > Rhinodermatidae > Rhinoderma > Rhinoderma darwinii. The sequence goes on along the minus strand of NC_134690.1, from coordinate 227,585,657 downwards.
TGCAAAAGTACCCTTACTGTACCTTCTTTACACTTTGTGAACTCCCTGCAGGTAGACAGTAGAATTTAAAGCATTCCTATGTGGATGTGAAATTTTTTAACTGATTGAAATTCCCAAATACAAAAATTAATCTCTGTTCACACTTGATTTAGTTCTTGGTCATCAAGTTTAGTTGCTTTTTTGATGGTCAGAATAGTGTAGCATGCTGCAGTGTTCTATCCAGTATAAAAAAAAAAATAGTTCTTTCCCCCCATTGACAGACCCAAGTGGGTAAAAGAACGGCTCATACAGCTACACTGCTCTGTACTGCTGAGTGATCTCTCCAATGTTAGGAGTGCAGGATTCTCGTCTTCTCTGTGTGCAGTGTAAAGAAGGCATGATAGCAGTTAGGCTCTGCCCACTAGCTCAAAGACAACAGAATTAGAGAAAGCCTGCAGAGGGAAAACTTGTATTCTGCTAAAAAAAAAAAAAAATGCAGAATATAAGTCATATAATAGACATAAATAGTGTTATTCCTCATGTACACACATATGACAGCTTATTCTGAAAAGTTAGATACGTTTTAAATAGAAATTTAGACAAGACAGCCACTAGAGTTAGCAAGGAAAGACCAAGACGGATTTGAACAAACTCCATGAACTAGCTATATAATCGTCTTTACCCCTTAGTGCCAGACTTGTGCTGCAGAAATTTAAATATTTAACTGTTACGTTTCTCACTAGAGAAGTTGCCATTCTACAAACTTAACCTCCACAAGGAGGTATGCATTTCTCCGGTCAGCTTCCTAGGACATGGTCCCCAGAATATTCACCGATTGGCGGCTGTTGCACTGTAACAAGAATCTTTTAGCGAAGTCAGGATCATCAACAAAATAGCAGTAAGGCCCTATTCACATGACAGGGATTCCCGGCCATGTGACGGACGTTTTTTGAACGGCTGTCACAGCCGCAGTAGGAACAATAGATTCCAAATGGGGCTACTCACACGACCGACTCGACTGAATCGGGCCGTAAAAAAAAATGGGACATCCCCTATTTTCGCCAATTATCCCAGCCGCACGGCTCCCATTGAAGTCTATGGGGCCGTGTAAAGCACGGCTTCCACCTGGATGTGATCTGAGTGACAGACATGCTTTCTGCTGTTCACTCGCTCTCTTCTCACCGTGCGAGGTGCATGTGAAGTGGAGGCGATTTTTTTGCTCCTAGTTGGAGCGGAATTGCACCAGGAGAAGTCACTGACTTCACTGTCCATATATCTCCCACTGTCCCCCACTGTGGAGCTATCTACAGAAAGGGAGGGTGCCATCTGCGGGGTGCTATGTACAAGGGAGCTATGGCACTATCTACAGGGGGGCAGTGTGGCATTATCTACAGAGGTGCTGTGTGTGGCACTACCTACAGAGGGCAGTGTGTGGCACTACCTACAGAGGGCAGTGTGTGGCACTAGCTACAGAGGGCAGTGTGTGGCACTATCTACAGAGGGCAGTGTGTGGCACTAGCTACAGAGGGCAGTGTGTGGCACTAGCTACAGAGGGCAGTGTGTGACACTAGCTACAGAGGGCAGTGTGTGGCACTAGCTACAGAGGGCAGTGTGTGGCACTAGCTACAGAGGGCAGTGTGTGGCACTAGCTACAGAGGGCAGTGTGTGGCACTAGCTACAGAGAGCAGTGTGTGGCACTAGCTACAGAGGGCAGTGTGTGGCACTAGCTACAGAGGGCAGTGTGTGGCACTAGCTACAGAGGGCAGTGTGTGGCATTAGCTACAGAGGGCAGTGTGTGGCATTAGCTACAGAGGGCAGTGTGTGGCATTAGCTACAGAGGGCAGTGTGTGGCATTAGCTACAGAGGGCAGTGTGTGGCATTAGCTACAGAGGGCAGTGTGTGGCATTAGCTACAGAGGGCAGTGTGTGGCATTAGCTACAGAGGGCAGTGTGTGGCATTAGCTACAGAGGGCAGTGTGTGGCATTAGCTACAGAGGGCAGTGTGTGGCATTAGCTACAGAGGGAAGTGTGTGGCATTATCTACAGAGGGCAGTGTGTGGCATTAGCTACAGAGGGCAGTGTGTGGCACTACCTACAGAGGGCAGTGTATGGCATTAGCTACAGAGGCCAACGTGTGGCGTTAGCTACAGAGGCCAGGGTGTGGCATTAGCTACAGAGGCCAGGTTGTGGCAAAAAATTGAGATGAAATTCATCCGTTTTTAAAACGGACAGGGAAAAAAACGGCAGCAAAACGGGTCAAAATCGGCCGTTAAAAAGGGAAAAACAGCCCGGAACAGATGCAAAATGGCCGAGAGGCCTTAAGCTCTATTCACACGACAGGGTCTGACTGCCGGCCGATAAAAACGTCCATTTCGGTCAGTTTTTCTCTGCCATTTTGCATCAGTTTCCGTTTTTAACCAGTTTTGCATCCGTTTTTAACCAGTTTTGCCACACAGCCCCCTGTAGGTAATGCCACACAGCCCCCCTGTAGGTAATGCCACACAGCCCCCCTGTAGGTAATGCCACACAGCCCCCCTGTAGGTAGTGCTACACAGCCCCCTTTTACATAGCACCCCCCTCATAGATGGCACTACCCTACCTTCCTGTAGATAGCACCACTGTAAGGGACCGTTCCAGGAGAAGTCTGACTTCACTGTCCATATGTGGGGAGTGAAGTCAGGGACTTCTCCTGGATTGGAATCACCGACCACAGCGCCGGGGATTCCGCTTCAGAAGTCCCTAACGTCACTGTGTCCATATATGGACAGTGAAAGTGAAGTCAGGTACTTCTCCTGTAGCGGAAACACCGGGCACAGCAACGGGGATTCCGCTTCAGAAGTCCCTGACGTCACTGTACATATATGGACAGTGAAGTCAGGTACTTCTCCTGGAGCGGAAACACCAGCCACAGCGTCGGGGATTCAGTTTCAGGAGTAGGGGACGTGAAAGGAGAAGTCCCTGACGTGATTGTCCATATATAGACAGTGAAGTTAGGGACTTCTCCTTGAGCGGAATCCCCAGGCCACAGCTTCGACAACGCTGTGGTCGGGTATTGGGGTTTCCGCTACTACAGGGAGCAAAAAAATACCCTTCTCCTCACATGCACTTCGCACTGTGAGAAGGAGAAGAGAGCGACCGAGCGTCAGAAACCACGGCTGTCACTCGGATCACATCCGACTGACAGCTGTGCTTTACACGGCCCCATAGACTTCTATGGGAGACATGCGGCCGGGAGAATGGGCGATAATAGGGCATGCTCCATTTTTTGACGGCCCGGTTTGACGGGGAATCCCTGTCGTGTGAATAGGGCCTTAGGATATAAGTCAGGGGCCCGGTCACGAGTCTTACAAAAAGTGGCCAACCGCTGCAAACCAGAATCATTCAAAAACACAGAAAAGGCCATACTTACTAAGTGGGTAGGTGAAAACCCGTTTCCAGCAGGACGCAGACAGGTCAAAAATGCTTCAGAAGGAGAGTGCATTAAATAGTGATAGCCACTCACATTAGTCTTGAGAGGAGTGGCTAACTAAGTGCTCACAAGTGTGCGATAAATGGGTGTCAGTATTCGTGTAGTGCAAGGGTGTGAATGTATGGTATAAAAGAAGTGTGTGTGATATAGAAGTGTCAAAACTGTGTGATAATGTAATAAAAAATAAATAAATATGATGAATGGGGTTCAGTGCTGTGAATAGTACATGGGGTGTCAGTACTAAGTGTAATACGTGGAGGGACAATGTGCTGGTCGTCAGGCATGGCAAATCTCGCCGAATCACAGCCTATTTGTAACACCCATACTGTCAGCTAAGGCGGGCTGCTCTGCATGCCAAACCAAACACTAGCACATCATGCTCTCCCAGCATTAGAAGACCTGGCTGTGTCCTGAAAAAAGTATATATAGTAAAAATATCCATGAAACAAGGGGTATTAGTTGTTATTTTGGCCAAAATACGCAAAGCTCGCAACCCAACGTCAAGGGTCCCCAGTGCCTTGCGAGTCCCTAACTAGAACTTTTCGTTCCTAATTTAAAAACACCAGCAGAAAAACTGGGACATAGATAAAACTTCAAAAACACAGAAAAGGCCATACTTACTAAGTGGGTAGGTGAAAACCCGTTCCCAGCAGGATGCAGACAGGTCAAAAATGCTTCAGAAGGAGAGTGCATTAAATAGTGATAGCCACTCCCACTAGTCTTGAGGGGAGTGGCGAACTAAGTGCTCACAAGTGTGCGAGAAATGGGTGTCAGTATTAGTGTAGTGCAAGGGTGTGTGTGTATGTATACATATATATATATATATATATATATATATATATACACACGTAGGTAGTTAGAAAACATTAGAATTAGAATTTCCATTAGAAAACAATTCCAGAATTGTTGTTTTTTTGCTAAATTTCCTCTATCAAAAGATTAAATAAAAAGTCGCATGTGTGTCCCAAAATGGTACCAATAAAATCTATAGCTTGCCCTACAAAAAGCAAGCCCGCACACAGCTCCATCAACAAACAAATGAAAAAGATATTGCTCTAGAAAGGTGCGGAGGAAAAAAATAGCCTGATGTGCAGGTCAGAGGGAAACATTCCTTCCTGCAGTAAAACATACAAAAACTATATAAATTTGGTATCATCGTAAGCTTACTGACGATAGTCATAAACTAAATAAAGGTTATAGCTATGACTAAGGACCTGAGTGGTCTGAAACGCGTAAGCATAGTCTCAGGATTTTTATTTTAATATTTCCGTTTTAAAATGACCAAATAAAGCCAAAATATTTTATACGGAGTGCTGGATACACCATTTATTGTTCACTTCAATTGCCCAACATCATTTATACTGCACGGTGAACACTGTAAAGAAAAATAAAGAAAAAACAATGCCATCCTGCAAAAAATTAGGATATGGCTACATTGATGGAAAAACAAAAAAAAGTTATGGCACTAGAAGGGGGTGATAAAAAAACATCATGATGTGGAGGCCAGAGGGGTACATTCCTTCAGTTTAAAGAAGTGGTTATCAGGGCCCTAGTATTAGGGAACCAGGCAGGGGAAGGCCACAGCACATCCGCTGGAAGCGACGGCACCTATATTATACCAGGGGAACACTTATCTAGCAAAGTTTCTCAAACTGCATAGGAGGAATAGTCACAAAAAGGCGCAGAGTCAGTCCCAAAAGAGGGGATAAGAAAGGACACCATTTATTAGTGCGACACCGGCCTGTGCATAAAGGATTGCTTCACAGCGTAACACACATCTATGGATTATTTTATTTACCCCATTATTATACCCTCTTTTTATGCCCTGATATACTCTGCCTAAATTACATATGCCCCCACATTATAAACTGAAATACCAGTAAAACGCCAAACAAAACTATTACCATTAACAGAAAAAAAGAAGAAATGATCCAGCGCTGAGTCGTACTTTGGATTTAAAAAGGAAGCAGTATTCCCACCTTTATTGGGGTATTGAAATAAAATTGAAGGGAGACGCAGTCCCAAGACGTGTGCGGATAGTAGGCGGTTTGCCCTGGCCTACGCGTTTCAAGCACGAGCTGTGCTCTTATTCATGGCAAAAAGAATGTCCACATGTCAATTTTATTTCAATACCCCAATAAAGGTGGGAATACTGCTTCCTTTTTAAATCCAAAGTACGACTCAGCGCTGGATCATTTCTTCTTTTTTTCTATTTGCACACCGCAAGCCGTAGCGGGGATCCGAGCGGAGAGTCTGGAGACGCATCAAACTGGTGAGCTGGAGGTTTCCTCCCTTCTTTACTTACACATTAACGTTACTGAAGTTTCTTGACAGTGAATAGACATCACCTCCAGCCAGGACGCTATGTCTATTCACAATCCCGACACTTCGGTAACGTTTATGTGCGACTTAATGACAGCAAGCGTTATCTCGCGAGATCACGCTGTAAATCACAGAAAGTCTCCTAAAAGAAATATGAAAACTTGATACAGGAGGAAGCACAATCAGAAATCTTTTTGAGTTGCAAACAATACTATTTTGAAGCTAGCAAATCAAGCAAATTTTTGTCCCATATTGTAAGTAACCAACGGCCTTCTAATTCTGTTTCCTCCATTACGAATACAAAGGGGCTGGGGTCGTGGCCGGGCATTGAAGTGAAAGGACACTATTCTGGTGAGCTCCACTGTAGCTCGTTATCAATCTCAGCTCATCCTCCCTCCAGAGCTTAACTAGACACAAAAGACATTCATTGGTGCACCCCTGCAGTCTTGGGGAACACTGCAACCCTGATTTGGTCTGGTTTGGTGACCCTGGAAGCTCCGGCCTAGTAGCAGTACCGGATCCCCGGATTAACCCCTTCAGGACTGAGCCTGTTTTGGCCTTCAGGACGAAGCGATCTTTTCAAATCTCACATGTGTTAGTTTATGTTGTAATAAATTTTGAATGCTTTTACCTATCCAAGTGATTCTGAGAGTGTTTTCTCATGACATATTGTACTTTATGTTAGTGAAAAAATTTGGTCAATAAATTCAATATTTATTGGTAAAAAAACAGCAAGATTTAGAGAGAATTTTCATTTTTCTAAATTTAAATGTATCTGCTTGTAGGGCAGATAGTTATAACACACAAAATAGTTACTAGTTTACATTTCCCATATGTCTACTTTATGTTTGCATCATTTTTATCACGTCCTTTTATTTTTCTAGGACGTTACAAGGCTTAGAACTTTAGCAGCAATTTCTCATATTTTAAAGCAAATTTCAAAAGGCTATTTTTTCAGGGACCAGTTCAGTTCTGAAGTGGCTTTAAGGGCCTTAAATATTAGAAAGTCCCCATCAATCACCCCATTTTGAAAACTGCACCCCTCGAAGTATTCAAAACAGCATTCATGGGGCGTGGCTTGCACGGCGAACCGGATGGTCGCATAAGCTCAGAGCTCCGGTGAAACGAGACCACTATAGCGGCAAAAAACCGACGATAAACGGCTAATCTACTCACCCTGAGCAGGGGAATGATACCGGCAGAGATGGGCAGGAAAAAGCCCCAAAGAGCGGGGACAGAAAGATCCCTGGACAGCTTCTTCTTCCCCGACGGAGGGATCAAAGATGGCGCCGCCGATCCACAGACATCAGCAGCACGAGAATGGGACCGCCCTGCCTCAGCAAGGAGAGACGAGACAGAGCAGGAAGGTAGGATGGCTGATGCCCCTGGAGCTCTGCACAATAGCCAATTCTCCCTAAATGACGACTGGTGATCGCCAGATATACATCCTGGGATAGTGACACCTCTACCCCAGAGAAGGGACTCGATCCCTGGGATACACATGCCTGCAGCCAGGAGGGAAAGCAATTCACCCACCTCTCCCCCCTGTAGAGCTCAGTCACCCATACGCAGCCCAGCGAAACACCGTCAGCGACTATCAAGCCCGGGCGAAGAGGGGAATAACTTACCGACTGTGGAAATAACCGACACCTTCACCTCATTTCAAACTACTGATAAAATGGTGTCTGAACCTACTCTCAAAGCCATGCTGCTGGCATTGCGTAGCTCCTTGCACCAGGACTTTACTAAAATCATACTACCGTTTCAAAACACTATAACTGACCTAGGGGATAGGATCTCCACGGTGGAGAGTAAAATGGATTCTTATGCAGCGGCTCACAATGAAATGGTGGATTCCCACAGCTCCATGGAAGATAAATTATCCAAACTACAAGCTAAAATGGTGGATTATGAAGACAGGAACCGAAGAAATAACATCAAATTCAGGGGGATACCGGAAAACGTTCCTTCTGCAGAACTACAGCCCTACCTGAAGAAGTTCACACAGCGCTTATTACCATCATGCGTTGAATACGAGCTTAGCATCGACAGGGCGCACAGAATCCCCAAGCCTAAGAACCTCCCGGACTCAGTGCCTAGAGACGTACTGGCCAGATATACATTTTTCACGACCAAAGACCGGCTAATGGAAAAGGCCAGAAAGCAACAACCACTTCCACCGCTATACACGAATGTTAAGCTATTTGCTGACCTTTCAGCGGCGACACTTCAGGCCAGGAGGGAACTGACTGACATCACGAATCCTCTTCGTAAACACGATATTCCTTATAGATGGGGGTTCCCCACGAAGCTAATTATAAACCGAGCTGGAGCTATTCACGTTGTCTCGTCTCTCGGAGAGGGTATTGCCCTCTTGAAAAATTGGAACATTCAGGTGGTACAAGCAACATCTACCCCAAGGGTTGGTCCCCCTCTGCGGAGATTGACCGAAGAATGGAATGCAGTTGGCGGTACCTGACTTTTAGCTGAACCGTTTAAATGATATATAAGAGTGGCTCGAGCACCGAGCATTGTCGTGTTTAAATAGTTCTTTCTCCCCAGAACTATTGGTTCACCATGATACCAAGGCACTATGGTGCGGTAATGTATGTGCATTGTTTTACTGTTTTTAGTTTAAATGTTTGCTCTCAGTTCTCAATGTTCAACCTGATATGCGCAACATACTGTTTGATCAAACACAGGGTACGATGTCGGAACACAACCTATAAGTATATTATACCTGACCCATATTCACTCCACCAAGTACATATACATTTGCAACAATCAGTCTCTAACAGACCCAATGGCTCTTAAAATTTTGTCTCTGAATGTGAAGGGCTTGAATAGCCCCTTCAAGAGATCTATGGTTTGGAGGGAACTTAATAAGCAAAAATGCGATGTCGCATGTATACAGGAGACCCATATCTCTAACAAAGGGCCATCGCGAATGTGTCACAAAGCCTTTCCCACTATAGTGTATTCCTCATTCCCTGAAAAAAAGAGAGGAGTCCTTATTGCTTTTCGCAGTTCTCTTACTGTACAAATACACAAGTCAGTGGTGGACCCACTTAGTAGATACATCATAGTACATTGTTCTATTAACACGGTAGAATATACTATAGTGAACCTGTATGCCCCCAACAGCAACCAATATAGATTTTTGAATAAACTAATGAAAAAAGTGAATGCTATCAAGAAAGGCCTTTTACTCATGTGCGGGGACTTCAACGCTATCTGCGATCCCTTGCTGGATACCTCGTCTTCTCAGGTGCCGAGGAGAAACATGATTAGCTCAATAAAACAAGGAGAGAACCTACATGACATATGGCGATTACTGCATGAAAGTGAAAGGGACTACACATTTTATTCGGCTAGACATAAATCCTATTCCAGGATAGATATGTTCTGGATAGACCAAAGATTGATAGATCAAATCCCATCGGCTGATATAGGGGTGATACACTGGTCCGACCATGCCCCCATATCAATTACAATAGCGACACAATATCCCCAAGTATCAGATTATGTATGGCGGGCTAACTCATTCATAATCTCACATACGCAGCTATCACAAGAAATACGTGAATCACTTTCAGAATATTTCAAATTTAATGCCACTCCGGATATTAATGCATTCACGCTTTGGAACGCGCACAAGGCGTGCATTCGGGGGACTTTTATACGTATGGGCAGCAGGTTAAAAAAACAGCGGGAGAGGGATATACAGGGGGCCATGGATGATATCCAAAGCCTAGAAATACAAAACAAAAAGAAACAATCACTCCAGGTCACTACTTCCTTGGCGAATGCTCGCCTACATCTGAAACGCCTACTCCTCCAAAAACACGATACGGCTCTTAAAATAATGCGTACCCGCTATTACTCTCAAGACAATAAATCCGGGGCATTACTTGCAAAAAGGTTGAAAACAATGGCCCTCAAATCCCGAATACCAGTTATCAAACACCCCAACAATTCCCAGCCTGTATACACACCTAGGGGTATCGCCAATGCTTTCCAAGCATATTACAAATCTCTATATAATCTCAAAGAAGATAGCACAACACCCCAACCTACAACAGCAGGAATCAACTCCTTTCTCTCTAAAATAAAACTGCCCTCTGTCTCGCCGGAACAATTAAATGCATTAAACCTCCCAATGAATAGGGAAGAAATAAGCAAAGCTATTAAGAATCTTCCCCTCCATAAAGCTCCAGGCCCAGACGGTTTTTCAAATGATTACTACAAAACCTTTGAGGACATCCTAACAGAACACATGCTATCAATGTTTAACCTGGCAATATCAACTGGATCATTTCCTAAAGAGATGTTGACGGCTCTTATTGTCACGTTACCCAAGCCTGGGAAATCAACTGACTCCACCGCAAATTATAGACCTATTTCGCTATTAAACGGGGATGTAAAAATCTATGCTAAAATACTAGCTAATAGGTTACTATCCATAATACCAGTGTTGGTCAAAAATGATCAAACAGGATTTGTCATGGGCAGGCAAGCACCAGACAATACTAGAAGACTGTTATCCCTTTTGCAAATAGTAGAGACATCTATTTCCCCCGCGGTTTTCCTATCATTGGATGCAGAAAAAGCATTCGACAGGGTAAATTGGGAATACGCATTTTCGGTCTTGGAAAAATTTGGCCTAGTGGGTGCAATACACTCAGCAATTCGGGCTTTGTACTCTAATCCCGCAGCCAAGGTGTATGTGAACAATATCCTATCGTCCTCGTTTGACATCACCAATGGCACTAGACAGGGTTGCCCGCTCTCCCCGATATTTTTTATTTTGTCTATTGAACCCCTGGCGGAAATTATCCGGAACTCCACTGATATAACTGGGGTAGTAGTGGGTGAGTCTTCACACAAAGTTGCATTATTTGCCGATGACGTTATGCTGGTGGGTACGAACCCCATGACCTCACTTAGGGCGACATTTAAAATTCTGGAGGAATATAGCCGGGTCTCATATTACAGACTGAATAGGGAAAAGTCGGAAATCCTTCCTATACACATACCCCAACCCTTGCTCCTGACTTTAAAAAAAGAATTTATACTAGACTGGCGCAATACAGATATTTCTTACTTGGGCGTTCATCTGACCTTTCCTTCTAACAAAATGTACCAAACAAATTTTCCCCCTATACGGTCAGCCATAAATGAGGACATATCCAAATACTCCAAATGTATCACTTCATGGTTTGGGAGAGTGGCGGCATATAAAATGCCGATTCTCCCCAAGCTCCTTTACCTATTTCGGACTCTGCCGATCCATATTCCGCAGTCTTTCTTCACACAAGCACATAATACACTCCTAAAATTTATATGGAATAATAAGCGTCCCCGAATAGCGGCTACAACCCTTACCAAACATAGGAGGGTTGGGGGACTGGGCTTACCTAGTCTCAAAGACTACTACAAAGCTTGCATTTTGGATCAGACAACATTCTGGTGGAATAACACAGGGGATAAAAGATGGGTGGAGATTGAGGCTTCTATTAGTGGTTGCACGTCCCTACAATCTCTCTTAGTGAACATGCTATGGCAAAGACCCAATGGACCTACATTTCTCACACCCATCATAGTCACGAACAGCATCTGGCTCCAATTTATATCCAAAATGGGACGAGACTCACAAGTCCCGTTAACTCAGATCCCTCTATCTTTCTTGGAGGATCAGATCCCAGATCTGGATCTGAATAACTGGAAGGAGCGGGGGATTTGTTCGATACAGGATCTTTATGATAAGCACAGCACTCTCCACTTCCAAAATCTCAGAGATAGATTCGACCTTCCACACAAGGAATTCTATAGGTTTCTCCAGGTGAGGGACTTTCTTCAAAAAGTAACCCCCAAGACAGGATATGTTGCGGGAAATATTATTAGACACCTGGCACATTCAGGAGGGAAGAAAAAGGGGATCTCGTTTTACTACAACCTTTTGGGGGAGAAAAATGTATTTGTAAAAAATGTGGCCATGCTGAAATGGGAAAGGGATTTGAAGATATCTTTCTCTGAGGAACAATGGGAAAGGGCACTTCACTGTATATATAAAATATTTCGTTGCACCTCATTCCAAGAGGCCATCATCAAAACTAACATGAGATGGTACTACACTCCCTCCAGACTTCATTTAATGTACCCAAACTCTTCGATTTTCTGTTGGAGGCAATGCGGTGAGCCGGGGACCCTTTTACATACATTGTGGGCTTGCCCAGTCGTCCAAACTTTATGGGTAGCGGCACACCAAATAGCACAATCTGTGGTTGGTTTGTGCTTTCCTCTAGCGCCGGAACTGGCGTTGCTACTAATAGGTATAGGAGATATCCCAACTACCGCAAGAACAGTGGTAGCCCATATTTATATGGCTACCAAACTAACCGTTACTCGACATTGGAAATCCCCAGTACAGCCCCATGTGTTGGAAATCATAAACATAATTAACTCAACGTATATATATGAGAAAATGATAGCATCCCAACAGCTCCAATATGCCAAATTCCAAATGTCATGGGCATGCTGGAAGCAGAGCTCCTACTATAGGGAATAGGAGAGGAGAGAGTGGAGGAGGATGGTTGAGAAGGCGCGAGCCGAAACACAACTCAGCTTAGTGGGTACATCACAGAATTAAAGTCAGGTCTGGGAAGGGAACAATGGCTGTGATATGATATAAAGCACTGAATATTGTGATGTGTTATCAGGTAACTCTGTTTGTTTACTTTGTTTGCTTTACTTGTATGTTATCCTCGTCTCTTTGGATTTGTGAAAATCGTTTACAATGTAATGTTATGCAAAATTGGAAAAAAAAACAAAAAAAAAAAAACTTTTTGATTTAAAACAGCATTCATAAAGTGTTTTAACCCTTTAGGCGTTTCACAGGAATTAAAGCAAAGTAGAGGTGAAATATACAAATTTTTTTTTTTTTTGCCAAAATTCATTTGTAATACATTTTTTTCTGTACCACTGAAGGTTTTACCCAAGAAATGCAACTCAATATTTATTGCCCAGATTCTGCAGTTTTTAGAAATATCCCACATGTGGCCCTAGTGTTCTAATGGACTGAAGCACAGGCCTCAGAAGAAAAGGAGCACCTAGTGGCTTTTTTAGAATATATTTTAGGCACCATGTCAAGTTTGAAGAGGTCTTGTGGTGCCAAAATAGTAAAGACCCCCAAATAGTGACCCAATTTTGGAAACTACACCCCTCAAGGAATTTATCTAGGGGTTTAGTTAGCATCAGGTTTTTTTGCTAAACTTGTTTGAATTAGTATGTGAAGATGAAAATATACTTTTTTTCCTGAAAAAACTTAGACATTTTTAATTTTTAAAAGGAATAAAGGAGAAACACACCCCAACATATGTAAAGCAATTTCTCACGATTATAGAAAAACTCCATATGTGATACATATAATAAACTGCTGATTGGACCCACAGCAGGGCTCAGAAGAGAAGGAGCACATTTTGGATTTCTGATTTTGCTGGAGTAGTTTTCAGTGCTGTGTTGCGTTTGCAATGCACTGGAGCTACCAAAACAGTGGAAACCCCCCAAAAGTGACCCCATTTTGGAAACTACACCCCTCAAGGAATTTTTCTAGGGGTAAAGTTCGAATTCTGACCCCACAGTTGTTTCGCTGAATTCATTGGAATTAGTCTGTAAAGCTAAAAATCTACTTTTTTTCTGAAAAAACGTAGACATTTTACATTTTTTACAAGGACTAAAGGAGAAAAACACCCCAACATTTGTAAAAAATTTATCTCGATTACGTAAATACGCCATATGTGGTAATAAACTGCTGTTTGGACCCGCAGCGGGGATTTTGCAGCTCAAATTTAGCTGAAATGGTTTTCGGGTGCAATGTAGAATTTGCAAAGCCCCTGAGGTACCAAAACAGTGGAAACCCCCCCAAAAGTGACCCTATTTGGGAAACTACACTACTTAAGGGATCTATCTAGGGCAGGGGTCTCAAGCACGCGGCCCGCATGCGTCCCCTGGGGCTGTCATCTGCGGCCCGCGGGACACAGAGCCGCTAGTATCGGCTCTTCTCCGAGACTCTGGAATTCCCTGACATCGCTGTCCACATATGAACAGCAATGTCTGGGGCTTCCCCAGAGCCGGAGTCCCGGGCAGAGCGCTAGTACAGGCTCTGCTCCGGGACTCTATGGAATTCCCTGACATCGCTGCCCATATATGGACAGTGTGTCAGGGTCTTGCCCAGAGCGGAGCAGAGCGCTGGTGTCGGCTCTGCTCCTGGACTCTGTGGAATTCCCTGACATCGCTGTCCACATATGAACAGCGATGTCTGGGGCTTCCCCAGAGCCGGAGTCCCGGGCAGAGCGCTAGTACAGGCTCTGCTCCGGGACTCTGTGGAATTCCCTGACATCGCTGCCCATATGTGGACAGTGTGTCAGGGTCTTCCCCATAGCGGAGTCCCGGGCAGAGCGCTAGTATAGGCTCTGCTCCCGGACGCTGCGGAATTCCCTGACATATCTGCCCATATATGGACAATGTGTCAGGGTCTTCCCCAGAGCGGAGTCCCGGGCAGAGCGCTATTATCGGCTTTGCTCCGGGACTCTGGGGAAGCCTCTGACATCGCTGTCCATACATCGACAATGATGTCAGTCAGGGGCTTCCCCAGAGCAGTAGTCCCAGTGATGTCAGGAGCACAGCTGGAGTCCCAGGAAGAGCCTACTAGCGCTATGCCTGGAACTCCAGCTCTGGGCAAGCCCCTGACATCACTGGGGCAGCCTCTACAGAGGGCACTGGGGCAGCCTCTACAGAGGGCACTGGGGCAGCCTCTACAGAGGGCACTGGGGCAGCCTCTACAGAGGGCACTGGGGCAGCCTCTACAGAGGGCACTGGGGCAGCCTCTACAGAGGGCACTGTGGCAGCCTCTACAGAGGGCAATGTGGCGTTATCTACAAGTGGGTGTGTGACAGTATCTGAAGAGGACACTGGCATTATCTAGGGGTGTGTTGCATTATCTACAGAGGGCACTGTGGCCTTATCTACAGAGGGCACTGTGGCCTTATCTACAGAGGGCACTGTGGCCTTATCTACAGAGGGCACTGTGGCCTTATCTACAGAGGGCACTGTGGCCTTATCTACAGAGGGCACTGTGGCCTTATCTACAGAGGGCACTGAGGCCTTATCTACAGAGGGCACTGTGGCCTTATCTACAGAGGGCACTGTGGCCTTATCTACAGAGGGCACTGTGGCCTTATCTAGGGGTGTGTTGCATTATCCACAGAGGGCACTGCGGCAGCATCCACAGAGGGCACTGCGGCACTATCTAAAAAGGAGCTGCCCAATCTTGACATGTGTGCTAACTGAGCCGCCGGACTGCATTTGGCGACACAAACTGGAAAGCTGGATTGTTGAAATAAGCACGTGGAGAAATATCTCAAATTTTAAACCTAGCGCTATTATTATAGTAATGTAGTATTATTATTCTAGTAATATAGTGTTATAGTAGTTCAAATAACTAATTGATTAACAATAATTTTGTATTGTATCAAATTTGAAAGTAATGCGGCCCGTCAACTTCCCATTTTTTCTATATGCGGCCCACTTACCCGGCCGAGTTTGAGACCCCTGATCTAGGGGTATAGTGAGCATTTAGTCCCCACAGGTCTTTTGCAGAATTTATTAGAATTAGGCCGTGAAAATTAATATCAACATTAGTTCCACTAAAATGTTTTAACATTTTTTCAATTTCATAAAGGATAATGGAGGAAAAAGCACCCCACTATTTGTAAAGCAATTTCTCCCGAGTACGGCTATACCCCACAGGTGGTCATACATGTTTTTTTTCATTAGAAATTAATTAACCCTTTGCAAACTGATCAATTTTTTTCTTTTTCGTTTTTCTCCCCCCCCCCCCCCCAAGTCTAAGAGGCATAACTTTGCTATTTTTCCATCAATAAAGTGGTGTCAGGGCTTATTTTTTGCGGGACGAGATGCAGTTTTTATTGGTACCATTTTTTGGTACATACAACTTTTTGAGCACTTTTTTGGTAGAGCCAAGGTGACCAAAAAACTGTGATTTTGCCGTTTTAAATTATTTTTCACTGCGTTCACCATGCGAGTTAAATAATGGTATATTGTAATAGTTTGCACCTTTACAGACACAGCGATACCAATTTTGTGTATTTTTTGTATTTCTTTACATTACTTTAGTGAAAAAATGGGAAAATGTTTTTGTTTTTTTTTATTACTAGAAAAAAGTATTACATTTTTTTCACTGATAATAATAATTTACTTTTGTTTTTACACATTTTATTAGTCCCCCTAGGGGACTTGAACCAGCAGTTAGTAGATAGCTGGTACAATACACTGCAATTCTAATGTATTGCAGTATATTGTCATTTTTACAGGCTCCTGTAACAGCGCGATCGCTGTTCCTGTCTGTTCGTCCCGGGTGTCAGTTGTAATACACAGCTGACACCCGCAGCGTATGGCACGGGCTCAGCGCGTGAGCCCGCTCCATACATCACCCCCCACACCATGACATGCTATTAAGTCGTAGTGTGCAAAGGGGATAATGCGCAGCGGAGGGTGCAGAGGGAAAATTCCAATTTTACACTGATAAGCCATTTTAGTGCACTATATGTTATGCCCAGTTTGTGCCACTGAAGAAAAATACCTCATAAAATATTAATTGGGTTCTCCTGGGTATGGTGTTGCCATATTTGTGGACGTAAACTGCTGTTTGGGCACGCTGTAGGGCTCAGAAGGGAGGGAGTGGCATTTGGCTTTTAGAGCGCAGATTTTGCTTGGTAGTAGTTCTGTTTGGCGTTTTACTGGTATTTCAGTTTATAACGTGGGGGCACATGTAATC
Organism: Rhinoderma darwinii; assembly: GCF_050947455.1. Taxonomy (NCBI): domain Eukaryota; kingdom Metazoa; phylum Chordata; class Amphibia; order Anura; family Rhinodermatidae; genus Rhinoderma; species Rhinoderma darwinii. The sequence continues at coordinate 227,569,033 of NC_134690.1, read as the reverse complement.
TGTGAGGAGTACATAAGGGCATAATAACGGTATAATAATGGGGTAGATAAATAATAATCCGCAGATATGTGGCCAGTGTCGCACTGATAAATGGTGCCAGATGTTATCCGCTTTTGGGACACTGCACATTTTGCATCGCCATATTCTAAGAGCCAGAACTTTATTTTTTCTCCAACTGAGCTGTGTGAGAGCTTATTTGTTGCAGGACAATCTGTAGTTTTCATTGGTACCATTTTGGGGTGCATGCGATTTTTTTTTATCACTTTTTTTTCCATTTTTTGGCTAGCTGGGTGACCAAACACCATCAATTCTGACAATGTTTTTTGTTCTTTTTTTTACGGCATTCACCCTGGGCTATAAATAAAAATGTAACTTTATTCTGCGGGTCGATACGATTACGGCGATACCGTATGTATATAGTTTTATTTATGTTTTGCAGCGTTTGCGCAATAAAATCACTTTTTTTAATAAAATAATTTATTTTGTGCCACAATATTCTGAGAGCCATAACTTTTTTTTTTTTCAGTCAATAAAGCTGTGTAAGGGCTTGTTTTTTGCGGGACGGGTTGTCGTTTTTATTGGTACTATTTTGGGGTACATGCGACTTTTAGATCACTTTTTTATTGTATATTTTGGGAGGGGTGGTGACCAAAAAATTGTGATTCTGGTATTGTTTTTGACCTTTTGCGGTGTTCACAGTTCAGGAAAAATAACATTATAGTTTTATAGTTGGGTTCGTTACGAACGCAGTGATACCAAATATGTGTACTTTTTTTAACATGCAAATTTTTTTCCTATAATAAAAGACTTATTATAGGAAAAAAAGCATTTTTTGTTTATGTAACTTTTATAACTTTTATTTTTAAAATTTTATAAAACATTTTTATTATCTTTTTTTTTACTTGTCCCACTAGGGGACTACGAGACTTGCAGCTCTGATCGCTCCTGAAATACTTTACACTACCTACGTAGTGTAATGTGTTCTAACTGTCCGGCTGGTCCTCATAGGCTTCTGTACATGGCAGCCTGGAAGCCATTGCCTGACTTCCGATTGCCATGGCAACCATCGCCAGCCCCCATGATTTCATGTGTTGGCTGATGATCGGCTCTAAACGGCTTAAATGCGGCGATCGCAATCGACCACCGCATTTAAGGTGTTAACTGCTGAAATCAGCGGCGATGGGCCACTGATTGGCAACAGGGAATGCAGGGCAGATACCCTGCACAGTTAACTGCCGCGGCAGTGTAGCGCCATGCGATGGTTAACTGTCAAAGCACAGACGTAACTGCACGTCAACGTGCGCAAACTTACTGCACACCTTGATGAGCATTCAAGGCAAAGTGCGGGAAGGGGTTACATTTTTTACCGGAAGTGCGCGGGCCGCAATTCCGGCTAGTCGGATAGATCGGCGCACGGCCTGAAGATAACCCCAGGCTTCGCAGGTAACTAGAGGAGACTCCCTTTTGGGACTAGATCGTGAGTGCGGCCGCCATTTTGCTCCCACCCACAGGCTGCTAAAACGCGGCTTTAACAACAGGTCGCCCAGTATACTAGGAAGATACTTCTAGCCCTACAGTACAGCGATCCATACTGATAACAGGCCATTATCTACGACCTTCTTCCTGGATAGAAAACAGCAGGCTTATACTCATCGCCCAGGGTAGCAGTCGGTGGTGGAGTTGTTCCTGGCAGGGTGAGTGGCTTGCGCACCTATACAAAATGGTCGCCTAGAAGGGACGCTATATACGACATTAATCGCTCTTATATGTCTAAGCGTATTGTTGAGACTTAGTCCTATTATCCACCTGACACAGGGGCATTTACCACTATCCCAGTGACTCCTTTATTGTCTGTCCGACCCACTCCATGGCTTTCTGTATCAGTCACAATTTCACAAGGAGTAACAGAAACTGATAGTGACTGACTGCAAGAAAAGCATCAGTATCCTTGAAGGTGCTTACGACCTCCTCAATTTTCACAGCTGCTGAATAACTGTACATTGAAAATATTGATTATCCTACTAGAGGCACTGCTCCAATTTTTCTTTATTGCATCCATATTGCACTCTACGACCTAGCCTATGCCTCCTATTGATTTAGGACAATACAATTCAATATTTGCTTCTGGATATACTACTGTCTAACATGGTGAAAATCGGCAAACGAGGGGTGTAGGACTCCAAAACAACACAAGAAATCGCAATCCGACATGGATAAATTCCTGAAACAGAGATCCCCATCTAACAAGAGAGCACCCTCTAAACCTGCACCTATTCCGACTCTAGTGTCGGAGACAATGGAATCCTCAGGGGAACGCTCAGGTGAGGAGGAAACTCGGGGAGTCGCCTCGTCTATTCAACTATCGCAACACAATATGCAGAAAATAATTGAAACTGCTCTCAAACCAGTTGTGAAGGAATTGAAAGATATTAAATACGAAATGAGACAACTCAACAGCAGGGTTGAAAATCTAGTGGACACTCAGATTTCGCTCAATAATGGCAAAGCCACAACCGACGCTTTCCAAACCTGCCAAACTCACATGAATAGCCACCTTGCTTATGTTGAAGACCAGGACAATATGGGAAAGTGAAACAATCTCCACTTAAGAGGAGTTCCAGAATCTGTCCCTGTTGCAGAGATAATGGATACTACATATATCATTCTGAAAAAGCTATTAAATGCTGAATTAGCCTCTTCGCTGGCGATTGAAAGATCCCATAGGGCATTAAGACCAAAGTTTAAAGATGGAGACCCGCCTTGTGGTATAATTTGCCGAGTTCACAACTCTACACATCGAGATGCTATCCTTAGAAAGTTGAGAGAACTCCATTCTATCTTCCAGGATATCTCACCAGTAACTCTCAACAAACGAAGACAACTTAAACCTGTGACGGACATTCTTAGAGATAAAGAGATCTCCTATCGTTGGCTCTTTCCTTTTGGCCTATCATTTATGCTCAAAGGCACTCTCAGGCTCATCAAACAACCGGAAGACCTTATTCCCATATATGATGATCTAGGACTGGATCCAGGGGCGTAGCTAGAGGCTCATGGGCCCCGATGCAAAAATTCTTACTGGGCCCCCCCCCCACGCAAACTTCTCATGGCCGACGGTCCGCTTTCAGCTGCATCGCTGGGTCTCCTAAGTGACCCAACAATGCAGCACTAGCAGCCGGGGCGTCACTAAGGCTGGGTTCACACACACTATTTACGGACGTAATTCGGGCGTTTTAGCATTGAATTACGTCCGAAAAGGCGGCTCAAAAGCGTCGGCAAACATCTGCCCATTCATTTACGATGTGCTGTCAAAAGGCGGCGCGTAAAAAAGTGCCTGTCACTTCTTCAGACGTAAATGGAGCCGTTTTCCATGGACTCCATGGAAAACCAGCTTCAATTACTTCCGTAATGGACGCAGCAAAAGACGCCTGCACATGCCATTACGGCTGAAATTACGGTGCTGTTTTCTCCTGAAAACAGCACAGTAATTTCAGCCGTAACAGACGCTGCCGTGTGAACATACCCTCAGGGCTTAAAATGTCCGGGAAATAGCCCCAATACATATGTGTCCACCCAAAAAAAAGTGTGTATGAGACAGCATATCTATAGCACTACGACCCTATAAACTATGGATAGGATTAGATACAGTGGCTGAGCAGACAGTATCACACATGATAGGATTAGATACAGTGGCTCAGAAGGCAGTATCACACATGATAGGATTAGATACACAGCTCAGCAGACAGTATCACACATGATAGGATTAGATACAGTGGCCCAGCAGACAGTATCACACATGATAGGATTAGATACAGTGGCTCAGCAGACAGTACCACACATGATAGGATTAGATACAGTGGCTCAGCAGACAGTATCACACATGATAGGATTAGATACAGTGGCTCAGCAGACAGTATCACACATGATCGGATTAGATATAGGGCCCAGCAGACAGTATCATACATGATTGGATTAGATACACAGCTCAGCAGACTATCACACATGATAGGATTAGATACAGGGCCCAGCTCGCTGACATTGCGGCTCCAGCGCTGGACCCAGGATCGGTAAGAATAATAATTTTGCTTCTTTATGTGTTACTGATTATTTTTGTGTGTTTGTGTTTTTTTTACAGGTTCGGTTGTTGGACTTCGGATACGAGGACTTCAATGACGGCGTTTTTTTTATTCTCAATAAAATGGTTAATGAGGGTTGTGTTTTTTTATTTCAATAAAATATTTTTTCTATGTGCTTGTATCTTTTTAAACTTTATTATCACCACCTTAGTAATGGCCGCCGGCTGATTGACAACCTCCATTACTAAGGCGGGGCTTAATGTTAGCCGGTGCAGAGGCTACACTAACCCCCATTATTACCCCGGTACCCACCGCCACCAGGGGTACTGGGAAGAGCCGGGTACAAACCAGTACCCGACCATCTGTAGTGACGGGCAGGCACCGAGGTGGCCGCAGGCTGGTAGTATTAGGCTGGGGAAGGCCAAAAACAGTGACCCTTCCCACCCTGGTAATGCTGCCTGCTGCTGTGTTGTATCTGGCTGGTTATGAAAATTGGGGGGGACCCGACATCGTTCTTTCCAATTATTATTATTATTTTTTTTTTTTAAATGACGTGGGGTCCCCCCCATTTTCATAACCAGCCAGATACAATAAAGCAGCAGCAGGCAGCATTACCAGGATGGGAAGGGCCACTGTTTTTGGCCTTTCCCCTCCTGATAATACCAGCCTGCGGCCACCCCAGTGGTCGACCATCACTACAGATGGTCAGGTACTGGATCGTACCCGGCTCTTCCCAGCACCCCTGGTGGCGGTGGGTACCGGGGTAATAATGGGGGTTAGTGTTAGCCTCTGCATCCGCTAACACTAAGCCCCGCCTTAGCAATGGATGCTGTCAATCAGCCGGCGGCCATTACTAAGGCGGTAGTAATATAGTTTAAAAAAAAAACACAAAGACATAGAAAAAATATTTTATTGAAATAAAAAAAAAAAACACACAACCCTCATTAACCATTTTATTAATAAAAAAAAAGCTGTCATCGAAGTAGTCCTGGAATCCGCCGTAGTCCAACGACCGAACCTGTAAGAAAACACACAAAAAATGATTAGTAACACGTGTTAGGGTATGTGCACACACACTAATTACGTCCGTAATTGACGGACGTATTTTGGCCGCAAGTCCCGGACCGAACACAGTGCAGGGAGCCGGGCTCCTAGCATCATAGTTATGTACGATGCTAGGAGTCCCTGCCTCTCCGTGGAACTGCTGTCCCGTACTGAAAACATGTTTACAGTATGGGACAGTTGTCCTGCAGCGAGCCAGGGACTCCTAGCGTCGTACATAACTATGATGCTAGGAGCCCGGCTCCCTGCACTGTGTTCGGTCCGGTACTTGCGGCCGAAATACGTCCGTCAATTACGGACGTAATTAGTGTCTGTGCACATACCCTAAGGCTTAGATACAGGGCCCATGTGTGATACTGTCTGTGGGACCCTGTATCTAAGCCTACCACAAGGTAGGCTTAGATACAGGGTCCAGCAGACAGTAATCTTATACAGTATAAGATTACTGTGTGCTGGGGCCCTGTATCTAAACCTACAGTGTGGTAGGCTTAGATACAGGGCCCAGCAGACAGGATCACGCATGGGCCATGTATCTAAGCCTACCATGTGATTGGCTTAGATACAGGGCCCAGCAGACAGGATCACACAATCTGTGATCCTGTCTCATGGGCCCCCTAAGCCTGCTACATCGTAGGCTTAGGGGTTGTGCAGTCCCTAAACATTGATGGCCTATCCACAGGATAGGCCATCAATAGCTGATGTGTCACCCGGGACCCGCAAATCAGCTGTTTTGAAGGGGCCGCAGCACTCGTACGAGAGCTGCTTCCCCTTCATTTCACTACTCGCTCACACTGTGAATCGCCGACACGGATTCACAGTGTGATCGGAATGAAGTGACAGGAATGAAGGGGAGCAGCTCTCGTACGAGTGCTGCGGCCCCTTCAAAACAGCTGATTGGCGGGTCCCGGGAGTCGGACCCCGCCAGTCAGGGCTAAGCTTACCTTCCTCTTCGGCCGCGGCGGGAGTTCTGTAGTCTCGATGCTGTGCGCAGCGGCATAGCGCTGTGACGTCATGCACTGCGCACAGCGCCTGACGTCAGGACCTCCGCTGCCATCTGGAACCAGGAAGGTAAGTAAAGTATGTTACTATAGTAACAGGGGCCCGCGGCCCGAGTTACTATAGTAACTTTTTATTGATGTGGTGCGGGGGGCCGTGGGCCCCCTGGCTTCGGGGCCCGGTCGCAATTGCGACCGCTGCGACCCCTATAGCTACGCCAGTGACTGGATCCGAATAAACAATTGTCCTGGCTATTGATCACTGATGTTGCAAAACTCCCAGATCTTCGTGACGCAATGCCATGGGTTCCTGCCAAAGACTGCTCCTCATGCAAGGGATTTACCAGCCAGATGGAATGACCACATGGGAAGATCTTTCCCTCCTACATAAAGTGATTGGCAAGTAGTCTTTGGACACAAAATTTATTCTTTTTTTTTTTTTAAGGTTAATTCTTTCAACCACAGCTGTGATGCATAAATAGATCTGTAACGTTGATCCCTGGGAGTAAAGTGCTGTGGTTTGTATACCTGGTAATATGCATCCTATCTATGCTCCTCTTGACTCATGACTTGTATACTATCTTTGCTACTTACATATTACCTTCTGTATACCATTCATGTACTTAATTCTTTCCCCTGGTATTTCCCGATATCTGGGCACTTGTTAATTTGCCGACAACTAACTTAGAGTCAATTAATTTTGATATTTGACTTATGTTCTTATAGGACTCTATTACCATACTATGTCCACTGTACATGTTGCTTCATAGAATGTAAAGGGCTTGAACTCGCCCACATAGCAGTCTAGAATCTTCACAACTCTCAGATCTCACCATACAGAAATAGCGATTCTGCAAGAAACACATTTTGCTGAAGGTAAACTTCCGACATTACCATGTACATATTTTTTTAAATGGTACCATTCTCAACACAACTCCTCTAAGAAAAGGAGGGTTAGGATTGCCTTTAAAAAATCAATTTAATTTCAGTTAAGCGACGCGTAAGGCAGGTTCCTGTTCTTGAAAGGGATGATTGCAAACACATTGGTTACCATAGCTGGACTATATGCCCCTAATACCCAACAGATACCCTGGATAGTTGAAACTCTGACACAACTGCAAATCTTTCAGTCTGGTATATGTATTATAGGAGGAGACCTTAACATTACTCTAGAACTCCTATTAGATTCCTCTAATGGAAATTCGCAGCAGTTATTTAGAAGTCTGACTGTTCTCCACAGAACGTTGTCTGACTTACATTTGAAAGATGTTTGGAGAGCCTTCTTTCCATCCACCAAATATTACACCTATTAGTTGATTATTTACTAGTTATGTCTCAACACATACCATTGGTAACTTCTTCTGCTATTGGTGATATCACAATTTCTCATCATGCCCCAGTTTTCATGGAAATGAACATTCTGTCACTACCCCAAAAACCATATACTTGGAGACTCAATGAACTTCTTAACAATGACGAACATAAGCAACGTGTAGCCAATGTTCTCTCTAACTATTTTAAAGAGAATGGAAATGACCAAACCCCATTGTTTGGGAATCTCATAAAGCCGTTGTAAAGGGTGAGTTCATTTCTCTGGGATCCTATGTTAAAAAATTACACAAAAAATAAAATTGATGATATGAACAAGATATTACAATTGGAGGAACGTCATAAAAAGTCATTGGCGACTGAGGTTCAACAAGAGCTTAATATACAGAGGGAACATTTGAGACAATTGCTGAACCTCAAGGCAGCCAAAGCTTACCTATATAATCACAACAAAATGTATGTTCACAGTGACAGGGGGTCAAAATTAATGGCTACTATGGCTAAAAAGAGACAAGAGCAAACATACATTAAAGGTATATGTACAGAGGGAGGTACTATACTTACAGATACAGCGGATATTGCCAAAAAATTCCAGAATTATTATGAACTAATTTATAACCTTAGGAACCAGGAGTCTGAAGAAGAACTGACTAGGAGGAAATAAAAAATTGATGCTTTTTTACAGGATCTCCAATCGCCTTCTATTACTACTCCCCAGCAAGAACTCCTTTCTAAACCCTTTAATCTCTCAGAATTAGAAACAGCCCTAAAGATACCCCCATGGGGAAAAGTACCAGACAAGATGGCTTGCCTTCTGTATAATACACATCTTTTAAAGATATCCTTCTGCCCCAGATGCTAAATACATTTAATTCCCTTCTACACTCTACGGTGTTTCCAAAGCAATCTCTAGAAGTGCACATATCTATTCTACCCAAAGAAGGTAAAGACACTGCTGAATGTGGTAGCTATAGACCGATCTCTTTATTAAATGTTGACATTAAAACTTTATGCTAAATTACTAGCTAACAGACTTAAGCCTTTACTGCCGGACTTAATCCACCCAGAGCAAGTAGGATTTGTTTTCTGTAGGGAAGGCAAGGACAATACCCTGAGAATTTGTAATTTGATACACTATGCTAAGACAAAACATGTACCGATGGCCTTGTTATCCACAGATGCTGAAAAGGCATTTGACCGAGTAGATTGGTTATTCATGAAGTCGGCTCTACAAAAATTTATGATACCAATAATAGCCATCACGCAAATTATGGCTTTACACACCTATCCGTCTGCACAAATACGGGTAATGGCACTCTATCGCCCTATATTACTATTTCTAATTGAACCAGACAGGGGTGCCCTTTGTCCCCCCTCTTGTTTGTACTCACTATTGAGACATTAATCCAACATATTAGGCAGAACACACTTATACATGGCCTACAGATAAAGGATCATACTCACTGTACAGTTGCCTTCGCTGATGAGCTCCTCATCATTACATCAAATCCTGATAGATCTTTCCCTAGACTATCAAGTATATTTGACCATTTTCATGACCTATCAAACTTTACGATTAACCCAGTTATATCTAATGCACTTAACATCACATGTCCCCCTCAGATGATACTTGCAGCCCAGACCGTATCTGTTTCCCTGGTCTTCCTCTTATATAAAATATCTAGGCCTGCAGATTTCTGCATCCCCGAATTCCTGGTTTGCACTAAATTATACCCCATTATTAGACCAAATCTCAATGATTATGAAATCGTGGAATCTCCCATATGTTTCTTGAATAGGACAGAGCAATTTCCTTAAGATGCTCATTATACCTAAACTGACATACAGTGAAGGAAATAAGTATTTGATCCCTTGCTGATTTTGTAAGTTTGCCCACTGTCAAAGACATGAACAGTCTAGAATTTTTAGGCTAGGTTAATTTTACCAGTGAGAGATAGATTATATAAAAAAAAAATCTGAAAATCACAGTCAAAATTATATATATTTATTTGCATTGTGCACAGAGAAATAAGTATTTGATCCCCTACTAACCATTAAGAATTCAGCCTCCTCCAGACCAGTTACACGCTCCAAATCAACTTGGTGCCTGCATTAAAGACAGCTGTCCACAGACTCAATTAATCAGTCTGACTCTAATCTCTACAACATGGGCAAGACCAAAGAGCTTTCTAAGGATGTCAGGGACAAGATCATAGACCTGCACAAGGCTGGAATGGGCTACAAAACCATAAGTAAGACGCTGGGTGAGAAGGAGACAACTGTTGGTGCAATAGTAAGAAAATGGAAGACATACAAAATGACTGTCAATCGACATCTATCTGGGGCTCCATGCAAAATCTCACCTAGTGGGGTATCCTTGATCCTGAGGAAGGTGACAGCTCAGCCGAAAACTACACGGGGGGAACTTGTTAATGATCTCAAGGCAGCTGGGACCACAGTCACCAAGAAAACCATTGGTAACACATTACGCCGTAATGGATTAAAATCCTGCAGTGCCCGCAAGGTCCCCCTGCTCAAGAAGGCACATGTACAGGCCCGTCTGAAGTTTGCAAATGAACATCTGGATGATTCTGAGAGTGATTGGGAGAAGGTGCTGTGGTCAGATGAGACTAAAATTGAGCTCTTTGGCATTAACTCAACTCGCCGTGTTTGGAGGAAGAGAAATGCTGCCTATAACCCAAAGAACACCGTCCCCACTGTCAAGCATGGAGGTGGAAACATTATGTTTTGGGGGTGTTTCTCTGCTAAGGGCACACGACTACTTCACCGCATCAATGGGAGAATGGATGGAGCCATGTACCGTCAAATCCTGAGTGACAACCTCCTTCCCTCCACCAGGACATTAAAAATGGCTCGTGGCCAGCACGACAATGACCCGAAACATATAGCCAAGGCAACAAAGGAGTGGCTCAAAAAGAAGCCCATTAAGGTCATGGAGTGGCCTAGCCAGTCTCCAGACCTTAATCCCATCGAAAACTTATGGAGGGAGCTGAAGATCCGAGTTGCCAAACGACAGCCTCGAAATCTTAATGATTTACAGATGATCTGCAAAGAGGAGTGGGCCAAAATTCCATCTAACGTGTGCAAACCTCATCATCAACTACAAAAAACGTCTGACTGCCGTGCTTGCCAACAAGGGTTTTGCCACCAAGTATTAAGTCTTGTTTGCCAAAGGGATCAAATACTTAATTTCTCTGTGCACAATACAAATAAATATATTATAATTTTGACAATGTGATTTTCTGTTTTTTTTTAAATATAATCTATCTCTCACTGGTAAAATTAACCTAGCCTAAAAATTCTAGACTGTTCATATCTTTGACAGTGGGCAAACTTACAAAATCAGCAAGGGATCAAATACTTATTTCCTTCACTGTATTTAATGCAATCTATACCTATTCATTTACCTCAGAGCTTTTTCTGCAAACTCCATGGGCTTCCATTGAATTATATATGGAATGGGAAGGGTCATCGTTTATCCTTAAATACCTTGACTGGACCAAAACATCTGGGAGGGATCAATTTCGCAGACTTACAGGTGTATTATCAAGCGATTCAGCTAGGTAGAGCTATTGAATGGCATAATCATTCTACACCTAAGGCCTCATGCACACGACCGTAAAAACTCCCGTTATTACGGGTCGTAATTACGACCCGTAATAACGGGCTCATATACTTCTATTGGCGACGGGTGCCTTCCCGTTTTCTCACGGGAAGGTGCCCGTGCCGTTGAAAAAGATAGAACATGTCCTATTTCAGGCCGTAATAACGGCACGGACAGTCCATAGAAGTCTATGGAGCTCTCGTAATGACGGGTGGCTACATGTGTGCACCCGTCATTACGGCAGCGTTGCTAAGCGACGTCAGTAAATAGTCACTGTCCAGGGAGCTGAAAGAGTTAACTGATCGGCAGTAACTCTTTCAGCACCCTGGACAGTGACTACCGATCAGTATAAACCTGTAAAAAATAAAAATAAAAGACTTTCATACTTACCGACAACTTCCTGCTTCCTCCAGTCCGGTCTCCCGCCCGTTGCCTTGGTGACGCGTCCCTCTCGACATCCGGCCCGACGTCCTGGATGACGTTTCAGGCCATGTGACCGCTGCAGCCAATCACAGGTCAATCACAGGCTGCAGCGGTCACATGGACTGCCGCGTCATCCAGGGATGTCGGGCTGGATGTGAAGAGAGGGACGCGTCACCAAGACAACGGCCGGTAAGTAAGAATTTCTTTAACTTTTATTACAGAAAGGGCTGTCCCTTCTCTCTATCCTGCACTGATAGAGAGAAGGGGCTGCCGATTAGTGCAGCGCTATTTTGCCGCCAAAAACGTGCCTGTAAATACGGGTGGAATACGGGTGACACCGGACCCATATTTACGGGCACGGGTTCGTAAATACTGGTGCAAAACGGGTGGAATACGTGTGACACCGGACCCGTATTTACGCCAGTATTTACGGGTGGGAAAAAATACGGTCGTGTGCATGAGGCCTAAGATGTATATACCGGAGAAAGAGGAAATATGTGAATCTTCATTAACGCAAGCACTACTTCACTCTAATTACTTAGGGGACAATGTACTCAGAGTCAATCCACTGACGAAAGCAACCATATGTGTATGGAGAATGTTGTGTGACACAATGAAAATAAGTCCTAAACCTTCTCCGTTGATTAAAGCATGCCTAAACTTATTAGGTTTGGAAGACCCAGCCCCGAAATTATGGTTCTCCTTCCAAAACTCTTTAAAGTGATTGGTGACATAATACCAGATGGAACTTTTCCTCCGTTCGAACAGTTGCGACTCACATTTCCTACAACTTCTATTAATCATTTACTCTATTCTCAAATGCTATTACATTTTAGGAATGTTTTAAAACAAGGCTCTTTCCTAAGAGATCTCACATGGTTTGAACAACTGATGACTGTAACGCAACCTGTTCCTAAACTTACCTCCAAAATATATAAAAATCTTATTTTGAAGGCAGACCTTCCTCATATTCGGGCCTGGGAAAAATAATTAGACATTACATTTAGCCCTACTGAAATATCTTATATATTTAAAAATGGCTTTGGCCCCTCTAGGTGTATCGCTATACAAGAGACGAGTTACAAATTGGTGAGTAGGTGGTATAAAACCCCAGTTCATTTTCACAAATATGGCAGTAACATCCCCCAGACCTGCTGGAGATGTTTAACACATACAGGTACCTACACTCATCTTTGGTGGGATTATTAAACCTTTCTGGTCCAAAGTCAAGGACATATTGTCATCCATCTGTCCACAAGCTCCTCTGTTGTCTCCAAAACTTGTATTTTTGAATTTACACCCGATTCTTCCAAATTCCATTAATAGAGTGTTGTGGTTACTGTCACGATCTGTGGGTATGTGGACCCACTAGGCCACACCGCCGTAGCGGGGAGGCAGCTGGCCAAGCAACAGAGTATCCAATAATACAAAGTCCAGCACAAGGGTACCGGACTAGTCCAGTCGCAATGGCTAGGCACAGATGGTACTTCAGACGGCAGATGATGCAAAGCATGGGAGATGACACCAGGTGTGGTGTAACACAGCAGGCGTGACCAGAGGCACAAACTTCTAAGACACACGCTCAGGCAATGAGTGAAGGGGCATGGCCCTTATAGTCCAGGGTGGTCATGGGTTAATTGGTACACAGTCGAACGGAGCATAAGTGAGCGCTGGCGTCTCCTGGGGAGATGCGGCCCAGCACTCACTGACCCATGGCTGCGGCTGCCGGGGATGAGTAATCATGACGGTCTGCGGCCATGGGCGCTAAAGTATTCCCCCCTCTTCTTGGGGCCAGAGCGAAAGAGAAATTTCTTAATGAGGGTAGGAGCATTGAGGTTCTCCTCTGGCTCCCAGGTCCTCTCTTCTGGAGCAAACCCCTTCCAATCCACTAAATAAAAAGTTCATCCTCCTACTTTTTTGGTGTCCAGGATCTCCTTAACCTCGAATATATCTGATGAACCGCTGGGGAAAACTGCAGGACTAGGAGGGAAACATGAAAGTCGGGGATCTTGAGGGTAGGAGGCAACCGAAGCTTATAGGAGACAGGGTTGATCTGCTGCAAGGTCTCGAAGGGTCCAAGGAACCTGGGAGCAATCTTGTATGACGGCACCTTCAGCCGGATATTCCTAGAGGACAGCCAGACCTTGGCACAGGCAGCGGTTGGAGCAGACCGGTAGGCTTGGAGTGAGCAACATTGTTAGCAGCGCACACCGTGCAGGACGAGACAAAGTCCACAATGTTTTTGGGCAGCGTGAGCCACCGGAAATGACAGACAATCAGATTTCGGGTCTTTTACGGGCACCCACGTAACCCGTCATTTTGCAGCTGTGTCCCCAGCAAAGAATTCTCCGTCTGCCAGGCGCACAAAAGTCCTCCCTGGAGGGATGTCTCTAACTTGCAGAGGATTTACAGACATAATTCAAAATGGATCAATGATATTTTGCGGAGATTCCATGGTGCCCTTTGTCTCGAACTACCTCGACAAGGCATTGGCCCTCACATTTTTGTCGGCAGGGAGCTCAAACTGGAACCGGGCAAAGAACAGAGACGACCTGGCTTGACGGGGGTTCAGCTGTTGGGCCGACTGGAAGTATGAGGTTCTTGTGGTCGGTAAATATCAGGATCGGTGAGCTGCGCCCTCTAGTAGATGTCTCCAGCCGTCCAGAGCCAATTTGATGGCAAGTAACTCCCGATTCCCAATCGAGTAATTGCGCTCTGCAGAAGAAAAAAGTTTAGAAAAATAGCCACATACCACTGCCTTCCCTTTGGGACCTCCCTGGAACAGAAGTGCGCCTGCACCAACAGAGGAGGCGTCCACCTCCAACAAAAACTGTCGAGATACATCAGGATGATGAAGGGTTGAGGCTGACGTGAAGGCACTCCTAAGGCTATTAAATGCAGATTCTGCCTCTGGAGTCCACATCTTGGCGTAAATTAACTTTTTGGTAAGGGTAGAGATGGGAGCTGTTAGTGAAGAGAAGTTTGGGATGAACTGCTGGTAGAATTTGGCGAATCCCAAAAAACACTGTATGGACCTTAAGCCTTGTGTGGCCATTCCAGGACGGACTTTACCTTCTCAGGATCCATCTTGAGGCCCTGATCCGAGATGTTGTAGCCCAGGAAGGGTAGAGAATTTTTCTCAAACATGCACTTCTCCAGCTTGACATACAGGCGATTCTCCCTTAATCACAGCAGAACTTGACGGACATGTCTTTGATGAGTCGTCGGATCTGGAAACAAAATCAAGATGTCATCGAGATAGACCACAAAACAAACATAGAGGAGATCTCGGAAGATGTAATTGACAAACTCTTGGAAGACCGCAGGAGCATTACACAGACCGAAGGGCATCACCAGGTATTCATAGTGCCCGTCTCGGGTGTTGAATGCCGTCTTCCATTCGTCACCCCAGCGGATCCGGACTAAGTTGTAAGCCCCACGCAGATCTAGCTTGGAATAAATTTTGGCTCCTCGTATGCAGTCAAACAGTTCAGAAATTAGCAGCAATGGATATCGGTTCTTGACCGTGATTTGATTGAGGCCCCGGTAGTTTATGCAAGGTCGAAGAGATCCGTCTTTCTATTTGACAAAGAAGAACCCGGCCCCGGATGAGGATTTTCATGTGAAACCCCTCTCCAAATTCTCCTTGATATAGGCAGACATAGACAGAGTCTCTGGCAAGGAGAGAGGGTATACCCTTCCACGAGGAACCAATAGGGCAGTCATATGCCCGGTGTGGGGGTAGCGTCTCAGCCTCCTTCTTGCTGAAGACATCGGGAAACTGTGAGTAGTTGGGGGGGGAATCCTGCCAACGACTGGGCTAGAGGAGGCTGGGCCGGATGGATCTGCCCCAGACAGCGGTTGAGACACTTGGGGCCCCACTGGAGAACCAGTGGGGCATGTAGTCGAAGCCAAGGTAGGCCCAGCAACACAGTGATGACGGCTTTGGCCAGGATGAGAAAAGAAATTAGCTCCGAATGAAGAGCTCCAACCATGAGCTTCAGCGGTTTGGTCACATATACGACTGGATCGGGCAGATGCTGTCCATTCACTGAGGCAACAGCCAAAGACGTCTCCAGAGGAGCTGTGGGCAACTGGAGAAGATTCACTAGGTCTCTCTGGATGAAATTAGCTGCGTATACGGAGTCCAGGTAGGCAGAGACCCGGTGCGACCTCTCGCCGGACCCTATGATCATGGGGATGGATAGTTTTGAGGAGTTTTTTATTCATCACTGTATCGCCTAGGGTTGTATCCCCATCCAAACGTAGGCATTGGAATATTTGGGCTTGTGAGGGCACAGACGCACAACATGGCCATACTCACAAATTAGGCAGGTAAAAACCCGTTCCAAACAGGACCCGACCAGGTCAGAAAATGCTGCTGAAGGAAAGTGGTCAGGTGTGTTAAATAATGATAGCCACTCCTACTAATCTTGAGGGGAGTGGTGTTTGGGGTATGTAAGTAAATGTGTAATGAAAAAAATATACTGTGTATAATATATATGTGAAATATAGGGGACATTACTAGGTGTGGTGTATAGGGGTCAGGGCTGTGAGTGATACGAAAATGTGAGTGCAGTGTGTAAAACATGGAGGAATAGTGTTCGAAATGTCCCCTGGCAACACATTGCAATGGACTTTGTCACAGACCTTCCTCCCTCAGCAGGGTGCAACACTGTCTGTGTGGTGGTGGACCGGTTTTCAAAGATGGCACATTTTATCCCGCTGACTGGCCTACCTTCGGCTCCTCGACTGGCGGGTCTTTTCATTCAGTACATCTTCCGCATGCATGGCATGCCCCTTCACATCGTGTCTGATGGGGGTTCAATTTACCTCTAAATTCTGGAGAGCCCTCTGTAAGCTCCTGGATGTGAGATTGGACTTTTCCTCAGCCTATTACCCCCAGTCCAGGGCAAGTTGAGAGGATTAACCAGATCATGGAGAATTATCTCCGCCACTTCATCTCCTTGCAACATGATAATTGGGTACAGCTTCTTCCATGGGCCGAGTTCTCGTATAACAACCACACGAGTGAGTCCACCACTTCTACACCATTCTACATTGTGTATAGTCAACATCGTAGAGTCCTTCTTCCCGTGTCGACTATTTCTCAGGTACCCGCTGCTGACTCTGCATTTGGGGACTTTCTGCAAATCTGGCAAAAGTCTCGGTCCTCTATTTTGCTGGCAGTCGATCGCATGAAGCGATAAGCAGATAGAAAAAGAAGAGAGCCACCTCAGTATCTTCCAGGTACCAAAGTCTGGCTGTCCTCACGGAACATTCGTTTAAAGGTGCCTTCATACAAGTTTGCTCCCAGGTTCCTCGGACCTTTTGAGATATTGCAACAGATAAACCCTGCCTCCTATAAGCTTCGGCTGCCTCCTACCCTCAGAATCCCCAACTCCTTTCATGTGTCCCTCCTGAAGCCTGTGGTCCTGAACCGCTACAATAGGACTCCCAGTCCCGCAATTGCTCCCAGCGGTTCATCTGATGTGTTTGAGGTGAGGGAGATCCTGGACTGCAAAAGGGTAGGAGGAAGGACTTTCTATTTGGTGGACTGGAGAGGGTTTGGTCCTGAGACCCGGAAGAGAACCTCAGTGCCACTGCTCTCATTAAGAAGTTCCTCTCTCGCTCTGGCCCTAAGAAGAGGGTGCGTAAGAGGGGGGATACTGTAGCGTAAATGGCCGCGGACCGTTGGGTTTACTCACCCCCTGGCGGCCACAGCCATGTATCTGTGAGCGCTGGCTCGCAATCTTCCCAGGAGACACCAGCGCTTACCTCCGCTCCGGTGTCCCGTAGGGTGCATGCGCACACTCGTGCCCGGCCTTAAAGGGCCTGCGTGCGCACAAATGGAATCATCATCAACTGCCCATGATTCCCTGGACTATAAAAAAAGGGCCCTGCCCTTCTGATCCTTCCATGAGCGTTGTTAGTATTCCCATGTTAGTCTTGCAAATGCTTCCTTAGTGTTATCCCGTTCCTGTTGTTACTCGTGCTTTGTTACCTGTATCCCGTTCTATGTTCTTGTTCCTGAGCCTGTTAGTGTCCCACTGCATCTGCTGTCGTCTGCACGTCCAGTGTGATCCGATACGTCTGGCGCAACCTGCTGCACCTGCTGTCATCTGCCACCTCTGGTGTAACCTGCTGCACCCACCTCCATCCGTGCCAAAGCCTTGGTCACTGTACTGCCACCCTGCTACGCGGTGCGGCCTAGTGGGTCCACATACCCACAGACCGTGACATAGTGCTCTAGGTGAAAAGACTTTGAGGATAGCATATATCGTTATCTGGATGGAATGGAATTCCCTATTATTGATATTGAACAAAGATCAATGTTAGATCACTCGTTAAGATCGGAGGAATTGCTGGAGACGCCAAGTAACAAAGCTGGGGGGGGTAGACGGAATTCCATTTGAACTATATAAGTTATACCAAGATAAATTAATCCGTATTCTAGTGGAAACAGCAAATTTTTACTATATGTTAGAGGTAGGCTTCCCGAATATATGGAGGCTACAGATATTATTGTGATCCCTAAGAAAGATAAGGACCCTCTCTTGCCGGAATCGTACCGGCCTATTTCACTGTTGAATACGGACGTCAAGCTGTTGGCCAAGGTTTTGGCCGGCAGACTGACGAAGGTAACGAATAGTATAATTCACCCGGACCAGACCGGGTTTATTCCGTGGAGGGTTATGGTAAAGAATATCCGCTGAGTCCAAGTGTACGCTAAGAAGGGTGCTATCCTCTCAATCAATGCTATAAAAGCTTTTGATACAGTCAAAAGGCATCTTCTTTTTAGGATTTTGGGTTGTTTTGGTATTGGGGAAAAATTCATAAATTGGATTAAATTACACAGGTCAGAGTAGGCATGAATGGTCAGAAATTAGCTTACTTTAACTCAGAATGGGGAGCGCGGCAGGGTTGTCCTCTATCTCCCTCTTATTTACGTTAGTAATTGAGGTTTCGGCAATTAAGGTAAAAACCTCTGAGAATATAGTGGGTTTTCAAATGGATAATAAAGTTGATAAAATCTTGTTATATGCACACAATGTTCTTCTTTTTATAGGGGATTCATCTTCGGTCGACTATGTAATTCGGTTATACCAAGAGTTTGGTGAGTGGGCTGGCCTTCAAATTAAATGTCAAAAATCTAGTTTGTTAAATATCTTGGCCGAGGTTAACCCCAATCGAATTTCCACCTTGAACTCTGTTGGTGTTTGAATATTTAGACAAAAAAATTCTAGGGACCCCGCTGACTACACTACACTGAATATAAAATTCCTCTGTTTGCATCTTTGGAGGGGGAAAGATAAATCATGGAATAAGTTACCATTGACCAGAGCTGCAAAAATTGCACTGATCAAAATGTTGGTTTTTTTTTACCTAAAATATAAAAATTTTCTCCAACTGTCCGATTTGGTTACTGGGAAAAAAATGTAAAACTCTAGAAGCCATCTCTAATGACCTAATTTGGAATGGAAAAAAAAAATAAAATCGCATCAAATACTCTCCCGGTAACCAAAGGGGGCTTTGACCTTCCTAATTGGAGGAATTACTTTTTAGCTTCTCGCTTTCAACAGTTCCGGGACTGGGAGGGCCTGGGGGCTAATAGATTTTTGTCGAAAACACTAGGGGACAAATGGTCCAATATATTTGAAGCTCTAAAAGCCGGGGTTCTGTATTCCCCTGATTTGGGTCTTGGGCCTATTTATGATAACTAGCAGCGGGTCTGGGATTCTGTCAAACTCATTGAAAAAATGAATACCTTCATTGAAGTCACTCCTCTATGGGACAATAGGATAATTGGTGAGTTTGACGGCCTCCCGGACTCTATGTTTTGTAAAAGGCATCACATCACAAGGATATCACATTTATTTAATAAAGCGTTGAGACATTTAATGTTCTTTTGCTCTTTAGCAACGGATTACAAACTGCTGCTCTCTTTATATACACTGCTACTAGCTGCACTTTGTTGTTAAGGAGCAACTTCAATTGAATTGTTAGGGTATGTTCACACAGGCTATTTTCGGCCGTTTTTCGGGCCGTAAACGCCCGAAAAATTGGAAGCAGCATGCCTCCAAACATCTGCCTATTGATTGCAAGGGGAAAAAACGGCGTTCTGTTCCGACGGGCTTTAAAAAAACGGCCGCGAAAAAGAAGTGCAGGCCACTTCTTGGGACATTTTGGTGGCTTAAAAAACATCTGAAAATCAGAAGCTGTTTTCCCTTGTGTGAACATACCCTTATGCAGCAAGTCTCTGCCAAAGGAAAGAAAACTATTTTAATGGTGTCCCTTGACTGTCATTGTGGCAAATTGTGCATTATCATTTCAGAACTGCAGAATTGCCTGCATTTAGATTTACCCTATCTTGGCTATCTTGCTTGTTTTTGTTTTTTTAACAGAATGGAGAATTTACACTTTCAATCTGGGTGCCATTACACGCAGCGGTCGTGCTGCATTCGTGTGCCGTGCTGTAAAACCGCAGTTCTACCATGCGTGTTTTGACTATGTGACTAGTGCAGATGAAGCACATGGATTCAATGTGCTTCACCCATGGATTCAATGAGCTTCACCCGTACAAGCTGCGTATCCAAAAAAAACGCTGACAAAACCATGAGCAGTTTTCGATCGCGCAGCACAGCCACTGCGTGCACGGGCAGGCTAAAAGTCCGTTTCTTTGGGTAACATTTTTTTAATGCAGTTCTGCTTCTCGAAAAGATGGATTGTTTTTACAGCAATGATAAAATGATTATAACACCTAAATCTTCAATGAGAAAAATATTTTTTAGGTATCTACAACAAATATACAAAGGAAAATAATCCTTAATATCTGACACCATATGTTTTTTTTATGCTGAGCTGCAAAATACCCTCACTGTTGCCAGAGAGTAGCCAATGCAAATAAACGAACAAAAAGCACGCATAGATTTCAATCATCATAAAGTTTCGATATTTCGGTATAAATGTATTATTTAGGCGGACAGGCTGTAAGAGCAATATTCAATGGCAAAGCAACTTTATTAGGCCCATACTGACCCAACTGTGTGATCTTTCGCATAATTTTACTGATTAATTGCAAGATGAACCTGAAATTAATTTAAACCGAAAAAAATATTTTTTATTATTTACGCATTTGTTTCTTCGATTTGTAATTTTTTCCCCCCCAATTTCTTTGTACATTTATACAAAAACGATCTGGTTTCAAACAGCAGAGGAGAGCTTGATACTACAGTGACCTCTAGTGGTAACAAATGAACAATACAAAATTAAATGATTTCTCACAGCAATCCAGGATACATTCCTTACAGATCTTTAATAAAGATCTTTAATAAAACATTGGTACATTTGTATTTTTAGGGTTATTTTGTAATTTGCTTAGTATCTGAGTCCCTAGGTTAACTCTAGTATTCAGCACCTAAAACACTTATTTTCCGTGTTGTTGTGGGCAAATTAGTCAATATCAGGCATATAATAGCACTTTCTCCACAGGATACATTCAGCGGACTTGGAATTCACTTCATTCTGTCGAAACAAAGAAATAGCATGCTCAGTGTGAATGCTGCTGGGAGTGCCAATAGGTCATTGAATTCAATAGATTAAAGAGCGACTGGCACAAAACACATGAATGAAGCTACTTCTAACATGCTGCAGCCTTTCTTTTCTAGTAGTGTAAATAATTCTTCACATTTTGAAGATAAAAAATATTTTGGTTTAATTACATTTCTAGTTCCCCTTTCCTTTTCTTAGTATAATGAATCCAATTAAATGAAGATGTGAAAATATTTAACTTGCTAAAATAAGAATACGTTATTAAATACATCCCTTTCCAAAACTCTCACAGGGAAGTGTGAGGCCCTGTTCACATGTCGTGTATTTGCAGAGTTTTTCGGCGCGTCAAAAACGCATCAAGAAAGCTTGGTTTAAGCTTCCCATTGACATCAATGGGAAAACGCGCAGTTAGTGCATACAAGTTTTTTTTACGCGCATTTAAAAAACGCGTTGTATAAAAAAAGAAGCATCAGGTCAATTCTTTGGAGCGTAAAACGCACCTAATTCCCATAGTCAATGGGAGTCCTGAGTACGCGGCAAAAAAAATGCGCAGAAAGCGCACACAAAAACGTAGCAAAGAATGCGTGTAGCTTCAAAAGCGCTTTACAAAAACACTAGCGTATTTGACACATTTTCACGGCGTTTTTTTTTTTAGCACTGTGTGAACAAGGCCTAAGAAGCATTCTGACTAACTACAGCCACCACTAGAGGGACCGTAGGAGCTAAGTGCATACGGTCCTATTATTTAATTCAATGTATAACAGTATGCAGTAAGCCCCAATGCTCCTCTTTTTTTTACATTTATGTCTATGCAGAGGATTTGTATCTCTGTTTCAGAAAAACAGAGCTCTGACCTCTGTAAAGAGATATTACCGCTTTAGGACCAGCCTATTTTGGGCCTTTAGGACAAAGCATCTTTTTTTTGTTTTTTTCATCGTTGCATTCCAAGAGCTATAACTTTTTTAGTCGCCGTAGCCATATGTGGGCTTGTTTTTTGCATGACGAGATATTTTTTAATGAGGTTCACTTAAAGAGAGAAAAATACACAATGGCGCAGACATAGGGCATTATCCCACGTTTCAAATTGTCAAGAATAAGAGACTATTGAATAGTGCTCACCTGGTGATGTCGTGCTAGGAGCACGGCATCCCTGTAGACATATTCTAGGGAATGTAGAGGTCCAGGAAACTGCAAGCCGCGGGTTCGTCCGGATGCAAAACTTCGTCCGGTTACAGTACGGGCAAAAAGTTGTATAGGTATATTCCTAGGAAGCTATACCTAAATATAAACCTTGGTGCGGCGCTGTTCCTTACTCGTGAAAATCCTTTGAGTGGTACCCAGTAATGAATATCCAAAAGGAACGTTGAGATTGAGCAAATAAAAGGTTTTAATTGTGATCATCAAAGCAATGCGTTTCGGAGCCGTACCGGCTCCTTCATCAGGCAGTATCACAGCGTTGCTTTGATGATCACAATTAAAACCTTTTATTTGCACAACCTCAACGTTACTTTTGGATATTCATTACTCGGTACCACTAAAAGGATTTAAGAGTAAGGAACAGCGCCGCACCAAGGTTTATTTTTAGGTATAGCTTCCTAGGAATATAGCAAACATAGAATGGTGACAGCACCCTGCGACACTAATGCCACCTAAACCACTAAATATAAATAAATATGCACTAAAGCTAAATCTACTTACAAATAGGGAGGTTCTTAGTGCACATTTTGATCAAAAAGTGTTAGCCCACCTGCCACGACAAGGCGACCTCTGTAAGGTGGGAACCTACGCTGCACATACACGCAGAACTGGGACTAAGCCTACATATATACCTGGGGATGAGTAAGGAACAGCGCCGCACCAAGGTTTATTTTTAGGTATAGCTTCCTAGGAATATACCTATACAACTTTTTTCCCATATTTTTTAATAAGACCATTTTGGGGTACATATAGATTGATTCACTTTTATTCGCTTTTTTGGGGTATGAAAAAAAACCACTTTTTTTTGCATCATAAATTTACTAGTTTACTGTGCAGCATAAATAACATGTTACCTTTATTCCACGGGTCGGTACGATTACGACGAGATCAGATATGTATTTTTTTATGCAAACTTTTGATTGCTTCTGTAATGCTTTGATATACAGTAACAACTCCTTGAGCCGACCACCCAAAATTGCACTGAAAAATTGTGTTTTACGGGGGTGGTCCTCTAAAAGAAAAAAATACACAGAATTCAGGTTGTAGCGCCCCTGGCCACGGACCCTCGGGATTACTCACCTCCCGATGACCGCAGCCATGGATCTGTAAGCGCTGGCCCGTATCTCCTCCTCAGGAGACGCCAGCGCTCACTTCCGCTTCACTCTGCTGTGTCCCGTAGGGTGCATGCGCACGCTCGTGCCCATGATCACCCTAGCCTATAAGGGCCCTGCCCCTTCCTTCATTGCCTGAGAGTTGTGTTTACCAGTGTTCGTCTTTGCAAATGGTCCCTTAGTGTTTTCCAGTTCCTAGTGTTCCCATACCTGCTACCTGTATCCTGTGCTACATTGTTCTTGTGCCAGAGAGTTGGAGTCGTGTTGTGCTGAATACTACGCCTGCTGTGTTACACCGCGCCTGGTGTCTGCCTGCTGCCAAGGTACCATCCGAGCCTAACCATCGCTACGCTCTGAAATTCCACAGGTACCCTTATTCGAACTATAGACATTGACTTGGCATCCTGTTGGCCAGCTGCTATCCCGCTGCGGCGGTACGGCCCAGTGGGTCCACACACCCACCGTGACGCAGGTTAAAGTGTAATGCAGTTAGCAAACATATACAGCACACAACGAAATAGCCCTCTCATTTCTAATCCCCAACATGGCACTCCCGCTCATTCGTAGCCCCAGCGTGGCTCCCCTTCTCATTCCTAGTCCTCAGCAGGGCTCCACCTCTCATTCCTAGTCCTCAACAGGGCTCCCTCTCTCATTCCTAGCCCCCAGCAGGGCTCCCCCTCTCATTCCTAGCCCCAGCAAGGCTCCTTCTGTCATTCCTAGTCCCCAACATGGATTCCTCTCTTAATCTTAGTCCCCCGAATGTCTTACCCCCACTCCTGGTCCCCAGCATCCCCAGTTGGAATAGGGGGTCATCTACTCCTATAGAAGGGCAGCTTCCACAGCCTATAATAATGGGGCGGTCTTCTGGGGAGGTTTTCACTGTACTTATTATACCAAAGCTTATTCCTTGTTAGTGTAAGGCCAGATTCACACGAACGTTGCGAACCCCGGACGTGAAAAACGGCAATCTGGAGGGATACGTCAAGCACAAAAAATAATACATGTCCTATTTTCTCACGGACCCTTCACACGCTTTGTTAGAACGGCCGTGTGAACGGCCTCATTGAATTACATTGGTCCGGGTGACGGCCCTTGTTTTAACCGCCGTCACACGGACGTTATCAACGTTCATGTAAATAAGGCCTAAAACGGACAGGTAGTCTATTAGGCCGTGCTAAAAGCGTGAAGATATGGCAAGCATTGGGGCTTATGTGAGGCCCCCAACTACCATGACATTCATCGGCACATCACAGGGGTGCCGATGGGGAAACAGAGGGAGCCCCTTTCCCTCTGTTAAGCACTTTAGATGCAGAAGTCGCTATTGGTCGCGGCATCTAAGGGGCTAAAAGTAGTTCTCTCTGTATAGTACAGCCATCCCGGCTGCTGATGGCGCAGACACAGCTGCAATGCACAAAGGGGTTAAAAAATTAATCAGCGCATGATTTTGAAACTATATAAAACAAAATTGTATTTGAGGATGGATATTTATGTGTTTTTTTTCAACCTAAGTGGGCCCTTTTGGCATACATTTATCCAGCATGCGTTGACATACCTTTTTTCAACTGCACAAACAGCATATTGGGGAATGCTTTTTTTTTTACAATGTAAAGCAAAGAAATTAATGACAGTCAACTGTATGCTGAACAGGCAACAACATTAACTAGATCAGAAGCTGATGTACAGTATAATAATCCGATCAACAGGAAAAGTAGATGCAAAGTTTATTGTGCCTATGAAAAGTCAGGAGTCGACACAGTCAACTGAGGGCCACTGTGCCTGTACGGCCCCCCCCCCCTTCCTCTGACATACCTGCAATAAGAAAATGCACATCAAATATTTACAATAAAACAATATTATTAATTCAGTGCAAATTTTACTATTATTTTAAAAGAGCTTTCGTGGTTTGGGCAATCCCCATCTGTTTTAATATTCCTCCGATGATAAGTATTCGGCTTCCACGTCCCTTCACTATCAGCTTTTATTGCAGGTAGAAGTGGCACAGTTTGTCCAACATCAGCTACAGAATCTTTTAACTCCTTCAGAAGTTTCACCTTACTAGTGGGCTTCTTGCATTTTATTTTAAGAACAAACTTCTCTAAACCATTTCAAAGCTGGCGATATTCTTTCTATTTTTAAACATTTGATTAAACCCTTTCCTGACTGCAGATGTTTTGGACCTTGATGCCCAGAGCAAAATTTTACAATGTTACATTCTAAAAGTATATCCACATGTAGTGAAAACACTGCAGAAATTCGGTGCCGAAATTCTGCAGCATTTTCGGAAGACAAATTGACATGCTGCAGAATGAGAATACGCACCGGAGGTCAATTTGTGATTTGCTAGCGATTTATTTTTAAAATTGCTACATGCTGGGATTTCAGAGCTACAGACTTGAGATTTTCAATCTAATGCATTCGTATGGACAGCGACTTATCACAGCAATTTTTTGTAGTGAGATAACTAGCCCTAGCCTAATGCATTCCTATGTACATATATCGCTCAATACAAAACAAAAGTCTAGGTCTAGCCCGTCTTATGGCGCTCACAGAAAAACTGTAGCAATACACTTTCCGGTTTGTGTGCGCTGTATAAAATCCTCTCCTACCATTTTCTGTCAGACTAATGCCTTATTTACACGAGCGTTGCGCACCTCGGACGTGAAAAACAATAGTTTTTCACGACCAAGATGCATCTGTGCTCGGCGCTGCGGGACGCGATGTCTCGCATCCCCCATAGATGAGACTCTATGGAGGGATGCGTGAAAAGATAGGACATGTCCTATTTTCCCACGGACCCTTCACACGGTAAATTGAAACAACGGTTGTGTGAACGGCCACATTGAATTACATAGGTCCATGGGACGGCCGCTGTTTTAACGGCCGCCCCACGGACGTTTAACACGCTTGTGTAAATAAGGCCTAAGGGCCTGTACACATTAGCGTCGGGCATCCGTCCGTCGGTTCCATTCGACCTTTCCGTTGGAGGATCCGATGAAAGGAGAGCCAAACGGAAACAATACATTCTGTTTGCATTACCATTGTTTTTAATGGTAATGCTTCCATTGAAGTTGGATTCCATCTGTTTCCGTTAGGTTTCCGTTTTTTTGCTGTCGCTATTGTTTCCGTGAAAAAACGGAAATAAACAGAAACAAACTGCAACGGAAGCATTACCATTGAAATCAATGGTAATGCAAATGGAAGCTATGGTTTCCGTTTGGCTTTCCGTTCATCAGTTCCTCCGACCGAAAGTTTGAATGGAACCGATGAATGGAACCCTAAGGGTATGTTCACACGATTAACAAAACACGTCTGAAAATACGGGGCTGTTTTCAAGGGAAAACAGCTCCTGATTTTCAGACGTTTTTTGAGCAACTCGCGTTTTTTACGGCCGTTTTTGGAGCTGTTTTCAATAGAGTCTATGAGAAAACGGCTCCAAAAACGTCCCAAGAAGTGTCCTGCACTTATTTTGACGAACCGTCATTTTACGCGCCGTATTTTGACAGCGACGCGTAAAATGACAGCTCGTCTGCACAGAACATCGTAAGACCCATTGCAAGCAATGGGCAGATGTTTGCCGACGTATTGGAGCCGTCTTTTCAGGTGTAATTCAAGGCGTAAAACGCCTCCATTACACCTGAAAATTGGTCGTGTGCACATACCCTCATGCTGATGTGAACACAGCCTAAAAGGATACTATACATCATACACCAGTATGTTGCTGTAAACAATTCTTTCTTACAGGCAAAAATTTTTATCAAGTGATTATTTGGAGAGCTTCAGGTTCTGATGATATCACTAGGAGCCCAGCAAGCCGACATAAATTTACAATGGACAGTGCACCAAAGATTAATGAGGGATGTTGCATTCCTAATTCCCTTCTTTCCTATACATCCCTAGACTGGTGATTTTCCATAACATTTTCACACAGTTGTTAGGGCCTGTTCACATCACCGTTCATTTCCGTTCCGGGGTTTCCGTCGGAGGGTTCCGTCAGGTGAACCCCGCAATGGAAAGTGACAGCACCGCTTTTGTTTCAGTCACCATTGATCTCAATGGTGACGGAAACATCGCTAATGCTTTCTGTTCGTCACCATTCCGTCTGGTTTCCGGTTTTCCGACGGAATCAATAGCGTAGTCGACTGCGTTATTGATTCCGTCGGAAAATCGGAAACCAGACAGAATGGTGGCGAACGGAAAGCATTAGCGATGTTTCCGTCACCATTGAGATCAATGGTGACTGAAACGGAAGCTGTGCTGCCACTTTCACTTTCCGTTGCGGGGTTCACCCGACGGAAACCTCCGATGGAACCCCAGAACGGAAGCCAAACGGTGATGTGAACAGGCCCTTAGGCATGATTTTGGATATTGTTTTTTTGCAGGAAACCGCCATCTCACCGCAGGTCAATTTCTGCAGCATGTGGATGACATTTGTTAATTCTCATCCAATTTGCTGCTACTGTAATACGCTGCGGATTTTCCGGCCACGAATCAGGACGAAAATCTGCAATAAATCCGCTACATGCGAACGTAGCCTTATACATTAAATTTGTGTTTAAAGGGTTTGTCCAGTCCTAAGAAATTGATGGCCTATCCTGTGGATAGGCCATCAATATCTGATCGCTGGGGGGTCTGACTTCCAGCACCCCTGCCGATCAGCTGTTTTGAAGGGGCAACGGTGTTCGTACAACCTCTGCTACCCCTTCATTTCTTACCTGCTTGTACTGTGAATCACCGATACACTTGGGCAGTGGTTCACAATATAACAGCCTGCTCCCATTCAAGTGAATAGGAGAAGGATGTAATACTGTGCACTGCTGCTACAAGTGTGTCGGCGATTCACAGTACGAGCGGCAGTAATAAAGCTCAAAACAGCTTATCGTGGAGGGGGGGGGGGGGTTAGGAAAGGCCATGGAGTTCTTATGACTGGACAAACCCTTTAATAATTATAATGAATGTTCATCTCTTTGTGATTTATATTCACATTGAAATAAGGAAGGAATTCAAGTGCAACTACCTTTAGTCAGACCATCACTTAGTAGAACCAGGCAATGCTGAGAACTATACCTTTTGTAATGCCCATTGTAAGTTTAAAACCAGGGTCACACAGGGCAGTTTTTGTGTGTTTGGGCTTGTTTTGTTTTTGCTAAAAACCAGGAGTGGATCCTAAAAGGGAGGAAATAGATACTTTTAAAATTTACTCTTTGGTTTTGGAAAAAAAAAGTAGACATCGGTCCATCAAGTCCAACCTATAATCCTGCAGTGTTGATCCAGAGGAAGGCAAAAACCCCATGTGGCAGTTGCCAATTACCTCATATTAGGGGGAAAAATTCCTTTCCGGTTCCAAATATGGCAATAATAATAAATCCCTGCATCAACAACCCATCTCCAGTAATCCAGTACATATAACTTTATAAACCGAAGAGGAAAAAGATGTAAATTGCAATTTATGAGTATTAAAAATATGAAATAATCTTTATTGCCCAAAAAATCTAATACATATATAATTAAAAAGGTCCACAGACACACTAAAAAGAGGACAGCCTAATCATATGCTCTGAAAAACATTATATAGGAAGCATAGGTATGGTGTAAAGGATTAACATGGGGAGTCACCAATTGCGGTTATTATATATAAATGCATACTGCACAAAGATATAAACGGGAATTGTGAGAAGTTAACCCCTGACAATGGATATTGGCTTTTAAGAGCATGGCGTAATTGCAAATATCTGTAGAAAACTTCCCTAGGTAGATCAAAATCACTCTGCATCTGTATAAAAGACTTAAATATATCAGTATACACATCCCCTATATTGCGTACCCCACATCGGATCCAGAAATTAGGAGCCAAGTCATCTGTCAGGTGTGGAAGGAGTGGGTTGAACCATAAAAGCATGTCCGACTGTATAGCCGAGTAACCATATATAAGTTTTGCAGCTGACCATACTTGTGATGCCACCTTGTGGATGGGCAACGTATGGTTTAGAGCCCCTGGAGGACTCTCCAGAACCGGCCATAAATGGGAGAGATGCAAATAAGTGGCTAAGTGTTGTTCCCTATTTGGTAGGGGGGCATGATCAGTCCACAACTTAAAATACCGCAATTGTCCTGCCACATAATAAAAGGTACAGGTCTGGCGATGCCGCTCTCCCCAGGTGTTTAGGACGCGGCAAGGTTGATAAACGGAGTTTAGAACAATTAGATCCCCAAACAAATGCAGGGAATAAAGCATGTCACATGACATATATTGGAATAGCAGCATGCTCAAGAATATAGAGACTTTTCGGAAGGATAACCAATTTAATGAGTTTAATGCGTCCCGCCAACCGCCAGTGGAAGCGTACCCCACACTCTAAATTTGGTCTTCGTGTATTCTAGCAAATGTAAGACGGAAGCAAGATCTTCCCTATGGTCTCTATTAATAATAATGCTTAGGAACTTAAATGAGGACACTACCAGCAAGCCAGATTCCGTTTCTGACCATCCTATTCCTCTCAGCAGCATAAAAAAAAAAAAAACTTGCTCCAATTATTACGTAACCCACAAAAACGCCAAAAGTTATCCAATACATCAATGGCTGGTCTTAGAGAGTCTCGGTTGAGTCATATAAAGAACCATGTCGTCAGCGTACAAGCCAATCCTGTCTTTCCGTGTTCCCAGCGTTATCCCTCTGTAAGTCGGGTGATGCTGTATATTAAATCACCAGGGGTTCTATAGCAATAGCGAACAATAACTGGGAAACGGGACAGCCCTGTCTGGTACCTCTGTATAGAAGGAAAAATGGGGACATAATACCAGTTACTAGAATTTGCGCTCTTGGTTCTTCATATAGAATGGATATCCATTTGATGAAGGTTGGACCAAATCTGAACCTCTGCAGCGTTTCCAGAAGGTAGAGCCACTCAATCGAATCAAAGGCTTTGGCAGCGTTAAGAGACGCCAATGCCCAATTGGCCTTCATAGCTACCCCTATTTGAGTAAGGACTTGGACTTTCCTAATATTTTCTGAAGTAGACTTTCCGGGCATGAATCCCGTCTGATCAGCACGTATTATTTGTAGAATTACTTTATTGAGTCCATTAGCCAGTACCTTCGTAAGCACCTTGTAGTCATTGTTTAGCAGCGATAGTGGATGGTAAGAGCCACATTCAACAGCGTCCTTATCGGGTTTTAATAAAACTATTATCGTGGCATCATGCATACTGTCCGGCCGTTTACCCACTTTTAGAGCATGTGAGTACATCGAGCAAAGCGAGGTAATGAGATGGTCGGAGTATCGAAGGTATACCTCTAGAGGAATCCCATCAGGACCAGGTGCCTTTCACTTTGACATATCTTTCAGAGCTTGTAAAACCTTGTTACCGGTTATATCCAACTAGTATAGAAAACCCGTTACACAGGTTTGCTAGCAAAAGGAATGCAGTGGTCCCCATAGCAAAAGGAATGCTCCCCATAGCTGCCCCCAACCAGTATAATGCCCCCATAGCTGCCCCCAACTAGTATAATGCCCCCATAGCTGCCCCGACACAGTATAATGCCCTCATAACTGCCCCCACGCAGTATAATGCCCCCCATAGCTGCCCCAACAGTATAATGC
Organism: Rhinoderma darwinii; assembly: GCF_050947455.1. Taxonomy (NCBI): domain Eukaryota; kingdom Metazoa; phylum Chordata; class Amphibia; order Anura; family Rhinodermatidae; genus Rhinoderma; species Rhinoderma darwinii. Next base: position 227,538,065 of record NC_134690.1, on the reverse strand, counting down.
AACTCTATGGCTGCCATCATATCAGACAGCCCCCTCCCATACCCAGTGTAATGCCCCCTATATGTGCCTTATAGAAAATAATAACAATTACTTACCTATCCCCGTTCCCCCGACGAGTGGAGGATCTTTCTCCTCCTCTGCACTGTGCTGTGAGTGACTCGGTACAGGCAGGCGCGATGACGTCACTACATTGCGCCTGCCTGTGCCGAGCCACTCACTGCACAGTGAATGCACAGTGAACGCTGGGGCAAGGGGCAGTCAGCTCCTTGCTCCAACATTGAATTCAACTGTATCTGCGTCCTGAGGACGTAGATACAGTTGGAAGAGGAACCTCGGTGAGTGGGTCACGACCCCCCAGGGAGTCGCGACCCACAGTTAGTAATGTATTTTATTGTGCTGTCCTCTCTCCATCGCAAACACAGACAGCACAATACATTAGGGCCCTCGGGCCCTCTCTGCGGCTCACCAGGTGTTCCAGGATCTCTCCCACCATCCGCACCTCTTCCTGAATGGCTGGAACGCCCCTCACGTGATGTCACGTGTCCTCTCAACTGTGCCTTGGACACCAGGTCCTTGCCGATTATATATAAGATTCCAGAGCCTCTCTGATTCATCTAGCCTCGGGAATATCATACCATCCATGTAAGACATAAAGTCCAACCATTCATACGAGGCCTAGGAGGAATACAAATCCCTATAAAATTGAGCAAATCTGGCTGCTATTCTCGGAGTGTCTGTCAGAAATCCCCCCGAGGCATCCTGAAGTTTCAGTATAGCCAGACTTAGGGAATTTTGGCGTATTTACTGAGCAAGAAGTTTACTTAAAGGGGTTGGCCAGGGAAAAAATATTTTCTAAAAAGTGTCTAACAGCCATGGTTTGCCTTCCCTAAAACACCCTACATACTTTATAACCAGTTTCTGATTTATCTCAATCGTCACTGCTGCTCTGTTTGTTTACATCCCTTGCGTCTGTTCCTGGCTGTTTCCGGTCTTGTAACCCACCATACCCACGATCCCTTGCTGCATCTGAGGAGACAGCTTACATTCCTCCCCCCTTCCTCCCTCCACAGCATCTCAGCTATTTGCATACTGCCACGCCCCTCTATGTTCACAGGGTCATTCCCTGCTCTAATTACAGTCACCCAGCTCCCTCCCTGCACTGTCACACACACCCAGAAATAATCACACAGGGGGATGGGGGTAATACACAGGGATGTTGTGGTTATACACATGGATGATGGGGTTATAAACAGGGATGATGATGTAATACACAGGGATGATATAACTCCATCATACCTGTATACAGCCTATATGGAACCCCCATCATCCCTGTGTATTACCTAATCATCCCTGTGTATAACCCCCATCATCCGTGTATTACCTCATCATCCACAGGGATGATGAGGTAATACACGGATGAAGAGGTAATACACAGGGATGATGGGGGTTATATACAGGGATGATAAGGTAAAACACAGAGATGATGGGGGTGTTATACACAGGGATGATATAACTCCATCATACCTGTATACAACCTATATGTACCCCCTATCATCCCTGTATAACACCCCCATCATCCCTGTGCATTACCTCATTATCCCTGTATATAACCGCCATCATCCGTGTATTACCTCATCATCCATAGCGATGATGAGGTAATACACGGATGATGAGGGAATACATAGGGTTGATGGGGGTAATACACAGGGATGATTGGGGTTATATACAGTGTTGATGGGGGTAATACACAGGGACGATGGGCGTTATATTCAGGGATGATGGCCCCATCATTCCTGTATATAACCCCCATTATCCCTGTAATTATATAACCCCTGTAATAACTGTATATAACATCAGGTGGGTGCTGCCGCCGGCACGGCTCCGCAAGGGAGGGCGAGGGAGATGAGAGGAGACGGGCAGGCAGTGCAGGAACTCAGAGATAGGAGATAGGCGGCGTGTACAAGCAGAGACAACGTTCCGAGCCTCTGCTCAGCCAGTACTTCCTGCTGTGTAGAGACATGGCGTGTCATTAACTAGGTTTACAGGTAGCGGGACCAGAGGAGGCAGAGCTCTGAAGAGCTCATGAAACATCCGCCCGGCCCACTGTCTGTAAATGCAGTTGATGACGCGCCATGCCTGTGTCAGCCGGAATTGCTGGTTGAGCAAAGACACGGACCGTCACAGGAAATGACAAATTTAATCTCGGTGCGGTCACGTGACCGCAGATCAGAACAGAGTAACGCTGCCACAGGTAAACAGACATTACATTAGGAATGTACTTAAACATGTCCAATTAAGTTAATATATAAATAAAATGTATTCCTGGACAACCCCTTTAACTGGTTACCCAGATCATACTAGGTTTGTTTAGCAAAGAACAATTTCCTGTCCACTTTTTCTTGTAGAAGAAGTAAGTACCTATGCCCTACTTGTAACGAGTTATCCCTATTTACGCCCGATGGGTCCGCAATGTATCTCTCCTCCAGCGCACTGGATTGCAGTGCCATGTCCCCCTCATCCCTAGAGGCTTCATGCTTCAAAAAAAGCGATGGTAGAGCGCAAACATCCCCTCAGGTATGCCTTCACAGTATCCCAAAGAATATTTGCTTCCTCAAACTACCTACGGGTCGGCCAAAATACCTCTAATTGATCTGGTATACGATCATGTGGGCCAATTAAACTGAGACAGGCATATTTTCCAGTTTTTGGGTTTTAAGGGGCCAGGAAGGCGAAAACTCAAGACAATGGGAGAGTGGTCTGACACCCCTCTATTTTTATAAGCCACCTCCGTTACCATAGGCACCATAAGGGAGTTACCAACTATATAGTCTATTCGGGATAGAGAGTTTCGACCAAGAGAATGACAGGACTATACTTTAACATCTGGGTATTTGTATCTAAAAATATCTGTCCATCCCAGTTCGTCATATAGCAGGCCCAGAATGGAGACTATTGACGAGGCAGGATCAGAACCTGGATCACCCCGAAATCTATCAATATGAGGGTCTAGCACCATATTAAAATCACTCATGCCTAGTACTGTTGTGTTAGGATACACTTGTGCAAATGTGGCTGCTGCATGTAAGATCTGCTAATTTTCCGGCAGCGGAACATACATTCCCAATATAACAAAAGGTGTATTCTCAATCTAAGTGTAGACAAAAAGTTAGTAAATGCGTTTCCTGTAGGCATAAGATATTGGGATTAAATATGCGAATATACGTGAACAGTATAGCACATTTCCGCGGGTTACCCAGTCCTCTCACATTCCATGACATAACATGTATAGATGTAATTTTAGATGCAATAGCCTAATCGGAACCGGAGTAATTTCTCCCTTGAGATTATAAAACTTGCACCATCTGTGACAAATATTACATATATCATACACTTGTACTTATAGGTAAGTATAGTATCGCCTACATATGGCATTTTCAATAACATAAAAAACAGAACAAAAAAAACAAAACATTAGCTTGTTCGGCAATGCAAGGTGACAAATAGGACATTGCCGATACATGCCCACAACTATGGCACTAAAGAAGTACAGGGAAGACCCCGTGCCATATCCCATCTGAGAAAGTTTCCAGCACACGATACATCAAGTAATCTTATAACATTGAGTCCTGGATAGGCTCCCACATCTAGAAGTTACCAGCAATACACTGCAGATCGTAGAATTACCCATGATGACCAGCACCAGCTATGCCATAGCGTATGGTATATTCAAGTATCTCAGGCAACGTTTCACAGCCATAAATGTGGCTCGCGTTTTTGCAGATCAGCTGAAAGTCAGGGAAAATCGAGACAGCAATCCCATTATATGTAATTTCTGTCAGTCTGCAAAAAATCATCTCTATTGTGGCACTTTAGCAATACGAGCTAGTAGTGGTATCAGCAAGGCGCCCGGTAGTGGCGGTCTGGCTGGTACCCTATGGGCTCGCTCCACAGCAAAGGCCTGTGAAAATGGCGCATCTGGTAACAAGTCCCGTATCCACTTCACAACAAAATCACCTGTGTTCTGACCTCCAGTCTTTTCAGGCATGCTTATTATCCAAATATCATTCCCGCGTAGCCGGTTCTCCAGATGTTTCCACATTTCAGGAGCCGATTCCAGATTTGCAATTGCACCAGCCAAGGTGGCTGTCCTGTCCTCCATACCGGACACTCCATCTTCCACATGCGTCACACGTTCTCGTAAGGCCTGCATATTCTGCCCGATAAGACCGATGTCGATTTTCACCTCCTCCAGCTTGCCAGTTAAGGAGGTTTTGAATGCGGAGATGGCCGCCAGCAGTTTGTTAGTGATCTCCATCAGTGTAGATTCCGGTTCAGGCTCCTCCGCAGCAGCTAGTGAGGCATTTCCCCCGGAGGGCTTACTTCCTCTAGAAAGCTGTGGCTAAGGGGTGCGGCCGCCATCTTGTCCCTCTCCCCTCGCAAATTACTGTAGTATTTCCACAGCAGTTTGACCTCTCGTGGGGCTCTTGTCGCCTCTCCTGGCAGCCTTCAACCTTCTGGATCTCCGGGACGAAATTTTGGAATAGGATAGTTATAGAATAAGTATAGCATGGGGTCACTGCGGAGCTACTAAGTCATGCGACTGCTCCCGCTGCGCGCCAAGCCACGCCCCCGTCTGTGGATCTTTTTAAGTATATATGTATTTGATTTTTTGTCAAAGATTAGTTCCTAGTTTTGATACTCAAATTGCAATTTGCATCTTTTTCTTCTTCGGTTTATATATTTAGCTATGCTGCAGGCAATATATATTTGTTTCTTGATCACCTCCCAAAAAACTGCCTGTTAATAAAATCAGTATTACTTGGTGGGTGATCACTACTATACTCTTTGGTCCAATGTAAATAGGCAGCACTCCAATATAAATAGTGAAAAAAATGTGTTTTTAATTCACCCATAATGTTGCCAAGTTTCAGCCCCCAAACATGGGCCTCTCAAGCAATAATCACATTGTGTTAATAGAGTTTAAATAGAGGAAATGATGTAATTTGATAATTATATACAATTAAATAAATAACGTTAAAAAACAGTCATAATACAATTAATCAAGTAAAGTGCCAAGTGCCTATCACCTAGCAAATAAAGTGACTAGTAAGGTGCATTGACTATGTTACATTCGATGAGCAATGTACGTACTGGAGTATCAAAACACATAATAGTGTAATCAATTCATAACAAATACATTGGTGTCTGTTTAGATATTTACCTATACTTCATCCCGAATCCATGTATCACCCACCCATGATGAAGCCCCATAATCCGGCGTTTAACTTATTCTACTGCGCATGTCTATATTAGAACAGTCCCATTCGATCACTAAATTTCAACTGCGCATGTCACGCATGCGCACGAAGAACAAAATATTAAGCGGCTATTATATGTATAGGCAGATTCCGTAACTAAAGAAGAATGGTGGCTTTCGTCATTAAAATATAGTGATCGAATGGGACTGTTCTAATACAGACATGCGCAGTAGAGTAAGTGCACCCACAAAATCGCAATCATATGGTGCGGTTCTCTTTGGAATACTATACTCTTTGATTATAGTACAAATAACTTGTAATATTCTATTTTTTATGAAAGGCATCAAGATCAACCATCACAACATCGTGTGGCAGCGAGTTCCAAAGTCTCTTTGCTCTTAGGGTATATTCACACAGAGTTTTTTTGTAGGCAGAAAATCTGCCTCAAAATTCCTTCAAGAATTTTGAGGGAGATTTTGACCTGCCTTCACTCTCTTTGCCACATTTTTCGGCCGCAGCCACTGAGCGCCGCGGGCAAAAAATGCAGGGAAAACCACTTTCGTTGCCTCGCATTGATGTTAATGGGAGGTCAGAAACGGAAATGCCTGAAGAAAGAGCACGTCACTTTTTTTCCCCACAATCGTTTTTCTTCCGCTCGTGGGAGAAAAATACTGCCACCTCCCATTGAAATCATTATGAGGAGATTTCAGACGTTTTTTGGAGTGGTTTCCGCCTCAAAAACAAAGCCAAAAAAACTCTGTGTGAACTAGTCCTTATAATAAAGAATCCCCGTCTGTAATGATGATGAACCCTTCTTTGCTCTAGACGTAGAAGATGCCCCATTGTCCTTGTTACAAGCCTAGGTGTAAAATGATCATTAGAAAGATCTCTGTGCTGTCCAATCATATATTTGTACATTGTAATTAGATCACCCCTAAGCCGTCTTTTTTCAAAACTGAATAGCCCCAAGTTTGGTAACCTTAGTTCTGCAATCCCATTACCTTTCAACAATGTCCTTTCCTATTTATAAGTGCTCAAACTTTAGGGTATGTGCACACACAAAATAAAAAACGTCTGAAAATATGGAGCGGTTTTCAAAGGAAGACAACTCCAGATTTTCAGCCATTTTTTAAGCCACTCGCGATTTTTGCGGCGTTTTTTTAAGTCCGGTTTTTTTAGCTGTTTTTCTATAGAGTCAATGAAAAACGGCTCACGTGACATGCACTTTTTTTTGCGGACATCTTTTTACGCGCCGTTTTTGGAAAACGAGGTGTAAAAAAAAAAAAAACGCCCTGTCGGAACAGAACGCCGTATTTCCCATTGAAATAAATGGGCCATCAATGTTTGGAGGCGGTTTTCTTCTGTTTTTTGAGGCATAACGCCCCGAAATACGCCTGAAAACACTCGGTGTGAACATACCCTTACTTTGTGAATTGGACCTTAATGGGTTTTTCAGTTTTACTAAAAGTCAACGTCTATTTACTACGTTTATGTTTTTTTTTTACCTGTGCAGAGCCTACGTAAAAAGAAAAGCAACATGTTGCATCAAATGCCTTATCTTGCGACCCCCCAGAAGCACTAATTTTAGGGGGCAGAACAGTGTGCGATACAGCACCCAATAGTACGGTTCCATATTGTGCATTATATTACGGCCTTCTGTATTTTTATTTTTGACTTTATGGCACATAACACACAAAAGTTTTTGCATTATTGCAGCATTTATTTAACCAAATTATTCAATACCCATATCATTCCGCTTCTGCTCCAGCACCACTTTTGGTTACAAGTCAGACTTTGGGTATGTGCACACACACTAATTACGTCCGTAATTGACGGACGTATTTCAGCCGCAAGTACCGGACCGAACACAGTGCAGGGAGCCGGGCTCCTAGCATCATACTTATGTACGATGCTAGGAGTCCCTGCCTCGCTGCAGGACAACTGTCCCGTACTGTAATCATGTTTTCAGTACGGGACAGTTATCCTGCAGCGAGGCAGGGACTCCAAGCATCGTACATAAGTATGATGCTAGGAGCCCGGCTCCCTGCACTGTGTTCGGTCCGGTACTTGCGGCCGAAATACGTCCGTCAATTACGGACGTAATTAGTGTGTGTGCACATACCCTTAAAGAGTACCTCTTATCAGCAATATATAGTTTTTCATGGAAAAAAATCTATATTTTTATAAAAATATTTTATTGAAAAAAGTGATGGCATGGGGATTTCAGTATGGCCGGCATCTTCCCACAACCCCCCATGGCAGCATATAGCGTCAGGGTTGTGGGAAGAAGCTAGACATGCCAAGATCCCCTTACCAGAAAGTTGGACTCTGACTCCACCACATCATTTACATACTGGACATATACAAAAGGTTTTCCTCTTATAACTTGTATTTCAATCAAAACACATAGGGTAATGCTGTTGATAGGTATTCTTTAAACTAGACCAGCCAAGAACTTTATTTACTTAGCCATGTAGATGTAGACTTGCGTTTGTGCTTTGAATTGTCTTAGGCAATGCGATTTTCACACAAGGCGGATATGCTCCGTAAAAGCACACAGTGTAACCGCCCTGGGCGCTGCAGGGAATTCCAGCCAAAGAAACGTCCGGCATGTCCGCTGTGGAAAACTGCAGTAGAAAAAAAAAAAAGTTTGATACTTACATAGCCATGGCAACGGGTCCCACTACTGTCCTCCTGGGATGACGTTTCGTCCCATGTGACCGCTGTGATTGGCTGTTGCGGTCACGTGGGATAAAACGTCATCCCAGGTGGCCGGCCTGGTCGAAGAAACACAGAATTCTCTTATGATAAAAAAAATTGTGGTGGAATCGCTGCTTTTCCACTGAAAAAAAACCCGGAATATTTGCTATTTGTTGCAGGTTTTACCTCCCCATTGAATTCAATGGGGAAAACCTGCAACTATTAAGCAGCGATTACACAAATACAATTGACACGCTGCTGATTAAAAAAACGCACTGCAGGTCAATTTCTGAGCGTTCTTTTCTGCTCAGCATTTACACAGCATGTGGATGCAATTTGTTCAAAGCTTATCCACTTTGCTGCTACTGTATTATGCTGCAACTAAATCAGTTGCGGAAATTTCGCAGTATTTACGCTACACGTGTGACGTGTAGGGTCGTCTGACATACTATCTGCGGACACTAGACCCAAAAAGAAAAATTTTACTTTCATCATCCACAAAATACTGCGCCATTTCTCTTTGGGCGAATCAATGTGTTTCTTGGCAAATTTTAACCTCAGGACATGTCTTTTTTTTCAACAGCGGTAAGTTCTTGCTGGTAACTTGGCTTCACTTAATCTTCTTCTGATTGTAGCAGTACTCTCTCACTGGTAACTTCAGATCTTCTTTGATCTTTCTGGATGTGATCATTGGCTGAGCCGTTGCCATTTTGGCTATTCTTCAATCCATTCTAACGGTAGTTCCACGCTTCCTTCCATGTCTTTCAGGTTTTGGTTGCCACTTCAAGGCATTTCAGATCATTTTAGCTGAGCAGCGTATAATTTGCTGCACTTCTCTATATGTTTTTCCCTTTCCAATAAACTTTTTAATCAAAGTAAGTTTCTCATCAGAACAATGTCTTGGAACGACCCATTTTCACCAGTATTTCAGAAGGAAATGCACTATAACCAAACATGCTACACAGCGTCTCGGATGTTAGCAGTCGCGGTCACACACATACCAGTGTCCAGCTCCACAACGAGCAGATACACCGCTTGTGACACTCATGAGCTTCTCACTACATGGCTCATCAGACGAGATAGTTATCCACCACTAGCGCCATATGCCAGACGCCGTCTGTCTGCACCTCTGCCCTACTTTAGCTTTCCCTGGCACCGTGGGGCACTGCTGGAGAAGTCTGCATCTATTTTGGTGCATGCTATAGTTATTATTCACACTGCTTGTACTTTCTGCAGTATTTTATTGCCGTGTATGCCCTTTTTTGACACACAAGCTCGGTGCCAATCAATACTGCTGGCTCAACTGTTCAGTCTGTGGGTGTGAGAGTGGGGGACACTCACACATATCCAGCTGCACCAAAGGAATTATTTGACATGAATCTATGTTGAGAAGGAAGGAGGGTAGGATCCAGCGCTGATTAGCGTTAAAATGGAAGTTTTCCAAGTTTAATTAGGTTGAATTAAAAAGAAGAAAGTCCAGTAGTATTGGTCCTAGGTGTGTATAAAGTGGAGGGGTAGTATCCTCTGAGCCTACGCGTTTCGGACGACTGCCACGTCCTTAAACTTGGCTGTGGTAGATTTCAAATAAGCGCGCTGTCAGTTTTATACTTCCTTGGTACAGCAGCTGATTATTGGTGCTGATTGCGTGTCATGTCATGACTACTTTTGGAACGCAAGCACCGGAAGTAAGTGTCTGGTAACCATGGCTCCATGATGTTTGATTTCCCTATTTGATTGTTTGTATCTGTTAGACAGAATAGTTTTAGCATATTTGATTTATGTTTCATTGATAAACTTCTATATATGGTAAAGGTCATGTCAAAATTGCTTATTTATTGTATTGGTTGCATTCCAGGGCTCACCTTGAAGCACGAAGCGGAAGACAGCCAGAACGGCCGCATCTCCGCATAGAACCTGTCAGAACGAAGACGGACCTAAGGCGCCTTTCGCTGCTGGTAAGTATTTATGTTAAAGCTCGATTTTGTTTGTTTGTGTATTAATAGAGATACATTAGTTCTTTCTTTAAATTTAGACCTTCTGGGTATCTTGTATTTAATCTATAGATCCAATAGGCTTCTCTTAAATGCGTTTTGTGTTTGATGTCACCACCTCGCTTAGATGGGTGGATCTTTTCAATGGCATAGCAACGAAAGGTTTTAGTATTTCTATTGTGGTGAGAAATGAAATGTTTAGATGCACTGGATATATTGAGAATATTTGGATTTCTTATGTAGCTGAGGTGTTCTAACATTCTTATCTTAAATTTCCGATTTGTGCAGCCTACGTACTTTAAGTGACATTCGGTACACTCGATAACGTAGATAACTGAAACAGAGTTACAGTTAATGTAATTTTGGATGTTGAAAATCTCTGTTTGTGTGGAATTGTTGACATTTTTTGTTGGATATGCGGAAGAACAGACTTTACATGGATGGTGGCCACATCTGTAGAAGCCTTTAGTTTCCAACCATGTAGCTTTGGTGTTGTCATTCGATAACAAACAATACATTAGAAAACAATATATATATATATATAACACACAATATATTTAATCCAATAGCACTCTAACACAATACACAGCATAACACTGCATAGCACATACTTGGTTACCACATGCCAAGTTTCCTCAAGGTACACCCCAAGGTATACACAAATCTCGGTACATGTTACCATAATCCCCATATGTACATGCATAACATTTGCTAATTGTCATGTACATAGTACCCTCACACTACACAGCCCTTGCTTGTTTTTGTCTTTGTTTTTAATACAATTACCTTTCCCCACTTCACTCGCCAAAGTTGCGGTCCATTCCACACTTTCCCACAATTTATCCTCGCAAAGTCATAAGCGCCCTGCCTATACGACCAAATTATCATATATGCCATAAAAACCATAAAAAAACTAATAAGAATTTACAATAATATATGACATATAAGATATAATAGCTACATGCAATAAATCAAAAAATCAGAAGATTAAATCAATGTCTGAGATCAACTATATCCACTGATAGCAGTACAACACATCAGAATTTCCCTTTATACTAACGACAATATGTAATATCTGTTTATTAACACCAATACAATATCAAAATCGAGCTTTAACATAAATACTTACCAGCAGCGAAAGGCGCCTTAGGTCCGTCTTCGTTCTGACAGGTTCTATGCGGAGATGCGGCCGTTCTGGCTGTCTTCCGCTTCGTGCTTCAAGGTGAGCCCTGGAATGCAACCAATACAATAAATAAGCAATTTTGACATGACCTTTACCATATATAGAAGTTTATCAATGAAACATAAATCAAATATGCTAAAACTATTCTGTCTAACAGATACAAACAATCAAATAGGGAAATCAAACATCATGGAGCCATGGTTACCAGACACTTACTTCCGGTGCTTGCGTTCCAAAAGTAGTCATGACATGACACGCAATCAGCACCAATAATCAGCTGCTGTACCAAGGAAGTATAAAACTGACAGCGCGCTTATTTGAAATCTACCACAGCCAAGTTTAAGGACGCGGCAGTCGTCCGAAACGCGTAGGCTCAGAGGATACTACCCCTCCACTTTATACACACCTAGGACCAATACTACTGGACTTTCTTCTTTTTAATTCAACCTAATTAAACTTGGAAAACTTCCATTTTAACGCTAATCAGCGCTGGATCCTACCCTCCTTCCTTCTTCTCGTTGTTATCCGTGTGCCGACACGAGGATCCGGGCGCTAGCTGCGACACACTGGAGTGTGTCAGGTGAGCTGGAGGTTCTCTCCCCATGTTTCTATGAATCTATGTTGTTATCTTAGACTAACCAATAAAAGTTAAATCTTATTTCAATTTCTCAGTTAGTGACCACACTCTTCCCTTTTTATTCCCTTTCCTGTTCAGATATTATTTCAATATAGGTGGTGTGGTTTACTCATAAATTTACATATCTATACGAGACTGGTGGCTACCTTTTCTTAGATACTATAACCAACATGTGCAACATTTGCCACCCTCCTACCTTAAAAAAGGACCAGATTGGCACCTGTTATTCCACAGAATGAATGACTTCACCAATTTAACTCTTCGCTGCTATTATTTGGAACATGCCCCTTTCAATGAATGATTCAATTACTCAGAATTGGCGGCATGCATGTCCTAATTGTTGGCTGTTTTATTTCTTCTACACCAAGGGTATGTGCACACGTAGTGTTTTCAGGCGTATTTCGGGGACGTTTACACCTTGAAAAACGCCTGAAAAAAAGCAGAACGCTTACAAACACCTGCCCATTGATTTCAATGGGAAACACGGCATTCTGTTCCGACGGAGCGGTTTTTTACACCTCACTTTCAAAAAACAGCGCATAAAAAGACACCCGCGAAAAAGAAGTGTATATCAGTTCTTGAGCCGTTTTTGGAGCTGTTTTTCATTGACTCTATAGAAAAACAGCTCCAAAAACGGTCGTAAAAAAAGCAGCGAAAAACAGCTCCGTATTTTCACACAGTTTTTATTTTGTGTGTGCACATACCCTTACAAGTAAGTTATTTGCTATGTAGAAATATCACTTTTACCAAAAACATTGATCAGGTTAACCCCTTCGCGCTCGTACTATTCCGTTGCGCTAAGTGCATCGTTCGCGCTCAGCGCCGGAACAGTACATCCAGGGGAAAATGCATCGCCATTTTCTCCTGGCGTTTCATCGAGCTGTGATGCCTGCTGTTTCCGACAGCAGGCTATCACAGCTAAGTGTGCAGGGACCAATCGTAGTGGTCCCGTCTCCGCGATCGCTGCTATTGGTTAGTGACGACGGACCAATCGCAGCGATTGTATACATAATTTCCTGCTCTGACCTCAGATCCTGCCGCACCCGCTCTGTTTGAGTTTGAGAGTCGTTGAGAGCGAATGTGGCATGAGGCAGTGCAGTTTAGTGAAAAACTTTTCCCACCTTCTATCCACTTCCACTTCCCACTCCTGTCATTGTGTTCCACTTGTCACCCACATTTTTGGTCAATGATCTCTATCACGGACCACTTTTGAGTCTTCAGGGCCACATTTTGGTCCCTGGGGATTATTATTTTTTTAAATTTTCTTTATAAAACATTTTAGAAAGTCAGCAGATAGTTTAGTATTCGTGTCAGGGAACTGTCAAAAAGCGTAGTTAGGTATAGCGTCAGGAATCCGTCACCATAGTTAGGTTTAGCATTAGGGATCCATCACTGTAGTTAGGTTTAGCGTCAGGGAAGTTCACATAAAATCAGTTGTTAGCATCAGGAAAGCTCGGAATACTCTAGATAGGTTTGTTGTCAGGGAATAGTCGCCGTAGTTAGGTTTAGTGTCAGGGAAGTCGAGTGGATCTATAATAACAAAAAAAATAAAAAATTTATATATATATATATATATATACACACACACACACACACACACACACACATATATATATATATATATATATATATACACACACACACACACATAACCGTTCAAAAGTTTAGGGTCACTCAGAAATGTCCTTATTTTTGCAAGAAAAGCCGTTTTTTTTCAATGAAGATAGCATTAAATTAATCAGAAATACACTCTATACATTGTTAAAGTGCTAAATGACTAATCTAGCTGCAAACGTCTGGTTTTTAATGCAATATCTACATAGGTGTATAGAGGCCCATTTCCAGCAACGATCACTCCAGTGTTCTAATGGTACCTGGTGTTTGCTAACTGTGTTAGAAGGCTAATGGATGATTAGAAAACACTTGAAAACCCTTGTGCAATTATGTTAGCACCGCTGTAGACAGTTTTGCTGTTTAGAGGAGCTATAAAACGGACCTTCCTTTGAGCTAGTTGAGAATCTGGAGCATTACATTTGTTGGTTCGATTAAACTCTCCAAATGGCTAGAAAAAGAGAGCTTTCATGTGAAACTCGACAGTCTATTCTTGTTCTTACAAATGAAGGCTACTCCATGCGAGAAATTGCCAAGAAACTGAAGATTTCCTACAACGGTGTGTACTACTCCCTTCAGAGGACAGCACAAACAGGCTCTAACCAGAGTAGAAAGAGAAGTGGGAGGCCCCGCTGCACAACTGAGCAACAAGACAAGTACATTAGAGTCTCTCGTTTGAGAAATAGACGCCTCACAGGTCCTCAACTGGCAGCTTCATTAAATAGTACCCGCAAAACGCCAGTGTCAACGTCTACAGTGAAGAGGCGACTCCGGGATTCTGGCCTTCAGGGCAGAGTGGCAAAGAAAAAGCCATATCTGAGACTGGCTAATAAAAGGAAAAGATTAATATGGGCAAAAGCACACAGACATTGGACAGAGGAAGATTGGAAAAAAGTGTTATGGACAGACGAATCGAAGTTTGAGGTGTTTGGATCACACAGAAGAACATTTGTGAGACGCAGAACAACTGAAAAGATGTTGGAAGAGTGCCTGACACCATCTGTCAAGCATGGTGGAGGTAATGTGATGGTCTGGGGTTGCTTTGGTGCTGGTAAATTGGGAGATTTGTACAAGGTAAAAGGGATTTTGAATAAGGAAGGCTATCACTCCATTTTGCAACGCCATGCCATACCCTGTGGACAGCGCTTGATTGGAGCCAATTTCATCCTACAACAGGACAATGACCCAAAGCACACCTCCAAATAATGCAAGAACTATTTAGGGAAGAAGCAGGCAGCTGATATTCTATCTGTAATGGAGTGGCCAGCGCAGTCACCAGATCTCAACCCCATAGAGCTGTTGTGGGAGCAGCTTGACCGTATGGTACACAAGAAGTGCCCATCAAGCCAATTGTGGGAGGGGCTTCTGGAAGCATGGGGTGAAATTTCTCCCGATTACCTCAGCAAATTAACAGCTAGAATGCCAAAGGTCTGCAATGCTGTAATTGCTGCAAATGGAGCATTCTTTGACGAAAGCAAAGTTTGAAGGAGAAAATTATTATTTGAAATAAAAATCATTATTTCTAACCTTGTCAATGTCTTGACTATATTTTCTAGTCATTTTGCAACTCATTTGATAAATATAAGTGCGAGTTTTCATGGAAAACACAAAATTGTCTGGGTGACCCCAAACTTTTGAACGGTAGTGTATATTTATTTATATTAAAAAAAAGTTTCGATACTTAGTTATCTGCAGCATCTCAGCTAGTATTAGGGTTTGTTAGTGTCAGGGAATCGTTCTATAAAAACAAAAAAAAAAGTTTTAGGTAGCAGTCTATTGCTCCTACTAGTACTAATAAAAGTACTAAATAAAAGTATACTTTTATTTTCTTCTTGTCAAGCACACACGCTCTGCCTGTGCAAGAGAACACCTTTTACTGTATACACAATACACGTGTCTAAGCATACAATTTACACGTGTGACACAAATAATAAAATATGTCCCAAAGGTAATCTTCTGCCGAAGAGGCCTATGCGTTTCTTGCCTCTGACACATACTCATCAGATGGCGAGACTCTTATTTATGAGAGAAGTGACCCCGCAACAGTTGAAACCTCCGAGCGAATTGACCCGATTTGAACCACCACACCAGACAATTACGAACCCCAAATTCCTGAGCACAGGGATAAAATTTAATACGGCAGGGCTCAGTGAGATGGACTTTTTCAAGTTCTTTTTCACTGATGACTTTATAGAGCTTACGGGGTCCCAGACAAATTCATATGCCCAACCGTATATAACAAATAACCCACATCATTTTATGCCCAATCCCACAGGTGGACTCCTGTAGACGCAGCAGAGTTGGCCAAATTCTGGGGACTGCTCTTGAACATGGGGCTTCTGAAAAAGCTATCCATTAGGACCTACTGGAGTACAGACATGTTATACCACACCCCGATGTACCGCATGGCCATGTCCAGGATGCGTGAGGCAATACTTAGCTTCTTACATTATGCTGATAATGAGCAGTGCCCTACCCCGAGATGACCCCAGTTTTGACAGTTTGTATAAACGGAGACCCCTATTAGACCATTTCAGTGCCCGGTTTGCCCAAGCATACACCCCCGAGAAGTGTATTTCTGTTGAGAAGTCCCTGGTACATTTTAAAGGGAGGCTTCAATTCCGCCAGTAATTGCCGAGTAAGAGGGCAAGGTATGGCGTGAAAATGTATAAGCTGTGCGAGAGTGCATCAGGGTATACGTATAAATTTAGAATATATCAAGGGAAGGATAGCAGTATTCTGCCCCCAGAATTCCCCCCCCCCCCCTTTACTGGGAATGAACTCAAAAATTGTGTGGGATTTGGTGCACCCACTGCTGAACCAGGGTTACCACCTCTACCTGGATAATTTTATACCAGCGTCCAACTCTTCAAGTGCCTCGCTTCCAGAAATACTGTGGCATGCGGCACTGCTAGAAAAATATCTGAGAGGCCTCCCTAAGACTCTGCTTGGGCAAACACACAGAAGGGGTAAGAGCAGGGCACAATCTAGCAGCAATATATTGTGTGTCAAGTACAAGGACAAGAGAGATATCCTTGTATTGACAACAATACATAGCCACACCAGTACCCAAGTACCTGTACGAGGTACCTGTACAGAGACCCCCAAACCAGACTGCATTCTGGACTACAATAGGTACATGGGAGGGTGGACTTGTCAGATCAAGTCCTTAAGCCCTACAGCGCCATGCGGAAATCGAGGGTATGGTATAAGAAGCTGGCCGTGCACATCATACAGATAGCATTGTACAATACGTACGTGCTACGTCGATGTACAGGCCAGAAGGGAACTTTCCTGAAATTTCAAGAGGTGGTTAAGAACCTAATCTTTAGGGACCAGGAAGGTGGGGCACCCAGTACTTCTGGAAGCAAGGCCACACGCATTAGTACCAGGGCAACATTTTCCATGAGAAGTTCCCCAATCTAGCAAGAAGGGAGGTGCAGAGTCTGATAAAGAGGGGGACAATATACCAATGCGACACATGTCCCGAAAAACTAGGGCTCTGTATGAAAGATTGTTTTAGAATTGATCATACATCCCTTGATTTTTAATTTACCCTGATGCTCTCCGCACAGCTTATCCCCCTCATCTTTCCCTTCTGAGCCCTGCCGTGTGCCCAGGCAGCAGATAACAGCCACATGTAGGGTATTGCCGTACCCGGAAGAACCCATATTACAGTTTATGGGGTGTATATCTCCGGTGGTACATGCTGGGCACAATATATCGGACACTGAAATGGCATATATATAACACACACACATATATATAGAAAATTGCAAATCTCACGCTGCACCATCTGCTGCGCATGATCTTTTACACAATACCTGCGGGGTCAAAATGCTCACTGCACCTCTAGATGAATGTCTTAAGGGGTGTAGTTTTTAAAATTGGGTCACTTCTCGGGGGTTTCAACTGTACTGGTACCTCTGGGGCTCTGCAAATGCGACATGGCACAGAAAACCAATCAGGCAAAATCTGGACTCCAAAGAACTCAGCGCTCCATCCTTTCTGAGCCCTCCCACGGGCCCAAACGGCAGTTTATCACCACAAGTGGGGTATTGCCGCACTCAGAAGAAATTGGGCAACAAAGTGTGCTATTTTATTCCTTGTAAAAACAAGAAATTTTGAGCAAAAACTACATATTACGTTTTTTTCAATTCACAGCCCAATTCAAATAAGTTCTGTGGAACAACTGTGGGGTCTAAATGGTCACAACACCCATAAATAAATTCCTTGATGGATGTAGTTTCCAAGATGGGGTGGGTTTCCATTGCTTCTGGTGGGTTTCCATTGCTTTGATACCTCTGGGGCTCTGCAAATGTGACATGGCACCCGAAAACCAATCCAGCAAAATCTGGACTCCAAAGAACACATAGCGCTCTTTCCCTTCTGAGCCGCCCCACGGGCCCAATCGGCAGTTTATCACCACAAGTGGTATCGTTTTTTTTAAATTCACAGCCCAATTCAAATAAGTTCTGTGGAACAACTGTGGGGTCTAAGTTGTCACAACACCCATAAATGAATTCCTTGAGGGGTATAGTTTCCAAAATAGGGTCACTTTTGGGGGATTTCTACTGTTTTGGCACAACAAGACCTCTTGAAACCCGGCATGGTGCCTAAAATATATTCTAATAAGGCCTTTGTTTTTTTTTAGTCTACTTGCACACTAGGGCCACATGTGGGGTATTTTTAAAATCTGCAGATTCTGGGCAATACATATTTGGTCATGTTTCTCTGGTCAAACCTTCTGTGTTACAGAAAAAAATTGATTAAAATTGAATTTCTGCAAGAAAAATGAAATTTGAAAATTTCACCTCCACTTTGCATTAATTCCTGTGAAAAGTCTAAAGGGATAAAAAAAAACTTTCTAAATGCTGTTGTTTTGAATACTTTGAGGGTTCTAGTTTTTAAATTGGGGTGTTTTATGGGGTTTTCGAATACATACCTCAAAGCCACTTCAGAACTGAGCTGGTACCTAAAATAAAAGGCTTTTGAAATTTTCTTGAAAATATGAGAAATTGCTGGTTATGTTCTAAGCCTTGTAACATCCTAGAAAAATAAAACAATTTTCAAAAAATGATGCCAACAAAGTATACATATAGGAAATGTTAATTAGTAACTATTTTGTGTGGTATAACCATCTGCCTTACAAGCAGATACATTTAAATGAAAAAAATATGCTAATTTTTCACAATTTTCTCTACATTTTGCTCACTGTATCGACCAAATTTTACGACTAACATAAAGCCCAATGTGTCACGAGAAAATCTCAGAATCGCTTGGAAAGGTAAAAGCATTCCGAAGTTATTACCACATAAAGTGAAATATGTCAGATTTGAAAAATGGGCTCTGAGCCTTAAGGCCCAAAGTAGGCTGCGTCCTTAAGGGGTTAATGATGTTGGACTGCTATTTTTTTTTTATTTTTTTTTTAACGCTACTGTATGTATAAATGTATATATAATTATTGTGGTAAATGGCTATTGGCCTTAACCCCTTAAGAACGCAGCCTAGTTTGGGCCTTAAGGCTCAGAGCCCATTTTTCAAATCGGACATATTTCACTTTATGTGGTAATAACGTCGGAATGCTTAAACCTATCCAAGCGATTCTGATATTGTTTTCTCGTGAGGCATTGGGCTTTATGTTCGTGGTGAAATTTGGACGATATATTCAGTGTTTATTGGTGAAAAATTGCAAAATTTAGAGAAAATGTATAAAAAATAGCATTTTTCTGAATTTAAATGCATCTGCTTGTAAAACAGATGGTTATACCACCCAAAATAGTTACTAGTTCACATTTCCCATATGTCTACTTTAGATTGGCATTGTTTTTTGAACATTCTTTTATTTTTCTTGGACGTTACAAGACTTAGAACATAAACAGCAATTTCTCATATTTTAAAGAAATTTCAAAAGCCTTTTTTTTATGGTACCTCTTCAGTTCTGAAGTGGCTTTGAGGGGCCTATGTATTAGAAACTCCCATAAAACAGTATTCAAAACAGCATTTAGAAAGTTTATTTAACACTTTAGGCATTTTACAGGAATTAAAGCAAAGTGGAGGTGAAATTTGCAAATTTAATTTTTCTTGCTGAATTTCAATTGTATTAATTTTTTTTCTGTAACACAGAAGATGTTACCAGAGAAACACTACTAAATATGTATTGTCCAGATTCTGCAGTTTTTAGAAATGTCCCACATGTGTCTCTAGTGCACCCGTGGACTAAAACACAAGCCCCACAAGCAAAGAAGCACCTAGTGGATTTTGAGGCCTCTTTTTTATTAGAATATATTTTAGGCAGCATGCCAGGTTTGAAGAGGTGTTGAGGTGCCAAAACAGGAGGAATCCCCCAAAAGTGACCCCATTTCGGAAACTGCACCCCTCAATGAATTCATTTATGGTTGTTGTTATCATTTTGACAGCTCAGTTTTTACACGGCACGTATTTGAATTGGGCTGTGAAATTTTAAAAATGAAATTTTTTCCAATAAAATGTCATTTATCATAAAAATTTCTTATTTTCACAGGGAACAAAATACCCCATTTTGTTGCCCAATTTATCCTGAATGCAGCAATACCCCATTTGTGGTGATAAACTGCCGTTTGGGCCCATGGGAGGCCTCAGAAGGGAAGGAGCGCTGTGTGTTCTTTAGGGTATGTGCACACGATAGCAGGCATTTACGTGTGAAAAGACAGACTGTTTTCAAGAGAAAACAGCTGCCTCGTTACACACGTAAATGCTCCTCCTCGCATTTTGCGAGGCGTCTGAGACGCTCGTAAATCTTGAGCTGTGCTTCATTGAGTTCAATGAAGAACAGCTCAAATTACGTGGCAAAGAAGTGTCCTGCACTTCTTTGCCGAGGCAGTCCATTTACGCGTCGTCGTTTGACAGCTGTCAAACGACGACGCGTAAATTACAGGTTGTCTGCACAGTACGTCGGCAAACCCATTCAAATGAATGGGCAGATGTTTGCCGACGTATTGTAGCCGTATTTTCAGACGTAAAACGAGGCATAATATTCCTCGTTTACGTCTGAAAATAGGTCGTGTGAACCCAGCCTTAGAGTGCAGATTTTGCTGGATTGGTTTTTGGGTGCCATGTCGAATTTGCAGAGCCCCAGAGGTATCAAAGCAATGGAAACCCACCAGAAGTGACCCCATTTTGGAAACTACACCCCTCAAGGAATTAATTTATGGGTAATGTGACCGTTTAGACCCCATAGTTTCTTCACAGAACTTATTTGAATTGGGCTGGGAATTTAAAAAAATATATATTTTTTCCAATAATATGTAGTTTTAGCTCAAAATTTCTTATTTTCACAAGAAATAAAGTACTCCATTTTGTTGTCCAATTTGTCCTGAGTGCAGCAATACCCCATTTGTGGTGATAAACTGCCGTTTGGGCCCATGGGAGGGCTCAGAAGGAAAGGAGCACTATTTGTTCTTTGGAGTCGAGATTTTGCTGGATTGGTTTTCGGGTGCCATGTCGCATTTGCAGAGCCCCAGAGGTATCAAAGCAATGGAAACCCACTAGAAGTGACCCCATTTTGGAAACTACACCGCTCAGGGAATTGATTTATGGTTGTTGTTACCATTTTGACCGCACAGTTTTTTCACAACACCTATTTGAATTGGGCTGTGAAATGAAAAAAATGAAATTTTTTCCAATAAGATGTCATTTTTTAACAAACTTTCTTATTTTCACAGGGAATAAAATACCCCATTTTGTTGCCCAATTTGTCCTGAGTGCGGCAATACCCCATTTGTGGTGATAAACTGCCGTTTGGGCCCATGGGAGGGCTCAGAAGGAAAGAACCACCATTTGGCCTACTGGCCATTTTCCTCATGCAAAGTCATGTATGCAGAAGCCCCTGAGGTACCAGTACAGTTGAAACCCCCGAGAAGTGACCCCGTTTTAAAACTACACCCCTTAAGGCATTCATCTAGAGGTGTAGTGAGCATTTTGACCGGAGACATACACCCCATAAACTGTAATGTGGGTTCTCACGTGTATGGCAATACCCTACATGTGGCTGTTATCAGCTGCCTGGGCACACAGCAGGGCCCAGAGGGGAAAGACGAGGGGGATAAGCTGTGCGGAGTGCATCAGGGCCAGTAAAACTGGTGTAGATTAAAAATCAAGGGATGTATGATAAATTTGAAAACACTCTTTCTTACGGAGCCTTAGTTTTTCAGGAAACGTGTCACATTGATATATTGTGTCCTCCCTTATCCCCCTCTTATAACAGACTTTGCACCTCTTTTGATTTTTTCCCTTCTTGCCAGTTTGGGGAACTTCTCCTGGAAAGTGTTGCCCTGGTGCGATGCGTGTGGCCCCGCTTCCAGAAGTACTGGGTGCCCCCCCTTCCTGGTCCGTAAAAATTAGTTTCTTGATAACCACCTCTTGAAATTTCAGGAAAGTTCCCCTCTGGCCTGCACATCGACGTAGCACGTACACATTGTACAATGCCATCGGTATGATGTGCACAGCCAACTTCTTATACCACACCGTAGGGCTTGATCTGACAAGTCCACCCCTCCCATGTACCTATTGTAGTCCAGGATGCAGTCTGGTTTGGGGGTCTCTGTACTGGTACCTCGTACAGGTACATGGGTACTGGTGTGGCATCTCTCTTGTCCTTGTACTTGACACACAATATGTTGCTGCTAGAATGTGCCCTGCTCTCACCCCTTCTGAGTGTTTGCCCAAGCAGAGTCTTAGGGAGGCCTCTCAGATTTCTTCTAGCAGTGCCGCATGCCGCAGTACTTCTGGAAGAGAGGCAGTTGAAGAGCGGGACCCTGGTATAAAAATTATCCAGGTAGAGGCGGTAACCCTGATCCAGCAGCGGGTGCACCAAATCCCACACAATTTTTGCATTAACTCCCAGTAAGGGTTGGCATTCTGGGGGCTGAGCACTGGTGTCCTTCCCTTCATATATCCTAAATTTGTAGGTATACGCTGATGCACTCTCGTACAGCTTACACATCTTCACGCCATACCTTGCCCTCTTGCTCGGCAGGTACTGGCGGAATTGAAGCCTCCCTTTAAAATGTACCAATGACTCATCAATAAAAATACACGTCTCGGGGGTGAATGCTTGGGAAAACCGGGCACTGAAACGGTCTAATAGGGGTCTCCGTTTATACAAACGGTCAAAACTGGCGTCATCTCGGGGTGGGCACGGCTCATTATCAGCATAATGTAAGAAGCAAAGTATTACCTCATTTTTATTTATTTTTTAGGTTCCAGTTCAGTTCTGAAGTTGCTTTGAGGGGCCCATATATTAGATACCCCTATGAAACACTCCATTTTAGAAACTAAACCCCTCAAAGTATTCACAACAGCATTTAGAAAGTTTATGAACCCTTTAGGTGTTTCACGGGACTTTAGAGCAAAGTAGAGGTGAAATTTACATATTTTTATTTTTTTTGTCAGAAAATCCTTTTTATACCATTTTTTTTTTATAACACAAAAGGTTTTACCAGAGAAACGCAACTCAATATTTATTGCCCAGATTCTCCAGTTTTGAGAAATATCCCACATGTGGCCCTAGTGCGGTAATGGACTGAAGCACCGGCCTCCGAAGCAAAGAAGCACCTAGAGGATTTTGAGGCCTCCTTTTTATTAGGCACCATGTCCGGTTTGAAGAGGTCTTGTGGTGCCAAAACAGTGGAAACCCCCCAAAAGTGACCCCATTTTGGAAACTAGACACCTTGAGGAATTCATTGTAGTTTTCATGGGGTTCATGCGACTTTTTGATCCGTTTTTATTCTATTTTTAAGTTGCGTGGTGACTAAAAAACAGCAATTCTACTATTGTTTTTTCATTCTATTTTTTTTACAGCATTCACCGTGCGCTATAAATGACATTCACTTTATTCTGCGGGGCGATACGATTACGGCGATACAAGATGTTTATAGTTTTTTATGTTTTATGGCGTTTGCACAATAAAATACTTATTGTAAAAAATCATTTACTTTTTGTGTTACCTTATTCTAAGAGCCAGAACTTTTTTATTTTTCCATCAATAAATCCGTGCGATTACTTATTTTCTGCGTAACGAACTGTAGTTTCGATCAGTACCATTTTTAGGTACATGCGACTTTTTGATCTCTTTTAATTCCATTTTTTGGAAGGTGAAGTGACCAAACAATTGTGATTCTGGTACGGTTTATTATTTTCTTTTACGGCGTTCACCGCACGGGATAAATAACAAAATAATTTTGTAGTTCAGGCCGTTACGGACGTGGCGATATCAATTATGTATAGTTTATTTGCTTATATATTTTTATTAATAATAAAGGACTGATAAGGGAAAAAGGGGGATTTTTACTTTTATTACTTTTAAAACTTGTATTTTTTTATTTTTACAAATCTTTTTTTTTACTTTATTACTTTGTCCCACTAGGGGACTTGAGGGCAGGAGGCCCTGATCGCTATTCTAATCTAATACACTACGCATGTAGTGCAGTGTAACTGTCAGCTACTCACTGACAGCAAGCACAGTGGGTCCTGACTTCGTCAGGACCCACTAGGCTTCAGTCGATGGCATAGCCGGACGCCATTGTTTGGTGTCCGGTTGCCATAGTCACCATCGCTGGCCGCTATCGTGTAGCAGGCCGGCGATTGCAGCGATTGCAGCTTAACCCCTAAAAAGCCGCGTTCGGTATTGAACTTTTAAGGGGTTAATCAGCGGGGACACAGCGATCGGTCCCCGCTGTAGGAGCTGCGGCAGCTGCTGTACGAGACAGCAGCTGTCACAGCTCCTGTATATGTCGGGAGGACGGCCGAAATGGCCGTTACTCCCGCGACGTACTAGCCCGTCGCTGAGCGCGAACATATTGGTTAGCGCGACGGAATAGTACGTCGCTGAGCGCGAAGGGGTTAAAGCAAACCTGTCACATAGAACATGTCCTCTCTGCAGGCAGAACATCAGAGCAGGAGGATCTGAGCAGATTAATGCATTGGTTTTATGGGAAACGATACAGCATAACAGAATTTGTATTATTGAAATATCTGCTCCCTCTTGGTTAATGAGTCCAGTGGTGGGTTCTACTCAGTGACTGGCTGTCATACAAGGATAGTTGTTAATCACTAGAAGTGATCAGTAGAAACGCCTACTGGACTCATTAGCCCAGAGGGAGTTGGCATTTCAGTTAATAAATTCAAAGTTAAAGAGGCTCTGTCACCACATTATAAGTGGCCTATCTTGTACATAATGTGATGGGCGCTGTAATGTAGATTACAGCAGTATTTTTTATTTAGAAAAACGATAATTTTTGACTGAGTTATGACCTATATTAGCTTTATGCTAATGAGTTTCTTAATGGACAACTGGGCATTTTTTACTTTTTGACCAAGTGGGCGTTGTGGAGAGAAGTGTATGACGCTGACCAGTGACCAATCAGCGTTATCCACTTCTCTCCATTCATTTTTGCTGCAATAGTGTTCTTACTAGATCACTATTTGCAGCCACATACACACAAACTAACGCTACTCACGTGTCCGGACAATGAATATACATTACCTCCAGCCAGGACGGGATGTGCGTTTTCAGAATCCTGATACTTCTGTAGCTTTTGTGGTTGATTTACAGCAGAGCAGGCGTAGTCTCGCTGTAAATGACAGTTTACAGTGTAATCTCGCGAGACTATGCCTGCTGTGCTGTAAATCAACCATGCCCAGTTGTCCATTAAAGGAACAGTGTCATCACCCAAAATTTTTTTCATATGTTCAAGATGTTAGTGCTTTATTAAAAACGTTTATATTTATTTGTGTGTTTGTGTTTTACTTTTTCTTATTTTTACACTTTTTCTTCCCTATGGGGGCTGCCATTTTTTGTTCCATTTCTGTGTGTGTCGATTAACGACACATACAGACATGGAATACGGCAGCCACAGTCCCATAGGGACTGCGAACGGCTCCCGTCCCATTGACTGCAGTGTACGGCGTCTGTGTGGGAACTGCGCATGCGCCGCTCCCACACAGTCCTATTCGAAATTGGCGCCGTCCGGCGCCATTTTCCTGTGGACCGGAAGTCGCGGCCGGACAGTAATATTACTACTTCCGGTCGCGGCTTCCGGATTTGTGCACTTGCACCAGCGGCAGCAAACGGAGCGGACGGGCCGGAGGGAGCCGCGGCGGCAGGAGCAGGTAAGAGATTTCAATGTATGTTCGTGTTTGTGTGTGTTTACTACTGTATGTAAACCTACTACACTGTGGGTTAGCTCAAAAAATGGCGACACACAGTGTAGGAGGTTACATCGTTCAAACCCCTCGTTTATCCCGGCACTAGCCAGGATAAAGGAGGGGGGAATGCTGAGAGCTCACTAGAGCGAGGGCTTTTAACCCAACGTTGCAATGCTGCAATTTTGGGAACAGCTCCATCTAGTGACCAAAAATGGGTAGTATTATAAATTAGAAATAATTTATAATATTTCCTGGACTCGTGCAAAAAAATAAAAAAAATTTGAACAATGTTTAATCACCCACACACTAAATGTTTAATTTTTTTAAAAAAAACATGTTTTTCTGGCAACACATTCCCTTTAAGAAACTAATTAGCATAAAGCTAATATAGGTTGTAACTCCGTCAAAAATGATCGTTTTTCTAAATAAAAAACACTGCTGTAATCTACATTACAGCGCCGATCACATTATGTACAAGATAGGGCACTTATAATGTGGTGACAGAGCCTCTTTAAGCCCAATTCAGATGGCTAGAATGCTGGCGCATTTTATCAATTCTTTATTTATAGAAAGGAAAAATATTTTGCATATCAAAGGAGATAATGAAAGTTTAGGTCAGCTCTGCAAGTCATATTCCAGCAAATAACAGGTACATACACAAAATGTACACAAGAGATGTAAGAAGCAAATACAGCAATATGAAGTACAGAGGAAACATAACATAAATGCAAAAACTATGTACAAAGGAGAGAACGAGAATTGTGCTTATTAAAGACCATGTAAGTTAAGGGATTGAGAGACACTGGCAGAGAATCGAAGGAAGTAACAAAGGAATGGACTAGGTACATGGGGGGGGGGGGGGTAAATCAATCCAAAAGCAATAGCGTCCCTGACAGCTCTCCAAGGACCCCAGGTCTTCTCGAATCTAGCAGGATTCCTATCTTCCCAACTAGCAAGCTCCTCCATCCTACAGAGGTGATCAACCTTATCTACCCACATTCGAATAGAAACATCTAGCCAGGAAGCTTCAGGGAGAACAGGGAAGCTAGTTTTGAACGTTTTACAGGAATGGCGAAAACCCAATAAGTGCAGAGAGTTATTATGGTGCGGTGGTAAAATGGATGAGACATCTGCGCAGATTAGGTAATCAAAGACCTCTGAAATGGGGATGCTCCCTAATGAGTCCCAGAAGCCCTCCAGTGGGGGTTTACAGCCCAATATAATAGGGACCATACGCAAGGGGGCGTGTGGGGAAAACTGTGTGGGCAGATCTGAAGAGGCAAGATAGGAGCGAAAAGCTATTATAGTGCCTCTGGAGAGTGGGCTAATGTTTGGGGACAGGAAGGTGCGGGAACAATCCCCACAACAGCGGGGAGTGTAAATGACCCAATAAATAGCATTCGAGAGCGACATGGGGAGGATCTTCACTTACTCTGCACAAGGAAACCCATCTACTTAAGTGTGCCACCTGATAGTAATCGAACAGGTCCGGCAAACTAGCCCCACCCTGGTGAGGTTGCAGAGACAGTGAACGATACGATAGTCTGGGATGTTTTTTGGACCAAAAGAAACGCGCAAATACTCTCCTTAATTTCATAAAAAAGGACAGGGGTCAGAAAATGGGTACTGCCTGGATTAAGTATAAGAATTTGGGGAGAATGTAGGTCTTAAGAAAGTTTTTCCTGCCCAACCAGGCCACAAAGGGCAGATTTAGGCCGTCCAAGTGTGTTTGAATGTGTTGTAAGAACGAGCTAAAATTGAGAAAGTATAAAAAGGGCAGGATCTCTAGGTAAGAGGATACCGAAAGGTTTATTCGCCGTGTCTGGCCATCTAAAGGGTGAGCTTCTTCTAATAGAATCTACAACCGTAAGGGGAGCCGACACGTTTAGAAGTTCAGATTTAGTAAAATTTATTTTGAAATTAGACGCTAAGCCAAAGTTTGCAAAGATCCGAAGGATCACCAGGAAAGTGGGTCCAGGGTTACTGATAATGAGCAATAAATCATCTGCAAAGGCAGCAGTCTTGTGTATAAAATTTCCTACCCTTAGAACAGTGATCTCATCTGATCCCTGGATCTTCTGGATGAGAGTTTCCATTGTTAGTATGAAAAGGGAAGGGGATAAGGGACACCCTTGCCTCGTGGCATTCAGTATTTGAAAGGATGGTGAAAGAGTGCCATTAAGTTTCAATCTAGCCCCAGGGGAAGAGTATAATGAGAAAATGGCCTGAATAAACCCAGGAGGGAAACCAAATTTTGACAGAACAGCTCTCATGTATTCCCAGTTGACGCGGTCGAAAGCTTTCTCTGCGTCAGTACTTAAGAATACCAAAGGGACGGGTGATTGTCTGGCATAATGTACGAGATTTATTAGGCGGGTAGTGTCGTGTCTGCCTTCCCGTCCCGGGACGAACCCAGCCTGCT
Organism: Rhinoderma darwinii; assembly: GCF_050947455.1. NCBI lineage: Eukaryota > Metazoa > Chordata > Amphibia > Anura > Rhinodermatidae > Rhinoderma > Rhinoderma darwinii. The sequence goes on along the minus strand of NC_134690.1, from coordinate 227,510,077 downwards.
CCGGACCAATCAGGTTGTGCAACAAGGCTTTGATCCTGTTTGCAAGTTACTTAGCCCACAGCTTCAGGTCCACATTCAGTAGTGAGATAGGACGATAGCTACCACAGTCAGCTTTGTCCTTCCCCTCTTTGTGGATAAGGGTAATATGAGCTTTGAGGGATTGAGGCAACAAATGGGAACCCTGGAGTAAGTCATTGCAAAAAGCAAGAAATTTGGGAAGAAGGAGACCCTGAAATCGTTTAATAAGAGATAGGAAGGCCATCAGGACCTGAGCTTTTTCCATTGGGCACCAAACTCAACGTGAGGGTCAGCTCCTGCAGGGTAAACGGGGCTAGTAAAGAAATTCTATCCGTTTCGGAAAGAGAAGGCAGACTCAAAAGAGCTCAAGAAATTTTCGATGTGAGTGGAAGATTGTGCGTCTACCGGCAAATTATACAGAGGTGTAAAAGGACAGAAATTTGCGGGTAATATCGCCAATATCCGATACTGTAGAACCCGTGTTAGTTTCAATTTCCGATATATGGGCCACACCCACCCGTTTATTAACCAGGGAGGACATAACTTTAAATACCTTATCACCGTGCGCATAGAATTTAAATAGACTACGTTGATATCGTTTGGCTGATCTGAAATTGAGAAGGTCCCTAAGTTGGCGTCGCAATTCACAGAGGTCGTCTTGCAGTGAGATCGCTAAGGATCTCTTGCCTATAGTTTCCATAGAAGAAATTTGGGCTAGTAAGGAATTTCGTTTGGACTGTCTCTGTTTTTTCAATCTGCAGCCTAAGGCAATGAACCCGCCCCAAATAAATTCCTTATGTGTTTCCCACACTAGATGAGGGGAAACGCCCGGAGTCTCGTTCCTTTCAAAAAAGTCAGATAAGGCTTCCTCCAGTCGAGCAACCTCCCTAGCATAGTTTAGAAGTGTCTCATTAAGTTTCCATGACCAGCATCGAGGAGGGAGGGAAGTAATAGCAAGTCGTATGTGGATAGGTGCATGGTCAGACAGTACATTCCACACAGATTGGACATATCACACTAACGGGAGATGAGAATTAGAAAGAAAAGGTAATCTAACCTATGGTAGGTGTTATGTACGGCTGAATGAAATGGATAATGATCGCTAGGTTTAAATCTCCGCCCAGAATAATCATGCCCTCTGCAAAAACTAATAGACTATCACCTCCAGCAGCCAATTAACCTGGTTCACATTCGGTGCATACAAATTAGCTATTGTAACCATAGTCCCAGCAAGGTGGCCTTTAACAAAAAGAAAACGTCCCTCCGAGTCAGAGTGGGAGAAAAGGGGAGGGACCCCTTAATAGCAACGCTAGTGCCTTTAGAAGCGGAGGAAGGGTGTACTGTGGAACCACTGCGAATGATAGTGATGGGACAACTGGGGGGGTATTGTGTGATTTAAAATGAGTCTCTTGCAGTAGAAGAATATCAGAACCAGATTTCTTTAAAATGGAGAGTATTTGACTACGCTTCCTAGGATCGTTGAACCCTTTGACATTATATGAAGTAAAACAAACATCCTGACTAGCCATGAAATTTACTTCCTACCATGGGAGATGCCCAGAGAGTAACAACTCCACTCTAAGGGCCAGAGCCACCCAACCATGTAAGACTGAGAAGAACGAGCACAGTAAACCTCCGATGAACAGGGGACAGAGATAAACAAGGAATGAGAACAAGAACTGGACACTATAGGTCTGCAATCAGCCAGTCGAGAGATCAGGGTCAATGTGTGACCATATGGGGAAGGGGGTAGTGTAAAACAGAAAGTACAGGTGTTGCAAAGGGAGGGGTATTGACTATAACTGTCATAAAAGATAGTGTATCAGGGGTAGGGCAGAACCCCCGGATCTAATAGAAATGCAAAAATAATCAAACATTGTTCAGAAATACAAGAAGAGAAACAAACGGTATGCATGAAAGGTCAACATTACAAAACAAATATCACATGTCCCATCTGAAGCCTGCAGACAAAGGGTTAGTGACAGCATGTAATGGCAAACAAAGGATCTCTCACAGATCAGGTGGTGTCCATGTTGATCTTCTGAGGTGTAAGTTTCCCAGACCTTCTGCGGCACTTGCTGGAGTGGCTTGAATTACTCGGGCCCACAACTTCCCAAGGAGTGGGTGGTTGTAGAGCGGGAAGAGAAGCTAGATTTTGAACTCCTGCCCAGTCAGGTATGGATAAATCCGGTTGGTTGAAGGCTGCCAGGGCATCAGGGAGATCTCTGTGATGACGGATGATAAATCGTCGGCCTGAAGCCAAAAACGTGACACCAAACGGGAAGAGCCATCTGTATATGATGCGTTGGCGACGCAGTTCATGGGTCAGGAGTCTCATAGTCCTCCTTTTTGTGATTGTAACAGTGGAAAGATCTTGAAAAATAGCAATGGAAGAATCCTCAAAACTGAGAGGGTGCATATCCCTTGACTTCCGTAAAATGGCATCCCGAACGTGAGAGCTGAAGAGCCTACAGATGATATCTCTAGGAGGCTCGGTAGGTTTAGGCTTAGCTCTGAGGGCCCCTTCAATCGAAATTTCCTCCGGGAAGTTGTCACCCAGTATCTAAATAAACAGTTGTTTAACCGTATAAGTCAAGGATTCCAACTCTATGGACACCGGCAAACCCTTTATGCGCAAATTATTCCGCCGTCCTCTATTATCTTGATCCTCTATGAGATCCATCAATCAGTTGAGGTGGGTTTGGCAAGCTTGGAAAGAGGTAGTGGAAGCCGCAGTGTAGGCAACGACTTGTGAGTGAGAGGACTCCAAGATTTCGACCCTAGAGCCAATCTGTTTAACCTCCTGTTTGATGCCTTGTAGGTCCCGTATCACGGGGTCTAGAGCTTTGATCAGAGCCCTGTTGATGAAAGATCTGGATATGGGCAAGTTCAAGGAAGACTGTCGATTGATGTCGTCGCTGCCCGAGTCCTGTTGTGAACTGGCGGGAGGTTTGGTAGGGCCCATTGCGGAGGCTTCTGAGGAAGCTGTAACCAAGTCTGAAGCAGGGTTCTTTTTTAAGAAGGTATCTAGGTTACCGTGTGTGGCAGAGGCAGCAGAATCTCTAGGTTTGCTGGGACCGATTTTGACCATCATATATGTTTCTTTCACTCAAAGGATCATGAGGCTGCCCTACATAGGTCTAGGATCAAGGCATATTCCGGCCCTCAGGGTGGATGTAAATGAAGAAGTGTGGTAGAAAGCCGGCGGCTATCCCAGAAAAATTTGGGCCAAGCCCCTAGCTTGTCCAGAGGACAATTAGGCAATGTATGCTCAACAGAGCGACTTTCAAATGGCGAGCAACTGTGTCCAGGCGGTAAAGGCAGGTGTGGCAGGCAGGTGCGGGTTGGGGGGGTGAGGTTGTTGCAGTGGGTATCACAGTGGGCTTATGCCCAAGTCAATTGCCTTTCATAGAGGCTACTCCCCAACCCCCAAGGACGTCCACACGTGAAGGCAGAGAGGAGTCCAAGATGGCGCCAGCCGACCAAGCCGAACCACGTCGTCCCTGTATGGCAGAGAGAAGCCCTGTTGCGGCGGTATGCAGGGTGAGAGACCCAGAAAGGAGCTCCGGATGGATGTCGGGCACGCCACCGAGCAGGTCGTCCGCCCTCAATGAAAAATCGAGGCCGCGGCTTCAGCCCCGCCGGTAGGCCTCAAACCCGGGTGTCTGCCTAAACAGCTGAACCCGGTCTCAAAATGATCAGCGGGAGGAGAGGAGGATAGTGCCACTGCTGGTATCCCGGTTTTGACATCGAATGAGTTCGGATGGCGCTGGATGAGGCTCGGTGTTCAGGAGCTCTCTGCAGATGCGACCATCCAGTTCCGCCGCTAGCCACGCCCCCATGCTGGCGCATTTTAGAATCCAAATTATGGCTGCAAGACCTGGACTTCCTGCGATTCTAGGGACCTGAACTAGAACCACGGTGAGACCAGATTTTGCAGTCGTAATATGGATGCTAAAATGCTGCTGCATTGCGGCCGTCTGAATGAAGCTTAAGGGTCAGTTCACACGTTGCATAAATACTGCGGATTTGCCACAACGGAATTCGTTGCGGAAAAGCCGCAGCAAATACAGTAGCAGCAAAGCGGATGAGCTAGAACAAACCTCATCCACACGCTGGGTAAATGATGAGCGGAAAAAACGCTCAGAAATTGACCTGCGGTGAGGAGTTTTATTCCGCTGCATGTCAATTGTATTTGCATAAGCCCTGCTTATTTGTTGCGGGTTTTCCCTATTGAAGTCAATGGGTAGGTAAAACCTGCAACAAATAGCAGTTGTTGTGTGTGTTTGCGGCGGGTTCGCGTCGATTTCGCCGCAAAAAACGCAACTCAGAAAACAAAAAATATATTATACTTACCTAGGAGTCAGTGTTTCTTCCTCCAGGGCGGCCTCCTGGGATGACACTTCGTCCCCTGTGACCACCCCTGCAGCCAATCACAGGCTGTAGTGGCAGTCACATGGATGAAACATCATCCCAGGAGTCCGGCCTGGATGACGTCAGAGGGCCGGCTTCCTGGCATGACGCTTCATCCCAGGTGACCACCACTGCAGCCAATCACAGGCTGCATCGGTCTCCTGGGATGAGACGTCATGCTAGCAGGCCAGCGCAATTGCTGCAATTTTTTCAGCGGACATTCCGGGTGCGGTTTTTCGCTCGGAATTCCCTGTGATGCACAGAGCGGATGCGCTGCGTGCTTTTACACAGCGCATCCGGCCTGTTTGAACGCGGCCTTATACTAAATCTGTTCCCACAAAATCAATTCTTTAGGTCCTCTGGCTCAAAGCATACTGTTCTAAAATAGGAAAGCATGTTCAACGTAACAGGTTTGCTTATAGCTTTAGCTTATGGACCGATGATCAATTTTCTGGTAAGGAGTAGAATTCATGGTTTCAATAAAGGAAAAAGTTGTCCAGGTCCTGGGCTAGTAAAGCATCCCAACACCAAACACTACCACCACCACAGTAAGCACGACGGAGTAGCACAGCAAACTGTATCGAATACCTGGATGCATCGCCTCAAAGAACACGACTCCAAAGGAACCATTTCATCCAACATTAGAGAGTAGTAAAGGCAGCACTCCAATAAGTAAAGGGAAGTATAGAGTTTATTCACCCATGTTTACAGAAGAAAACAAAGTTTCAGCTCCTCCCCAGAGCTTTTTTCAAAGCAAGTTTCCAAGGCAACTCAGAATACTGGTTATCCTCAATTCTAATGCGCTGATTAAAAATCATGCATGACTTCAGTTATGTCTAGAGTGCATGCATTGGATATTCATGTAAGGCCGTATTCACACGAACGTGTGCGTTTTGCACGCGCAAAAAATGCAGCGTTTTGCACGCGTTGCAGTTCCGTGTGTCATCAGTGAATGGTGCATGGCTGCGTGATTTACACGCATATGCCATCTTTATGACACGCGGTTTTGATGGTTAGAAACTGCAAAGAATGTGGTGCTTTTTTTTTTTACATCATTTCTTTAATAACTGTAGCGCGAATGACTTCAATGCGTGAGTGATGCGCGAAAAACAGCCCACGTATAGGACATGCTGTGAGTTTTACGCAGCGGACACACGCTGCGTGAAAATCACGGACTGTCCGAACGGGCCCATTGAGTTACATAGGTCCGTGCGACGCGCGTGATTTTCACGCGCGTATCATGTACGTGAAACATGTTCGTGTGAATAAGGCCTAAGTGGGCACCTATGTTTTACCCTTAACAACCATATATTTGCCCTATAGCTGGGCAGGCATCAATGACCCTTTTTAAACCAAAAGCCACAGAAGCAAAAAAATATCCCTATATATTCTTAGCTAAATTTTGACTTAACATTTAAGGCCCTGTTCACACAGTTTTTTGCAGGCGGAAAAATCGGCCTCAAAATTCCTTCAGGAGTTTAGAGGCAGATTTTGACCTGCCTGCACTCTCTTTGTCGCGTTTTTCGGCCGTAACCATTGAGTGCCGCAGGCAAAAAACGCTTTCTCTGCCTACGATTGACGTCAATGGGAGGTCAGAGAAGGAAACGCCTGGAGAAAGGGCATGACTTTTTTCCCGCGAGCGTTTTTTCCGATCGCAGGAAAAAAAAACGCCTCCGTCTCCGATTTAAATTAATGGGAGGCATTTTCAGCCGTTTTTTGGTGCGGTCTCTGTAAAAGCGTGTAGTGCAATAGTGGGGTTCACTTGACTAGTGTCGCCCACTACTACTACCTCCTTTATATTAGGGTCACGGTTAGGGTTATGCCTAGCTTCCCTACCTTTTTCTTATACGAACGTCAATCTAATTGCTTTGCTACTAAGTAAGTGGATACGACTGTATAGTAGAAATAAAAAGGTAATATTTATTAATACACAGTAAATACTTCGATAAAATACACCAAACACAGTACACAGTATAGTATCAGTGTATCCCAATACACATAATAACTTAATATGTATTGAATACACTGACACTATACGTGGTACAGTATAAACAAGGTATCACAATCCTAATCTATACCACCACCCACTTACCTAAACATACATATATATGTTGCGTTACAAAACATACACGCTCACTATTTCTGTCCCAATCCCTCCTAAATAGAACTGTCCCTGTACACGAAGGGTTAACAAGAGAGGCGGAGGATAAAGGGTTTCTAGGGGATAATCAGGTAAAGGGTTAACAATGGGAACAGGGGATATGAATATGCAGGCAGGAGGGAAAGCGTTAACTAGGGGATATGCACGTAGGTAAAGGGTTAACCAGGGGATGTGCCTTTAGGTAAAGGGTTAACTCAGGGGATATACCAGGGCATGTACAGGCAGGTGGGAAAGGGTTAACTCAGGGGTAGTGTAGGTCAGGTATAGGGGGAGGTAAGGGTTAAACCAGGGGAAATGCTCATTGTGTAGGGGTAGGTAAGGGTTAACTCAAGGAAAGAGGTGACAGGGAGAGAGAGGGTTAAGTTTAGCTGTGGCTACACTTAGATACTTAGTGTTGCTGGAGCCGGGGAACAGGAGTGATGAGGAGCCGGAGAGCTGGAGGTCCGCAGGACAGGAGAGGTGAGCCGGTCCGTTGGTGGAGTGGTGAGGGCAGGTCCCAGCTACTGAGCATAACGACACAGTGCTATTTAAACCCTGCCATTACGCTCGTTACTGCCCTGTCTAACATGGGTCGGTGCGGTGATATGACGTCACCGGCCGACCCATGAGTGTTGCCGCGCGCGAAACAGTGCGCGTGCGAGAAATTTAAAATGGAGATAGGAGATCAAAGCAGTATCTCCTGTCTCCATCGGTTCCAAGCAAAGCTAACAATAACTAATTGTCCTGCTTTGTTTGTGCAACGGTTATTCCTGACCAGGGCTCATGAGACATATAATTATCTTGAGAAAGGTTCCGGTTGAACCGAAACGTTGCTGTCTTGAGGTGAATAAATCCACCCTGTTTTCATCTACTTTGAAGTCCTGGTGCCCTTACTACATTCTATGGTTTTTCTCTATCTATGTTGGGGAATGGATTCATCCTCTGGTGACGAGCACATGGCCTGATATATGGGTATGTTGGAGTGCTGTACTCATTTGTATCTGGACTGATATATATATATATATAATAGGGGACACTTCCCTTTACAGTCTCGGACGCGGTTTCCACGAAGAAAAAAAAAAAAGCAACAAAAAAAAAAAAAACGTGCAAACATACCCTAAAGAAAGTCTGTCACCAGAAATTTACCTATCAAACTAGCAACAGAGTAATATATTGTAGGCTCACCTGAATGTAACATTATTTTCCTTTTTCACATGGGTGCTTCCTCTGCAGAGAAATTCTGATGTAATCGGTGCATGCACAGCACAGTTGATTAGACCAGTGAAACGTCAAGGATGTACTGCGCATGCACCGATTATGAAGCAGAGCCGCGCGCGTTCAGGAGAATACGGGGTCTAGCGTGAACTCTGCTTTTACACTGCCTGGCCCCTGTCAATCAAAGAAAGAAGGGAGGGGGGGATAGAAGCCAGAGCGGTTTGGAGCAACGGTGACTCCCTAACTGCTACAAAAAGCTCATTTGCATATATTGAAAAAAGTCCTGCCTAATAGGCTTAACTGTCAGTTGAAGAATGACAGTTACAATACACTACATAAGTACATGCATAAGTAGCGCAGTGTATTGTAAAGGGGATCAGAACATCAGATCTTCAAGTCCCCAAGTAAGTGTAAAAAAAAAAAAGTAAGGGCCTGTTCACATCAGCGTTCGCTTTCCGTTGAGGGGTTCCGTCTGAGGTTTCCGTCGTGGAACACCGCAACGCAAAGTCGACTGCGCTATTGATTTCATCGAAAAAACTGAAACCTGCCGTAACGGTGACAAACAGAAACCATTACCAATGTTTCCGTCACCATTGATATCAATGGTGATGCAAACGTAAGCCAAGATGTCCGTTTGATTTTCCGTTGCGGGGTTCCACGACGGAAACCTCCGACGGAGCCCCTCAACGGAAAGCGAACGCTGATGTGAACAGGCCCTAAAAAAAAAAAAAAAAAAACAATCTTTAAGAAAAATAAATACAATATATATACTTAACCCCTTCCCGCTCCTGGACGTACTATTAGGTCATGGTAACTGCATCGTTCGTGCTCCATAACCTCATAGTACGTCACGGGAGAATTGGCCATTCCGGTCGTCCTCCTGACACATACAGGAGCTGTGACAACAGCTGCCTTGTACAGCAGTTGCTGCAGCTCCTTCAGCGGGGACTGATCGCGGTGTCCCTGCTGATTAACCCCTTCGAAGCCGCATTCAATAGCGATCGCGGCTTCTTAGGAGTTAAGTAATCATCGACGGCCCGCTACATTATAGTGGGCGGCGATGGCTGCCATGGCAACCAGAGGCCTAATAATGGCCTCCGGCTATGCCATCTACGGAAGCCTAGTGGGTCCCGACAAAGTCAGGACCCACTATGCTTGCTGTCAGCGAGTAGCTGACAGCTCTAATACGCATTAGAATTGGGATCACGGCCTTCTGCCCTCAAGTCCCCTAGTGGGACAAAGTAAAAAAGTTTTTAAAAAGTTGTGTAAAAATTTCTTTTTTTAAAAGTAATAAAACTTAAAATTAGCCTTTTTCCCTTATCCGTTCTTTATTATTATAAAAAATAAACAAATAAACTATACATAATTGGTATCGCTACATCCGTAACGGCCTTAACTACAAAAGTATTTAGTTATCTGTCCCGCGCAGTGAACGCCCTAAAAGAAGATCATAATAAACCATACCAGAATCACAATTTTTTGGTCACTTCACCTCCCAAAAAATGGAATAAAAAGAGATCAAAAAGTCGCATGTACCTAAAAATGGTACTGAACAAAACAACAGTATGTTACGCAAAAAAATAAGTCCTCACACCATTTTCTTGATGGAAAAAAAAAAAGTAATGGCTTTTAGAATATGGCAACACAAAAACGAAATTATTTTTTATAAAAAGTATTTATTTTGTGCAAACGCCATAAGACAAAAAAAAACTATAAACATATGGTATCGCCGTAATCGTATCGACCCGCAGAATAATGTGAATGTCATTTATAGCACACGGTGAACACTAAAAAAATAAATAAATAAATAAATAAAAAACAATAGTAGAATTGCTGTTTTTTAGTCACCATGCCGCTTAAAAAAAAAAATGAATAAAAACCTGATCAAAAAGTCGCATGCACCCCATGAATACTACAATTAATTCCTCAAGGGGTCCAGTTTCCAAAATGGGGTCACTTTCAAGGGGATTCCCCTGTGCTGGTATCTCAGAAGCTCTGGAAATGCAACATGGCGCCCAAACACCAATCCAGCAAAATCTACATGCCAAATAGCACACCTGCCTCACTGCCATTTGTCTAACCAGCAGTTTATGACCCCATATAGGCTATTGCCGTAATTGGGAGAAATTGCTTTACAAATGTTGGGGTGCTTTTTCTCCTTTATTTATGTCAAAATAAAAAATTTGTACCTTTTATCGGAAAAATGTGATTTTCAATTGCACAGCCTAATTCCACAAAAGGCAACAAAAAACCTGTGGGATCTAAATGCTCACTATACCCCTCGATAAGTTCCTTGAGGGGTGTAGTTTGCCAAATAGGGTCACTTTTGGGGGATTTACACAAGACCTCTTCGAACCGGACATGGTGCCCAATAAAAAGAAGGCCTCAAAATTCACTAGGTGCTCCTTTGCTTCTGAGGCCTGTGTTTCAGTCCATTACCACACTATGGCCAATGTGGGATATTTCTCAAAACGGAAAAATCTGGGCAATAAATATTGAGTTGCGTTTCTCTGGTAAATCCTTCTGTTTTACAGAAAAAAAATGGAATAAAAAGGATTTTCTGACAAAAAAAATAAAATTTGTAAATTTCAGCTCTGCTTTGCTTTAAATTCCTGTGAGACACCTGAAGGGTTAATAAACTTTATAAATGTTGTTTTTAATACCTTGAAGGATCTAGTTTCTAAAATGGGGTGTTTTATGGGGGTTTCTAATGTATAGGCCCCTCAAAGCCACTTCAGAACTGAACTGGTACCTAAAAAAAAAAAAAAGAGGCTTTTGAAATTGTATTCAAAATATGAGAAATTGCTGCTAAAGTTCAAAGCCTTGTAACGTCCTAGAAAAAAAAAAAGTACGTTCAAAAAATTATGCCAACACATAGTAGATATATGGGAAATGTGAACTGGTAACTATTTTGGGTGGTATAACCCTGTCTTACAAGCAAATGCATTTAAATTCAGAAAAATGCTATCTTTTTCAAGATTTCTCTAAATTTTGCTATTTTTCACAAATAAACACTGAATATATCGACCAAATTTTACCACTAACATAAAGCCCAATGTCTCATGAGAAAACAGTCTCAGAATCCTTGGATAGGTTTAAAGCATTCCAAAGTTATTACCACATAAAGTGAAATATGTCAAATTTTAAAAATGGTCTCTGAGCCCTAAGACCAAAACAAGGCTGCGTCCTTAAGGGGTTAATAGGTATCGTCGCATTCGGAATGGCCTGAACTATAAAAATATCTGGTTATTTACCGTACGGTGAACACCGTAAAAAAAAAAAATGTTAATAAAAAACTGAGACAGCAATTCTTTTTTTGGTCATCTTGTCTAAAACAAAATTTTTATTTCAAAGTGATCAAAAAGTCGCAAGTACCCCAAAATGGTACCAATAGAAACTACAGTTCGTCACGCAAAAAACAATCCCTCCCGCAGCGATATCAAGTGAAAAATAAAAAAAGTTATGGCTGTTAGAAAATAGCGATACTAAAACATGATTTTTTTTTAGAAGAGAGTATTTTTATAGTGTGAAAGTAGTAAAACGGAAAAAACACACAATATAAATTTGGTAGCGCTTTAATCGTATCAACCCACAGAATAAAGTTAACTCGTTGCTTATACTGCACGGTGAACACTGTTGTTTCCTCATCTCCCAAAAAAAGGAACAGTGATCAAAAATCGCATGTACGCTAAAATGGAACCAATAAAATTACAGCTTGTTGTTCCATAAAAAAAAAAAAAAAAAAAGCCCTCACACTGCTCAGTCAATGGACAAATAAAACGTTATGACTCTCAAAATGCAATGATGCTAAATGACGACCCAGACTAATTTTTTAGGTCCAGTAGTTTTTCACTAAAAACCATGCAGCATCATTTGAAGGACCCCACAGGTGGACCCTGTAGATGCAGCGGAGATGAGGAAACTTTAGGGCCTTGTGCGGCTTATAGGGCTAGTGAAGAAGTCAAAGATTAGGCAATACTGGAGCGCAGATATTTTGTATAATACCCTAAAAACCCGGCCTGTGCATAAAGGATTGGTTCAAAATGTACCACACCAATCCATGGATTATAAATGTTATTATTCATTGCCCCATTATTACATCATCCTATTGTGCCCTGATGTACTTCACCCAGCTTACATATACCCGAATGTACTCCGCCCAGCTTACATATACCCGGAAGCACTCCGCACATCTTACATATACCCGGAAGTACTCCGCCCAGCTTACATATACCCTGATGTACTCCGACCAGCTTACATATACCCTGGTGTACTCCGACCAGCTTACATATACCCTGGTGTACTCCTCACAGCTTACATATACCCTGATGTACTCCGCACAGCTTACATATACCCTGATGTACTCCGCACAGCTTACATATACCCCACATTAAAAGCTGAAATACCAGTAAAACCCCCATCAAATCTACCACCAAGAAAAGTCTGCGCTCCAAAAGCAAAATGGCAGTCCTGAGCCTGGCAGTGTGCCCAAACAGCAGTTTATGACCACATATGGGGCATTACTGTATTCTGGAGAAACTGCTTAACAATTTATGGGATGTGTGTCTCCAGTGGTACAAGCTGGGAACAACACATTGGGCCCTGAAATGGCATATGTCTGGAAAATGGCAATTTTCAATCTGCAACATCTATTGTGTACAAATTTTTTAAAAACACTTGTGGGGTCAAAATGAGCACAATACCTGAATAGATGAATTCCTTGAGGGATGTAGTTTCTAAAATGGGGTCATTTTTCGGGGGTATCCACTGTACTTGTACTTTCACTCAATGTGACATGGTGTCAGAAAACGAATCTTGTAAAATCTCCATTTCAAAAAACAAATTCTTCCCTTTAGAGCCTTGCTGTGTGCCCAAATAGCAGTTTACAACCACATACGGGGTATTGCCTTACTTGGGAGAAATTGTGTGACAAATTTTGGGGTTTTCTCCTGTATTCCTTGTAAAAATTAATAATGTTGAGCGAAAACATTATATTAGAAAAAAAAAATGTCGATTTAAATCTTCATGGCCCAGTTCTAATAAAATCTATAAAACACCTGTGGGGTCAAAATATTCACTACAACCCTAATTTAATTCCTTGAGGGGTAAAGTCTCGAAAACGGGGTCACATCTGGGGAATTTCTGCTGTATTTGTACCTCAGGAAGCTTTGCACATGCAACATGGTGCCTAGAAACGAATTCAGCAAAATATGCACTCAAAAAGCCAAATGGCGCTTCTTGATTTTAGTACTGCCATCTGTCCAAACAGCAGTTTGCGATCGCATATGGGGTATTGGTGTACCCAGGAGAAAATGCTTTACCAACGTTGAGGTGCTTTTCTCCTATCGTCCTTGTGAAAATGCACAATTTTGAGCTAGAACTACATCTTATTGGAAAAAAATATATATTTTTTTAATTTTTACATCCCAATTCTAATAAATTCAGCAAAAACCTGTGGGGTCAAAATGCTCACTACACCCCTAGATTAATTCCTCAAGGGGCGTAGTTTACCAAATAGAGTCACATTTCAGGGGGTTTTACTGTACTGGTACCTCAGGGGCTCTGTAAATGCAACATGGCGCCCAGGAATCAATCCAGCAAAATCCGCGCTCCTAATGCCAAATGATGCTCCTTCCCTTCGGAGTCCTGCTGTGTGTCCAAACAGCAGTTCATGACCACAGATGGGGTATTTCCCTTCTGTGAAGAAGTTGCTTTATAAACGTTGGTGTGCTTTTTTTCCTTTTATTTATTGAGAAAATGAAAAATTTTGAACTACAACTACATCTTACTTGAAAAAAAAAAAAGTAATTTTTCATTTTCACTGCCCATTTCTAATAAATCTATGAGACACCTGTGGGGTCAAGATGCTCACTACACCCCTAGATGAATTCCTCAATTAGTGAAGTTTGCCAAATGGAGTCACTTTTGGGGAGTTTCTACTGTACTGGTACCTTAGGGGCTTTGCAAAAGCGATATGGTGCAGAGAAACTAATCCAGCATAATCTGCGCTCCACAAACCAAATGGCACGCCTTCCCTTTTGAGCCCTGCTGTGTATTTATACAGTAGTTGATTACCACATATGGGGTATTTACGTACTCTGGAGAAGTTGCTTTATAAACGTCGGCGTGATTTTTCTCCTTTGATGAGAAAATGCTAATTTTTGCAATTTTTCTCAAAGTTTAGGTTTTTCACAAATAAGCAATGAATTTATTGACCACATTTTACCCCTGAAAAAATACAATTTGTCACGAGAAAATCTCAGAATCGCTTGGTTAGGTGAAAGCATTCCAAAGATATTACCACATAAAATGACACGTCAGATTTAAAAAATGGGGCGGTCATTTAGTCCAAAAGCGGCTGCTACAGGAAGGGGTTAAAGTCTGCCTTCTTCTACCACCACGTGAAGCACACTGCATATGGATTTATATAGATACTATTGAACTCAGTGGGAGAAGTAAATATCTATCCAGCGATCACCCCCTAGTGGCAGCTGCAGGCAAAATCAATGACTGTGTGAGCAATGGTTCAGTAACCGCTCCTCTACCACCATAGAATAGTCCCCATAGCACAGTTTTGATGCTACTCTTGTATAGCGGTGGTTTCTTTCTTGCTTTTTTCCCCATGAAACCTATTTTGCATTCTCTAACTAACTGTGAAGTCATTAACACTTACCGTAGTTGGTGAAAGAGATATCTGCATGTTTTTCGTATGTCTTGTGACTGGGGCAATTCAATCTATACCACTCCTGAAAAGATCCACCAAAGTTACAAGCTCTCTGGATAATGGCTTTTACTGTGGTTATTAATCCCTTCCTGCTGCAGCCACTTTTGACTTTCCTGACAGAGCCTCATTTTTCAAATCTGACGTGTCACTTTATGTGGTAATAACTTTGGAATGCTTTTACCTATCCGAGCGATTCTGAGATTGTTTTCTTGTGACATATTGTACTTTATGTACTTTAAGTTGAAATGTAACTGCTTGTAAGACAGTTATATCACACAAAATAGTTACTAAATTAACATTTCCCATATGTGTACTTTATGCTGGCATTTTTTTTAACATCCTTTTATTTTTATAGGACTCCAAAAGGCTTATAAGTTTAGCAGAAATTTCTCACATTTTCAAAAAAATTTCAAAAGCCTATTTTTTTTTTAGTGACCAGTTCAGGTCTGAGATGGCTTTATATTATAAAAATTTTTTTTAAAAAAACTGCACCGCTCAAAGTATTCAAAACAGCATTTAGAAAGTTTCTTAACGACTTTTGGGCATTTCACAGGAAGTAAAGCAAAGTGGAAGTGAAATTCACAAATTCATTTTGTTTTGCAGAAATTTAATTTTAACCCCTTAGTGACCAACAATACGCCTTTTCACGTTCGTCACTAAGGGGCCTTAGGCTAGGCTGACGCCTTTTCACGTGAGCCTAGTCTAAGTCCTGCACGGGTCTCCCGTGCAGGCTGGAGCCGGGGCTCAGATGTTTAATGACAGCTGAGCTCCTGCTCCAACGCCCGCGATCGAAGTTTACTTCGATCGCGGCCGTTTAACCCGTTAAATGCTGCCGTCAATAGCGACCGCGGCATTTAACTTGTTTACAGAGGGAGTGAGCTCCCTCTCTCACCCATCGGCGGCCCGCAAATGCAATCGCGGGTCTCCGATGGGTTGTCATGGCAGCCGGGGGCTTGATAAAAGCCCCCAGGTCTGCCCTGGACATATGCCTATTAGGACGCGCCGGAGGCACGTCCTAATAGATTGCCTGTCAGATTTACACTGACAGGCAATAATGCTCTGGTATACGAAGTATACCAAAGCATTATAGCAGCGATCTGAAGATCGCACAGTAAAGTCCCCTAGTGGGACTAATGAAATAAATAACAAATGTAAAATAAAGATTAATAAAAATTACAGTAAAAAATAAAACCATTTTTTTCCATAAAAAGTGGTTTTATTTAGTAAAAGTGTAAAAAATAAATAAAAGTACACATATATGGTATCGCTGCGACCGTAATGAATCCATTAATAAAGTTAATACGTCATTTAAACCGCAAGGTGAACACCGTAAAAAAAAAAACGCAAAGAACAATGGCGAAATTGCAATTTTTTTCCATTGCCCCCCAAAAAAGTCATAATAAAAAAATCAATCAATAAGTCCCATGCACCCCAAAACAGTACCAATCAAAACTATGTCTCGTCTCGCAGAAAACAAGCCCAAAAAATCACTACATTGATGGAAAAATAAAAAAAAGTTATGGCTCTTGGAAAGCGACAATGCAAAAACAAATAATTTTAGTTCAAAAGTGTTTTTATTGTGCAAAAGTCGTAAAACATAAAAAGCCTCTACATACGTGCCGACCCATAGAATAAAGGTAACATGTTATTTACGTCAATTTAAAAAAGGCATAGAACAATGGTGGAATTTCAGGTTTTTTTTTATAATCCCCCCCAAAAAAAGTTAATAAAAGTTAATAAAAAAATTATATGTACCTTAAAATGGTGCTATTAAAAAGTACAACTAATCCAGCAAAAAACAAGTCCTCATACAGCTATGTAGACTAAAAAAATTAAAAAAGTTATAGCTCTTTGAATGCGACTACAGAAAAACGAAGACGGTTTTACCAGAGAAACACAACTCAATATTTATTGCCCAGATTCTGCAGTTTTTAGAAATATCCCACATGTGACCCTAGTGTCCTAATGGACTGAAGCACCGGCATCAGAAGCAAAGGAGCAGCTAGAGGATTTTTTATTAGATTATATTTTAGGCACCATGTCAGGTTTGAAGAGGTCTTGTGGTGCCTAAACAAAAGGAAACCCCCCCAAAAAGACACCATTTTGGAAACTACAGCCCACAAGGAATTAATCTAGGGGTGTAGTGAGTAATTTGACCCCACATGTGTTTCATGGATTTTATTAGAATTTCGATTATTATTTTTTTTCCCCAATAAGATGTTGTTTTATCTTAAAAAAAACAAAAACAATTTCCACTCGGAATAAAGGAGAAAAAGCCTACCAATATTTGTAAAGCAACTTCTCCAGAGAAGGGAAATACCCCAGTCCTCTCCTTCCTGGCTCCCTAATAATAGGGCCTTGATAAATCGCCTCTTGAAAACAGAAGAAACATTCCCCTCGGGCTGCACAACTGCATATTTTTTTCTTTCCTGACTTATTGGAGTATTAACTAATTTTATTTTTTCATAGACGTAGTGGTATGAGGGCTGTTTTTTGCGGGATGAGCTGTAGTTTTTATTGGTATATGCGACTTTTTTATCCTATTTTTTTGGGAGCTAAGGGGACCAAAAGACAGCAATTCTGGCATAGGTTTTTAGGGGTTTTCTTATACAGCGTTCACCATGCGTTATAAATTATATGTTAACTTTATTCTGTGGGTCACTACGATTCCGGTGATACCAAACTTATAACGCTTTTTTCATGTTTTATAACTTTTTGCACAATAAAATTACTTTTGTAAAAAAGAATGTATTTTTTTCTGTTGCCATGTTGTGAGAACCAGAACGTTTTAATTTTTTTGTTGACGGAGCTTTTTGAGGGCTTGTTTTTTGTGAGACGAGCTATAGTTTTAAATAGGTAAAATTTTTGGATACATGCAACTTTTGATCACTTTTTATTCTAATTTTTATAAAGCAAGATGACCAAAAGACAGCAATTCTGGCATTGTTTTTTAGGGCTTTTTTTTTTACGGCGTTCACCGCCCGGGATAAACAACATAATATAGTTCTGGCCGTTACGGTCTTAGCTATACCAAATATGTATGGTTTGTTTATTTTTTTAAATAATAAAGGACTTAAGGCGAAAAGGGCGATTGCGTTATTTATTACTTTATTACTTAAAACTTTTATATTTTTTTAGTCCCACTAGTGGACTTGAAGGTCCAACTGTTTGATTGCTGTTCTAATACATTGCACTTCCTATGTAGTGCAATGCATTAGAACTGCCAGTCATTCACTGACAGAAAGCAGATTAGGCTCCACCTCCGGACGGGGCCTAATTAGCTTCCGTAATTGGCAGACCAGAAGGCCATTGTTAAACCTCCTGTTGCCAAAGAAGGCTGTCGGCAGCACGCAATCTCGTCGCAAGGGTGCCTATTTACTACAATCTCGGCACCTAAAAACCTATAAAATCGGCACCTAAAAACACATCAAGAAGTTTTGATGGGAATTCTCAGCTTAAAATTCCGCAACATGGGGCGTGGCCAAGCGGTGAATGTGAGAGGACGTGTGTGACCGAAGCTCCTGCTGTCCCATCCTGTAAGCCCCTTGTAACCCGTGAAATTCGGGGAAAAACTTATCCCCAGTACTTACCTTAGAGCTGGAGGTGGTGGTGCCAGTGTGCCCGGCCGTGATGACCCGCTCCAAAAAGCAGAAATCGCCGCCGGCGAGTCCCGGGTCCAGCTCCCAAGATGGCACCAGCGAGAAGGACGGCCGGACCAGAGGCCTCAGGCAGGACGCAGCAGAGAAGCTTGAGCGCTTCGCCCGCACGCCGAGAGCAGGGGGTGCGGCTGCACTACAGGGAACATCGGCAAGGGATCAGGCTGCTGGCGGCTCCTCATATGGATCAAGGTACTCTCCTCTGGCAGGGGACATGAGGGGTAAGGATAAGGAAGAGGAGGAGGAGGGGAGCGGTGCCATGCGGGATCAGCCAGGTGCTGGAGGGCAGGATGGAGAGAGGAGGGGGGAACCCTCATTGAAGGACATATTTTCTGCAGTAAAAAAGAATTTCACGGTTCTCACTGCCTTATCGTGTCAGATGGGTGGATTGAAGGAGGACATTTTGTTGCTTAGAAATGACCTGCAAAAAGTCGCAGAACGCACCACTGCTGTAGAGGGGAGTCTCAGAGATGGAGGATGCTATACCTAATATACGGCTGTGGCGGCCTTGCTAGCAAAAACAGATGATATGGAGAATCGGCTGAGACGGAACCATGTCCGCCTTGTGGGGGTTCCAGAACGTGTGGAGGGTTAGAATCCAGACGATTTCTTTGAAAAATGGCTGATCTACACATTTGGCAGAGAAGACTTGACACCCCTATTTGCAGTGGAGAGAGCGCACAGGGTGCCGACCAGACCCGGTCCTCCGGGGCGACCGCCAAGACCCTTTCTCATCAAAATCCTACATTACAAGGATAGAGATAAGATCCTGAGGAAAGCGAGAGAACTTCAAGATATCTCCTTCAACGGGGTGAAAGTATCCTTTTTTCCTGATTTCTCTATGGAAGTGCAACGGAAAAGATCGCAACTTATGGATATAAAAAGGCACCTCCGGGCGTTGCAAGTGCAATACTCAATGATCTATCCTGCTCGGCTTCGGGTGGTGGCCCGACGTCCTTTTTCGAAACACCAAGAGAAGCGGTTAGATGGTTGGACAGCCACGAGAGTCAATTGAGACCGGAGGATGCGGCGGGACGGCGTTGAGATGGAGTGGTCTGGCTGGGATGACATGGCCGGTGATCCAAGAACATGGAAGGTGCTGTAGCATACTGCAAGAACTGGCACTGACGGCCCATGGCTGTGTTTGGCATCCTGGGTGCCTTTGCGGGCCTTTTTGAAGTTACTGCTGAGGACTGGGGGTGGGGGGGGGGGATTGTCTATGGACATTGAAGGGAATGCATATGTTGACGGGATGGTTGTGTATTTGCAAAGGGCAGTGGGAGGAATGGTCAGTTGAACCTGGAAAGTGAAATGCCCTATCTGGGCTAGGACAGAAGATATCTGTCGCCCCAACCCTTTGACGGGGGTAGGTTTATTGGGGTGGGGAGTTTGACCCAGCCGGTCAGTTATGCACAATTACAGTTACAGGGTACGGCGTATCAAGATATGTTGAGAGATGATGGGATCACTTAATTGCTTTTCTTGGAATGTTCGGGGCCTGCGAGACGCAAGGAAACGGCAGGCGGTGTTTGCACTTCTCAAGTAACAGGAGGCACAGGTGATTGGTCTGCAGGAAACACATATGACGAGGGACTCGGTCTCCATGCTGCATAGGGAATGGATAGGTCAGAGTTTTCATTCTTACCACACTACCTATTCCAGGGGGGTGAGCCTTCTCATACACAGAGAAGTACCGTTTAGGTGTCACTCTTCTTTCCGAGATGGGGAGGGGCGGTATGTTGGAGTGCACTGTAATCTTTATCATTGGGAATGTGTATTGGTGGTGCTGTATATTCCTCCTCCCTTTTCAAGTGGGTGTATTAGGAAAGTGGTGGAAGAACTGTCTAGATTTCCGGAGGTGCCTTTACTTTTGATGGGGGATTTTAATGCTGTGATGAATACTGATATGGATAAATTTGGCACGGTGGGGGGAGGGAGCACAGCGTTTGGGCGTCTTATTGCGGAGATGGGTTGGCGAGATAAACATCCAAGTCAACATTAATACTCTTGTGCCTCCTCAACATACCAGTCTCTCTCCAGGATCGACTTGGTTTTGTGCTCACCGACAGCGGTGCCGTTTGTTGCCCAGATAGGAGTACCTACCGAGAGCTTTATCGGACCATTCCCCTTTGTTAATGAAGGTAGTGACGGAGGGGAGGACAGGACGGGGTCAGGGGTGCTGGAAGCTAAATGCATTTTGGCTGAAGTTGTTAGACAATAAAAAGATTATAGACTTAATACAGGAATATTTTCAATTCAACTCAGGCACAGTGCCACAGGAGATATTATGGAACACAATGAAGGCATGGTTGCGAGGGGTGTTCATTCAGCATATCGCGGCAGTAAAAACCAGGTCTAGACAGTTGGGAGACACATTATTGGAAAGGGTGGCGGAGACAGAGCGGCTTCATGTTGCGGATAATACACAGGATACTTTGAGGCATTGGGTGGAGGCGCAGAGGTTATTAAAGCAACACCAGTTGGAAAGGGCAGACAACAAAAGGATGTTTCCGAGTCGCCAATATTATGAGGAGGGGGAAACTACGGGACGGTTGCTAGCCAGCATGGCACAGGCCCAGAGGGAGAACAATTATATCCATACCATAAGGGGGAGGGGGGCAGATTGGAAACAGACATGGGACGGATACTGGCAGTCTTCAAGCGATTTTACTTGGATTTGTATGCCTCAAGAGCAGAGCACACGGCTCAACAGTTGGAGGGGAATCTAGGGGAGAATGGTCTTCCTAGGTTGGGAGGGGAGGAGAGAAGCACTCTGGAGGAACCTATCTCTTTGGAGGAGATACAGGCGGCCATAGGAGCACTGGCTAACGAAAAGGCTCCGGGGCCGGACGGCATCCCGGTGGAAGTCTTTAAGGAATATGGGGAGGAGCTAGCGCCTCAGTTACTAAGTACGTTGCTGGACAGTTTTGAGAGGGGGCGGCTCCCGGATTTAATGTACGAAGCTACTATTGTGGTTCTGCCTAAGGAGGGGAAGGATATTCAGCTGCCAGAATCCTATAGACCAGTGTCCCTGCTGACCGCGGATATTAAAATCATAGCGAAGATATTGGCGCTTAGACTTTCTAGAGTAGTGGCCGGGGTGGTACATGGAGACTAGGCCGGCTTTATGCCATCTAAGTCGACAGCAGTGAATCTGAGACGGCTGTTCTTGAATTTGCAGGTGCTTCCGGATAATCCTAGAGGGAGAGCCATTCTTTCATTAGATGCGGCCAAAGCGTTCGATTGCGTGGAGTGGGATTACTTATGGTCAGTATTAAATAAAATGGGATTTGGTCCTAACTTTACCAAATGGGTAAAGCTGTTATACGTAGCCCCAATGGCGAAAATACGGGTGAATGGGGCCTTCTCTGATCGGTTTGCACTGGCGCGGGGCACTCGCCAGGGTTGTCCCTTGTCCCCACTGTTATTTGCGCTGGCGGTAGAACCATTGGCATTTGCGGTCCGACAACATGCGGACATACAGGGGTTAAAATATGGGGGAGTAGAGGAGCGAATCGCACTGTACGCGGACGATATGCTGTTGTTCTTGGCGGATACCGAGCACACTCTGCCGATAGTCATGGCCCTGATCAAACGTTTTGGGAAATACTCTGGATTACTTATTAACTGGTCGAAATCGGCTCTTATGTAATTGGATCCGGGAGCTGTCCAGCCTAAGGAGGGAGAAGTGGTAGTACCGGTGGTCGCTCAGTTTAAGAATCTCGGGGTTCAGGTGACGGCACAAGTGCAGGACTATATGTCTCTAAATGGGGTTCCAATGCTGGCAAAGCTAAAGGCCAAAGTGGAAGCTTGGAATAAGCTCCCGCTATCTGCTCTGGGTAGGACAAATTTGATTAAAATGATCCTAATGCCTCAGGTGCTGTACGTCATACATAACTCCCCGGTGTGGATCCCCAAATATTGGTTCAGAAGGCTGCATTTTTTTTTTAGAAATCTAGTGTGGAAAAGGGGGGTGCCCAGGATTAAACTAGAGAAGCTGCAATTGCCTAAGGAGGAGGGGGGGTCTGGCCCTACCCAATGTATGGGTGTATTACTTGGCTGCTCAGTGTCAGCACTTCTGGGGGTGGGAGCGGGAGGAAACCTGGGGGTCAGGTGCACGTATTTTAGCATATCTGGGGGGTGGGGAAAATCCGCTGGCAGGACTGGAAGCACACAGTTATAAGAGGCTGGCGAGTAATCGACCCACCCTGCTTCTAATACATAAGATATGGTGGCAATGTAAGCACTTGTTGGAGATAGGGGAATGCAATAAATATACCCAACTTTGGCGGAACCCATATCTGTGGGAATTGTACTCATTGGAGGGGATGCAGGGATGGGAACAGCGAGGCATTATTAGATTGAGCCAGTTGTACGAGGGGGACACATTCAAATCCTTTCAACAACTAAGGGAGGGGTTTCAGCTGGACTCCCACATGTTTTATCAGTATCTGCAGATTCGGCATGCGGTACAGACGCAAGCTGCAAGGGTAGACTTGACGATTCATGCAACGGGAGTGTTGGAACATGTCGCAAAAGCGGTTACATCACGTGGGTTGATTTCGTTGGTCTATCGCAGGCTACTGCCAGAACATCTGGTGGATCTTATGGCACCTGTCAAGGCTAAGTGGGAAAGAGATGTGGGCCCTATTCCCGAGGAACGCTGGGAGGCTGTCTTGGCGTCCTCATGTATTCTGTCTCTTAATGTAGCGCACAGGAGGTCCCATTTATTTTTGATACATAGGGTATATAGGACCCCCTGGGTTCTGAAAAGCATGGGATTAAGGGCGGATGCCAGATGCCCTCGGTGCCCAGATGAAAAAGCGGACATCTTTCACATGTTCTGGTCATGTGGGATCTTGGGGACTCTATGGGCAGAAATGTCGGAGTTACTGGGGCGAGTGTTTCAGGTACAGATTCCGTTGGATCCCATGGTAATGTTACTAGGGTATGTTGGAGATTTGGAAGGGGATAGGCTACATTGCTTGGCAATTGCGAAAATACTATATCAGGTGAGGAAGGGTATTGCCAAACACTGGCTGGATGCGGAACCACCCTCGAAACAGGAAATTATAAGTGCAATTAACCATCAGGTCCTGATGGAGTACAGGATATACTCCAAAAGGGGGTCTAAGAATAAATTTGAAAAGCAATGGGCTAGGTGGATAGATCACTCTGGGTGTGCTTCCTCGGAAATCCTGACAATCCACGCGACTGTTCTAGGCTAAGCTGGCAAGAGGGTCAAGGGGACTACACTGACACATGGGGCACTGTAGAGGTCTGATGGGGGAGGAGGGGCTCCACACAAGGGCCTTGAAGTACGGAGGGAGGGGAGTTCATAGGGAGTGGATTGGAAATCTGGAAGAGTGGGGGATAGGGCATGGAAACCTGTAGCGAAAAGGACGGCTGGGGGTTGGGGAGTTGGGGGTAGGGAGCATTGTTATGAGAGTAATGCATTCTTGGGTCTGTAAAGTACTGATGTATTAATTTGGTTGATTGCATACTGACCTGTAATGATGTGGTTATTTGTTTAATAAACTTGAACTGATTAAAAAATAATAATAATAATTCCGCAACATGTGCAAAACTGAAAAAAGTCCTTAAAGCATTACAGAACTTGATTAACCCCATAACTACCGCCCACCATCTTGACGGCAGGCTGTACAGGTGCTTAGTCTACAGCGACGTCCTTTTGCGTCGCTGTAGAAGAGGCTGATGAGCGCTCCTGTGATCGCTCATCCTCTAAGCAGGAGCTGTAACTAAAAGCTCCTGATCTAAGAGCAGCCTGCTGAACGCAGCTTGGGTCGGAAAACATTTGTACACCAGCGGTTTAACCCTTTGATCGCCGCGGTCCGTGACCACGGCATGTTCAAAGGGAACTCCCCTCTGATCGTGTCACTGGAAACCCAATGACGTGATCAAAGAGCAGGGAATCTCTCGGCAGTCAGCCCTAGGGACCTACAAAGGACCCCAGGACTGTCTGTTCAGTAAACCTGCTGTTCAGGCACACTGTGTTGCCCTAACAGCAGCCTGTGTCATAGTGACGCAGTGTAATGTATTAGCATACAAGAGTATGCTAATACATTGCAAGTAAAAAAAATTGTTGGAAAGAAGTTAGCCCTTAATGGGATTAAAAAAAAAAAGCTGCTCTCGACAAATCAAAGCCGTGTTCTGATTGGTTGCCAGGGGCACCAAGACCAGTTTTTCCGCTGGACAGATTAGACGTGTCCCTACACACGAATAGTGTCTGACTGTGTAGGAGCACAACATATTGACAAGGGGAATGGTAACGCCCAGTTGTCAATAAAGAACAGCACAATGAAGAGTTCTGAAAAAAAAAAATGCTCCAGCATTGTTATTTTATAGGGACTATAAGTATTTACTAAGACTTGTCAGGACGTCTTTAAAATGCTTTTTCCCTATTACTTACAGGATGTTATGTAACTAATGGGCCCTGGTTGTCACATACTGAAGACGGAAGGACTTGTGTTGACAACTTATGTTGTAGATAGAAGGATATAGGTCAGGGGTCTCAAACTCGGCCGGGTAAGTGGGCCGCATATGAAAAAAATGGGAAGTTGACGGGCCGCATTACTTTCACATTTGATACAATACAAAATTATTGTTAATCAATTAGTTATTTGAACTACTATAACACTACATTACTATAAAAATAGCGCTAGGTTTAAAATTTGAGATATTTCTCCACGTGCTTATTTCAACAATCCAGCTTTCCAGTTTAATTGTCGCTAAATGCAGTCCGGCGGCTCAGTTAGCACACGTCAAGATTGGGCAGCCCCTTTTTAGATAGTGCCGCAGTGCCCTCTGTGGATGCTGCCGCGGTGCCCTCTGTGGATGCTGCCACAGTGTCCTCTGTAGAGGCTGCCACAGTGCCCTCTGTAGAGGCTGGCTGCCACAGTGCCCTCTGTAGAGGCTGCCACAGTGCCCTCTGTAGAGGCTGCCACAGTGCCCTCTGTAGAGGCTGCCACAGTGCCCTCTGTAGAGGCTGCCAAAGTGCCCTCTGTAGAGGCTGCCAAAGTGCCCTCTGTAGAGGATGCCCCAGTGCCCTCTGTAGAGGATGCCCCAGTGCCCTCTGTAGAGGCTGCCCCAGTGCCCTCTGTAGAGGCTGCCCCAGTCCCCTCTGTAGAGTCTGCCCCAGTGCCCTCTGTAGAGGCTGCCCCAGTGACGTCAGGGGCTTGCCCTGAGCTGGAGTCCCAGGCAGAGCGCTAGTAGGCTCTTCCTGGGACTCCAGCTGTGCTCCTGACATCACTGGGACTCCTGCTCTGGGGAAGCCCCTGACATCATTGTCGATGTATGGACAGCGATGTCAGAGGCTTCCCCAGAGTCCCCGGAGCAGAGCCGATAATAGCGCTCTGCCCGGGACTCTGCTCTGGGGAAGACCCTGACACACTGTCCATATATGGGCAGCGATGTCAGGGAATTCCACAGAGTCCCGGAGCAGAGCCGACACCAGCGCTCTGCTCGGGACTCCGGCTCTGGGGAAGCCCCAGACATCGCTGTTCATATGTGGACAGCGATGTCAGGGAATTCCACAGAGTCCAGTAGCAGAGCCGACACCAGCGCTCTGCTCGCTCTGGGCAAGACCCTGACACACTGTCCATATATGAGCAGCGATGTCAGGGAATTCCACAGGGTCCCCGAGCAGAGCCGACACCAGCGCTCTGCTCGGGACTCCGGGGAAGCCCCAGACATCGCTGTTCATAGGTGGACAGCGATGTCAGGGAATTCCACAGAGTCCGCTGGACAGATTAGACGTGTCCCTACACACGAATAGTGTCTGACTGTGTAGGAGCACAACATATTGACAAGGGGAATGGTAACGCCCAGTTGTCAATAAAGAACAGCACAATGAAGAGTTCTGAAAAAAAAAAATGCTCCAGCATTGTTATTTTATAGGGACTATAAGTATTTACTAAGACTTGTCAGGACGTCTTTAAAATGCTTTTTCCCTATTACTTACAGGATGTTATGTAACTAATGGGCCCTGGTTGTCACATACTGAAGACGGAAGGACTTGTGTTGACAACTTATGTTGTAGATAGAAGGATATAGGTCAGGGGTCTCAAACTCGGCCGGGTAAGTGGGCCGCATATGAAAAAAATGGGAAGTTGACGGGCCGCATTACTTTCACATTTGATACAATACAAAATTATTGTTAATCAATTAGTTATTTGAACTACTATAACACTACATTACTATAAAAATAGCGCTAGGTTTAAAATTTGAGATATTTCTCCACGTGCTTATTTCAACAATCCAGCTTTCCAGTTTAATTGTCGCTAAATGCAGTCCGGCGGCTCAGTTAGCACACGTCAAGATTGGGCAGCCCCTTTTTAGATAGTGCCGCAGTGCCCTCTGTGGATGCTGCCGCGGTGCCCTCTGTGGATGCTGCCACAGTGTCCTCTGTAGAGGCTGCCACAGTGCCCTCTGTAGAGGCTGGCTGCCACAGTGCCCTCTGTAGAGGCTGCCACAGTGCCCTCTGTAGAGGCTGCCACAGTGCCCTCTGTAGAGGCTGCCACAGTGCCCTCTGTAGAGGCTGCCAAAGTGCCCTCTGTAGAGGCTGCCAAAGTGCCCTCTGTAGAGGATGCCCCAGTGCCCTCTGTAGAGGATGCCCCAGTGCCCTCTGTAGAGGCTGCCCCAGTGCCCTCTGTAGAGGCTGCCCCAGTCCCCTCTGTAGAGTCTGCCCCAGTGCCCTCTGTAGAGGCTGCCCCAGTGACGTCAGGGGCTTGCCCTGAGCTGGAGTCCCAGGCAGAGCGCTAGTAGGCTCTTCCTGGGACTCCAGCTGTGCTCCTGACATCACTGGGACTCCTGCTCTGGGGAAGCCCCTGACATCATTGTCGATGTATGGACAGCGATGTCAGAGGCTTCCCCAGAGTCCCCGGAGCAGAGCCGATAATAGCGCTCTGCCCGGGACTCTGCTCTGGGGAAGACCCTGACACACTGTCCATATATGGGCAGCGATGTCAGGGAATTCCACAGAGTCCCGGAGCAGAGCCGACACCAGCGCTCTGCTCGGGACTCCGGCTCTGGGGAAGCCCCAGACATCGCTGTTCATATGTGGACAGCGATGTCAGGGAATTCCACAGAGTCCAGTAGCAGAGCCGACACCAGCGCTCTGCTCGCTCTGGGCAAGACCCTGACACACTGTCCATATATGAGCAGCGATGTCAGGGAATTCCACAGGGTCCCCGAGCAGAGCCGACACCAGCGCTCTGCTCGGGACTCCGGGGAAGCCCCAGACATCGCTGTTCATATGTGGACAGCGATGTCAGGGAATTCCACAGAGTCCAGTAGCAGAGTCGACACCAGCGCTCTGCTCCGCTCTGGGCAAGACCCTGACACACTGTCCATATATGGGCAGCGATTTCAGGGAATTCCACAGTCCCGGAGCAGAGCCGACACCAGCGCTCTGCTCGGGACTCCGGCTCTGGGGAAGCCCCAGACATCGCTGTTCATATGTGGACAGCGATGTCAGGGAATTCCAGAGTCTCGGAGCAGAGCCGATACTAGCGGCTCTGTGTCCCGCGGGCCGCAGATGACAGCCCCAGGGGCCGCATGCGGCCCGCGTGCTTGAGACCCCTGATATAGGTAATGTGACAACTGCCATGCACCACTACATAGAAGGATAGTTACCAGCTCTTCTCCTCGAAGTCCACCATTCTCTCCAACTTTTCAGGTCGGAGCATCACCACCTGGGTCCAACCGGAGCCCACTCTCCACGTCCTCTCTCCTTTCCTCGGCTACCACTTCTATGAACTCTTCCCAAGCGCCCCCATATCCTCGCCATCCTACAGGCCCGGGACTCAGGCTGCTAGTGCATATTAGCAGTATACAGGCAGGGGCGATATGCTGGGAGAGCTGCGGCCGGGAAGCAGAAGGCAGTGTGGGTGTTCTAGGAAAGTTTAGGGCAAGAGTGGCCTGGGAGCAGAGCTCCTCAATCTGCTTCACCAACTCCTGCAGCTTCCGTACCTCCAGGTCCGTGTTCGTGTTGAGGTTCACAACCTCAATGATTGCCAGTATAGTCCGTCCATCATGCTGTACAGACAGCCCAGGCTGAAGCTCATAGCTCACTTACTTCCACCAACTGCCACTCTATGCCAGCTAACCACGCCCAGGCAGTTGACTAGGCGGCGGGGTGGAGCTTCCTCTTGTAGCTCGGTGCGATGGTGCTATTAGGGAATCTATTCATTTATTCAGACGAACAATAGAATTGTCAGGGGCCTCAAGGGCAAATAATCTAAACAATTCGATTAATCGCCCAGCCCTAAGGAAATGCCATCACTTAGAGCAGGTTCACACCTGCATTGGTCTTTCCGTTCTGTTTCGTTAGAAGAGCAGGATAAAAATACCGTAAGTGCCAGTTCTATTGTACAACGGACACCACTGGCGCCCAACGGAACCCATTGACTTTAGGCTGTGTTCATATCAGCGTCGCTTTCCGTTGAGGGGTTCTGTCGGAGGTTCCCGTCGGGGGAACCCCTCAACGGAAAGGCACACTGAAACCTTGGCTTCCGTTTGCATCACCATTGAAAAGTTGCTAATGGTTTCTGTTTGTCACCATTGTAACAGGGATCCTCAACGGAAAGCAACGCCGATGTGAACAGGCCCATAATTGGTTCTCTCAGGGGGTCCGTGGTTTTAGCAGAAACGTATTTATTATTCCTGGTATCTTCTCGTCTGGATCTACGATGGAGGCTCCTAACAGAGCTTCCAACGCAGATGTGAACAGGCCCTTACGGACGGTGTTGTGACTGAATCCTTAGTATGAAGATGCTGCCCCGCTAGTTACTGCTTTTCCCTCCACAGCAATGTTCATTACCGCATGCTGTGCGGGGGACTTAAAGGGGCTCTGTCACCAGATTATAAGTGCTCTATCTCCTACATAATGTGATCGGCGCTGTAGATAACAGTGGTTTTTATTTTGAAAAACGATCATTTTTGGGCAAGTTATGAGCAATTTTAGATTTATGCTAATTCGTTTCATAATAGACAACTGGGCGTGTTTTTACTTTTGACCAAGTGGGCGTTGTGAAGAGAAGTGTATGACACTGACCAATCAGCGTCATACACTTCTCTCCATTCATTTACACAGCACATAGTGATCTTATTACATCACTATGTGCAGCCACAAACACACTATAACGTTACTGAAGTGTCTTCAGTGAATATACATTACCTCCAGCCAGGACAGGATGTCTATTCACAATCCTGACACTTCTGTAGCATTTCTGTGAGATTTACAGCAAGGCAAGCGTAATCTCATTTTAAATGACAGGTTACATCGTAATCTCGCGAGATTACGCTTGCCTTGCTGTAAATATCACACTGCTGTAATCTACATTATAGCGCCGATCACATCATGTATAAGATAGGGCACTTATAATGTGGTGTCAGAGCCTCTTTAAACACAGTTCCCTGCACAGTGGGTGGTTGGGAGTACAGCTATGCAGTAGAAATTCTGAAGAGACCTCCATCCCTTCATTCTCAATATCAGTTAGGGTCCCAGAGGTTGGAGCTACACCGATCATAATTTGATGGCATATTCTAGCGATATATAATTAAATGTCTTTATTGACCAAGCCATTTTAGGATATTTTTTTTTTTTTCATTTTTGTCTACCCACATTCCAACCACCATAACTTTCTCTTTCTAGTTGTTATCCTAATCTAGGAGTTGTAGGTTTTTCTAGGCATTACTTTGGGTTACTTATAGGCTAGTTTTCATTCATGATTTTTCTAAAATATTTGAATGTATCAAAAAGAACGCTGTTCACACATATTAGCTTTACAGTATGTGTGGTCATGGCTACCAAATTGCAGCGCTCGCCTCTTTGCATAAATCCTATAGATTTTAATGGACAAAGTTGGGGGGGGGGGTCACAGGACCCTAGTTCTGCAGATAAGTGAGGGTCCCAGAAGTCCGACCTCCACCTATTAGACACTTATCCTTTGGAGGTCATACATGTCTAAGATGGGAATACACCTTTAAGTTTTGTTGTGGTTGCATTTTTCATCTATACTTTCACACGCCAGTATTTGGGTGGCCACACTGTGGGATTAGGTTTTTATTTCTTTAGCACTAGCTCACCAACGACTTGTCAATGGGGTCCGTCAGGCGTTGCGGTTATCCGTTGTGTGACAGACCTGCCACACCGTTGTAGCCACAAATAGAATCTCTCATATACTTCCCCTCTACAATCCACTCCTGGTTGTGGCCTAAAATATTGCACTGTGTGAATAAAGCCATATAGAGGTAAAGAATATTGTTGTTTTTTCAGGCTCCATTGAAGCATGCAGTATTTTGGAAAGCACAGATGAATGAGGATGTGTAAATTTCTTCACCGAAAACTACTGCCTGTATATTCTGTATCCTATACGAACGGAAAATGCATCTAAAATACACAAGTGTGAACGAGTGGCAATCAAAGGGAGACGCACAAAATTGTTTTGTGCCATTAGTGTGGACATTCTGGGCTGGAATAGGTAGACAGGACAGATCTGTGTGAGGGAAAAGTTTGAGGAAAGTCACGTGAGGGCTGCATGTTACTGTGGAGCCGCTTTTCACCCTTCAGTGGATAACACATGAGTGACTGTGTCCTTGAGAAGTGATTCCCCACCCCCCGCCGTGTCCTGGCAGCGTCTGTGCCTGAGTGGGGAGAGGGCAGGGGCTGTTCCAACCGCAGCCTCGGTCTCCCTGTGTCCTTCTGCGGAAATGACACACACGGAGACCCGTCACGTCACGCGAGAGCGAACGGACACGCAGCACACAAAGACACGCCGGGGGAGGCAGTGGGAAAAGGACCCGACAAGAAGCGGAGACACCCCCCTCCCCCCTCAGACTGCGCCTTTATAAACGTGTCCGCATCACACACATAAACGCGCAGCAGATACACAGCAAACAAGTCTCCATGTGAGGTAAGTGGGAGCACGGAGCGCGTCCTAAAACACTGAGGTGACGCGGATATGCGAGCGGCTAGATATCGACTTTGGTGCTTCTACGAATGACTGCAGCAATAAGTCAATCGGAGGAGAATAATCTCATCACTCACAATCACGGATGAGGCGCGACAGAGCGCGTCTCGTGGAGCCGACTCTTCCTATTGTGCGCCTGACGCGCTCACCTTACACATTGCCGCTGTGACGTCATAGTCCGCCGAACCACCGCTGCAGAACACGAGGGGAGTGATCAGCTGACTCCTCCACCCTCACTGTGTGGAGCTCCACGCCTGCTTAGTAACTTTTGTAGTGTTGTCATTGGTAGAGGAGGGATTGGTTCCTTTTCTAATAGTAGCCTGTATTCAGACTGCAGTTGGCAGCAGTTACCGTACTGTTATTGTTGTATAATCAACATTTCTACAAGTATTTATAACCCTTTCAGGACCAAGTCCTTCTGAATCCTTATTGTCCACAGCAAAATGTAAACTTTTGGAAAACGGGGAATAGTTTTTGTTTTTTAACCCCTTCCCGCTTTGGCCACTTTTGACCTTCCTGACAGAGCCTCATTTTTAAAATCTGACATGTTTCACTTTATGTGGTAATTACTTCAGAATGCTTTTACCTATCCAAGCGATTCTGAGATTGTTTTCTCGTGACTCACTAGACTTTGTTACTGGCAAAATTTGCTCGATATGTTCAGTATTTAATTGTGAAAATTTTTTTTCTATGACATCACAAGGCTTAGAACTTTAGCAGCAATTTCTCACATTTTCAAGAAAATTTCAAAGGGCTATTTTTACAGGGACCAGTTCAGTTGTGAAGTGGCTTTGAGGGCTTTATATATTAGAAACCCCCAATAAGTCACCCCATTTTAAAAACTTCACCCCTCAAAGTATTCAAAACAGCATTTAGAAAATGTTTTCACCCTTTAGACGTTTCACAGGAATTAAAGCAAAGTAGAGGTCAAATTTACACATTTCATATTTTTTTGCAGAAATTAATTTTGAATCCAATTTTTTTATAACACAAAGTTTTACCAGAGAAACGCAACTCAATATTTATTGCCCAGATTCTGCCGTTTTAGGAAATATCCCACATGTGGCCCTAGTGCGGTAATGGACTGAAACACAGGCCTCAGAAGCAAAGAAGCACCCAGTGGATTTTGGGGCCTTATTTTTATTAGAATATATTTTAGGCACCATGTCAGGTTTGAAGGGCTCTTGCGGTGCCAAAACAGTGAAAATCCCCCCAAAGCGACCCCATTTGGGAAACTATACCCCTCAAGGAAATTATCTAGGGGTATAGTGAGCATTTTGACCGCACAAGTTTTTTTAATGAAATTATCGGAAGTAGGCCATGAAAATTCAAATCTTTTTCAAAGAAAGTGTAGGTTTAGCTAATTTTTTCTCATTTCCACAAGGACTAAAGGAGAAAAAGCACAGCAAAATTTGTACAGCAATTTCTCCCGAGTAAAACAATACCCCACATGTGATCCCAAATGGCTGTTTGGAGACACGGCAGGGCTTAGAAGAGAAATATTTGGAGAGCACATTTAGCCGGAATGGTTTGCGCAGGCCATGTCACATTTGCAAAGCCCCTGAGGGGACAAAACTATGAAAACGCCCAAAAAGTTACTCCATTTAGGAAACTACACCCCTTGAGGAATTCATCTAGGGGTGTAGTGAGCATTTTGACCGCACAGGTGTTTCATAGAATTTATTAGAGTTGGGCAGTGAAAAAAAAATAATCCTTTTTCTTCAATAAGACGCAGCTTTAGCTCAAAATTTTTCATTTTCTCAACAAATAAAGGAAAAAAAGAACGCAACATTTGTCCCGAGTACGGCAATACCCCATATGTGGTCATAAACTGCTGTTTTGGCACACGGCAGGGCTCAGAAGGGAAGGAGCGCCATTTGGAGTGCAGATTTTGCTGGATTGGTTTCTGGGCGCCTGTGGGACCAAAACAGTGGAAACGCCACAGAAGTGACCACATTTTGGAAACCACACCCCTCAATGCATTCACCTAGGGGTGTAGTGAGCATGTTAACCATGCAGGGGTTTTGTAGAAATTAATGTGCACGCGATCTTGCAGAGTGAAAATTGGATTTTTTGCATAGATATGCCAATATGTGGTGCCAAATTTGTGCCACCATAACAAGACCACTCTCTAATTATTATGCAGTGTTTCCCGATTTTAGAAACACCCTACATGTGATACTAATCTTTTGCCTGGACATTCGACCAGGCTCAGGAGTGAAAGAGTACCATGTGAAATTTAGGCCTAATTTGGTGATTTATAAAGTATTGGTTCACAATTGCAGAAGCTCAGATGTGAAATAATAAAAAGAAAGTGACCCCATTTTGGAAACTACACCCCTCAAGGCATTTATTAGGGGTGTAGTGAACATTTTCACCCCACAGGTCTTTTCCATAAATGATTGCGCTGCGGATGGTGCAAATTAAAAATTTATATTTTTCGCTAGATATGCCATTTCAGTGGCAAATATGTCATGCCCAGCTTATGCCACTGGAGACACACACCCCACAAATTGTTAAAAGGGTTCTCCGGGGTATGGCGATGCCATATATGGGGAAGGAAACTGCTGTTTGGGCACGCTGTAGGGTTCAGAGGGGAGGGAGCGCCATTTGGCTTTTGGAGAACGGATTTTGCTTGGTAGTAGATTTGTTTGAGTATTGCTGATGTTTCCATTTATAATTTGGGGGTACATGTAAGCTGGGCAGAGTATATCAGGGGCAAAGTCAGGTGGTATAATAATGGGGTAAAAAAAACAATAAAATGATCCATAGATGTGTGTTACGCTGTGAAGCAATCCCTTCTGCACAGGCCAGTGTCGCACTGATATATGGCATCCTTTCTTATGTCCCTTTCGGTCCACACTCCGCACCTTTGCAGTTTGGGGAATTTTGCTGGGAAAGTGTTTTCCTGGTATAATACGGGTGCCCTCGCTTCCAGCAGATATGTTTGGGCCCTCCCTTTCCTGGCTCCCTAATTTTAGGGCCTTGATAAATCGCCTCTTGAAACAGAAGAAATGTTCCCCTCGAGCTGCACAACTGCATATTTTTTATTTCCTGACTTATTGGAGCCTTAACTAATTTTATTTTTTCATAGACGTAGTGGTATGAGGGCTGTTTTTTTGCGGGACGAGCTGTAGTTATTATTGGTACCATTTTGGGGTACATGTGACTTTTTGATCACCTTTTATCCTATTTTTTTGGGAGGCAAGGTGACATAAAAACAGCAATTCTGGCATAGTTTTTTTTTAAACCGCGTTCACCACGCGTTATAAATTACATGTTACCTTTATTCTGCGGGTCAGTCCGATTCCGGCGATACCTCATTTATAGAACTTTTTTATGTTTTACAACGTTTTGCACAATAAAATTACTTTTGTAAAAGAATGTATTTTTTCTGTTACCAAGTTGTGAGAACCATAACTTTTTTACTTTTTTGTCGACGGAGCTGTGTGAGGGCTTGTTTTTTGCGAGACGAGCTATAGTTTTTATAGGTACCATTTTTGGATACGTGCGACTTTTTGATCACTTTTTATTCCAATATTTGTAGGGCAAAGGGACCAAAAAACACAAACTCTGGTATAGTTATTTTTTTTTTTTACGCTGTTCACCGCGTGCACTAAATAATATATTTTTATACCTCAGGTCGTTATGGTCGCGGCGATACCAAATACGTATGGTTTATTTTATTTTTTTAAAAATAAAGGACTTGATAAGGGAACAGGGCGATTATGTTTTATTTTATTACTTGAAACTTTTATTATGTTTTAAAACTTTAACTTTTTTTTTTTTTACACTTTTTTTCAAGTCCTACTAGGGGACTTGAAGGTCCAGCTATCAGATTTTTTTTTTCTAATACATTGCGCTACCTACGTAGTGCAATGTATTAGATCTGTCAGTTATTCACTGACAGCAAGCCGATTAGGCTTCGCCTCCCGGCGGGGCCTAATCGGCTTCCGTAATGGCAGAGCAGGAGGCCATTGTGTCTCCTTTTTGCCATAGCAGCAGTCGCCAGTCCTGATTGCCTGTCAGGGCTGGAGATCTGCTAGCAACTGCTAAGATGCAGCGATCGCTTTCGATCGATCGCTGCATCGAACGGGTTAATGGCAGGGATCGGAGCTAGCTCCGGTTCCTGCCATTACAGGTGGATGTCCTCTGTAACATACAGCTGACTTCCACCGCTGATGACGCCGGATCAGCTCCTTTGCCGGCGCCAACTTGCCGGCGGCTGCGGAAGCCGATCAGGCTCCACCGCCGGGCGGGTCCTGACCGAGTTCCGTGCTAGGCAGACCGGGAGGCCAGTATTAGGCCTCCGGTTGCCATTGCAGCCACCGGAACCCCCGCAATTTCATTGCTGGGATTCCGATGAGCTGCAAACACCTTAAATGCAGCGATCACATTTGAGCGCTGCATTTAAAGGGTTAATGGCGGGGATCGAAGCTAATTTCGGTCCCCGCCATTACAGCCGGATGTCAGCTGTAAGATACCGCTGATATCCGGCGATGATGGCACCGGCTCAGCTTCTGAGCCGGTGCCAAGCATTTGGCGTATGGATACGGCTAAATGCAGGAAGCACTAGCTTTCCATGGCGTACCCATACGTCAAATGTCCGAAAGGGGTTAAATTGTGGGCAAAATCATTATTTATTTTTGCTGCACAGGTGTGGCCTTAGCCCCTTAATGACCGGGCCTGAAAAGGTCTTCATGACCAGCTGAATTTTTCAGTTTTTGTCTCTCTGCCTTTCAGCAGCCATAACTTTTTTATTTTTCCATTGACATGGCCTTGTAGAAACAATTTATTTTTACGGTGTGAATATAGGAAAAAGCGATTCTCTGCATAGTTTTTCTTGTTAATTAATTCTTCAGGTTATTACGGTCGTTATGTGTACGTTTTTTTGTTTTTATTTAATGTAGGGGCAATAAAATATATTTTATGCACAATAATGACCATTTTTTGGGAATGTTTTGTTATTTATTTTTAGTTCCTTTTTTTTATTTTATTTTTTAATCCCATTAAGGGATAACTTTACTTACAACTTTATCTTTTACTTGTAATGTATTAGCATATTCTTATATGTTAATACATTACACTGTCACTATGACACAGGCAGTGCTGTTACGGAAGCACATAGTGTGCCCGAACATCAGGCTTACTGAACAGACAGCCCTGGGGTCCTTTCTAAGTCCCCAGAGCTGACTGCAGAGGGATTCCCCGGTCTTTGATCATGTCACCGGGTTTCCGATGACGAAATACAAAGACGGGAGTTCCCGTTGATCTTGCCGTAGTCACGGACCGCGGCGATCGAAGGATTAAACAGCTGGGGTTGGAATGTTTTCCGACCCCAGCTGTATTTAGTAGGATGCTCTAAGATCAGGAGCTGTAAGTTACAGGAGCTCTCATCAGCCTCTTCTACAGCGACGCCAAAAGACGTTGCTGTAGACCAAGCACCTGCACTGCCTGCCGTCAAAAGACGGTGGGCGGTCGTTAAGGAGTTAATGTGATATCAAAACACAACCAGAATCTTAACTTTTAAATTTTATATAGACGAAAGTGGGGGGGGGGGGGGGATTTCCGTCTTTTTTTTTTTTTTTTTTCTTTTACTTTTTGTAATTTAATACCTTCCCCTTCCCGGATCATGACGTATCGGTACGTTATTATAGCGGAAGGGGGGGGGTGTATGGAGTGGGCACTGTTGGTGTCAGCTATGTATTACAGCTGACACCGTGCTCCAATGGCCTGCATCAGGGATAACTCCCATGCGGCCGTGTAACCAGTTAGATGCCGCAATCACTATTGAAAGTGGAATCTAAGCCCTTAGACAGGGAGGGGGCCCCCTCTGTCATCCCATCTCCCGCGACCATCTTTTGCGGGGTGCTGATGCATCTTAGGCCTCCTAATGTAGGAAACTATTAGTTTTAAAGTACAATTCACAGCAATGCATAAATATTGTATCATAAATACTAATAAAAAAAAAGTTTAAACAACAATGTACAAAAACATAAATATTAAAAGTAAAATAAAAATGTTTTGCCATGTTTTTTTTTGTACAATAACATAAACCATGAAAAAAGTCTAATAGTATGGACGCGTCTGTAAAAGTCTGAACTATTGCTATATACTGATACTTATCCAAAACAACACCATAAAAGAAAACTAAAATTGCATTTTGTTTTTCTGTCACCTCGCCCCTCCCCCAAAAAAAAATTGGAATAATGTGACCAGAAAGTCGTATGTACCCCAAACTACAGCTCACCCTGCAAAAAAACCAAGCCTTCGCACCACTCCACCAACAGAAAAATTTGTGTCATGGGTCTCAGAATTTGGCGACATAAAACAAATAATATTGTGTTTATTTTGTGAAAGTAGCTGAACATTTTTTAAAAAAAACGACTTAAATTCGGTATCACCATAATCCTACTGACCCGCAGAATAAAGTTAACGTAGTTTTTACTGCAAGGTGAATGCTGTCAAATGAAAACCTAAAAAATAAATGGGGAAACTGATGTTTTGTTTTTCCCATTCCACCACACAAAATATTGAAGTTCTTCAGTACATTATATGGTACATTAAAGGATGCGTCCCGCAAAAAATAAGCTCTTATACAGCTATGCAGATGGAAAAAAAAGCACTCTTGAAAAGCAGGAAGGAAAACAACTAAAAATGACCTGGACCTTAAGGGGTTAATGTAATTAGTTTAACCAGACAAACATATGTCACAAAATAATCCCCACTCCCTTTTTTTTTTTTTTTTTTTTTAGCATGCCATCTGCCTTTATGTGGTATGTGGAATCTGTAAACGGGCCCAAAGCACCCATGTACAGAAATGTTTATTGTAGGCATCAGAGCGGGTAGGGGCTTAGTTAGGGAGACAAAAAAATTGACCGGTAATAATTAGTGTGGATTTGATCTAACATAAATTCTTTGATCTGGACGCATTATTATATGGGTCCATGTAAAATGCATCCTTGTAAGTATGGTCCTTGGCAGTGCGGGTGGGTTGGGTGAGTGTTTAGATTATTTAATTTTTTTTAACAAGCTTATATTTTTTTTTTTTTTTACTGGGGCTGGAGGAATCTGGGATAACATAATAAGGGTATGTTCACACGAGGGCGTCCGTTACGGCTGAAATTACGGGGATGTTTCAGCCTGAAAACATCCCCGTAATTTCAGCCGTACCGGCATGTGCAGGCGCTTGAACGCCGCGTCAATTACGGGCGTAATTAGCGCTGCTATTCATTGGAGTCAATGAATAACGGCTCCAATTACGGCCAAAGAAGTGACAGGTCACTTCTTTGACGCGGGCCTCTATTTACGCGCCGTCATTTGACAGCGGCGCGTAAATATACACCTCGTGTGAACAGACAAACGTCTGCCCATTGCTTTCAATGGGCAGATGTTTGTCAGCGCTATTGAGGCGTTATTTTCAGACGTAATGCGGGGCAAAAACGCCCGAATTACGTCCGTAAATAGGCCGTGTGAACATACCCTAAGGTTCACATCATGTTTTTGATGTACACTTAGCGTGTATGCCAGGGAATGCTACAAGCTAATCGTATCCATTAGTCTATATTATCCCAACAGAAGCCAAAAGTGTCCTTTTGGCCTCCGTCAGGCTGGTGGACGCGGTATAACGCGAAAAAAGGTAGACTACGCTATTACATTTACACGAGCGTAATATACGCGCGTGCTTTTCACGCGTGTCGTACGCACCTATATTACTCTATGGGGCAGTGCAGACGATGCGTGAATTTTGCGCAGCGCGAGTGCGTTGCGTAAAACTCACGACCTGTTCTATAATCGTGCGTTTTTCGCGCATCACGCACCCATTGAAGTCAATGGGTGCGTGAAAACCACGAAGGTCGCACGGAAGCACTTCCGTGCGAACTGCATGATTCGCGCAAGAGCTGTTAAACTCTGAATGTAAACAGAAAAGCACCACGTGCTTTTCTGTTTACAAACATCCAAAAGGAGTGTCTTAGAGATGAGCGAACCGAACTTCACCGGGTTCGGCCGAACTCGTTTTGGCCGAACCCGGCAAAAAATGTTGCGGGACGCGACGTCAGGAGACAGTCACTGTCCAGGGTGCTGAAATAGTTAAACTGGTTCAGCACCCTGCACAGTGACTTCCGATCCCAATATACGTGAACGTGTAAAAAAAAAAAAAAAGTTCTGACTTACTGATAACTCCCGGCTTCTTCCTCCAGTCTGACCTCCCGGGATGACAATTCAGTCCAAGTGACAGCTACAGCCAATCACAAGCCAAGCACAGGCTGCAGCGGTCACATGGACTGCCGCGTCATCCAGGGAGGTGGGGCCAGATGTCAAGAGAGGCGCATCACCAAGGACGCGCCACCAAGGCAACGGCCAGGAAGTTCTCGGTAAGTACGAACCTCTTTTTTTTTTTAAACAGGTTACTCCATATGGTGATCGGAATGCACTGTCGAGGGTGCTGAAAGAGTTACTGCCGATCAGTTAACTCTTTCAGCACCATGGACAGTGACTGACGTCGGCTAGCCTCATCTCTATGATGGCGGCTGCGCGAAAATCACGCAGCCGCGCATCATACACGGATGACACACGGAGCTGTCAAGTGCCTTTTGCGCACGCAAAACGCTGCGTTTTTTACGCGCGCATAACGCACACGCTCGTGTAAATGTGGCCTTAGGCTATGTTCACATCAGCCTCGGGATTCCGTTCATGGGTTTCGTTCGACCTTTCCATCGGAGAAACAAATGAACGGAAAGCCGGATGGAAACCATAGCTTCCGTTTGCATTACCATTGCGGAAACCATAGCGTAGTCTCCTGGTCTGCCAAATACAGAAGTCTATTAGGCCTCTCAGTGTCAAATTGACTTTTCTATTGCATTGCAATAGCCGGTAGTGCAATGTATTAGAATAGCAATCAGGCAGTTGGACCTTCAAGTCCTCTAGTGGGACAAAAAAAAAAAGTGTAAAAAAAAAAAATAAGTTTCGAGTAATAAATTTAAAAAATTACCTTTTCTCTTATCAAGTCTTTTACTATTGGAATAAAATAAACTATGCGTAATTGGTATCGCCGCAACCGTAACAGACTGAACTATAAAAAGACTCATCCCACACGGTGAACGCCTTAAGAACAAAGAAATAATGCCAGAATTGCTGTTTTTTTGGTCACCTTGCCTTCCAAAAATTGGATTAAAGTGATCAAAAAGTTGCAAGTATCCAAAAATGGTACCAATAAAAACTACAGCTCGTCTCGCAAAAAACAAGCCCTCTCGCAGCTCCGTTTACGAAAAAATGTAAAAGTTATGGCTCTTAGAACATGGCGACATGGCTTTTAACAAAAAAGTTATTTTATTGGGCAAAAAGTTGTAAAATATAAAAAAAACTGTACATTTAATATCGCCGGAATCGTGCTAACCCACAGAATAAAGTTAACATGTCATTTGTAACTCATGGTGAATACTGTATAAATAAAAAAATATGCCAGAATTACTGGTTTTTGGTCACCTGGCCTTCCAAGAAAGTGGCAAGTATTCCAAAATTGTACTAATAAAAACTACAGGTCGTCCCGCAAAAAACAAGCCCTCTCACAGCTCTCTAGACAGAAAAACAAAAAAGTTAGGGCTCTCAGAATGGCATTCCAAAAACATGATTTAAAAAAAAAAAAGTTTTATTGTGTAAAAGTAGTAAAGCCTATAAAAACGATACATTTGGTATAGCCATAATCTTACAAACCCACAGAATGAAGTTAACATGTAGTTTATATAGAACAGTGAATGTCACATAAAAAAAAAACTATGCAGGAATTTTTAATTTTATTTTTATTACTTTGCCTCGCAAAAAATGGAATAAAAAGTTATCAAAAAGTCGCATGCATCCCAAAATGGTACCAATGAAAACTACAGCTCTTCCCGCAAAATAACAGCCCTCATACCATTACGTCTATGAAAAAAATGTAATAAGTTATGGCTCCCATACGTCAAGATAAAAAAATACGTAGATGTGCAGATCAAGGGGGAACATTTTTTCTTTTTCAAAGGCGATTTTTCAACTCCCTAATATTTGGGAGTCAGGAAGGGGAGGACTCAAACATATCTGCTGGAAGCGAGGTTGCCTGTATTATACCAGGACAACACTTCCCAGCAAAATTCCCCAAACTGTAAGGCCGGGTTCTCATGGGTTGGATAGGCTGCGTAAAAATCACTCAGTGTGCCTGACCAAGGGGCCAGCAAGTACATTCTGTCTGAAAAATCGCACCACATTGTGGTGCAATTTTTCGGACTGAATTTTAACTGCGGTAAGCAGTGCTTGAAAAAAACGTCGATACTTATCCCCTCCCTCTTCTCTGATCGTAGTCCAGCCTCCTACAATGACAATGCAGGCCATGTGACGCTGCAGCCAGTGACAGGAGGCGGGACTGCAGGAAGCAGGGCGTTCGGGGTAAGTATAATTAATTTTATTTTTTCCGTAGTTGCGTTTTTTGCAGTGTAATCGCTGTGAATACGCTGCAAAAGTCACAACACTTTGCTTTCTGTTGCAGGTTTTGCATCTCCATTAAATTCAATGGGGAAAACCGGCAAACAGAAAATCAACAAAAACGCACCATAAATTCATATGCTGCGGAATTAAATTCTGCTCCACACCAAGCTCCCTCTTTCGG
The DNA here is from genome assembly GCF_050947455.1 of Rhinoderma darwinii. Lineage (NCBI taxonomy): Eukaryota > Metazoa > Chordata > Amphibia > Anura > Rhinodermatidae > Rhinoderma > Rhinoderma darwinii. The sequence goes on along the minus strand of NC_134690.1, from coordinate 227,468,280 downwards.
TGATGGGACGCACCAATCTAATTAAGATGACCATCATGCCACAGGTGTTTTACGCTATTCATAACTCCCCGGTGTGGATTCCGTAACATTGGTTCAGGTGGCTGAATAACCTTTTTAGGGACTTGGTGTGGAAACGTGGGGTTCCTAGGATTAACTTGGAGAAACTTTAACTTCCAGAAGGGAAGGGAGGTTTGGCCCTGCCGAATGCGTGGGTTTATTTTCTGTCTGCGCAATGTCAACATTTTAAGGGATGGCATGACACTGAAAATTGGGGGTCCAGTACTCATATCTTGTCGTATTTGGGGGTGGGGGAAACTCGCTAGAGGCCCATACATATAGGAGAGTAGTTTAGACATAGGCTGACTTTGCTCCTGGTACATAGTGTGGCAGCAATGCAAGCAGCTGCTAGGTGTAGGAGAGTGCTCTAAATATACTCCTTTATGGAATAACCCGGTTTTGTGGGAATTGTACAGCCTAGAGGGCATGCACAGGTTGGATTGTAAGGGCATATCGAAACTCCGTCACCTATACGAAGAAGACCCAATGAAATCCGTTCAACAACTGAAAGATGAGTTTCAACTGGAGCAAACTATGTTTTACCAAGATCCATACTTTACAGACGCAATCTAACTCGGTTGATCTGGAGATTCATGCATTAGGAGTGTTGGAACATATGGCACAGGCGAATGGGTCTAAGGTATTGATCTCCCTGGCATACAAAGTTCTATTGTCAAAAAATCTAGGCGACCTCATGGAACCAGTTAGGCTGGGTTCACACGAGCACATTAACGTCCGTAATGGACGGAGGTATTTCGGCCGGAAGTCCCGGACCGAACTCAGTGCAGGGAGCCGGGCTCCTAGCATCATAGTTAGGCCTCATTTACACGAGCGTAATATACGCGCGTGCTTTTCACGCGTGTCGTACGCACCTATATTACTCTATGGGGCAGTGCAGACGATGCGTGAATTTTGCGCAGCGCGAGTGCGTTGCGAAAAACTCACGACATGTTCTATAATCGTGCGTTTTTCGCGCATCACGCACCCATTGAAGTCAATGGGTGCGTGAAAACCACGCATGCCACACGGAAGCACTTCCGTGCGAACTGCGTGATTCGCGCAAGAGCTGTTTCTGTTTACAAACATCCAAACGGAGTGTCAAATTAGAGATGAGCGCACCGAACTTCACCGGGTTCGGCCGAACTCGTTTTGACCGAACTCGGCAAAAAATTTTCCGGTACGCGACGTCGGGAGACAGTCACTGTCCACGGTGCTGAAAGAGTTAAACTTGTTCCGCACCATGGACAGTGACTTCCGATCACAATATACATGTACGTGTAAAAAAAAACAGAAGTTCTGACTTACCGATAACTCCCGGGTTCTTCCTCCAGTCTGACCTCCCGGGATGACAATTCAGTCCAAGTGACAGCTGCAGCCAATCACAGGCCAATCACAGGCTGCAGCGGTCACTTGGACTGCCGCGTCATCCTGGGAGGTGGGGCCGGATGACAAGAGAGGGACGCGTCACCAAGGCAACGGCCGGGAGACCGGACTGGAGGAAGTAGGAAGTTCATGGTAAGTATGAACGTCTTTTTTTTATTCACAGATTGGTGTATATTTTGATCGGAATTCACTGTCGAGGGTGCTGAAAGAGTTACTGCCGATCAGTTAGCTCTTTCAGCACCCTGGACAGTGCCGGACGTCGACTGGCCTCCTCTCTATAATGGCGGCTGCGCGAAAATCACGCAGCCGCGCATCATACACGGATGACACACGGAGCTGTCAAGTGCCTTTTGCGCGCGCAAAACGCTGCGTTTTTTGCGCGCACAAAACGCACACGCTCGTGTAAATCAGGCCTTATGTACGATAGCTAGGCATTGGTTAGATGCTGAACTGCCGACACAGGGGGAAATCACCAGAGCAATAAACCACACCATCTTAATGGAGCACAGAATATATTCCAAGAGCGGGAATATTAAAAAAAAATTGACAAACAATGGGGTAAGTGGATCTAATGCTCAGGGCTGGGGTCTAAGGAAATGCTTAAGCTACAAATGTTAGTATAAGGGGTGGTTGGGAGTGCTTGGTATATGTGGAAGTGCTGGAGTTCATAACTGTTTCAAAGAAAGAGGCCGTATGTATAATAAGATGCTCCGAGTCATGTTTCAGTTGGACTGCGACATATAGTGAGCGACTGGAGACCTATTCCGTAGTATACTGTGGGGATGACTGTGAATTGCTGGGGAGACCAAATCTGTCATGGCTATTTCCTTGGCTTATACGATTTTATGGTACTAGCTGAGGGCATAGGTTATTGTTACGGGACTGTGCTGGGAGGGCGGGAAGTTTGGGTGGGGGGGTTTTGATATGTTTTGATTATTGATATATCCTATATGTGATATCTCGCAGATTGCTACTGTTCTTATTTGATGACCAATGTATTGAGAAACTTTGTCAATAAACATATTATTTTTTTTAAAATCAGAATTACGCTCCACAGATTAATTTATTAACATTTACGCTGCTTTTTTTTCCGCAGCGTGGAATTCCACAGAGTCCCGGAGCAGAGCCTATACTAGCGCTCTGCACGGGACTCCGACTCTGGGGAAGCCCCAGACATCGCTGTTCATATGTGGACATCGATGTCAGGGAATTCCAGAGTCTCGGAGCAGAGCCGATACTAGCGGGCCGCTTGCTTGAGACCCCTGATATAGAGGATACATGGGGAAAATGAAAAAAAGATCCTATAGGGCGCTGCTGCGTGGCTGGAGTGAATAATCAGTAGTAGTAGGAAATATATAAACAAATATTTATTGAACACATGAAGGGCTACGCGTTTCAACACTGAACCAGTGTCTTCCTCAGGCCGTTAAAAACATATACAAAGGGGTTGCTTATATACCTGTGGATATTAAACAGACAGGAAGGAAATAAGGATCGGGGAGGGGGGAGGTCAAAAGGTTAAATATGACGTCATGGATAACAGGTGTATCAGAGGACAATCTTGGAATAAATCGTTACCAAACAAATCATTATATGCCATGGGGAAGAAAAAACGAAAAACGATATATAAATACACAAATAGTTACAAACAAAATAGTGAGTCATTCAAACTCAATATTTAAAATAGTGAGTAAACACATGCACACTGTAAAATGCAATCAAAAGCCGGAATCGGAAATAGAAAAGTATAACGAAAGAAGGAGAGTCAATTACATTAAATCGTCAAGAAATATATATATAATATAATAATAATAATAAATCTATCAAATTGTCAAAAAACATTATAAATAAAACATAATATATATACACATTTATCAAAACATATATACATTTATCAAGAAAGGAAAGGAAAGTACATATATATATATATATATATATATATATATATATATATATAGAAACACATGTATATTATTAATGCAATACCTATGAATGGTTTATATCCCCAATACTAAATCATTCTGATTAAACGATATTAAAAATAAAGGGATAAAAATGTATAAAAATGTTAAAACCATCGGATACAAAAAACGGGTGTACAGAAACGCAAGGTGTCACTGGTAGCCAAAACGATCTAACATGAGATTTTACAATCAGAAAGAACACTAAAATAGCTATCTGTTGCTATTTGGCAAACAAAAAAGTAAGTGAGAAACTATGAATATGAAAAGAATTGGATCTGGAATCTATTATATATACAAATTTTTTATATTAAGGAAAAACATCAGTTGTTTGATTGTTAATAAATAATGAAGACAGTTCACATTACCGTACTATCACTATTGACAGCATGCAAATCAACCTTCAATGTAAATAATTGATTATTAATGTTAGAAAAAATGCTGTAAAATAACTTTGTCGATAAACAGAAAAACAACAGCACTAAAAGTGTGCCGTATTTAAGTGTCTGTGTCGTCTAGGTGGCCCTCAATGGTGATATTCCATTACCAACGAAATATCAAAGGGCTATTAGCAAAGTGCAGAATATTGATAGCGATCCAGGGGTAAAGAAATATAAACTATCTATGAGCAACAATCGGGTTATTATAAATGATACTATTATAATAAAATGCATAGTATATGCGCATATGAATGTCGGATAGTAAAAAAATATATGTGACACCTCCCTTTTTATTTTTAATATCGTTTAATCAGAATGATTTAGTATTGGGGATATAAACCATTCATAGGTATTGCATTAATAATATACATGTGTTTCTATATATATATATATATATATATATATATATATATATATATGTACTTTCCTTTCCTTTCTTGATAAATGTATATATGTTTTGATAAATGTGTATATATATTATGTTTTATTTATAATGTTTTTTGACAATTTGATAGATTTATTATTATTATATTATATATATATTTCTTGACGATTTAATGTAATTGACTCTCCTTCTTTCGTTATACTTTTCTATTTCCGATTCCGGCTTTTGATTGCATTTTACAGTGTGCATGTGTTTACTCACTATTTTAAATATTGAGTTTGAATGACTCACTATTTTGTTTGTAACTATTTGTGTATTTATATATCGTTTTTCGTTTTTTCTTCCCCTGGGCATATAATGATTTGTTTGGTAACGATTTATTTCAAGATTGTCCTCTGATACACCTGTTATCCATGACGTCATATTTAACCTTTTGACCTTCCTCCCCCCCCCCTGATCCTTATTTCCTTCCTGTTTGTTTAATATCCACACGTATATAAGCAACCCCTTTGTATATGTTTTTAACGGCCTGAGGAAGACACTAGTTCAGTGTTGAAACGCGTAGCCCTTCATGTGTTCAATAAATATTTGTTTATATATTTCCTACTACTACTGATTATTCACTCCAGCCATGCAGCAGCGCCCTATAGGATCTTTTTTTCATTTTCCCCATGTGTTCTAATTAGCGGTGACCGGTTGTTTCACCGGCTCGGATCCTGGCAGCAGCACTAGTGGATTTACCTATTGCCTTTACCAACCTCCACGTGGTGAGCATATTAACTACGTTCTCTACTCTTTTTTTGTCCTGCTGACCTGCACTATGTGGCGCCGTGCTTTTTGCTTCTTTATTTGATATAGCGGATGGGATTAATGACACTATTTCTATTTTTGCAGATGACACCAAGCTATGTAATATAGTTCAGTCTATGGAAGATGTTCGTGAATTGCAAGCGGATTTAAACAAACTAAGTGTTTGGGCATCCACTTGGCATATGAAGTTTAATGTAGATAAATGTAAAGTTATGCACCTGGGTACCAACAACCTGCATGCATCATATGTCCTAGGGGAGCTACACTGGCGGATTCACTTGTTGAGAAGAATCTGGGTGTACTTGTAAATCATAAACGAAATAACAGCATGCAATGTCAATCAGCTGCTTCAAAGGCCAGCAAGATATTGTCGTGTATTAAGAGGCATGGACTCGCGGGACAAGGATGTAATATTACCACTTTACAAAGCATTAGTGAGGCCTCCTCTAGAATATGCAGTTCAGTTCTGGGCTCCAGTTCCTAGAAAGGATGCCCAGGAGTTCGAAAAAATAAAAAGAATAGCAACGAAGCTAATCGGGGACATGGCGAATCTAAGTTATGAGGAAAGATTAAAATAATGAAACCTATTATTTAGTCTTGAAAAAAGACGACTAAGGGGTGACCTGATTTAATTTATATAAATATATTAATGGCACATACAAAAAATATGGTCAAATTCTGTTCCATGTAAAACCTCAAAAAACAAGGGGGCACTCCCTCCGTCTGGAGAAAAAAAGGTTCAACCTGCAGAGGCGACAAGCCTTCTTTACTGTGAAACTATAGAATAGTCTACCGCAGGAGCTGGTCACAGCAGGGATAGTAGATGGCTTTAAAAAAGGCTTACATAATTTCTTAGAACAAAAAAATATTCGCTCCTATGTGTAGAAATTTTTACCTTCCCTTTTCCCATCCCTTGGTTGAACTTGATGGACGTGTCTTTTTTTTCAACTGTACTAACTATGTAGCCTTAAGTCACTACACCCCCAGACGAAGGCAGTTGCCGAAACGCGCGTCGGGTGTAGGCGTCTCCTTTGTGTGTCACGATGTCCACTGGTATGTAAGCCATATACTTTCTTTCCATTAGTCAGTAACCTTACTCTGGTATTTCTGACTGTAACTAGCTTGGTCTTCAGCATTTTCACACTAGTCCTTTTTCCTGTGGCGTATTATATATGATCAGCATTTTTTATCCTATTACACCTTTACCAAATCGCCATTCTTTCATTCAGCAAACTCATATGTCTTTGACATTCTGTTCGACTTACCTTATTTGTTGTTGCTGAATATCATGTCTGTTACCAGCTTATAATTGTTGGCAAATTATTCATACTTGGTCTAGCACAGGTTGACGTCAATATTATTGTGTGACTCCTCTTTTATTCCATCTTTTAACTTGTTAATGTTTTTATTCAATAAAATTTATATATTTTCATATCTCTACATTGCTACGTGCCTAAGTTGATCATTTTTTCACTGTAGTGTCTTATGGTAATTTTTTGATCGACGCACCAAGGTAATCTTGGTCAATACTAAGGATTTCTAACATATTGGCATCTATATAGTCTGCAATTTTGATTTATAGCTAGATGATTACTCTCTTTGCACTATTTGAACTATATCCTTTCTGTGGGTATTCATTGGCTTACATAACTATGTAACCTATGTAGTTTCCAAAATTAGGACACTTCTGGGGTGTTTTCATTATTTTGGTCCCACAGGGGTTTGCAAGTGCGACATGGCGCCTGGAATCCAATCCAGCAAAATCTGCACTCCAAAAGCCGAATGGCGCTCCTTTTCTTCTGAGCCCTACCGTCTGCCCAAACAGCAGTTTATGACCACATATGGGGTATTGTCGTACTCGGAAGAAATAGCTTTACAAATTTTAGGGTGCTTTTTCTCCTAATAAAAAATTGTTAGTTTAAACTACGTCTTAGTGAGAAAAAAAATCATTTCTAATTTTCACAACCCCATTCTAATAAAATCAGCAAAAAACAGTGGAGTCAAAATTCTAACTATACTCCTAGATGAATACCTTGTGGGGTGTAGTTTCCCAAATGGAGTCACTTCTCCGGGGTTTCCACTGTACTGGTACCTCAGGGGATTTGCAAATGCGGCATGGCGCCCAGAATCCAATCCAGAAAAATCTGCGCTCCAAAAGCCAAATGGCGCTCCTTCCTTTCTGAGCCCTGCCGTGTGCCTAAACAGCCGTTTATGACCACATATGGGGTATTTCCATACTCTGGAGAAGTTGCTTTACAAATGTTGGGGTTGTTTTTTTTATCCTTTATTTGTTGAAAATCAAACATTTTGAGCTAAAGCTGCTAAAATTACATTTTTATTTTCACTTCTCAATTCTAATAAAATATATGAAACACCTGTGGGATGAAAATGCTCATTACACCCTTAGGGCAGATTCACACGAACGTTGCGTTTTTGCGCGCGCAAACAACGCGGCGTTTTGCGAGCGCAAAAACAGCTGCGTGTGTCATGCGTGTCTGATGCGCGGCTGCGTGATTTTCGCGCAGCCGGCATCATAGAGATGAGGCTTATCGACGCCCGTCACTGTCCAAGGTGCTGAAAGAGCTAAATCTTTTTCATCACCCTCGACAGTGAATACCGAACACAACAGCGAAAAACCTGTAAAAAAAAAAGATAAAGTTCCTACTTACCGAGAACTTCCCGGCCGTTGCCTTGGTGACGCGTCCTTGGTGACGCGCCGCTCTTGACATCGGGCCCCACCTCCCTGGATGACGCGGCAGTCCAAGTGACCGCTGCAGCCTGTGATTGGCTGCAGCCTGTGCTTGGCCTGTGATTGGCTGGAGCTGTCACTTGAACTGAAGTGTCATCCCGGGAGGTCGGACTGCAGGAAGGAGACAGGAGTAATCGGTAAGTTAGAACTTCGTTTTTTTTACAGGTTCATGTATTTTGGGATCGCAAGTCACTGTCCATGGTGCTGAAACAGTTTAACTCTTTCATCACCATGCACAGTGAATGTCTCCCGACGTCGCGGACCGGAAATTTTTTTGCCGGGTTCGGCCAAAACGAGTTTGGCCGAACCCGGTGACGTTAGCTTCGGTTGTCGGGGTTCGCTCCTCGCAAAGACACTCCGTTTGGATGCTTGGAAACAGAAAAGCACGTGGTGCTTTTCTGTTTCCATTCATCCTTTTGACAGCTCGTGCTCTGTTTCAGTCGGTTCGCACGGAAGTGCTTCCGTGTGACCTGCCTGGTTTTCACGCACCCATTGACTTCAATGGGTGCGTGATGCGTGAAATACGCAGAGTTATTGAACCTGTCGCGTATTTTGCGCAGCGAACAAACGCTGCGCAAAATACACGGACTGTGTGTACTGCCCCATAGACTTCTATAGGGCATTGCGTGCCGCGCGAAAACCACGCGGCCTACACGCTGCCAAATCACGCTCGTGTGAATCCCCCCTTAGATGAATTCCTTAGATGGTGTAGTTTCCAAAAATGGTTTTGGTTTTTTGGGGCGTTTCCTTTTTGTTTTGGCACCACTAGTCCTCTTCACGCCTGACATGATGCCTAAAATATCTAATAAAAAGAAGACCCAAAATCCACTATGTGCTCCATTGCTTCTGAAACCTGTGTTAGTCCATTATCACACTAGGGCCACAGGTGGGATATTTCTAAAAACTGCTGAATCTGGGCAATAAATATTGAGTTGTATTTCTCTGATAAAACCGTCTGTGTTACAGAAAAAAAATAGATTAAAATGGAATTTCTGCAAAAAAAAAAGAAATTTGTAAATTTCACCTCCACTTTGCTTTAATTCCTTTGAAACGCTTAAAATGTTAAGAAACTTTCTAAATGCTATTTTGAATACTTTGAGAGGTGCTGTTTTTAAAATTGAGTGATTTATGGGGTGTTTCTAATGTATGTGCCCCTGAAACCACTTTAGAACTAGTCCCTAAAAAAAAAGGCTTTTGACATTTTCAGGAAAATGTGAGAAATTTCTGCTACACTTTTTTATAAGCCTTGTGACATCCTAGAAAAAATAAAAACATGTTCAAATAACGATGCCATCATAAAGCAGACATATGGTAAATGTTAATTAGTAACTATTCTGTGTGGTATATTTTGTCTTAATTTAGATAAATGCTAATTTTTGCACATTTTCAAATTTTTTTTTTTTTTGTGTTTTCACAAATAAGCACTGAATGTATCAACCAAATTTTACCTCTGACATAAAGAACAATGTGTATTCTCAGAATCGTTTGTATAGGTAAAATCATTCCAAAGTGATTACCACATAAAGTGACACATGTCACACTTGAAAAATGAGGCTCTGTCAGGAAGGTCAAAAGTGGCTGCAGTGGGAAGGGGTAAAAGACTAACACATATAGTTACGTTCTAGCTGCAGAAGGCATCGGTAGCTAAAATGTAACTATAGAGGTCATCTAGTTTTTAATATACTTCAGGCCTTATTTATCAAGACTAATTGGTATGGTCGGCACTCCGTATATGATTCTGAGGTATGGAGCCCGCAGAAGACCGTGTAAGGTCACAACAGGAGATACAAGAAATCCGCGGCACTCAGTGTTAAAGGGAACTTGTCACTAGATATAAGGGCACTAAATCACCAGCATGTTATACTGCTTTGGAAATGGCATCTTAAATGTGCCCCTCTCAAAACTGTCCATTTTCAGCATTTTGGCTAAAAAGAAGTTATAATACAGCGTCCGCTGAATGTAAATGACAAGAGAACAGTCCTGAGGGCAGCATAATGTAGATAACATGTTGTCAGAATTATCTTCTCAGAAAATGATGTGGCTGCGCTTACCTTAATCACTGTTTTTTTTTTAAATGCCACTGCAACTGAATACAAAAAACTATGTATGTAAAAAAAAAAAATAAAAAAAAATCCTGGACTGTGGCTATTGTGTTAACACCGGATTTACTAATATATGGCATGGTGATTTAAACTTATCTTGGTGTTAATGATATTTTTGTTTTTCTTATACAGAAAAAACAAAATGAATTCAGTTGAATTCCGAGACGAGGATGATGATACTGAAGGTATGTCCTCATACTACTTCAGTTTATTACTAATAATATGTTTATTCATATATAGCACGATCATCTTCCATGGTACTTTACATAGTTTTAAAATTTCAAACAAATGAGATTAGATACATTAGAGAGCAAGAACCCTAGTTCTCTTAAAAGATTTTTCCAAGCTTATAAAAAAAAAAAAAAAAAAAAAGACAGAAATGTACCTATATGTGTTTGAATGCTCACCAAGTGATGTCACCATAGTTCAGAAGTAGTTATTTTAAAATTTTATTATCTTACCCATCTCTGTATTGCATCTTTGTTTTGATGCTGCCATGGCTTAAAGAATTTGACTGGAATCGACAATCCTTGTCTGATCGACAAACCCCATGTTCCTTCTTAATGCACCCCCAGCAGTGAAGGGGAGCTTGAATGGAGTTGTGGTCATGCATGCGCTCACCGCTCCATTCAATGTCTATGGCACTGACGCAAAAAGCCGAGCGATGTATTTGCCATTTTCCGTAATTTCCATAGACTTTGAATAGAGTGGCAGCGTGCAGGTTCGACTCCTGCTCCATTCAATGTCCTCTTTACTGCGGTCGAACAGGGGGTTCCGGACCCCTGTTCTCGTGATCTGTGGGCCCCCCAGCGATCAGACCATTATCACCTTTCCTGTGGATAGCTGATAATTGTCGTTTCAGGTACGACTTTAAATCGAACCTGTCAGTGACTTTATGCTTCCCTTTTTTATGCTACCCTACCAAATGGCAACAATAAAAACGGCAACCTGTGCCACTAAAACAAGCCCTCATAAAGATAAGTCGACGGAAAAATAAAATGTATTTCTCTTGGAATGTAGAGACACAAAAATGACTTTTTTTTTCCCCCATAAAACATGTTGTTCTTGTTCAAAAGTACTAAAATGTAAAGAGTTAACTTTTCGTACCAACCTGTAGAATAAAGTTAACAAGTTATTTTTACTGGACCGTAAACCACACCAAAATAATAAAAAGGCTAAAAACAATTGTGGTATTGCTGGCTTTTTTTTTACAGTACCCCAAAAAATCTATTTAGAAAGCTAATCAATAAATTATATCAACCCCAAAATGGTGCCATTGAAAAATACAACTCCCGCAAAAAACAAGGCTTCATACTGCTACATACATCGACTGAAAAATAAAAAAGCTTTGGCTCTTCGAATACGATGATGAAGAAACGAGAAAAAAAAATAGCCTGGTCCTTCAAGGCTCAAAATGGGCTGATCAATAAGGGGTTAAAATAAACATGCACTCTCAACTGATATAACCGAGCATATTTATGCAGGAGTTGAAGGAGACTGCTGACAGCTATCTTAGGGCTCATTCAAATGAGCGTGTTCCGCATCCTTGTGCTGTCAGTTGAAATAACTCACCGCACACGAACAAGTCAATTGGGCTATTCAGACATGCGTGATTTTTCACGCAGCGAGCGTCCGTTGCGTGAAACTCACTTCATGTCCTATATTGGTCCGTTGTCGCCAATTGAAGTCTACGGATGCATGAAAAACACGGACAGCACACGGACGACATCCGTGTGCTCTCCGTGTTTCACACATCAATCGCTAAAGAAATGCAGAGAAATAAAAAAAGGAAGTGCTTGCCGAGGATAATTACGTACGTGAAAAATGGATGCCACACGCAAAGCACACTGATTGGACACGGACATGAAATTCAGGAAATACGGTCCGTTTTTTGCGCACGCAAATCTGACATGCTCGTGTGAATGTAGCCTAAAGTATATGGCCAGCATAAGTGTGTAGTCACACGCTGCAGATTTTGTTGCAGATATTTCTGCATCTGAAAATCCGTTCCATTCATCTGAATTTGGTTGTTTCTGCAGCAAGTGCATGGATTTCTACAAGTTCTAATGAGATAAATGGAACACATTTTGAATCGCAGAAATTTCTGCAACAAAATCTGCCACGTGTGACTACACCTTTTTAGGCCGAATTCAGATGACCGTAGTATACGTCCGTGTGACGGCCGTTCAAACCATGGCCTCACACGGACGATGGTATTTCAATGGGGCCGTTTACACGGCCGTTGTTTCAACGGACCGTTTGAAGGGTCCATTGAAAAATAAAACATGTCCTATATTGTTCCGTTTCCACAGATCCCTCAACGAGTATGGGGATCAGTGAAAACGGAACCCGCACGTGGGCAAGTCTGACGTGAAAAACTGCCGTCAGAGTTTCCTCACGTTCGTCTGAATTCGGCCTTAGAGGAACAGAAAGCTGTACACTGGCTAATGTCTTTAAAAGATGGTTCTTGATTAGCAGCTAATAATTTGGCTAATTAATTAACACATGCGTTGTGGTTTCCCTTTATAACAGAAACCACGTAGCCATGACGGATACAGCATATAGCTGACGCATAGCCACGACACACAACTGATACCATCATTGCCCTTGAAGAAACCTACGATTGTCTGACCATATTCTTTGTTAGGGTATACTTCGGTATGGCTTGGTGTTTAGCTGCGCCTCAGCCGCACAGCGTGCACTACATGTGTCCTAAGCCTTATGTTAACTAATAAGATCTAGAAATAAGCTATTTAATGTAATTTATATCTCATTTACTTCAGGGGAGACCTTAATCTGTTCCTTCTTTTCTTCACCTTAGAGAGTAAGGGTGCAGTCATATGCATCAGATTTTGTTGCAACTGAAAATCCGTTACATTCATCTGAATGAAAAACAGATAAATTAAACTGAGTTTCAGTCGCAGAACATTTCTGCAACAAATTTGCCGCATGTGACTGCAACCTTATATTGACTAGCATCTGCAGAATTACTGTCACCTGCTTTGTATACCTTCGTAAATATTCATTATTTGATGTCAGTGTTCTCTGAACCTTACAGTTAAAATTGTAAAAGTGGAATCATCAGGAGAAGAGAATCGACTGGTTTGTTCCCGTTCCACTTCTGTACGGAAGCTAATTCCAGAAGGTACCCTGAACTGTCAGTCCAGTAAACGGAAACAAGTTCATAACATATCTGAAACTTCAAGCAATGATGCTGAAATTTTAACAATTTTGAAGAAAAGACGAGTCGTCCCAGAGGTGATTAAAACTGGCTTTTTGGGAAAGCTAGTTTTACTTTTGTACTTATGGGGTATTCAAATACTAGACATTTATGGTATATCTACAAGATGTCTTGGACCTGCTCCTATCTTCAGAATGGCTGTCCTCTGTGGCTGTGCCATAAGTCTAATAAGGAAACAAACCTTTAAGTTTAAATTGGGTTAATAAAGGGTAGTAGAAAAAAAACAGGATGTTCTAAAAGCAAAGGCTCCTTTACACTGGACAATTATCATAAATCCATTTTCCGAACAATTGTATTGATAAGGGCCAGTGTGAATGCAGGAACAGATCAACACAAAATAGAACTATGTTTGATTGATTGTGCCATCGTAAAATTCATGGTTCTAGGCGGCATAATCCTGTAAATGCCGATCTTAACGGCATTTATAATAAGCATTGTTGCCTAGCGCATGTCTCTCATGCCGTCGCTAGGCAACATTGACTCTCTAAGGACCTCTAACAGCTTAGGAGCTTTAGGTACACAGAAACTAAATGAATAATAAAAAGTATACAGAAGAAAATTTGCAGCAGACTTGCGGACAGGTCTGTTGGAAGAAAAGAGGGGGGAAATGGCTGATTTGCAAAGACATATGTAAAATAATTCCTTGTATATTAAAGTAAAATCTTTTTTCTGTCCCTTGAGGAATGTGTTGTGAAGGGACACACTGAATCACTGACACAAATGATTCTAGATTGCTTAACCTGTATATAATGTATTCTGTATGTATAGTCCATTCTCATATTGAGCAGATATTATATTTCACTTAAGGCCCTTTTACACGGGCCAGTGATACAGCAAATGAGCGTTCATATAAACGCTCCTTCCCGATCGTTACCCTCTGTAAACAGGGCAATGATCAGCCTATAAACGAGCAAACACTCATTCATCAGCTGATCATATAGTTTATGCAGCAATAAAAATCATCGTTGTCGGCAGCACCTCTCCCTGTGTAAACAGGGAGAGGTGCTGCCGACATGATGAAAATGCATGATGAAGAGTGATCATAGTAACGACTGCTCGTCCCCATCCATAAACAACTTGTGAAAGAAGCAAACGATCAAAGAGCTGTCTCGTTGATCGGCACCTGTATTCACGGCCCATATTGGCTGGGGCAAATGGACCTTAATTCTACTTTCAACATGTTCTGATTTTTCATGTCTTATATAATTTCATCAACTGTAGAATCATGCACTCTTACCTCATGTTTATATTGTCATACTTTAGTGCTCCCATATCTAGCGCATGTATGTTAATTACATATCTTTTGCATTTTAGAGTCTGCTTTCATACATAAAAAACAGAGAGTCTGAACCTTCAAACCTGGAGTTAAGAAATAATTCTGAGCGCAATAATGCTTCTCCGGATGAAGGAGAGGAAATGTTCAATGAATTTACTTTATCTTATAAGAAACCTTTATATGGGATTTCCCATAAAATCACAGAGAAAAGAAATCCTATAACATCGGATCTGGTGTCCTCTAATGACATTTATGACAGAGGAAATCAGGTCAGCACTTCAAATATTCGCATATTTACTGACTTGCGTAAACGAGATTCTAGCAGCAATGGTATGAGTCCACCAATGAGTGATGACTCAAACGTATACTCTTTAATACAAAAAATGTTCTTCACCCTCAACACTCTTAATTCCAATATGACACAGCTCCACAGTAAAGTTGACCTTCTGTCTCTTGAGGTAAATAGAATAAAGAAAAAAGTGAGCCCACTTGAAATGGTGGCAGAATTTCATCCACCGCCTGAGTATCAGCTAACTATCGCTGAGCTAAAGCAGGTAATGGATCAGAGTACCTCCGCAGGCGATCTAGCATGTCGGTTATTGGTTCAACTGTTTCCAGAGCTTTTTGGAAGTAATGCATTGCCTAGAAACTGTAGCACTTGTGGATTCTTCAGTAAAAATGAACTTGAGTCACTTCATCTCCAGTTGATCAGGAACTACGTTGAAGCGTGTTATCCCTCTGTCAAGAACAATACTGTGTGGCAAGCTGATGTCTTGCCTCAGGTAAATGATTTCTTTAATAGGTTTTGGGCTGAAAGAGAAATGGAAAGCACCCACCATGGAATGCAGACCCCCAGTTTTTTGGAAAGTTCGCCAAGTCAAAGCGCTGACTTTGTTGAAAATAATGAGTTGGAAAATGGCAGTTTGGAGAGGGACAATCCCCTTGTCTCCGAGTATGCCCTCAATTCACAGGACCTAAGTGAATATTTAGAAGAGGCTTCATCTGCAGGTGAATTTGCTGTATTTTTGTTTCATCGATTATTTCCTGAAATATTTAGCCAAAGAAAATTTGGAGACCGGTATTTTGGAGACCCTGAAGGTTTTACTCTAGATCCACACAGATTACAACTGATCCGCCAATACACAGAGATTTATTTTCCAGAAGTACAAGAAGAAGAAGTTTGGCTGCAGCAGTGTGTGCATAGAATAAATGATGAGCTGGAAAGCATATTTATGGATGGCAGTGAATGTGATGATGCCAGGGATGACTGTTTTGAGTCAAACTTGCCCGATGATTTGTCCGTTGTAAAGATAGAAGACGGTGCAGATACTGAAAAGCCGGGAAGGAGATCTAAGAAAATTTGGCTCGTTCCATTTGATTTCAATAAAGTTAACATTCCGCTACCAGACTTTGAGGTCCCTTTTAAACAATTCCTGCTTAGCAAAGAGCAAATTAAAAATATATATGAGACTAGCTTGTCAATTGGAAACTTTGCTTCACGACTTCTAGTTCATTTGTTTCCTGAACTTTTCACACATGAGAACTTGAGAAAACAATATAACTGCAGTGGATCACTAGGGAAGAAACCGCTTGATCCTGTTCGCATAAAACTTATCCGACATTATGTTCAAATACTTTATCCCAGGGCAAAGAATGATAGAGTTTGGACTCTGGAATTTGTAGGAAAGCTGGATGAGAGGTGTCGACGAAGGGATACTGAGCAAAGGAGATCTTACCAGCAGCAGAGGAAGGTCTACGTTCCAATGCCTGAGGGGCGAGACTTTGCATCTTTTGACTTAAACACCGAAAGATACAGAGATCTAGTTGAAGGACCACCTCTCCCTCCTGAACGTAGCACAAAGGACTTTTGTAAAATACCACTAGATAAGATTGCGGTTCCACCTCCAGACTTTCCTGTGCCTTCAGTGTACCTTTTAAGTGACAAAGAAATTAGGGACATTGTTCAGCAGAGTCTTTCTGTTGGAAATTTTGCTGCCAGGCTATTGGTAAGACTTTTTTCAGAGTTGTTTACTCCAGAAAATTTAAGGCTACAATATAACCACTCAGGTGCATGCAATAAGAAGCAGCTTGATCCTGTAAGACTGAGGCTAATTCGACATTATGTGGAGGCGGTGTACCCTGTGGACAAGATGGAGGAAGTATGGCATTACGAATGTATTCCTAGTATTGATGAAAGGTGCAGACGCCCAAACAGAAAAAAATGTGATATACTTAAAAAAGCTACAAAAATCAAATAAACACCTGCTGAAGAAAAACTGTTCGTAAAATATTCTAATTGTTTTTGTAGAAATTTTATAGTGCTGCTTCAACATGTTTGTCTTCTGGATATTACAGGTGTAGGACTGTTTTTAGTACTTTTCCATAATGTGAGACTGACTGCATATTTGCACTCCATTTTTAAATCGTGGTTTTGTTTTTGTATTATCTACCCTGTTGAGTTCCAGGGTTATATCATATTTAGTATTTTTTTCCCCCTAACGTTTTATTTTTGAAAGTAATATTTCTGCTGCATACAATGTTTTGTAAGCTCTTATGATATTGATAGGTTGACTAGTATTTTTATTGATAAGCTAAGATTTATTAGACACATTCAAACATCATATGACCTTGTTTATGGTCCTGTATTGCATAAATTCTCCAGAGAATTGGTTTTCCACAGAGCAGTGCTTATCGTAAGATTGTAACAATTTCACTATTTTTCGAATTATTTGTGCTAGAAATACTAAATTTTATTAAGAATAAAAATGTTGTTGAGCTTTAAAAGTGGAGATGAAAACCGAAAACTAGGTAATATATATTTTTAATACGTAACAAAAGTGTCTTCTCAAAGCCCTACATTTTAAAAAAAAAAAATTGGCAGGATTAGGCCTTACTCACACAAACGTGTCCATTTTGCGCTTGTAAAAAAACGCAGCATTTTTCTTGCGTTGCAGTTCCGTGTGACATCAGTGTACGGTGCGTGTCTGTGTTTTTTTTACGTGCGTATGTTACACGTTTTTTACATCAGCAAAATAAACTGAAGGAGGTGTTGTTTTTATTTTTCTCATCATTTCTTTAGCAAGTGTTGTGTGAATCACGGACCGCACACGGATGACGCCCGTGTGCTGTCCATGATTTTTACGTACCCATTGACTTTAATGGGTGCGTGATGCGCAAAAAAAAAAATACAATGGAGCGGACCTCAATAGTTGGTGGGCGTGCAACAGTTAAATTCAAAAAAGGCTGCCTGCCGGCAAAAAACGCACAAGTATAGGACATGCAGTGAGGTTCATGCAATGGACACGCTGCGTGAAAAACACAATGTCTGAATGGCCCTATTGAATTGCATAGGTCCATGTGTTGACTGTTGTTTTAACGAGCGTAACACGGACGTGAAATACGCTTGTGTGAATAAGGCCTTAGACAAGTCAGAGCACTATATTTGTTTTCTGTAATATACAATGTTATGTGAAAGGAATTTGTTTTGGTGTCCAGTGGATACTAGTGGATAACACTAAGTGCTTGTTTACACAAGCATATTTCAAGTCTGTCTTGCTTTTATATATTTACGTTTTCACCAAAACCAGGTTTAGATACCAGCAAGGATAAGTAGGCAATCCCTTATGTCCCTCCTTAAATAAAGGAAGTATAATTTATATGATATTTATATATGGTTTTTATATCTACTTCTAGTATATATGCAGACAAAGTGTGAGCTTGAGCCTTAAAAGGGGTTGTCCACTTTGGAAAAGGCCTTTTTTGTTGCAAGGATCTTCCAACTTCTAGGATCCACAATGATCATATATAATCTGCACAGGAACCTGGCAGCAAGTGTATCAGTTCTGTTTTAAGCAACTAAGGCTATGTTCACATCAGCGTTGGTTTCCGTTGAGGGATTCCGTCTAACCTCTGTGTCGGAGGAACCCCTCAACGCAAAGGCAAACGGAAATCATAGGTTCCGTTTGCATTAGCATTTATATCAATGGTAATGCTTCCGTTGCTTATGGTTTCCGTTTGTCTCTGTTGTGTAAGGTTTCTCTTGTTTTTGTTTTTTTTGACGGAATTAATAACGCAGTCGACTGCTCTATTCTGCATAACTTCTGTAGACTACAAGGGAGAGAGCCGCACATATGCGGCGCCATCTCCTTTTCCCTGGATTGCTAAACAGGGGAGAAGGGGATCCCATTTCTTTCAGTTGGGGGTCCCAAGAGCTGAACCCGCCCTACCTATCAGACATTTTGAGGCATATAGTGTCAATATACCAAAAATAAGGTATTCGAATGCACCACTACCAATTGCCACAATAAACCTTAAAGGGGTATTTGCATCTGACAATGGGGCCTTCAGACAAGAAAAGGTTGTACGCCCCTGATATATTGCTTCGTGGACATGCTGAGCTCTTCAGAGTGAGGGCAGATTCAGACGAACGTTGCGTTTTTGCGCGCGCAAACAACGCAGCGTTTTGCGTGCGCAAAAACCATTTGACAGCTGCGTGTGTCATCCGTGTATGATGCGCGGCTGCGTGATTTTCGCGTAGCCGCCATCATAGAGATGAGGCTAGTCGACGCCCGTCACTGTCCAAGGTGCTGAAAGAGCTAACTGATCGGCAGTAACCCTTTCAGCACCCTCGACAGTGAATGCCGAACACAATATACAGCAACCTGTTAAAAAAAAAGAAAAAGTTCGTACTTACCGAGATCTTCCCTCCCGGCCGTTGCCTTGGTGACGCGTCCTTGGTGACGCGCCTCTCTTGACATCGGGCCCCACCTCCCTGGATGACGCGGCAGTCCATGTGACCGCTGCAGCCTGTGCTTGGCCTGTGATTGGCTGGAGCTGTCACTTGGACTGAATTGTCATCCCGGGAGGTCAGACTGGAGGAAGAAGCCGGGAGTTATCGGTAAGTCAGAACTTCGTTTTTTTTTTTACAGGTTCATGTATATTGGGATCGGAAGTCACTGTCCATGGTGCTGAAACAGTTGAACTCTTTCAGCACCCTGGACAGTGACTATCTCCTGACGTCGCGTACCGGAAATTTTTTTGCCGGGTTCGGCCAAAACGAGTTCGGCCGAACCCGGTGAAGTTCGGTTCGATTGTCCGGGTTCGCTCATCTCAAAGACACTCCATTTGGATGTTTGGAAACAGAAAAGCACGTGGTGCTTTTCTGTTTACATTCATCCTTTTGACAGCTGGTGCGCTGTTTCAGTCGGTTCGCACGGAAGTGCTTCCGTGCGACCTGCGTGGTTTTCACGCACCCATTGACTTCAATGGGTGCGTGATGCGCGAAATACGCGGAGATATTGAACCTGTCGCGTTTTGTACGCAGCGAACAAATGCTGCGCACAAATCACGCACTGTTTGAACTGCCCCATTGACTTCTATAGGGCTGTGCGTGGCGCGCGAAAAATACGCGGCCTGCACGCACGAAAATCACGCTCGTGTGAATCCCCCCTAAGGGACTCTTTCTCCATTCTGGATAATTAAGAGATGGAGTCCTTAATGCGGATCTATTAACTTTCCTAATAAGGTATTTTTAAACCAGACAAGCGGGGTCCATCCCAGAGAAATTGTGGGTACATGCGCTGAAATCACTGCTATTGGCAATCTGTTTTGTTAATTCATTATTATTATTATTATTATTATGGCTAGCTATTCGCATGATTCTCCTGAAATATTCTGTTGACTTTGAAAATGTTCATATTAATTACTTGCCATCTTCCTATATGTGAACATCCTAGTAATAGCTATCCTTGTAAAGAAAAGGTGACTTATCTGATATGCCAAATTTATTTTAATACCACAGTTATGGGACGATATTTTACCAGTTTTTATGTTATGAACTGTTCCTTCTGTTTGACCCAAGTGCTTGGTGACTACATTGGGGTGCAGATTAGCCCCACGTAAGGGAAATTTCCATCTTCAAGTCATAAAAAGCTAGATTTTATCCACAAAAACCTAGTTTTCTAATTAATTAATTTAGTGTACGTGTGTGTGTGTGTGTGTGTATGTGTGTGTGTGTGTGTGTGTGTGTGTGTGTATAATATATACAAATTCTTCCACATAAACAACCCTTTACCAGTCTCAAAACCCCCAGCTCTAGTCCCATTATCACCTTTTTTATTTTCTATCTATCTGCATTTCTCTCCCAGGCCTCTATTTGAATTGCTGTCTGTAAACACGACTGTTAGGAGGCTGGACTCTGCAATCATGTTACGTGTCATGTACATTAGTTCCATGTTGTTTTCTCACTGAGCTTGGGTTTTAATTGTATGTGTATGCATGAAATTTCCATAGCGGTTTTTTTTTCCAGCACAAACATCTTGTACCCTGTGCTGCCCGGCTGCGAAAAAAAAGGCAGAGGGCTTCTCTCTTTCCACAATGGGCACAATCTAACAGGAGCCTGGAGAGTACAGCACAGACCATCGGAGGTCTGTGCTGTATTATCTTAGAAAGGAGGTAGAAATGGTTACATTTCGGTGTGTGTGCGTGCGTGTGTGTGTATATATATATATATATATATATGTATATATATATATATATATATATATATATATATATATATATATATATATAATTTATTTTTTTAATAACTAGAGGTACACTTGGAATGTAATCTAATAAATTTAGCCCCTCTTTTTATAAGACTTGCAAAGAATGGAGTGGGTCTTGCCAACACAGCCCAACATTGTCAGGTTGTACTAGTAAAAAGGCGGATTTTGCAAGTTAAGGATCATACCCATGGCTGTAATGTGGATCTGTTTGTACGGATCTGTAAAATGATGCCCATAGAATTCTGTTGGGCCATGCTGTAACTCTTTTTGCCTAATATTGTACATGAAGGTCCTTTTCTTTTTTTTCTTTTTTTTTTGTACTGTACGGAAAAAAAACAATGTGAAGTGCCCCGTTCACATGCAGAGAATGCAGTGCCCCATGGAGATGCCATATTGCAACACACAGAGCGCCATAGGCCCACAATAGAGACCCATTGGGAATTTGTGTGCCCCTGTATATGCTTAACGTGCATGATAATGCTGTCTGGATGGACCCTAATGAGAACTAGCGCATCTACTAAAAATGGGCTAAATTAATTATTAAAGCAATTTCTTGTTGATACAGTACTGTCAAATGATTATGATGACTTTAGGCTTCGTTTACATATGCGTCAGGGCTCTATTCTGACATCCCTTTGGAGATTTCAATTGGAATGGAGCCCTGACTGGAACAAACGGAAACCATAGGTTTTCGTTTGCATCGCCATTGATTTCAATAGTGGCGGATCCGGTGCCAATGCTTTTTGATTGTCCCAGTTGTGCAAGGGTTCCATCGTTTTGGCAGGATCAATACCGTAGTCGACTACACTATTGATTCCATCAAAATGACGGAACCCTTAAACAACGATGACAAATGGAAACCGTTGGCACCGGATCAGTCACCATTGAAATAAATGGTGATACAAACGGAAACCTATAGTTTCCGTTTGTTTCAGTCAGGGTCCCGTTCTGACGGGAAGCTCCGACTGAACATCAAAACGGGACCCTGATGCAGATGTGAACGAAGCCTTAGGTGGAAGCCAAGAAACACTATATCGTGTCAGTTGTGCCTGATAAAGAGATTAGATGAGTACACATAATACCAGTGATGCCCATCTGTAGAAACGTGATCTTTTTCAATATGGATAATTATCTCAATGGCTCTAGACTAGGCACCATAGCAGATCTTGCATTGGGTTTGGGTCAGCAAGATGTTTGGTTATAGTGTAATATCCTATCCATCAGCACATATATTAGTATTCATATTATTGTTAACACCCTGTGTCTTATATTGCCATGACAATAGTGAAATATGTTACATTTTCTTTTGTCTTACTGCAATGCGCCAGTAAGTAACCTAAATCTATGTTCACTTAGGCCAGGATAACACACTGTTTTGACTTGTTTTATTTTAGCCAAGCACAGGATTGGACACAAAATAAAGCAGATGTATGTCTTTTCTTTATACTTTTCCATCCTTTTGGATCCACTTCTGGCTTTGGCTTAAAAAAAAAACTGATCCAAAAACTAATTAGAAAACTCTGTGTGTGTGTGATCCTGGCCTCAAGAGAACAGACCTTTTACCTCTTAAAAATTTACTTACTGTTACACATAAATTTAGAAATGAATTCTACTGTTGCTCCACACGGTTAAATGGTAAAATCTCTGCACCCTGAAAATGCTGCTAGGGCGGTGTGATCTGCTTGCATGTGTATATGAATTCTATTGAGTTCAATAGGAGCTGTGTTCACCGGTAAGTGGATTGCTTAGGCTGCGTTCAGATCTGCGTTGTGGCTTTCGTTCTAGCGGATCTGTCAGAGGACCACAAGAACAGAAGTTAACGTTTCCGTCAAAAAACCTATTGATTTCAATGGGTTTTATTTTTGCATCAGTTGTACTCAGTTAGGCTCCGTTCCGTTAGGTTTAAGTTTTTTGACAGAAGAAATACCGTAGTCTTCTGCGCTATAGTTTGATGGAAACCTGACGGAACCAGGAGCTTTCCGGGTCTTTTTTTAACATTGAAGTCAATGAATGATAGATACAAACTGATATGCCATCCGTTTGTATCCGTTCTGCATTACGTTTAACTGGTTTATTTTTTTTCTGCACATGCGTAGAATAAAAATGAAAGATGCAAAGATAAAAACTGATCCGTTAACACTGATGAAAAATCCGGTAAACTGATCCGTCAAAAACCAACATATTTTACCTTCCGTTCCATTCAGTCCAGCATCAGTCAGTCTGTCCGTTTTTTTTCAACGGATCCGCTAAAACGGATGCCACAATGCAGATGGGACAAGCTCCCATGACTTTGACATTGACTAATACACAGGTTTGTCTTCTCTTGTAGTCAGTTACTATGGAGACACATAGTTTTATTTATTTATTTTTTACTATAGCAATTAAGAGTTGCAACGGTCGACATTCTTTAAGACATTGGAACTACTGTCGTAAAAGTATTAATTTTGTTAAAATAGGTCTAATTTAAGTCGTTCATTAAGGGAATCTGTTACGTTGAATATACAGGTCTGATTTGCAGGCCTTCTGTTATAGGGCAGGAAGAGCTGAGCAGACTGAAATATAGTTCTCTTGGAAACAATTCAGCATAACCTGTACTTCTGTACTCTACTCGTTTAAAGCGGTTGTCCAGGTCTTTTTTTTTTTTATTTGAAAAATAGGAAATCATAAAGTTTTCTAATATACATGTATTAGAAATTCTGCTCACATACATTTATTATAGTGCGTGAGTCCCCTGTCACAGTGGAATGGTACAGCCCACAGATTAGTCCTGTGTAAAACACCCACAGGCTAACTGAATGTGACTAAATATGGCGTCAGTCATATGAACGCACGCACACACACACACACACACACACACACACACACACACACACACACACACACACACACTACATGTATTGGGGCCACATAGAGGACATCCATGGGCTAAGCGAATAGGACTAATGGTGGAATAATGAGGAGCAACTACTTCGCTGTGCATGTAATTTAACCGCTTACCGACTGCCAATACGCCGGCAGCCGTTAAGGGTACTTATGCCAGAGCACTGCCTTTTCACGACGCTATGTCATAAGCCCGGCACGGGTGTCCGGTGCCAGCTAAAGCGGGTGTCGGGTGGCCTAAAGACATCGAGTGAGCGCCGCAATAGTGAGCGCCGCATCCAAGTGGTTTTGGAGGGAGGGTGCTCTCTTTTTCACCCCATCGGCACCCTGCAATTGTAATCGCAGGGTGCCGATGGCTTCTATGTTTTAGGGTATGTTCACCCGGGCTATTTTCAGCCGTTTTTCGGGCCGTAAACGCCCCGAAAAACGGCTGAAAAATTGGAAGCAGAACACCTCCAAACATCTGCCCATTGATTTCAATGGGAAAAACGGCGTTCTGTTCCAACGGGCCGTTTTTTTACGCGGCCGTGTAAAAAAACTCCCGTGAAAAAGAAGTGCATGTCATTTCTTGAGCCGTTTTTAATTGACTCTAGAAAAACGGCTCCAAAAACGGCCATAAAAAACGCAGTGAAAAATGCGAGCTGCTAAAATAACGGCTGAAAATCAGGAGCTGTTTACATTGAAAACAGCTCTGTATTTTCAGACGTTGCTTTAGTAAGCGTGTGAACATACCCTTACACTGACTGGTAATAATACGCTGCAATACAGAAGTGTATTATAAAAGCGATCAGAAGATCGCATAGTGAACTTCCCTGGTCGGACTAAAAATAAAGTTATCAATAAGTTTAATAAAGTTTATAATAAATAAATAAAAATCCAAAATAAAAAAAAATGACAAACCCACTTTTTCCCTTCTAAAACACTTTAATATGTAAAAACAATTTTTTTTTTTAAAACATTACACAAATTTGGTATCGCCACATCCGTAACAACCCCACCTATAAAGATATTACGTTATTTAACCTGCACGGTGAACGCTGTAAAAAATTAATTAAACAATGCCAGAATTGCTGTTTTCTGTTCATCCTGCCTTCAAAAAAATTTCATAAAAAGTGATCAAAAGGTCGCATGTACTCCAAAACGGTACCAATAAAAACTAGAAGTAGTCCCACAAAAAAACAGCCCCCATACAGCTGAATCTGCGTAAAAATAAAACTATTATGGCTCTTAAAACATGGCAATACAAAAACAAATAATTTTGGGGAAAAAGTGATTTTACTGTGTAAAAGTAGTAAAACATACAAAATCTTTATAAATTTGGTATCGCTACAATCGTAATGACCCACTGAATAAAGTTATTATGTTATTTATACCATACAGTAAACAGCGTAAATCTAAGACACAAAAAAGAGTGGCAAAATGTATGGGTTTTTTTTCCATTACCGCCCAAAAAAATTAATAAAAGTTAATCAATAAATTATATGTACCCCAAAATGGTGCTATTAAAAAATTCAACTTGTCCCGCAAAAGACAAGACTTTATACAGATATGTCAACACAAAAATAAAAAAGTTATAGCACTTGGAAAGCGATGATGGAAAAAACTTTAAAAATAGCTTGGTCATTATGGTTTAAAATAGGCTGGTCATTAAGGGGTTAATGTATCTAGATGATTTTTTTAAAATGGCTGCCGTTGTTAAATATAAAAAAAAAACAACAACACAGAGGAGACCGGGAGAAGAATAAGAGCTGCTCCTCACAGACACTGACAGACATGATGATGAGATGTTGCTGTAGGTAGAAATACTTTATAACTTCTGCTCCTCATTAATCTATTATTCACCTGTTCGATACCTGGACAGTGTCACCTGAATGCCAGGGCTCACATGATGTGGGTCACATTACTGCCGCCATATTTAGTCCATTCAGTTATCTTATGGGTGCATTAATATGTAGGCTATACCATTTATTTTTTTTATTAGATTTTTTTTTTAGACAAAGGCAACTACACTGGTATGTGATCTGAATTTTACATATGTTTTATTTGCTATTCTATTAATTAAATTAATAAAACAAATTAAAGTGGACAACCCCTTTAAATCCTTTAGGCCTCATTTACACGAGCGTAATATACGCGTGTGCTTTTCACGCGTGTCGTACGCACCTATATTACTCTATGGGGCAGTGCAGACGATGCGTGAATTTTGCGCAGCGCGAGTGCGTTGCGTAAAACTCACGACATGTTCTATAATCGTGCGTTTTTCGCGCATCACGAACCCATTGAAGTCAATGGGTGCGTGAAAACCACGAAGGTCGCACGGAAGCACTTCCGTGCGAACTGCGTGATTCGCGCAAGAGCTGTCAAACTGAATGTAAACAGAAAAGCACCACGTGCTTTTCTGTTTACAAACATCCGAACGGAGTGTCTTAGACATGAGCGAACCAAACTTTACCGAATCCGGCCAAACTCGTTTTGACCGAACCCGGCAGGAGACAGTCACTGTGCAGGGTGCTGAAAGAGTTAAACTGTTTCAGCACCCTGGACAGTGACTTCCGATTCCAATATATGTGAACGTGTAAAAAAAAAAAAAAAAGTTCTGACTTACCGATAACTCCCGGCTTCTTCCTCCAGTCTGACCTCCCGGGATGACAATTCAGTCCAAGTGACAGCTGCAGCCAAGCACAGGCTGCAGCGGTCACATGGACTGCCGCGTCATCCTGGGAGGTGGGGCCAGATGTCAAGAGAGGCGCGTCACCAAGGACGCGTCACCAAGGACGTGTCACCAAGGCAACGGCCGGGAAGTTATCGGTAAGTACGAACCTATTTTTTTTTTTAAACAGGTTACTCGATATGGTGATCGGAATGCACTGTCGAGGGTGCTGAAAGAGTTACTGCCGATCAGTTAACTCTTTCAGCACCATGGACAGTGACTGACGTCGACTAGCCTCATCTCTATGATGGCGGCTGCGCGAAAATCACGCAGCCGCGCATCATACACGGATGACACGGAGCTGTCAAGTGCCTTTTGCGCACGCAAAACGCTGCGTTTTTTTGCGCGCGCAAAACGCACACGCTTGTGTAAATGAGGCCTTACTCTGGGAGTCTAGTGGGTGGTCTCTCTCTGAGTGTATATATGGAGATAACCGTTAATGTTTGAGTAAACCCGCCCACTCGACTCATAAGCAGGGATTTAGATGTATAAAATACAAGTTATACTGAATCTTTTTCCACAAAGCTATATACAATGAAACCTCTCCAAAGACCACCCCTTTGAAAAGACCACCCCCTTATATAGATGAGATTTCCTGTGGCAGATTTTCAGTTCGACCATATTCTATGCATGCTGCCCATTTTCTTTGAGAAGACCACCGTCACGGAACACCACTTTTCAATGCAATTTTGGGTGGACGTCTCAAAGAGGTTTCATTGTATCAATCTGCTCAGCTGCTCCTGCTATATAACATGATGAGAAAGATCTGACTTGCATGTTCAATGTGACAGGTTCCATATAAGTCACATTGAACAAGGTAGGAAAACATGTCATTTGAACATTAAGCAAAACATGTGCTGTCAAAATGCAAGTTTTGTTCAGGTTTGATGCAGTTTTTTGAAGAGTAACTGCTTTTTACAAAACTTTTAGCAAAAATATATCAAGACATATCAGAAATTTTGATCGGTCAGGGTCTGGGTGCTAAGACCCCCACTGTTGCAGGCACGAAGGTGCAGAAGTGCTCAGCTGAGCGCCTGCATCTTCATCTTTGATTGGTGCTTCCTGTTAGACTGCAGACGGCTCACATAGACGTTCTTCAGCCTAATGAGGAGCGCCGATCACAGCAGAAGGTGCATTACGCTCAGCTAAGGACTTCTGCGCTTTCGGTTCACCGTTGATGGGGGTCTCAGCACCAGGACCCACACCGATCAAAACTTCTGATGTGTTTCTGCACTTTTGCAAAACTTTTGATATGTCAGTTATTCTTTAAGCCAACCCACGTATGGATCGTAAAGGGAGAGAAAGCATATTTCAATGCCATCCAGATTTTGACTTCAAAAACTGCTTTCAAAAACCCGGATAAACCTGCACATGTTATAGCGCCCTAATATTTAGTAAAATTTTCCTTTAGTGAAACAAGTGGAATTAATTTAGCTCATGTCTTTAGAACCGTCCATTCTTCGTAGACTTCCATCGGGGGAGATTTATCACAACTGGTGCAAAAGAAAAGTGGAGCAGATGCCCATCGCAACCAATCCGCTTGCAGCTTTAAGTTAAAAAGAACATCTGAAAAACGAGAGCTCGAAGCTGATTGGGGGAGATTTAGCAAAACTGTTGTAAAGGAAAAGAACAGTTGCCCAAACCATCCACAGTGTTGTTCTACAAGTTGAAATCGCAAAAATAATTCTGTGGACCATTGTGTTTTTTTGTTTTTTTTTTATTATATAAATGTATGCAAAATCTGCTTTAAAGAGTTGCAGAAGAAATGTAGTAGTATTACATGGCGGCCATTCAAATGAATTACTGACCACGTTATACATGTAAAGGCTGAATCTGACAGAATATGACATCTATTTTTCCCTAATACATCATATTTTTGCGTTAACAATTCTGATGCTTTATTTTCATGTTCTGGAACCAATACAGTGTTACATTTAGATGTATGATATTTTTGGTACAATCTTATTTAGTCTGTGTTTTAGATTTAAGTTGCCCATTTTATTCAACCGACTTCTAGTTGAAGGAAGCAGCACATCTTGGATTGGCTGTGGACTGACATTCCTGTTGTATTAGTGTGATTTCTACTGAGTTACTATTGTGCAAAATGTTATAATGAGATGTCATATTTACGTCTCCGTACAAACACATTTTGTTTTTAAAAATGTCATAAGGCAAATACTGATGCAGTTGTGATATTTGCACTGAATGCTGTTCTACATCTCAGGTTAGATATACGATATACAGCCACCATTATTATTATTATTTTTTATTTTTTTTTAAGTTTTATAGTTTCACCTGTTTTCGTGTCATCTTTTTGTCATCTAACATTTAATATAAACTTTTATTTTAATGTGTTCGTGGTAACGTGTAATGCACCAATGTTGTTTTTAGCCTATACTAGGGTTAAGTAAATATAATTTTTACCTAAGGAAAATGTCTTTGTGAATTTATTGCATACTTTTTACTTTATCATTATTATTTTTTAATGTATTTACTTGTTACTTTCTCCAAACTCTGTTTCCAATTTTTGTGCTGTTTTTTAATAGATTTTCTGATTAGACCAAAAGCAGCAGTGGGACCTGAAGACAAGAAACGCTTCATACTCGTATACTTTTGTAAATGAACATTACTTTAGCCCTTGTTTATGAGCTGTCCACTTGGGGGCCAATTTTCAATATGAATACGGTTTATTACAGGATTGCAGCACACAAGTATTTTAGAATCGTGTCCCCATAAAATAAATTTCTAGAAACACTTGCTTGTAGTTTTCACTGTAGTTCATCTGGTAAAAAAAGTAAACTTTGTAGGTATAAAGCCATGAGTGATAGGGCAGACTGCAGTTTGAAATAAAAGTTTATATTTCAATGCAATGCATGGTTGGAAATTACAAACAGAATGGTGCATGTGAAAATAACATTAAAGTGAAACTCAGGACACATTTTGATAAAGTAAAATGGACATACAGTATTCGTGTAATTAGACATAACTGGGATGTTAATTCCAAGTTCTGTACATTATAGGTCAGTGGTCCTCAACTGGCGGACCGGGGACGCCAGCTGCGAGGACCTAACAGACCTGCCGTCATAAATGAATTAGAGGAGCGGAACTACCGCCAAAGATCGGCGTACAAGGTCCTAATGCTGGCGTCCGGACGTTGTCTATGGCTTCGCCTGGAAGTGCTAAGGACCTGGTAGCGCTAAGTATATATATTTTGTGTCTGCTCTAAATGAATTTTAAGGGCTCGCTTCCATTGTTTAGGGGGGTGATGCGGGGTCTGAATGACTTTTAGGGGCTAGCCTGGGGTCTAAATTAATTTTCAGGGTCTGAATAAGTTTAGGGGTCTGGGGTCTTTATTTAGGGTTCTAGTCTGAATTATTTAGTCCGATTTTCCCACTAAAAATGAACGTAAACAAGACCACCTCTTTAGGGCCTGTTCACATCTGCGTTGGAGGTTCCATTAATGTCAATAGGTTCTGTCGAGCGCCGACGGTGTCCGTCATGTAACAGAACCGGCGTTTTCGTTGCTCTGCTCCTCTGACGGAGCAGAGCAACGGAAACATTGATGCAGATGTGAACAGGCCCTTACTGTTGGTAGTCAGCTGAAACCTTCACCTGACCACAGACCCAGGTAAGCGAACCTTTACTAAAACTACTTGAGTTCACCTGCTATAGATCCTTAACACCACAGGCAATAACAAAACTGCTGCATGTTATTGCGTTGTACAGGAGACGTTGCCAAAATGACACCCCCTTCTGTGACATTGAGTAGTGTTCTGCAGCTACTGGTATTAGCTGCACTACACAGACTTCCTTTCTCTGCCCACCGCTTGCACATAATGGCACAATAGTGTTTAAAAGCCAAAATTAAACCAATAAAAAGTAGTCAAGACATTCACATGCATCTTTTAGAGCTGTTGGAGAAGCAGGATGTGCACTTCCGACTACATTTTATGGATTTTAGTTAGGCCCCATGCACACGACCGTAAAAATTATCCGTAATTGGACCTATTCTGTTCTATTGGCCGAGGACACCTTTCCGTATCGCTACGGATAGGTGTCCGGGTGGTAGAAATGTTCTGTAAATTATGGAACATGTCCGTTCTTTTGCATTTTACCGGCCGTGCTCCCGAAAATGTGGCCGGCAGTGCCCGCAATCGGGGGACGTGACTACGGTCACAGCTGTGTGCATGGGGCATTAGGCTTTTAACGCTATTGAAAATTCTAACCTATTACACAAATTCATGCTTCGTTAAAACTTCAGTATTTTTCGTTAGTAATTGTAAGCCAAAAAGTATAATAGAAAGATTGCACCTCTTCCGTGTTTTGTACTCACTATTTTTGGCTTACAAATACTGATGCAAAATACAGTCGCGTGTTATTGTTTCAGATGAGAAGATATCCAGCTTAGGTGGGCCACAAGTATGCTGTCTTAGTCCAAGGCTCTTTTCTTTATGTAGTGCGGACTCGGTTCGATAGCAACTTCAATATGAACTATGTTGATGACGCAACTGTGATAATTTTTTTTTTTCTCTTCGAAAAGCGATTAGAATGCATATCGGACCAAAATCAGACATGATTAAAGGGGTTGTCCCACAAAACACATGTATCCCCTATCCACCGGACGGCTCAAGAAGTGACATGCACTTCTTTTTACGAGGCGGTTATTTACGCGGCCGCGTAAAAGACGCCACGTGGGAATGGAATGCCGTTTTTCCCATTGAAATCAATAGGCAGATGTTTGGAGGCATTCAGCCCCCGCATTCTTAGCCGTTTTTTGGGACGTTTATGGCCCGAAAAACGGCTGAAAATAGGTTGTGTGAACATACCCTAAGGGTATGTGCACACGACCTATTTTCAGACGTAATGGAGGCGTTTTACGCCTCGAATTACGCCTGAAAAGACGGCTCCAATACGTCGGCAAACATCTGCCCATTGCTTGCAATGGGTCTTAAGATGTTCTGTGCAGACGAGCTGTAATTTTACGCGTCGCTGTCAAAAGACGGCACGTAAAATTACGCCCGGGTCAAAGAAGTGCATGACACTTCTTGGGACGTAATTGGAGCCGTTTTTCATTGACTCCATTGAAAAACAGCTCCAATTACGTCTAATGGACGCCGCGAAAAACAGGTGCACTTGTAAAAACGTCTGAAATTCAGGAGCTGTATTCTCCTGAAAACAGCTCCGTAATTTCAGACGTATTTGGCGTTTGCGTGTGAACATACCCTAAGGGTGCAGTTACATGTTGCGTATTTGCCTTGTATTTTTACGCTGCAGAAAACTTTACAGTGTTCAATGGGAAAAATATTCCAAGTCCAACATTCCATTAAAGTTTTCCGTCGTGTATTTTTATGCTGCGGAAAAATACGCCACGTGTGACTGCACCCTTTGTCTTTCTTCACACACTTTTTGTGCAACGGGGGGTTTTTTTGCCCAAAAAAACATCTATTAAGTAAAATGGTACATGTAGTTTTTTTTAAAGTTTTACTACCTGAGGTTTTTTTTTTATGTGCCGTTTTTCACATTGTTAATTTTGTGATTCAAGCATCAAATTATACAAATATTCCTCTTTGCAACCAGATGTATTCTGAAAAGCGCAATACGTGCGGCTTTTTTTTTTTTTTTGGAGAGGGAAAAAAAAAAAAAAAAACCTATTGGGGTCTATAGGAGATAAGCACCACTAACCCCACCCACATGGAGACATAAGCATATTGATTGCCATTGTGAGATCCTTTATTCCCGATCAGTATATATGTATTTAATTGATAATGCCTTATTTTCATCCTCTTTGCTTTTATGTTCATGCATTGGCAGCTCTCAGATTTCTCATATACACAAAAATTCTTTTGAGACCTATGGTATGTTATCTACTTTCTCCAGGTGCGGTTCGTCCTTAAGCCCAACCAGGGGTTAGGACTTGGGTCCTGCACATGCATTTTTAACCTATTGTCATGTTTTTTAGACGTTACAATAAAGATACTTTTTCCATTTCAGAGGTGCGGTTTAGTATACATGGTTTCTTTTTTGCTGGTTATTTTAAAAACGCAGCATACGCTATTTTCTCCCGTATTATGGATGGAAAACACCTATTGAAGTCTATGGAGTGATTAAAATACGAATGCATCTATAGTTTGTCTGTATGTGATCCGTATGTCATCGATATTGCATCCATTTTTCAAATGGGCAGTCTTATGTAATTCAATTATCTCCCTAAAACATAGCCCATCAGTATTATGGGTCTGGAATACTGATGAAATATCTGTAATACGTCCATATTGTGGACGTTTACAAATACTGCTGTGTGAGTGTATTTTGGATCCGTATTTGGAATCCAAAACCAGGAGTGGGTCCAAAAGGTGAAAATCTTTCCATTATACTTCGTTGTGTAGGACCCACTCCTGGTTTTAGTTTCTAAATGCAAATGCAAAATACTGCCATGTGAAAGCGGCCTGAGGGAATGTTCACACAAATTTTGGGGGGTAAATGCTCCCCCCCCCCACCGAAATAGGCCCTGATAAAATGGTAGCCGAACGCTTGCAAACATCTTCCCATTGAATTCAAGAGGAGAAACTGCGTTTAGTTCAAGACAGGGCATTTTTTTTACACCGCTGCTTTAAAAAAAAAAACCGCACCATAAAAACGAGCATGTCACTTCTGGAGCTGTTTTTGGAGCGTTTTTTCATTGTGTCAATAGAAAAACAGCTCCAAAAGAGTTTTTTCAGCTTCAAAAAACGGCTGAAAAAAAGGCTTTTTCCTCTAAAAACAGCTTAGTAATTTTCATCCGTTATATCTGCGTGTGAACATACCCTAAGGCCCCATGCACACGACTGTAGCCATGTGCACGGCCGTGATTTTCGGGTCAGCCGGCCGCGGAGTGTCACCCACGAGCCGGCCGCAAATCGCGGGCCGTGCACATGGCCGCGTCCATTATTTTCTATGAGCCAGTCTCCTAGGCCATGCACGGACCGTGTAAACCACGGTCGTGTGCATGGGCCCATAGAAATGAATGGGGCTGCAATTCTCCCGTGGATTTTCTGGGGAATTGGGGCCGCAAAAGCACGTTTGTGTGCATAGGGCCTGAGGGTATGTTCACACGTCTTAACAAATTACGTCTGAAATTATGGAGCTGTTTTCAGGTGAAAACAGCTCCTGAATTTCAGGCGTTTTTGCAAGTACTCGCGTTTTTCGCGGCGTCCATTACGGACGTAATTGGAGCTGTTTTTCAATGGAGTCAATGAAAAACGTCTCCAAAAAGTCCCAAGAAATGTCCTGCACTTTGACACGGGCGTATTTTTACGTGCTGTCTTTTGACAGCGATGCGTAAAATTACACCTCGTCTGAACAGAACATCGTAAAACCCATTGCAAGCAATGAGCAGATGTTTGCAGACGTAATGGAGCCGTATTTTCAAGCGTAATTCGAGGCGTAAAACGCCTGAAAATAGGTCGTGTGAACATACCCTAAGGCCGGATTCACATGAGCGTGTGCGTTTTGCTCGCGCAAAAAGTCCATAAAAGCTCCGTGTGTCAGCAGCATATGATGCGTGGCTGCGTGATTTTCGCGCAGCCGCCATCATTATGACACCGTTTTTATGTTTGTAAACTGAAAAGCACATGTCATAGTTTTGACTACTGTAGCGCGCATCACACGGAAGTGCGTCCGTGCGCGGTTTTCACCCACCCATTGACTTCAATGGGTGCGTGATGCGCGAAAAACAGGCAAATATAGGACATGTCGTGAGTTTTACGCGGTGGACATACGCTGCGTGAAAATCACGGACAGTCTGAACGGCCCCATTGACTAACATAGGTCCGTGCAACGCGTGTGAAAATCACGCGCGTAGCACGGACGTATTATACGTTCGTCTGAATAAGCCCTAAGAGTTAGAATCAGGGTATAGGGGCGTATCCAGAGTGAGAGTAACTTTTAGCAGGTCCAGCAGGTGTGGAGCATGTTGCCTGGTAGCTGACAGCCCCCGGAAACAATATGGGGAATAGCCAAGAACTGCTCTTGGCACCTGGGAGGGAGTTAGGTACCAACACATTAGTAAGTTGTAGTTTGTTTTGATTTAAGAGGGTATTCAGGAAGGATATGGAGGAAGGCGGCCATATCTGTGACCATTGTTCAGCAGTGGAGCTGGAGTTCAGCGTTGGATGTATGGAAATAACGATGTTGCTGTTGGTCAGGTAAGGTTTAAATATAGTTTAGCGATACTAATGGGAGAATGTGTGGTGTTTTCATATTTATTAGGAGTTAATGTAAAAAAATAAATAAAAATGTTTGACCTGTAGGTGTTTATTATAAGGCTGGATTCACACGACCATGTTATGTCCGTAATGGACGGATGTATTTCGGCTGGAAGTCCTGGACCAAACACACTGCAGAGCTGGGCTCCTAGCATCATACTTATGTACGACGCTAGGAGTCCCTGCCTCTCCGTGGAACTACTGTCCCGTACTGAAAACATGATTACAGTACGGGACAGTTGTCCGGCAGCGAGGCAGGGACTCCTTGCATCGTACAGAAGTATGATGCTAGGAGCCCGGCTCTCTGCAGTGTGTTCGGTCCGGGACTTGCGGCCGAAATACGTTCCGTTCATTACGGACGTAACATGGTCGTGTGATCCCAGCCTTATACTTATTGGATCTTGTATTTGGCAGTAAATATCTTACTATCTAATAACAGTAATGCGCAAGCTCTTTTTTTTTCCCCATTTTAGTGGCTTCCTTCTGAATTTGGACCAAAAAGCAAATCATTACAAGTATAAAAATATGGGGTGGCCCAATAAGTTTGAGGATTACATCACCCTGACTTAAAGGTTGTTGCAACCTTTGCACTGCAAAGCATGTTCAGCTCCTGTAGATAACTGGCTGTGCTGCTTTTAACTCAACTCCACTTATGATGGGCTGACATAAGCTGCTTCCCCCCGCACTTCTGTTGGCCGATCAGAGAGTGAAGAGGGGTTTTTGATGCGGATTCCGACAGAGCCCAGCGTGAACATACCCATAGAAGGCTTGAGTTTTACTATCTACTGTATTGTCAATTTGTTACAAGAGTAATTCTTTTTTTTTTTTTTACATGGTTATGATAACCTGTGCACCTTCTGGTATATACCAAAGAAACTTCTAGTACAGGGGCTGTCAACTGGCAGACGCCAGTTGTCTAGACCAGTGGTGTCACTAGCACTGGGCATCACGCTGGTGTACGCAAGGGTCCAGACTCCAGATCTCATAGGCTGCAGGCTGAGGAGGTTGTGCAGCTCCATTAGTCATGAGAACACGGCGGGATGAGTACAAGTACATTTGTTTGGGGGCCCTATGTGGCATTTTAAACAGTGTGTGGTGCTTTATTTGAATGGGGTGCAGCATGTGTGTATGTTGGATACCTCCCCTGTAGTTTGCAATGAATCTGTAGATAGGGCCACAAGTTAGCAAGACAGCATATTTAGAACACGTTTCAGAAAAACCAGGGGATTTCCACAACCGTGTTAGCACCATTGGATGGAGGTGATCTGTGTGCTGATCCACTGTAGAAATATGAGAAGTCTCAGATTCCTGCCGCAAATCCATGGGTCAGATTAGCCTTACTGTTGGTTCAATTACCTGAATGCCTTCACTAAATGTAGTTAAGTGCCCCTGATCTAGTGTAATGTTATCTCACAGGTTCTGTTCACACTGTTGTTAAAGGCTCAGTTAGGAGCCTCTGTGCTGTCAGATTTGACAGGAAGAACAGAGCTGCATGTAGTGCTATATTTCACATCAAAATGATTGACACCTCAACGGAACCCATTTTAACTCAATGGGTTCCACTGGATGCCTTTGGTACGTCAGATCCAGCAACATGTCATGGTTTTCAATATGAACGAAAACCATGACAAGTGTGAACAGAGCTTACTCATCTCTGTTAGGCTGGGTTCACGGAGTTTTTTTCAGGAGGAAAATCTGCCTCAAAATTACGTTTGGAATTTTGAGGCAGATTTTCCCCTGCCTGCACGCCGATTTTCGCTGCGTTTTTTTGCCCACGGCCATAAAACAGCTAAATACGCTTTCTCTGCCTCCCATTAATGTCAATGGGAGGTCAGAGGCGTAAACGCCCGAAGATAGGGCATGTCCCTTCTTTTTCCCGCAAGCCGGTTCTTCCGCTTTCGGGGAAAAACCGCCTCCCATTGAAATCAATGGGAGCCATATTCGGCCGTTTTTTGGCGCGTTTTGCAGCGCGGTTTCCGCGTCAAACTCTGTGTGAACTGGCCCTTATTGTACACAGGACAGAATTGACAACATACAAACCAAAACAACTACTTAAGGTATTTTTATGAAAACAAAGACATGATCTGCACAGTATGTGAAAGCTAGACAGGATCCAAGAGACACCCAAGCTCTTGCAGCAGGATATGAATATTGCCCTCCAAACGCCATGCATGTGTATAGTAAAAATAACATCTGTTGGCTTTCTGTAGAATTTGTTCTTTTCAATATAAATGTCACTTGTCTAAATCAGCCGTTTGCATGCCAGTTATTTTGGGAGCGTCGGAAGCCTTTGGGACAGTCAGCTTTTTCCATCGTCTCAGCAGAACTTTGAATTTGTCTGTTGAAGTTTTATCCTTTAGCACACATTTCAACATCGTTCTCATCACCGTCACAGTCCCCGCATCACGGTTTTCTTCAACAATTAAGTCCAAAGTGTCTCCAACTTTCACCTTAAAAATAATAAAAAAATGTATATACTGAATATTCATCTATTTAATATATTAAGGCATATATATGATGGTAATCCTTATATATATTGTATCAGTGGGGAGTGGGCAGAAGAGGTGGAACTCACTCCATAGAACTGAGCAGGAATTACGACAGTTTCAGACAAGCGTAATGGGCACGTTTTGTGTAGATCTAAGGGTCCGAATTAACATGATAGATCCCTATGATGCCCGCTGTCAGGCCAAGATTTGTGGTCAAAATATGGCTGCAAAAATGCACCTGTATAACACGTCAGAAAGCAGCCTTAGGCCCCATGCACACAAACGTAAAAACGCCCGTAACTACAGGCCCATAGACTTCTATTGGCCACGGGTACCTTCCCGTTTGCTTACGGGAAGGTACCCGTGCCGTTGAAAAATAAAGAACATGTCCTATTTTTTTATTTTACGGGCCATGCTACTATACTTTATAATGGGAGCACGGCCCGTAAAAACGGCCGGCTGCCCGTGCCCATAACTACGGGTCGTAGTTACGGGCACGGTCGTGTGCACGAGGCCTAACTCTGCTTTTTACGCTAAGAGCTTGTCCACACGTAATGGAATGGCTGCAGAAATTTTATGCAGCATTCCCTCAGAAACTAGTAGAAATTCCGCACCATTTCCTGACTATTTTACTGCAGAAAATGGTGCAGATTTTGCTTCGTCTTTTTCAATGGTAGGTGATGGTGATACATCGTCTGAAAAATGCAGCAATTCAGTCCACTTTCCGCAGTGTATATTTGTTAAATCTCACCCACTTTGCTGCTACTGTATTCTGCTGCGTATTTTCCAGCAGCAATTCCGTTACGTGTGGACAAACCCCAACTATACCACACTAAATCATATAAACTAATAACTGTACTTGGGGACCCTACCTCTATCCTCAGCTTCTCTCAGGTAGGGTAAAATAAATCCCCTCTTCTTGAACATGATGGACATATGTCTTTCTGTAACTAGCTATGTGAAGATCAATAAAACAACTATCCAGCAACTATTAGTGTTGTACTAAAGGATCTGTTCACCTTTGCATCAACTACAACAAATGAAGCAACTCTGCAATTGATTGTGATTAAACATGTCTGTTTTGTGAATACAACTCCTATAAAGACTTGTGTCATCATGACTGCATATTTTGTTTTCAGTCTGTAACCATGCGTCAGAATATTTTGGATCAAAGCTATTTGTAAAAAATAAATAAATCATAAAATCAATGTATTTATTCTTATTAATATTAGATTCCCATTTATCCAGGTAAGGCTTCGCTCACATCTGCGTCGGGGCTGTTCATGGGATCTGTCGGAGCTTTCCGTCAGGGGAACCCATGAACTTTGAATAAGGGCTCCGTTGATCTGACAAAATGAATAGGAAAGTAGACTACGATATTGATTCCGTCAAAACAACGGAGCCCGGACCACTGATATCAGTACTAATGTAACAAAGGCTTTTCGATGTGCTGACTATTTGTTTCAACTGTTATTGTATTTGAAAAATTTTCTATAAAAATTGAATGTTAAAAAAACAACGGAACCCGTACACAATGGTGACAAACGGAAACCATTTGCAACGAATCAGTCACCATTGAAGTCAATGGTGATAAAACCTATGGTTTCCGTTTGGCTTCCGTTCATCGGTTCGCCTGAAGGAAAGCTCTGACGGAACCAATGAACAGAGCCCCGACGCAGATGTGAACGAAGCCTTAGTTGCACAGGATGGGCTAAAGGCTGACTTTTCGCTAATATTTAGTATAAAACACATACAATTGATATCAGAGAGATGCAATTAAAAGCAAGTGAAAACAGATCAAAATTGACTTGTCAAGTTTGAGGCAAACAATATAGCACATAGAGGAAAAAAAAAGTGATAAATAATCAGACATACATATTCTGAAGGCAAACAGAAATAAGTGTTTTCTATGGTGGCGGTATTCCCTATGACATAACCATACTAAAATCACGTGAAACTACAATGCTAAATAATACTTTACTTCAGGGGCAAGAGAGTAGGACAGCCAAAAAGACCACATTTTCTTAAATCGATCAAGTGGATCAGTGCTAAGAGCAGGATCATACACAGAGTTTTGAAGCCGTTTTTATGGCAGTTTTTTGAGCCAAAGCCAGAATCCAAAAGAAATGAAAAGGTAGAAATGAGTGCAAAAGAAAGGAGACGCATCAGTCTTTTCTTTCGGTGTCAAACCGAGCCAAAAACTGCCACAAAAAGCGCTTTTAAAATGGTGTGTTTGATCCTGGCCTACGGTCATCAATTCTCAAAATTACCATTGAGAATTGTAAAGTGGAGGGGGGGGGGGCGTATATTTCGATGCTATAATTTATTCCCGCTGCCAGTAAAATTACCTGGGAGAGTCGGAATAACAAATTAGACATGTTCATAGGCTTGCCCCCTAGTAAAACAAACAGTAGGCAATTTTGGGCATGAACGTCCAGTCACTTCCTCAATTAAAAATGGACACGTCCAAAAATTTGCAACCATAGGGCAGGACTGCCAGGTATAGTGCATTAACCCCTTAAGGACGCAGCCTAGTTTGGGCCTTAAAGGGAATGTGTTGCCAGCAAAACATATATATATTTTTTTAATTAAACATTTAGTGTGTAGGTGATTAAACATTGTTCAAATTTTTTTTCTTTTTTTCACGAGTCAGGAAATATTATAAATTAGATTCTAATTTATAATATTTCCCATTGCTGGTCACTAGATGGAGCTATTCCCAAAATTGCAGCATTGCATGTGGTAAAGCAACCACATTGCTTTTTGCTGCAAAATTGGGAAAAAAAGCACTCGCTCTAGTGAGCTCTGAGAATCCCCCCTCC
The DNA here is from genome assembly GCF_050947455.1 of Rhinoderma darwinii. Classification (NCBI taxonomy): domain Eukaryota; kingdom Metazoa; phylum Chordata; class Amphibia; order Anura; family Rhinodermatidae; genus Rhinoderma; species Rhinoderma darwinii. Next base: position 227,428,184 of record NC_134690.1, on the reverse strand, counting down.
TTTATCCTGGCTAGTGCCGGGATAAACGAGGGGTTTGAACGGTCTAACCTCCTACACTGTGTGTCGCCATTTTTTGAGCTAACACACAGTGTAGAAGGTTTACATACAGTAGTAAACACACACAAACACGAACATACATAGAAATCTCTTACCTGCTCCTGCCGCCGCGGCTCCCTCCGGCCAGTCCGCTCCGTCTGCTGCCGCTGGTCCAAGTGCACAAGTCCGGAAGCCGCGACCGGAAGTAGTAATCTTACTGTCCGGCCGTGACTTCCGGTCCACAGGAAAATGGCGCCGGACGGCACGCATTTCAAATTGGACTGTGTGGGAGCGGTGCATGCGCAGTTCCCACACAGACGGCGTACACAGAAGTGGATGGGACGGGACCCGTTCGCAGTCCCTATGGGACTGTGGGTGCCGTATTCCATGTCTGTATGTGTCGTTAATCGACACATACAGAAATGGACAAAAAAATGGCAGCCCCCATAGGGAAGAAAAAGTGTAAAAATAAGAAAAAGTAAAACACAAAACACACAAATAAATATAAACGTTTTTAATACAGCACTAACATCTTTAACATATTAAAAACAAAATTTGTGATGACACTGTTCCTTTAAGACTCAGAGCCCATTTTTCAAATCTGACATATTTCACTTTATGTGGTAATAACGTCGGAATGCTTAAACCTATCCAAGCGATTCTGAGATTGTTTTCTCGTGAGACATTGGGCTTTATGTTAGTGGTGAAATTTGGACGATATATTCAGTGTTTATTGGTGAAAAATTGCAAAATGTAGAGAAAATTTTGAAAAAAATAGCATTTTTCAGAATTTAAATGTATCTGCTTGTAAAACAGATGGTTATACCACCCAAAATAGTTACTAGTTCACATTTCCCATAAGTCTACTTTAGATTGGCATCATTTTTTGAACAATCTTTTATTTTTCTTGGACGTTACAAGGCTTAGAACATAAACAGCAATTTCTCATATTTTTAAGAAAATTTCAAAAGCCTTTTTTTTTAAAGGTACCTGTTCGGCTCCAAAGTGGCTTTGAGGGGCCTATGTATTAGAAACCACCATAAAACACCCCATTTTGAAGACTAGACCCCTCAAAGTAATTAAAACAGCATTTCGAAAGTTTATTTAACCCTTTAGGCATTTCACAGGAATTAAAGCAAAGTGGAGAAATTTGCAAATTTCATTTTTCTTGCTGAATTTCAATTGTATTAATTTTTTTCTGTAACAGAAGATTTTACCAGAGAAACGCTACTAAATATGTATTGTCCAGATTCTGGAGTTTTTAGAAATGTCCCACATGTGGCCCTACTGCACCCGTGGACTAAAACACAAGCCCCAGAAGCAAACAAGCACCTAGTGCATTTTGAGGCCTCTTTTTTATTAAAATATATTTTAGGCAGCATGCCAGGTTTGAAGAGGTGTTGAGGTGTCAAAACAGTAGGAATCCCCCAAAAGTGACCCCATTTCGGAAACTACACCCCTCAAGGAATTAATTTATGGTTGTTACCATTTTGACCCCAGTTTTTACATGGCACGTATTTGAATTGGGCTGTGAAATTTAAAAAATGACATTTTTTTCCAATAAAATGTAATTTTTCATCAAAATTTCTTATTTTCACAGGGAACAAAATACCCCATTTTTTTTGCCCAATTTGTCATGAGTGCGGAAATACTCCATTTGTGGTGATAAACTGCCGTTTGGGCCCATGGGAGGGCTCAGAAGGAAAGGACCACCATTTGGCCTACTGGGCATTTTCCTCATGCAAAGTCATGTATGCAGAAGCCCATGAGTTACCAGTACAGTTGAAACCCCTGAGTGACCCCGTTTTAAAACTACACCCCTTAAGGCATTCATCTAGAGGTGTAGTGAGCATTTTGACCGGAGACATACACCCCATAAACTGTAATGTGGGTTCTCACGGGTATGGCAATACCCTACATGTGGCTGTTATCAGCTGCCTGGGCACACAGCAGGGCTCAGAAGGGAAAGATGAGGGGGATAAGCTGTGCAGAGTGCATCAGGGTAAGTAAAACTGGGGTAGATTAAAAATCAAGGGATGTATGATAAATGTCAACACACTTTCATACAGAGCCTTAGTTTTTCAGAAAACGTATCACATTGATATATTGTGTCCTCCATTATCCCCCTCTTATAGCAGACTTTGCACCTCTTTTGACTTTTTCCCTTCTTGCCAGCTTGGGGAACTTCTCCTGGAAAGTGTTGCCCTGGTGCGATGCGTGTGGCCTCGCTTCCAGAAGTACTGGGAGCCCCCCCTTCCTGGTCCCTTAAAATTAGTTTCTTGATAACCACCTCTTGAAATTCAAGGAAAGTTCCCCTCTGGCCTGCACATAGACGTAGCACATACGCATTGTACAATGCCATCTGTATGATGTGCACGGCCAGCTTCTTATACCACACCGCATGGCGCTGTAGGGCTTCAGCACTTGATCTGACAAGTCCACCCCTCCCATGTACCTATTGTAGTCCAGTATGCAGTCTGGTTTGTGGGTCTCTGTACTGGTACCTCGTCCTGGTACATGGGTACTGGTGTGGCCATGTATTGTTGTTAATACAAGGACATCTCTCTTGTCCTTGTACTTTACACACAATATGTTGCTGCTGGATTGTGCCCTGCTCTCACCCCTTCTGAGTGTTTGCCCAAGCAGAGTCTTAGGGAGGCCTCTCATATTTCTTCTAGCAGTGCCACATGCCGCAGTACTTCTGGAAGCGAGGCAGTTGAAGAGTGGGAAGCTGGTATAAAAATGATCCAGGTAGAGGTGGTAACCCTGGTCCAGCAGTGGGTGCACCAAATCCCAAACTATTTTTGTATTAACTCCCAGTAAGGGAGTGGGGGGGCATTCTGGGGGCTGAGCACTGGTGTCCTTCCCTTCATATATCCTAAACCTGTAGGTATACACTGATGCACTCTCGCACAGCTTATACATCTTCCCACTATACCTTGCCCTCTTTCTTACCCGGCAGGTACTGGCGGAATTGAAGCCTCCCTTTAAAATGTACCAAGGACACATCAATGAAAATACAATTCTCGGGGGTGAATGCTTGGGAAAACCGGGCACTGAAACAGTCTAATAGGGGTCTCAGTTTATACAAACGGTCAAAACTGGGGTCATCTCAGGGTGGGCACGGCTCATTATCAGTATAATGTAAGAAGCGAAGTATTGCCTCATTTTTATTTATTTTTTAGGTTCCAGTTCAGTTCTGAAGTTGCTTTGAGGGGCCCATATATTAGAAACCCCTATCAAACACCCCATTTTAGAAACTAGACCCCTCAAAGTATTCACAACAGCATTTAGAAAGTTTATGAACCCTTTAGTTGTTTCACGGGAATTTAGAGCAAAGTAGAGGTGAAATTGACATTTATTTATTTTTGTCAGAAAATCCTTTTTATACCATTTTTTTTATAACACAAAAGGTTTTACCAGAGAAACGCAACTCAATACTTAATACCCAGATTCTGCAGTTTTGAGAAATATCCCACATGTGGCCCTAGTGCGGTAATGGACTAAAGCACCGGCCTCCGAAGCAAAGGAGCACCTAGTGGATTTAGAGGCCTCTTTTTTATTAGGCACCATGTCCGGTTTGAAGAGGTCTTGTGGTGCCAAAACAGTGGAAACCCCCCAAAAGTGACCCCATTTTGGAAACTAGACCCCTTGAGGAATTCATTGTAGTTTTCATGGGGTGCATGCGACTTTTTGATCCGTTTTTATTCTATTTTTAAGTGGCAATTCTACTATTGTTTTTTCATTCTATTTTTTTTACAGCGTTCACCGTGCGCTATAAATGACATTCACTTTATTCTGCGGGGCGATACGATTACGGCGATACCAGATGTTCATAGTTTTTTTTATGTCTTATGGCGTTTGCACAATAAAATACTTCCATAACGTTTTTATTTTTCCATCAATAAAGCCGTGCGAGGACTTATTTTTTGCGTAACGAACTGCAGTTTCGATCAGGACCTTTTTTAGTTACATGCGACTTTTTGATCTCTTTTTATTCCATTTTTTGGGTGGTGAAGTGACCAAACAATTGTGATTCTGGTATGGTTTATTATTATTTTCTTTTACGGCGTTCACCGCGTGATAAATAACAAAATAATTTTGTAGTTCAGGCCGTTACGGACGTGGCGATACCAATTATGTATAGTTTGTTTGTTTATATATTTGTATTAAAAATAAAAGGACTGATAAAGGGAAAAAGGGGGATTTTTACTTTTAAAACTTTTCTTATTTTTACACTTTTTTTTAAACTTTATTACTTTGTCCCACTAGGGGACTTGAGGACAGGAGGCCCTGATCGCTATTCTAATACAATGCACTACATGCGTAGTGCAGTGTATTAGAACTGTCAGCTACTCACTGACAGCAAGCACAGTGGGTCCTGACTTTGTCAGGACCCACTAGGCTTCAGTCGATGGCATAGCCAGACGCCATTGTTAGGTGTCCGGTTGCCATAGTCACCATCGCCGGCCACTATCGTGTAGCAGGCCGGCGATTGTAGCTTAACCCCTAAAAAGCCGCGTTCGGTATTGAACGCGGCTTTTAAGGGGCTAATCAGCGGGGACACAGCGATCGGTCCCCGCTGTAGGAGCTGCGGCAGCTGCTGTGCGAGACAGCAGCTGTCACAGGTCCTGCATGTCGGGAAGACGGCCGAAATGGCCGTTACTCCCGCGATGTAATATTCCGTCGCTAAGCGCGAACAGCATGTTCAGCGCGACGGAATATTACGTCGCTGAGCGTTAAGGGGTTAAACCTCTGGATGAACAGCCTCTGAAAGAAAAGAAAAAAGAGAAACACTGATGGGTGTATGGTGCGTAACTTGGTCGGAACGTAATACGATCGTTAAAGAATCTTTAGAGAGGTCTCAATGACACCTGCCATCCATCTGTGTTAGAGATTCTAAACCCCTAGCCGCACCACTAAGTAACTATTAGTTGTCACGGGAGGTTACTTCCCGCACGAGGACGTATAGTTACTGAGTGGTTCCCGGTAGTGTGCACTGGGAGGTCAGCTGTCTCAGACAGCCGACACTCCACTTTTGCCGGCCAGCGGTCCTTTGCCGCTGATTTTGGCAATTAACCCCTTAAATGCAGCAATCGGTTGCGATCGCCGCATTTTAGGGGTTTCTAGCACATTGGCAGACCCTGGTCTGAAATCGCGGGGTTTGCCAATGGTTAGCATGCCAAACAATGGCCTCCGTGTCTGCCATGGACGGAAGCCTATCAAGACCAGCCAGAGGCTGGTCCTGCTAGGGCCAGTTCACAATGAGTTTTTTTACGTGGAAACCGCGACGCAAAACGGCCGAAAATGCCTCCCATTGATTTCAATGGGAGGCGGAGGCGTTTTTTCCCGCGAGCCCTATCTTCAGGTGTTTAGGCCTCTGACCTCCCATTAACATGGGAGGCAGAGAAAGCGTATTTCGCAACGTTTTATGCCCGTGGCGCCCAAATGCAGCGAAAAATCGGAGAGCAGTCAGAGGAAAATCTGCCTCAAAATTCCAAACAAAATTTTGAGGCATAATTTCCTCCTGCAAAAAAACTCCATGTGTAAACCCAGCCTTAGGCCTCATGCACACGAACGTAGCCATGTGCACGGCCGTGATTTCCAGGTCGGCCGGCCACAGAGTGACAGCCGCGAGTCGCCCGCAAATCGTGGGCTGTGCACATGGCCGCGGCCATTATTTTCAATGAGCCCGGACTGTGAAAATCACGGTCGTGTGCATGGCCCCATAGGAATGAATGGGGCCACAATTCTCCCGTGGATTTTCAGGGGGAATTGCGACCGCAAAAGCACGTTCGTGTGCATGGGGCCTTAGGCTTCCTGTCAGAGTGAAAGGAAGGCACTGTGTCGTTCCCAATGCACACTGTCTGGGACAGTGTACATCGGGAACCGGGAGGTCAGCTGTCCCTGACAGCTGACAGTCCAGTGTTGCCAATCAGCAGCTCATCGCCGCTGATTTCGGCAATTAACCCCTTAAATGTGTTTGCCGCATTTAGGGGGGTTTGTAGCACATCCCAGTATCTGGCTGGTCCGCATAGGCTTACTGTCAGAGTGACTGTGGCATCACACTGACCGTTGAAATACATTACACTACTAGGTAGTGTAATGTATTCTAGCAGCGATCAGTGCTGCAGGTCAAAAAAGAAAGTGTGAAAAAGTAAAAAAAAAAAAAAAAAAAGAAGAAGGAGTTAATATAAAAGCTACAGCTCGTCCTGCCAAAAATAAGCCCTCACTCCGCTCAATCGACCAGAAAATAAAAATGTTATGCCTCTCAGAATGTGATGATCGAAAACAATCATTATTTTTTTAATAATAAATAGTCTTTTCTTTGTAAAAGTAGTCAAATATAAAAAAACCTATATCAATTTGGTATCGCCGTAATTGTATTGTGACACAGAATAAAATTAAGTTGTCCTTTTCACGCACGGTGAAAGACGTAAAAACAACACCCCAAAAACAATGGAAGAATCCGCTTTTTTCCAATTTCAGCCCGCAAATATATTTTTTACCCCGTTTCCCAGTACATTATATGGTACTTTAAAATGGTGTCCATAGAAACTACAACTCCTCCCGCAAAAAATGAGCCCCCACACCACTCTATTAACAGAACATTTTTAAAGTTATGGCACTTGGAAAGCGTGGAGTGAAAAATTAAAAAGCAAAAAAGGATCAGTCCTGAAAGGGTTAATTTCTAATAAAATAAAACATTTATGACCACGTATGGGATATTGCCGTACTCGGGAGAAATTGCTTTTCAAATGTTGGTGTGGTTTTTCTCTTTTATCCCTTGTGAAAATTAAACAAATGCAACATTTTAGTGGACAAAAATGTTGATATTACATTTTCACAGCCTAATTCCATTAAATTCTACAAAAAAACCTGTGGGGTCAAAATGCCAACTATATCTCTAGAAAAATTCCTTGAGGGGTGTTGTTTACAAAATGGGGTTACTTTTGGGGGGTTTCCACGGTTTGTCCCTCCAGGGCGTTGCAAACGCCACATGGCACCAAAATCTGAGCTCCAAAATCCAAAAGGCGCTCCTTCCCTTTTGAGCCCTGCCGTGGGTCCAAACAACAGTTTATGACCACATATCGGGTATTGCCGTAATCAGGAGAAATACCTTTACAAATATTGGGGTGTTTTTTTCTCCTTTATTCCTTGTAAAAATGAAAAAAATATGTTATAGCAGGTAAAAAAAAAAAAAAAAAAAAAAAAAGTAGATTTTCATCTTCACAGACCAATTCCACTAAATTCTGCAAAAAAACCAAAACAAACTGTGGGCACTAAATATTAACTATACCCCTAGAAAAACACCTTGAGGGGTGTAGTTTCCAAAATGGGGGGGTGTTTCGATTGTTTAGGCACCACAAGACCTCTTCAAACTGGACATGTATATATTCATAAAAAAAAAAAAAAAAAAAAAAAAAAGGAGGCACAAAATCCACTAGGTGTTCCTTTGCTTCTGAGGCCGGTGCTTCAGTCTATAAGCATACTAGGGCCACATGTGGGATATTTCTAAAAACTGCAGAATCTGGGAAAGAAATATTGAGGTGCGTTTCGCTGGTAAAACCTTCTGTGTTACAGAAAAGTATTACAAATGAATTTCAGAAAAAAAAAAAAAAAAGCCTAAAGGGTTAAAATACTTTCTGAATGCTGTTTTGAATACTTTGAGGGGTGCAGGTTTCAAAATGTGGTGATTTATGGGAACTTTCTAATATATAAGGCCCTCAAAGCCACTTCACAACTGAACTGGTCCCTGAAAAAATAGACTTGAAATTTTCTTGAAAATGTGAAAAATTGCTGCTAAAAGCTCTAAGCCTTGTAACATCCTAGAAAAGTAAAAGAACGTGAAAAAATACGATGCAAACACAAAGTAGACATATGGGAAATGTTAACTAGTAACTATTTTGTGTGGTAGATTTAGAAAAATGCTACTTTTTGCAAATTTTCTCTAAAATTTGACGTTTTTCACAAATAAATATTAAAGTTATCGTCCAAATTTTTTCACTAACAAAGTACAATACGTCACGAGGAAACAATCTCAGAATCACTTGGATAGGTTAACCCCTTCCCGCTTCTTGACGTACTATTACGTCATGGCAGCTGTATCGTTCGCGCTCCATGCCGTAATAGTACGTCTCGGGAGTAACGGCCGTTTCGGCCGTCCTCCCGACACATACAGGAGCTGTGACGCTGCTGTCTTGTTCAGCAGCTGTCACAGCTCCTACAGCGGGGACCGATCGCTGTGTCCCCGCTGATTAACCCCTTAAAAGCCGCGTTCTATAGAGATCGCGGCTTTTTAGGGGTTAAGCTGCCATCGCCGGCCTGCTACGCGATAGCGGCCGGCGATGGTGACTATGGCAACCGGACACCAAACAATGGCGTCCGGCTATGCCATAGACGGAAGCCTAGTGGGTCCTGACAACGTCAGGACCCACTATGCTTGCTGTCAGTGAGTAGCTGACAGTTCTAATACACTGCACTACGCATGTAGTGCAGTGTATTAGAATAGCGATCAGGGCCTCCTGCCCTCATGTCCCCTAGTGGGACAAAGTAATAAAGTAAAAAAAAAGTTAAAAAAAAAAGATGTGTAAAAATAAGAAAATAAAAGATTTAAAAGTATTAAAAGTAAAAATCCCCCCTTTTCCCTTATCAGTCCTTTATTATTAATAAAAATATATAAACAAACAAATAAACTATACATAATAATTGGTATCGCCGCGTCCGTAACGGCCTGAACTACAAAATTTCATTATTTATCCCGCACGGTGAACGCCGTAAAATAAAATAATAAACCGTACCACAATCACAATTCTTTGGTCACTTCACCTCCCAAAAAATGGAATAAAAAGAGATCAAAAAGTCGCATGTACCGAAAAATGGTGCTGATCAAAACTACAGTTCGTTACGCAAAAAATAAGTCCTCGCACGGCTTTATTGATTGAAAAATAAAAACGTTATGGCTCTTAGAATAAGGTAACACAAAAAGTGAATGATTGTTTACAAAACGTATTTTATTGTGCAAACGCCATAAGACATAAAATAAAACTATAAACATCTGGTATCGCCGTAATCGTATCGCCCCGCAGAATAAAGTGAATATGTCATTTATAGCGCACGGTGAACGCTGTAAAAAAAAACAATAGTAGAATTGCTGTTTTTTAGTCACCACGCCACCTAAAAATAGAATAAAAACTGATCAAAAAGCCGCATGCACCCCAAGAAAACTACAATGGATTCCTCAAGGGGTCTAGTTTCCAAATTGGGGTCACTTTTGGGGGGTTCCCAATGTTTTGGCACCACAAGACCTCTTCAAACCGGACATGGTGCCTAATAAAAAAGAGGTCTCATAATCCACTAGGTGCTCCTTTGCTTCGGAGGCCGGTGCTTCAGTCCATTACCGCACTAGGGCCACATGTGGGATATTTCTCTAAACTGCAGAATCTGGGTAATACGTATTAAGTTGCGTTTCTCTGATAAATCCTTTTGTGTTATAAAAAAAATGGTATAAAGAGGATTTTCTGACAAAAAAAAATGTAAATTTCACCTCTACTTTGCTCTAAATTTTTGTGAAACACCTAAAGGGTTCATAAACTTTCTACATGCTGTTGTGAATACTTTGAGGGGTCTAGTTTCTAAAATGGGGTATTTGATTGGGGTTTCTAATATATGGGCCCCTCAAAGCAACTTCAGAACTGAACTGGAACCTAAAAAAATAAATAAATGAGGCAATACTTCGCTTCTTACATTATACTGATAATGAGCCGTGCCCACCCCGAGATTACCCCAGTTTTGACCGTTTGTCTAAACGGAGACCCCTATTAGACCGTTCCAGTGCCCGGTTTTCCCAAGCATACACCCCCGAGAAGTGTATTTCTATTGATGAGTCCCTGGTACATTTTAAAGGGAGGGTTCAATTCCGCGAGTACCTGCCGGGTAAGAGGGCAAGGTATGGCGTGAAGATGTATAAGCTGTGAGAGTGCATCAGGGTATACCTACAGGTTTAGGATATATGAAGGAAAGGCCACCCCCAAACCAGACTGCATCCTGGACTACAATAGGTACATGGGAGTGATGGACTTGTAAGATCAAGCCCTGAAGCCCTACAGCGCCATGCGGTGTTGTATAAGTAGCTGGCCGGGAACATCATATAGATGGCTTTGTACAATGCGTACGTGCTACGTCGATGTGCAGGCCAGACGCGAACTTTCCTGGAATTTCAAGAGGTGATTATCAAGAACCTAATCTTTAGGGACCAAGAAGGGGGGGCACCCAGTACTTCTGGAAGCGGGGCCACACGCATCGTACCAGGGCAACACTTTCCAGGGGAAGTTCCCCAAACTGGCAAGAAGGGAAAAAGTCAAAAGAGGTGCAAAGTCTGCTATAAGAGGGGGATAAGGGAGGACACAATATATCAATGTGACACGTGTCCCGAATAACCAGAGCTCTGTATGAAAGTGTTTTAAAATTTATCATACATCCCTTGGTTTATAATTTACCCCAATTTTACTTACCCTGATGCACTCCGCACAGCTTATCCCCCCTCGTCTTTCCCCTCTGGGCCCTGCTGTGTGTCCAGGCAGCTGATAACAGCCACATGTAGGGTATTGCCATACCCGGGAGAACCCACATTACAGTTTATGGGGTGTAGGTCTCCGGTCAAAATGGTCACTACACCTCTAGATGAATGCCTTAAGGGTGTAGTTTTTAAAACGGGGTCACTTCTTGCGGGTTTCAACTGTACTGGTACCTCAGGGGCTTCTGCATACATGACTTCGCACTAGAAAATCCCGAGTAGGCCAAATGGTGGTCCTTTCCTTCTGAGCCCTCCCATGGGCCCAAACGGCAGTTTATCACAACAAATGGGGTATTGCGGCACTCAGAACAAATTGCGCAACAGAATGGGGTATTTTGTTTCTTGTGAAAATAAGAAATTTTCAGACAAAACTACATATTATTTGACAAAAATAATTTTGTTTTCATTCCCAGCCCAATTCAAATAAGTTCTGTGAAGAAACTATGGGGTCTAAATGGTCACATTACCCATAAATGAATTCCTTGAGGGGTGTAGTTTCCAAAATGGGGTCACTTCTGGTGGGTTTCCATTGCTTTGATACCTCTGAGGCTCTGCAAATGCGACATGGCACCCGAAAACCAATCCAACAAAATCTGGACTCCAACAAACATATAGCGCTCCTTTCCTTCTGAGCCCTCCCATGGGCCCAAACGGCAGTTTATCACCACAAATGGGGTACTGCCACACTAAGGACAAATTGGGCAACAAAATGGGGTATTTTGTTCCCTGTGAAAATAAGAAATTTTGATCACAAATGACATTTTATTGGAAAAAATGACATTTTTTTCATTTCAGAGCCCAATTCAAATACGTGCTGTGAAAAAAATGTGCGGTCAAAATGGTAACAACAACCCTAAATGAATTCCTTGAGGGGTGTAGTTTACAAAATGGGGTCACTATTGGGGGATTCCTACTGTTTTGACACCTCAACACCTCTTCAAACCTGGCATGCTGCCTAAAATATATTCTAATAAAAAAGAGGACTCAAAATGCACTAGGTGCTTCTTTGCTTCTAGGGCTTGTCTTTTAGTCCACGAGCGCAGTAGGGCCACATGTGGGACATTTCTAAAAACTGCAGAATCTGGGAAATACATATTTAGTAGTGTTTCTCTGGTAAAACCTTCTGTGTTACAGAAAAAAAAAATGAATAAAATTGAAATTCAGCAAGAAAAATGAAATTTGCAAATTTCACCTCCACTTTGCTTTAATTCCTGTGAAATGCCTGAAGGGTTAAAAAACTTTATAACTGCTGTTTTGAATACTTTGAGGGGTCTAGTTTTTAAAATGGGGTGTTTTATCAGGGTTTCTAATACATAGGCCCCACAAAGCCACTTCAGAACTCAAGAGGTACCTTAAAAAAAGGCTTTTGAAATTTTCTTAAAAATATGAGAAATTGCTGTTTATGTTCTAAGCCTTGTAACGTCCAAGAAAAATAAAAGAATGTTCAAAAAACGATGCCAATCTAAAGTAGACATATGGGAAATGTGAACTAGTAACTATTTGGGGTGGTATAACCGTCTGTTTTACAAGCAGATGCATTTAAATTCTGAAAAATGCAATTTTTTCAAAATTTTCTCTAAATTTTGCAATTTTTCACCAATAAACACTGAATATATCGACCAAATTTTACCACGAACATGAAGCCCAATGTGTCACGAGAAAACAATCTCAGAATCGCTTGGGTAGGTTTAAGCATTCCGACGTTATTACCACATAAAGTGAAATATGTCAGATTTGAAAAATGGGCTCTGAGCCTTAAAGAGGCTCTGTCACCAGATTTTGCAACCCCTATCTGCTATTGCAGCAGATAGGCGCTGCAATGTAGATTACAGTAACGTTTTTATTTTAAAAAAAACGAGCATTTTTGGCCAAGTTATGACCATTTTTGTAATTATGCAAATGAGGCTTGCAAAAGTCCAAGTGGGTGTGTTTAAAAGTACAAGTCCAAGTGGGTGTGTATTATGTGCGTACGTCGGGGCGTTTTTAATACTTTCACTAGCTGGGCGCTCTGATGAGAAGTAACATCCTCTTCTCTTCAGAACGCCCAGCTTGTGACAGTGCAGATCTGTGACGTCACTCACAGGTCCTGCATCGTGACGGCCACATCGGCAGCAGAGGCTACAGTTGATTCTGCAGCAGCATCAGCGTTTGCAGGTAAGATCGACTTACCTGCAAACGCTGATGCTGCTGCAGAATCAACTGTAGCCTCTGGTGCCGATGTGGCCGTCACGATGCAGGACCTGTGAGTGACGTCACAGATCTGCACTGTCACAAGCTGGGCGTTCTGAAGAGAAGAGGATGTTACTTCTCATCAGAGCGCCCAGCTAGTGAAAGTATTAAAAACGCCCCGATGTACGCACATAATACACACCCACTTGGACTTGTACTTTTAAACACACCCACTTGGACTTTTGCAAGCCTCATTTGCATAACTACAAAAATGGTCATAACTTGGCCAAAAATGCTCGTTTTTTTAAAATAAAAACGTTACTGTAATCTACATTGCAGCGCCTATCTGCTGCAATAGCAGATAGGGGTTGCAAAATCTGGTGACAGAGCCTCTTTAAGGCCAAAACTAGGCTGCGTCCTTAAGGGGTTAAAGCATGCCAAACTTATTACCACATAAAGCAACATATCAGATTTGAAAAAAATCATCTGTGTCCACAAGGCCAAAACAGGCTGCGTCCTACAGGGGTTAATATACCTGCCATTTCTGGGGTGATAAAGTGCAATGAATGTCCTCCTCCCATTGTAACATAAAAAGTTAATTTAGTATCCAGAGGGTGACGGTTTATAACACTATAATAAACCGTCTCAATGGAACAAATAAAAAGGTATTGAATGTAAAAAAAAAAAATTCAAAACACATAGAAGACTTCATTCATGGTGTCAAATTAAAAACTGAAATATAAAGATATTTAATTCATCCTAAAGACACTAGGGGTTGAAATCGTGACTTAAAAAGTTAGAGATGGACATTACTTTCTTATGGATGAGAAAGTCTGGCAATCTTAGTAGCCCTTTAGATCGATGCCATAGAAAGTTGTGTGCGTAGGCCTGGTGGAAACATGGGATTCGCAAATATAGGGGTTTTATGGTATATTGGGGATTGCAACCTGTATTTAAAATGGAGCTCTCTCCACAGGTACAGTGTATACAAGGTGATTTTAGAAGAGGATAGGACCAAATTCACAACTGGGGCTTTAGATCCCATTTAGATCTAAGAGGAGACTAGATCAGATGCGCATTGCGTGGACGTTGCGAACCCCAAACAAATTTGGAAACATCCTTCTGTTGTGCAAGGAGAGCAGTAGTCTGTATGGATATCAGGATTGTGCGAAATAGGTAAAGTAACCATAGGAGAATTACCATTTTTATTGCATGTATTTTACCTGTCCAGGAAAGATGTGGAAAATCCCACCATTTAAATTGATACGGGACAATAGTTTGCAGGTAAAGGAGGAGTCTTTATTGAGTTAAGGGATTACTGTAATCACAACTTCCAGAAAGTCAGAAGGCATCCATTTGCCATGAAGGAGATGACTGCAATATTTCACTATATGAGGAATCAAAATGGATGAGAATTTTTTTTATATAGTAGGGTGCTGATAGTCCATCCAGACCTGGGGCTTTACCCAATTTAAGATGTTTTTTTTTTAGGTCCCCTACTCCATCAATAATTGGGGCATTTAAAGAGTAACTGTTGTTTCAGAAAACTTTTGACACGTCATAATGACATTATAGAAGTTTTGATCGGTGAAGATCCGGGTGCCAAACCCCCCTCCCCACTGATTGCTAAAACAGGTAGAAGTGCTCACCCGAACGCTAATACCTCTTTGGCTGCGATCGGAATTGTAGTATGCCTGGAGACGGGCCCACTTAGAAGATCTATAAGCAAGTCTTCAGCAAGAACTTGAGTGAATTACAAAGAATGTTGCGTGTGGATGTTGTGAAACATTTCTGCAGGATTCAGGATGTCCTCCTGGGGAGCAGAAAGACTCCATTCATCAGGTGGCTTCTCTTCCGTATAGGCCTAGCTGTATGGCATCTGGGCCGGACAAAAGAAATCCCTGGAATAGTTATGAAGTGGTCACCGCAACATTTCTGAAAATCAGTGCTGTTCATCACGGTCGGTACAGAGCGAACATCAGGCACGTCTAATCTTGTGTGATGCACGCATGCGCCAATATTTAAGAAAGGTAAAGAATATAGAACCAGATAGAGATAAGTAAATTTAACTTATGCCTTCTGTAAATTATTTGAAAGCTGTCATGTGTGTACATACGAAACAACACTTTCTTACCATTATATAACTTGTATATGGCATTTTTTAGCAGTTTTCTCCTCTGCAGGCTGCAGTTCTCTCTGAGTTAGTGGGTATAGCTTAACTGCTACCATTTCTCCGATACACTGCATACAGAGAAGAGAACATACTGCTTTCCTATCTCTCTGTAGCACACCCTCAGAAAACAGCAGCCACATGGAGGATACTGCAGTTATGAGCAGTGTAGCTGTGAATCCCACACTGGGGTGAGATAAAACACTTGTTTGCAGCATCGTCTCTGCGTCTCCCTCTTACTATGCTCCTTCCTCCTAACCGCTGTCCATAGACTTCTATGGGCAGCATATAACCTGATCCTTCAGGGAGCGGATAGTATATCTAGTCTTGAGGAGACGGATTTAGTAGTAAATTCATTTTTCTCTAATAAGATATATTCCAAAATTTCTTATATTCACTTTACTATTGATATATGCAAAGTTTCTTGTGACCATTTAAAATAAAAACTGTCACCAGTTGCGCTATTGATTCCGTCACAAAAATGGAAACCTGCTGGAACGGTGAGAAACAGAAACCATTAGCAATGTTTCTGTCACCATTGATATCAATGGAAGCTGTGGTTTCTGTTTGACTTTCCGTTGCGGGGTTTCACGAAGGAAACCTCCGACGGAACCCCTGAACGGAATGCCAACGCTGATGTGAACCGGCCCTTAGACAGGTAGAGAATGAAAAGCAAAAGGACTTGTGTATACTGGTTCTCAGTAAGCTAAGTAGCAGCTGCGATAGCAAATACAATTTTAGGCCTCATGCACACGACCGTATTTTTGTCCACCCGTAAATACGGGTCCTTGGTCACACGTATTCGACCCGTATTGCACCAGTATTTACGGACCCGTGCCCGTAAATACGGGTCAAGTGTCACCCGTATTTAGGGGTGCGTTTTTGGCTGCAAAATTGCACTGCACTAATCGGCAGCCCTTCTCTTTATCACTGCAGGATAGAGAGAAGGGACAGCCCTTTCCGTAATAAAAGTAAAAGAAATTCATACTTACCCGTCCGTTGTCTTGGCGACGCGTCCCTCTCTTGACATCCAGTCCGACCTCCCTGGATGACGCGGCAGTCCATGTGACCGCTGCAGCCAGTGATTGGCCTGTGATTGGCTGCAGCGGTCACATGGGCTGTAACGTCATCCCAGGAGGCCGGACTGGAGACTGGAGGAAGAAGCAGGGAGTTCTGGGTAAGTATGAACGTCTTTTTTTTTTTTTTACAGCTTTATCTATATTGTGATCGGTAGCCACTGTCCAGGGTGCTGAAACAGTTACTACCGATCATTTAACTCTTTCAGCACCCTGGACAGTGACTATTTACTGACGTCGCCTAGCAACGCTCCCGTAATTACGGGTGCACATACGTAGTCACCCGTAATTACGGGAGCGCCATAGACTTCTATGGGCTGCCCGTGCCGTAATTACGGCCTGAAATAGGACATGTTCTATCTTTTTCAACAGCACGGGCACCTTCCCGTAAGCATACGGGGAGGTACCCGTGGCCAATAGAAGTCTATGGGCCCGTAAATACGTGAGTTTTTACGGTCGTGTGCATGGGGCCTTAGGGTGCGCAAAAAGAAAGCTAAAAATGAAGTGTAATGTTACGCCTCTATAAATCACTTGTAAGCTCGAATTCATTTTGATCATGGTGCCCAATTTTCATACATATCAATATTTTGCGCCACAAAATGTTGCACGTTTAATAAACTTGGCACATTTTATCTCCTCTTAGCTGCGCACGTTTGGCTAAATACTTCACAAAACTTTCAAGGTAGGCATAAAAATCTAACACCACAAAACAAACTGAGGGCCTGTTAACATCACCGTTAGCTTTCCGTTCCGGTGTTCCGTCTGAGGTTTCCGTCGGGTGAACACCGCAACGGAAAGTGAAACTGAAACCACAGCTTCCGTTTCAGTCACCATTGATAACGGTGACATCGCTAATGGTTTCCGTTCGTCACCATTCCGGCAGGTTTCCGTTTTTCCGACAGAATCAATAGCGCAGCAATAGCGCAGTCGACTCCGCTATTGATTCCGTAGATAAGACGTAAACCTGCCGGAATGGTGACGAACGGAAACCATTAGCGATGTTTCCGGCACCATCGATATCAATGGTGACTGAAACGGAAGCTGTGGTTTCAGTTTCACTTTCCGTTGCGGGGTTCACCCGACGGAAACCTCCGACAGAACCCAGGAACGGAAAGCCAACGCTGATGTGAACAGGCCCTGAGAGCACTTTATTTAGTAAATTTAACCCCATTAAGTGCTGTCTATACAATAGAGACAGTGACATGCTCACTATTCAAGCAACGAACCAGATCCAGCACAGCTCGAACAACAAATGTTATGTGGCCGAGCAGTTTTACCCTGTACCTGAGCTTTCTATGGGTTTCTACAACTTTTATGTGGCAACTAGAATAAACGGAATACAAAAGGTCATGGAGATGGAATTTAATCCCCAAAATTCTTCCCATGTATACAGTATACAAACATTACCTACCGCTCTGCTTTTCTTCCATAGTTTTTCTCCATTAAGACGTAGCATGCCGTCATAAAATGCTTCCTCAATTTTGCTGCAAGAAAAACAAAAAATAGAATGGCAAAATAGAACAGAAAATATTTAATTGAGGTCACAACGGTCATATATTGATTTAGATTTTCTTCATAATTTGTTTTTCTATGCAAAGTTAAAAATAAAATAATCAGCAGTTTTTCCTGTAAAATTTGAGACCTTAATTTTCCTCAAGAGGAGAACACGCCCCACGTGCTAGAGCCAAGATGATGGAGAAAACCTTCAGCATGGTCTAGGTAATCTGTTTATACGAATAGGCTATCACTTTATTCTCTACATGGCATGATACTTTTGACAAAATTAGGTTGATACAAAACCGGCTAATATCAGCAAAATAACTTTTTGCCGTCAAATTCTTTTATTACAAGATGCTCTTGACGAACGTGCAGACTTGTACAGCTACGCACGTACATGACCGGGGAATGCATGTGCCAAAAACAAGAATACACAATCCTAAGCACTAGATATTTTTATTAAGTGATCCTTCACTAAATAAACTTACACACATTACAGTAGATTACCCAATTGGTGGTAGTAATTTTTTTTGCATAAAACTTTGTAATATATGTTATTAGATGGAGTGGGGGTTGGCTATGTACTGACCCGGTGCTGCTGCAATGTTTACACGCAGCGGTGCTCAACTCTGTGGATGCCGCAGGGAGGGATTTTGTTTTTGAAATACAAGTAATTTAAAAGCCATCACTTTGCTATTTAATTGGAGAGTTTACATAATTACTTCCACATATTTTCTAATTCCATTGTATCACATTTCTAAGTTACCAGGCAGTTCATGGTCAGTATAAAGTGTGTGATCAGAATTGCAGAACTACTGGATTTCAGAATAAGAAAATATTAATGGGGTAGTCTGGGATAAAAAAAAAAAAACACAAAAAACCTAGGGGCATAAATGGCACAAAATAATAGAAGAACCATTACTTACCTGTTAAATCCCCTGGTGCTCCCCGCTGGTCTTTGGTTGCTGTGCTGTAGCGATGACGTGCCCGATGACACGTGACAGTTGTAGCCCTTTACTGGACTCAAGGGTTACAGCAAGAGACCGCTAAATCCGGTGACAGGCTGCAGCGGTCCTGTATGTTGACAGGTACATAATCGCTGCAATAAGACCGGCGGGGAGCACCGGCGCTGGCGTGTCCGAGGATTTAACAGGCAAGTAATGGTTCTTTTTATTTTATGCCATCCCCCCCCTTTAGTGCATTTTTTTGTTGATACCAGACAAATCCTTTATGTATATGAAAAAAGACATTGCACCACTTACTTCCGTGACATGTCTAATCCAGCAGTGAGTACCACATCAAAACGAAATGACTGCACAGCTTTTTCTACGTCTTTATAGTCCTTTGGTGTGCTGGGGTCTTCCACCGGCCCATCTTCATAATCACTGATATTTTCTAGATCCAACTCTTCATCATCATCATCATCATCATCTTGAGATGAACGCATCTTGTTGTGTTTTTGACTTTTCTTACCTTTATGTCTCACAGCATATAGAAATGGTTTCACAGGTGAAGTAGTCAAAAATCCATTGGAGTTCGTGTGAAGTAAACCAGTGATCGGCTGCCTGTAGTCTAAACAGTTTGACAGATGTCGACAGTGTGTCCAACATGTGATGCATTGAGCAGAGCTGTATGTGAGGATTGAACTTGATCTCTGACAAAACCTTGAATAGAAGTGCAAGTTTTTGAAGGCTCTGATGGATAGTCGGATTCCGGTCATTTCATAACTTGTCTAGTAGAATAAAACATTAAAAAATTTTTTTATATATGGTTAAAGCTCACCTAACTTTTCAGAATAAGCTGTCATTTGTGTGTGAATGAGGAACAAAACTATTTCTGGCCATTAAATTACTTGTATTCTGTGTTTTTTTAGAAGATTTTGATGCCAAAATCAAAATCAGCGCCAAAAAACGTCCGAAACCTCCTCCATTGATTTCAATGGGAGGCAGAATCCAGCACGGGTGAGATAGGCTGCTGCTAAGATTTGTGTGTCCGCTCCACTCCCTTCTCCATACATTTCTATGGGAAGGCTGTCTATGTCTGACTCACTTTCTCTGCTCCCTCCTCCCCCTTCCCCCTCCAAAGACTTGTAAAGGAAGGCTGTGAAGAGACACTGCCACTTCCTGCAGTCTGTCTCCTCTGCTCTGTAACTAGAGACGGATTTTGCTTGACAAATTGTTAATTTAGTTTTATCCATGCAAATTCTATTGGTGCCATATTACAGATCTGTCCAACACAGCAGTGTCAATGAGGCCGTACAATATGTTATTTTAGGCAATAGTAGAGTTTGCTTAGATTCTCCTCTAAATCAGAAAATATAACCTATATACCATGCACAAGACTCCTGACATATAACTTGACAGGTTATGACTGGTGCATACCCCATAATATGCACATATTACTAAAAGTATGAGAGTACCTTCTAGGTTAAAAATGTTACAGCTGACACCTCACTGCAACGACCAGGATCGGAGATAACTCAGATACTGGCAGCTTAATTATTCAGATGCCGTGGTCAATAGCGACCGTGGCATCTAAGCCATTAGAAAAGTGGGGGCGGCCCTCTCTGTCAGGCTTTCATGTCCCCCCTTAAGCAGTCACCGGGTGGCAATGGTTGTCATAGCAGCGTGGGGGCCTAATAAAGGCCCCCTAAGTCTGCCATCTTTCTGCTCCTATTAACTGGTTGCCGACACAGGACGAGTATGCTCGTCCTGAGCGGCGAGCACTTCGCGCATTAGGACGAACATACTCATCCTGTGTGACAGCCGTCTCTGTGTGTGCGATCGAGAGCGGGGCAACGGCTGTAATACACAGCCACGGCCCCGCTCTGACAGCGGAGAGGAGAGAAACATCTTCTCTCCGCTGTTAACCCTTTGAACGCCGCAATGACAGCTGATCGCGGCGTTCAAAGAGAGGGGACTGCACATTGATCGCGTACAGAAGATAACTGTGACGCGATCAAAGCCCACAACTCGTATGGCCAGACAGCCCAGGGTCCAGTGAAGGACCCCAGGGCTGTCTGAACATATTTCTTGTTGTTAGGGCATACTGAAGTATGCCCTAACAACTGCCTGTGTACAATCAGTAACAGATTAATGTACTGGCATATAGATCTATGCCAGTACATTGCAGTTACAAAATCAAAATGATAAATCCCTTTATGGGATTAAAAAAAAAGTTAAACAAATGTAAAAAAATAAATAATGGTAAATAAAATAAATAAAAAGTAAATAAAATACACAGAAACACAAATTTTTTATAATAAATAAACTTTTTAAAATATAAGTCCCAAAACATGAAATAATATAGACATATTTGGTATCGCCACGACCGTAACAACCTGTACAACAAATGTATAACATTATTTATGATGATCGGTGTAAAAAACTGCTGCGCAACTGCTTTTTTTTCTGCATTTTAATCTAATTAAAAATTTATAGAAATTTAACGATAATGTATTTGTACCAAAAAATGGTACGTACATAAAGTACAACTCGTCCCGCAAAAAACAAAGTCTCATACAACTACGTCGTACAAAAAATAAAAGAGTTATGAGCGTCGGGATGCAAAGAGGGAAATGTAAAAAAAAATTGGCTGTGTCCTTAAGGGGTTAAGCCCTGTATAAAATTAAAAAAAATACAAAAAAAGTAAACTATTAATATCACGAGTTTTTAAAAGTCTGAACTAATAAAATATCACGTTATTTAACTTGCCATATGAATGCCGTAGCAAACAAAAAATTCACAATGCCAGGATTGCTGTTTTTTTAGTCACCTCGCCCCCCCCCCCCCTAAAAAAAGGAAATAAAGTGTCTTCAATTCCACCAAACAAAGCATTTTCTTTTCTGTTTGCCAGTACATTATATGGTGGCATTAAAAACTACAACTCGTCTTGCAAAAAAACAAGCCCTCATACAGCTACATCAGCGTAAAAATATAAATATTATGGCTTTTGAAAAGGAGGGAGGAGAAAACAAGAAAAAAAAAATGAAAGCTCAGCCATGAAGAAGTAGGTCATAGAAGCTGAAAGAACAGGTCTACCAAGTGATGAAGCTCGGTGTGTAAAAATAGTCGCATACTTAGTTGCAATACTCCCAGGTTCCAAACTGACGAAGACAAAGTCAACACAAAAACTATTTGTAGGCAGCATTATAGATTGTAAGAAAAAAATAAATAAAATCAGTCACACAATGGGAGAAATGTATGAAAATTGGTACACATGAAAAGTGGAGTAGTTGCCCATCAGGTTGCTGCTTTGATTCACCAAAAGGGCCTCTGAAAAATTGAATCCGATTGGTTGCCACAAGCGACTATTCCACTTTTCCTTTGCACTAGTTTTAATACATTTTCCCCAATGTCTGTTGTGGGACCGTTTGATTGGCCTGTACTGAGCCCTGACCTCGACCCCAACGATCATCTTGGATAAAGTAGAGCGCCAGTCCTTCACTCCTAACATCCATGCGTGAGCTCACTAATGCTCGTCGCTAAATGGAAAACCATATTCAAAAATCTGTCAGGAAGCCTGCAGAAAAAAAGTAGAGGCTGCTAAAGCAGAGGAGGGGGTAAGAACTCCTTACTAAGGCTAGAGCTACACGAAAACGCTTGCTGCAACACAGGACGCGATTCCAAAGATCGCCGTGTCGCGCTGCATACATTACAGTAATGAAAGTGGCCGCGACCGACCCAAGAAATCCAAACTTGATGGATTTCTTGCAACTGTTAAGTCGCGGCCACATTCACTTACATTACCGCAATGTACGCAGCGCAACATCGCGATCTTTGGACAGGCAACCTGTGTGGCAGCCAAAGTCACCGTGTAGCCCTAGCCTTATGCTGAAAGTGTTAAAATTTTCAACAAATAAATAGGGATGCAATGCTCTAGTGTCCATATCCTTTTGGCCGTGCAGTCCATATTTGTAATACAAACTACACCCTTCACTAGAGGGGCGCACATCCTGCGGCCCCCAACCATCAGGACACAGACAAATATCGGTGTGTCCTGGTGGTTTAGAAAGACACTTATGGGGGATACTGTGTCTGGCACAGTTATTGCGGTACTGTGTGGCTGGCAGTGATATGGGGCAACGGTGGGGCTACTTCTATAGTATTCTCCCTTTAGTGCTCTTTGAATCCATGCCATGCACTGCCCCCTCAGGACTAGGCATAACACAATGGTATTCCCACCTGAAATATTTATGGCATATCCAAATGATATATCATAGATGTCTGATATGCTCAGCTGTCTTCGTAACTCCTATAAACTATAACGCACATACGAACTACAACGGGATAACGTCATGTATGAGCGACTACCTTCTCTTCTCTGGAGTGCCAAACGGGAGCAAGGAACCTCCACCTACCCGACATTGATGACATAGGATGTCGATCTGCTAGAAATGTCTTAGATGGGAACACCGCTTTACGGTTAATACGTAGATACGTTTTCTGCATCTCCCATGATGGAGTAAATGTACATGTGCGGCCACTTTGTCTCCTAAAATAGGGGGCACATAGTGGTCCTTAATACCATCCATGGGCTGTACATCAGAGGCCGCTAGACCTGTGGTAGATTGACTTCCACTGGTCTACGCGATTCAAGAATATTACATTAATTGAAACCTGGGAACCAATTTTATTTATTGATGGATATAGTTTACGGATGCCACTGGTGGCGAGTCTATAGTTCACATATGACCTTTTTTCCTTTGACACAAAACAAAAATGCCAAACGAGGGAAACTGATGACGATCAGACCCCATAGGTTTCTATGGGGCCAGTTGTGTCCCGTGCCATCAGTTTTGATGTTGCAGGCAACGTTTCTTTGTCCAGCTATAGACGCCAGCCTGGTGTCCAACTTTTTTTTATCCATTGTGTCCGGCTCATGCAAAAAAAACAAACATGTGAACGAGCCCTAAGGCGCTCTTCAAACTTGCATCGCTATTTACGTTTTTCTTATGTCATAGGAGCAGAAATACAAACAGAATAGAAGCGCCAGCACATGACAGACACCAATGGCACCCGACAGGAACCATTAACAGGTACCATGGGGATTCCATCATTTTGCTGGACATAATAGCGCTGCATGCGGTTATCTTGTCCAGGCAGCTATCCCACGCTTCTGTGCAATGGGGGGATATAAAGAAAGCGGTGCCATGGAAGTCACACATTGCAAGCAGAAACATCTCCAACCAAACGGAGCAGGTAGGGACACATGGCATATGAGGGACATAGCTAGCAGACCGTCATTATAAAATACAAAGCAAGGTCCATTCCCAGCCTTGTTATAAAACACAGAAACCTGAGCAAACACACAGCTCTCCGTGCGATGCTGCAAAAATAGCCCTGTGTATTGCACACTGTACGGACTGTCATCAGAGGAAGCAAGTGGCAGCAGCAGAGGGGCCATGCTACCCAGCCATGCTGCCATCACGCATACGACAGGCAGCTGACAAGACTAGCGCTGCTTTACAACACTGCGCTCTCCCGCACCAGCACTTCCACTCACCTCACTGGTCGGGGAAGAGCCAGAAATCCGCACACACTTGCCTGAGTGTTGACCTCCCCGCTGCTTTGCATCCCAAGCCTCCTTTTCCGAACTCCTTCCTGTTCCGTTCTCCAACCTTACAGTTCTACTTCGCAGACATGCCCGCGTGCGCCACCTACTGAAGTCTCTACGTTATCACTACAGCCTAGAGCTCCCGTCTGTGACAGATTATTCTACCGCGCTTTTGCGTTGCATGTGAACGTAGAGTAGATGTCACGTGGTAGGTGAATTCATGATATTTGATGTTTGTTATAGTTCGTCTTAATTTTGTAGAAGAATTCGTCACAGAAAAGGCCACATTTTGGAAAATAATTGAATTTTTTTTTAAGTGAAGATAATAAGTGCTATTGCACCTACCCAAAAAAACACAAAAAAAACAACCCAATAAATGCTCGGAGAGCCAACATATGGCATGCGAAAAAAGCCAGGAAATCTGAAGTGTCATGGCACTATTCTATCTTTGCTGCCACTGTGTTCTAGGGATCAGCAGGAGGCACAGGAGTTGAACCCGCACCCAGTAGCGGCCCTAGGTACGATAGGAACCTGTGCAAAATTGTGTGGGAAGCGCGCATAAAATGGCTTGCCGATCGTATTAACACCTTTCTTCCAGTAATTGGTGAGAGTCACATTTCTCAGGGTATGCTCACACGCAAGCTCACCAACGTCTGAAAATACTGAGCTATTTTCAAGGGAAAACAGCTCAGTTTTTGGAGCTGTTTTCAATAGAGTCTATGAAAAACGGCTCCAAAAACAGCTAAAGAAGTGGCCTGCACTTGTTTTTCGCGACCGTTTTTTTATGCGCTCGTTTTTCAAGACGGCCGCTTAAAAAATCAGCCCGTAGGAACAGAACACTGTTTTTCCCATTGAAATTAATGGGCAGATGTTTGGAGGCGTTCTGCTTCCGATTTTTCGTCCGTTTACGGTTTTTCATTTTTTTGCGAGACACTCTATAGATTTTATTGGTACCATTTTGGGACATGACTTTTTGATACATTTTTTATTTAATTTTTTGGAAGAGGAAATTACCAAAAAAGCAATTCTGGAATAGTTTTTGCGCGTGCAAAAGGTACTTGACAGCTCCGTGTGTCATCATCATATGGTGCGCGGCTGCGTGCTTTTCGCGCAGCCGCCATCATTATGACACTCTATGTTTGTAAACAGAAAAGCACGTGATGCTTTTCTGTTTACATTCAGAGTTTAACCCCTTAGTGTCTAAGCCTGTTTTGGCCTTCAGGACCAGCCCCATTTTTGCAAATCACTTTATGTGGTAATAACTCCGGAATGCTTTTACCTATCCAAGCGATTCTGAGATAGTTTTCTCGTGACATGTTGTACTTTATGATACTGTAAAAATTTCGGCGTTAAATTCAATATTTATTTGTAAGAAACGCCAAGATTTAGAGAAAATTATCAAAAATTTGCATTTTTCTAAATTTTAATGTATTTACTTGTAAAACAGATAGTAATACCACACAAAATACTTACTAGTTTATATTTCCCATATGTCTACTTTATGTTTGTGTCGTTTTTTGAACATTCTTTTATTTTTCTAGGACGTTACAAGGCTTAGAACTTTAGCAGCAATTTCTCATATTTTTAAGAAAATTTCAAAAGGCTATTTTTTCAGGGACCAGTTCAGTTCTGAAATGGCTTTGAGGGCCTTATATATTAGAAAGTCCCCAGAAGTCACCCCATTTTGAAAACTGCACCCATCAAAGTATTCAAAACAGCATTCACAAAGTGTTTTAGCCCTTTAGGCGTTTCACAGGAATTAAAGCAAAGTAGAGGTGAAATTTACAAATTTCATTTTTTTTCTTCAAAAATTCATTTCTAATAAATTTTTTATGTACCACAGAAGGTTATTGCCCAGATTCTGCAGTTTTTAGAAATATCCCACATGTGGCCCTAGTGTGATAATGGACTGAAACACCGGCCTCAGAAGCAAAGGAGCACTTAGTGGATTTTGGGCCTCCTTTTTTTAGAATATATTTTAGGTACCATGTCAGGTTTGAGGAGGTCTTGTGCTGCCAAAACAGTGGAAACCCCCCAAAAGTGACCCCATTTTGGAAACTATACCCCTCAATGAATTTATCTATGGGTATAGTTAGCATTTGGAACCCACAGTTTTTTTGCTAAATTTATTTGAATTAGTATGTGAAGGTGAAAATCTACTTTTTTTTGTGAAAAAACGTAGAAATTTTAAACTTTTACAAGGAATAAAGTAGAAAAAACACCCCAACATATGTAAAGCAATTTCTTCCGATTATAGCAATACCCCATATGTGGTAATAAACTGCTGTTTGGACCCACAGCAGGCCTCAGAAGAGAAGGAGCACCATTTGGATTTTGGATTTCTGATTTTGCTGGTATAGTTTTCAGTGCCGTGTCGCGTTTGCAATGCACTGGAGGGATGAAAACCGTGGAAACCCCCCAATAGTGACCCCATTTTGGAAGCTACACCCCTCAGGGCATTTTTCTAGGGGTAAAGTTAGCATTTTGACCCCACAGTTGTTTTGCTGAATTCATTGGAATTAGTCTGTAAAGGTAAAAATCTACTTTTTTTCTGAAAAAAGGTAACCATTTTTAATTTTTACAAGGAATAAAGGAGAAAAAGCACCGCAACATTTGTAAAACAATTTCTCCTGATTACGTAAATACCCCATATGTGGTAATAAACTCCTGTTTGGACCCACACCGGGGCTTAGAAGGGAAGGAGCGCTATTTGGCTTTTGGAGCTCAAATTTAGCTGGAATAGTTTTTGGGTGTCATGTCGAATTTGCAAAGCCCCTGAGAGACCGAAACAGTGGAAGCCCCCCAAAAGTAACCCCATTTTGGAAACTACACCACTTAAGGTATCTAGGGGTATAGTGAGCATTTAGGCCCCACACGTCTTTTGCAGAATTTATTAGAATTAGGGCGTGAAAATTAATATCAACATTATTTCCACTAAAATTTTGATTTTTTTCAATTTCACAAAGGATAAAGGAGAAAATGCACCCCAACATTTGTAAAGCAATTTCTCCCAAGTACGGCTATACCCCACATGTGGTCATAAATGTTTTTTCATTCGAAAGTAATTAACCCTTTACGAACTGATTCATGTTTTGCTTTTTCGTTTTTCCTCCCCGCTTTCCGAGAGCCACTACTTTTTTATTTTTCTGTCAATAGAGTGGTGTGAGGGCATATTTTTGGCGGGACGAGCTGTAGTTTTTATTGGTACCATTTTGGGGTACATGCAATTTTGTTGATCACTTTTTATTCAATTTTTCGGCAAGCCAGGTGACCAAAAACCATCAATTCTGACAATGATTTTTATTTATTTTTGACGGCGTTTACCCTGGGCAATAAATGACTATTAGGGTATGTGCACACACACTAATTACGTCCGTAATTGACGGACGTATTTCGGCCGCAAGTACCGGACCGAACACACTGCAGGGAGCCGGGCTCCTAGCATCATACTTATGTACGATGCTAGGAGTCCCTGCCTCGCTGCAGGACAACTGTCACGTACTGTAATCATGTTTTCAGTACGGGACAGTTGTCCTGCAGCGAGGCAGGGACTCCTAGCATCGTACATAAGTATGATGCTAGGAGCCCGGCTCCCTGCACTGTGTTCGGTCCGGTACTTGCGGCCGAAATACGTCCGTGAATTATGGACGTAATTAGTGTGTGTGCACATACCCTTATACTTTATTCTGCGGGTCGGTACGATTACGGCGATACCACATGTATATACTTTTTTTATGTTTTGCAGCGTTTGCGCAATAAAATAACTTATTTAGAAAATAATTTATTTTTTGTGTCACTGTATTCTGAGAGCCATAACTTTTTTATTTTTCAGTCAAAAAAGCTGTGTAAGGGCTTGTTTTTTGCGGGACGGGTTGTAGTTTGTATCGGTACTATTTTGGCGTACAGGCGACTTTTTGATCACTTTTTATTGTATATTTTGGGAGGGGTGGTGACCAAAAAATAGTGATTCTGGCATTGTTTTTCGTTTATTTTTTATGCGGCGTTCACCGTGCGGGAAAAATAATATTATAGTTTTATAGTTGGGGTCGTTACGAACGCGGTGATACCAAATATGTGTAATTTTTTTTACGTATTCATTTTTTTTCCTATAATAAAAGACTTATAATAGGAAAAAAAGCAGTTCTTGTTTATGTCACTTATAACTTTTATTTTTACACTTTTTTTAAAACATTTTTATTCTTTTTTTTACTTTTTTTACTTGTCCCACTAGGGGACACTTAGACTTGCAGCTCTGATCGCTGCTGGAATACATTACACTACACACGTAGTGTAATGCATTCCAACTGTCATTGTGACGTGACAGTCACACTGACAGGAAGCCTACGACGACCACCCTCGGGGTGGTCGTCATAGGCTTCTGTACATGGCAACCCGGAAGCCATTGTCTGGCGTCCGGTTGCCATGGGTACCATTCCCAGCCCCCGTGATTTCACATGGGGGCTGCCGATCGTCGCTAAAGACCTTAATTGTGGCGTTCGAAATCGAGCGCCGCAATTAAGGGGTTAACTGCCGATATCAGCGGCGACAGGCCGCTGATCGGTAACGGGGAGAGCAGGGCTGACACCCTGCACAGTTAACCGCCGCTGCGGTGTAGCGCCGCGCGGCGGTTAACTGTCAAAGCACTGACGTTACTGTACGTCAAGGTGCGCGAACTTACTGCTCACCTTGACGTACAGTTACGTCATGGTGCGTTAAGGGGTTAACAACTGTAGCGCGAATCACGCACTTCCCGCGGAGGTGCCTCCGTGTGGCATGCGTGATTTTCACGCACCCATTGACTTCAAAGGGTGCGTGATGCGCGTAAAACGCAGAAATAAAGGACATGTCGTGACTTTTATGCAGCAGGCCAACGCTGCGCAAAAATCACGGACTGTCTGCACGGCCCCATAGACTAATATAGGTCCGTGCCACGCGCGTGAAAAGCACGCGCGTTGCACGGACGTATTACACGTTCGTGTAAATCCGCCCTAAGACCTATAACGTTTTGGTTTTTTTGCGTGGACAAAGCTGTGTAAGGGATTTTTTTTTCTGGATGGGTTGTCCTTTTTATTGGTACTATTTTGGAGTAAATGTGACTTTTTGATCAATTTTTATTCAATTTTTTGGGAGGAGATGTGACCTAAAAACAAAGATTCTGGCGTTGTTTCTCTTTTGTTTTTTTTTTACCGTGCGGGATAAATTACATAATAGTTTTATAGTTTGGGTCGTTACGGATGCGGCGATATGAATTATGTATATATTTTTTTATTTTTTACGTTTTCTTCCAATAATAAAAGACTTATTATGGGAAAAAAGGCAGTTTGGCTTATTTTTTTACTTGAAACTTGCTTTTTTAATTATTTTTGACAACATATTTACTTTTTTTACTTTTTTTTTTATTTGTCCCACTAGGGGGCTTGAAGGCCTGAGGCCCCAATCGCTATTGAAATACACTGCACTACATAAATAGTGAAGTGTATTAGAGCTGTCAGTTATTCACTGATAGCAAGCCTATGAGGACCCGCCGCAGTCGGATCCTCATCTGCTTCGGTACAAGGCAGACTCGGAGGCCATTATTTGGCCTCCGGTTGCCATAGCAACCCAGCGATTGCATCACCACTTTTGATGATTCAAATTTGGTCAGTGACCAGTAATTTTTAACGCAAATTTACACCAAGCCTGGTGTAACCTAAATGTGGGATATTTTTATTTTGTGCTGTTTTTGTAGAAATTTCGCCCAAATGGGATTGAAACATGGGTCTTTTATTAGATATATAGAGAGTAATCTCAGGCTGTTATTTCAGTTTTCTGTACCCTAGTAAGACTAATAAAATAAGTAATAAATGTGAAATAAAAATTATTAATAAAAATGACAGCAAAAAAATAAATCAATTTTTTTCCATAAAAAGTGGTTTTATTTAGTAAAAGTGTAAAAAAATAAATAAAAGTACACATATATGGTATCGCCGCAACCGTAATGACCCAAACAATAAAGTTAATATGTAATTTAAACCACAAGGTGAACACCGTAAAAAAACCACACAAAAAACAATGGCAAAATTGCTATTTTTTTCCATTGCCCCCCAAAGAAGTCATAGTAAAAGTTAATTAATAAGTCCCACGTACCCCAAAACAGTACCAATCAAAAATACATCTCGTCACGCAAAAAAACAAGTCCTCATATAACTACATTGTCAGAAAAATAAGAAAATTACAGCTCTTGGATAGCGACGATGCAAAAATAAATAATTTTAGTTCAAAAGTGTTTTTATTGTGCAAAAGCCGTAAAACATAAAAAAACTCTACATATGTGGTATCGCCGTAATCATACCGACCCATAGAATAAAGGTAACGTGTTATTTACGCCGCTCAGTGAACGGCGTCAATTTAAAACGCATAGAACAATTGTGGAATTTCAGGTTTTTTTTTCTATTCGCACCAAAAAAAAGTTAATAAAAGTTCATCTAAAAATGATATCTACCCCAAAATGGTGCCATTAAAAAGTACAACTAATCCCGCAAAAAACAAGTCCTCATACAGCTGTTGACAAAAGAATAAAAAAGTTATAGCTCTTTGAATGCGACTATAGAAAAATGAAAAAAAATTGTTTGGTCATTAGGGCCTAAAATAGGTCGGTCACTAAGGGGTTAATGTAGTTTTGCCACCATATTTGGAAAAATACTTGTAAAATCCAGCAGTTTTACAGCGATTTTACGAGGTGTGAGGGGTTCTCTTCGGACAACTGAGTAGCAGTGGGCAGTTGAAATGGCTTTACTAGACTCTGTCCTGGCCTTACACTGTCAACAGTTTCTAGGCTGGCTGGTTATGCTGCACTGTTTACAACATTGCAGCAGGTCCCTGTCTGACACTGCTCAGAGCACCGGAGCCCAGCAGGGTAGCATGGGTAAGAGGCAGAGGGCCTCTGCATTGTGGTTTTGCTTTTGCTATGTTACACCAGCGCGGTGCTGCTTGACAATAATGCCTCCTAGGCTGTGAGCAGATACGGAATAGAAGAATAAAAATCCAATAAGGAAAGCAATTGAATAGGACAGCCATGCAGGGCCCCCCTCAAAGTGAAGAGTGAATGCAACCGCATAGGTCACACAACCCTTAAGGCATACTTGCCAACTGTCCAGAATTTGCCGGGACTGTCCTAAATTTACAGAGTCCAGGCAAATTACTGTCCCGGGACTTGCCCCAGCAACTACTACAGTCAATTGTATCTGGGTCCTCAGGACACAATTACAATTGAATACTATGGCAGAGCAGGAAACTTTCCGCTTCCTGCTCTGCCATTCACTCCTCCTGGAGCGAAATCCCCGGCTAAAGCGTTGCCGAAGTCCTGCCGGGGATTCTGCTGCAGGAGGTGCCATTGACGTCACTGCCCTTATATGGACAGTGAAGTCAGGGCTCTCTCTATGAGCGGAATTTCCGGCCAGGGCCGGACTTGCCATCTGGCAGTTCTAGCAAATTCCAGATTGGCCGGTGAACAGTGGGCCGCCTGCTGGCCACCCAAACAATCAGTGTCGGCGACCTGCTGCCTCTCTGAGGGGGCGGCTGCGCCACTGAAACCAGCCGCCGCCGCCCCCTACTGCACTAATTGTACCTGTCTTACAATGACGCTGATTGCCAGGGCAGAATGACTTGCCCCGCCAATTGGCGCCTTTCAACTATGCTAGCGGCGCGATGACGTCATCGCACTACCTCCATTGTTGAAAGTCACTGATTGGCAGGGCAAGTCATTCTGTCCGGCCAATCAGCGCCTTTCAACGATGCTAGCGGCGTGATGACAAAATCGCGCTGCTTCCTTTGTTGAAAGGCACTGATTGATGGGGCAAGTCATTTTGCCCTGCCTGTCAGTGCCATCGTTCAGCCCCAGCAGACATGCTCAGAAGAGAGCAGGCCTGCATTGACACAGGACGGCGTGGGAGCGGGATCAATGTGAGTATGTAAAGTAGATTTTTTTGTCCACTTAAAAGTGTGAGTGGCATTATCTATGGGGGGGGGGGAATCTATGTTTGGGACACTACAGTGGAGGCTATTTGTGGGCCACAGTCTACAGGGGAGGCTATATGGGGGACACTTAGGGGGGCTATAGGTGGGACACTAAGGAGTGCTATATGTGGGGCACTATATACAGGAGCTATATGTGGGGCACAATCTGCAGGGGAGACTATATGTGGGTCACTACAGGGGGGCTATATGTGGGACACAATATACAGGGGGGCTATATGTGGAGCACTATCTACAGGGGAGCTATATGTGGAAAACTACAGGGGAGCCTATATGTGGGGCACAATCTAGAGGGGAGGCTATATGTGGGTCACTATCTACAGTGGGGGCTATATGTGGGACACCATATACAGGGGGGCTATATGTGTGGCACCATCTACAGGGGGGCTATATGTGGGGCACTATATACAAGGGGCGCTATATGTGGGGAGCTATCTACAGGGGGGCCATATGTGGGGCACAATCTACAAGGGGCTCTATGGGGCACTATCTACGGGGAGCACTGTGTGTGTGTGTGTGTGTGTGTGTGTGTATGACAGTGTATGGTTCTATTATAATCAGGGACACAGTGTATGGTGCTATTATAATCAGGGACACAGTGTATGGTGCAATTATAATCAGGGACACAGTGTTTGGTGCTATTATAATCAGGGACACAGTGTATGGAACTGTTATATTTAGGGGTACAGTGTGTGGCATCATGAGAATTTTATCTTCGTTTATAGGTGCAGAAATATTTGAATAGTGAGAAGCTGAAGACATCTGAGCGGCAAACTGCAGAAATGGGCTGTGGCCGGGAGAAGTCATCATAGAGGACTGGATAGAGAAGAAAAGAGAAAAAGTACAACTAGAATCTGAGATAGGCACCGGTGAGTCACTTAATATAAATGTTTGTTCTGCCTCTAATCAGTACTATAGTGACTGTATGATCTACAGCGAGATGATGGGTGGTATGATTTTTTTCCTTACCATTGTTCAGTCCATGCTGGGAGCTGTAGTTGTACGCCGTACAAACCTATACGACGGGTTGCACTAAATTGATCTGTAATTCTGCTGGTGCTGTATTTATGTACTGAGCTTGGTTCTGGTGTTGCATATATGTACTGAGCTTGGTTCTGGTGCTATATATATACTAAGCTTGGGTCTGGTGCTGTATATATTGTGAGGGTTTAGCATCAGGAGAGGTTGGTACAGCGGTTTCTTTGTAGCCAGAGACAGGGACACCGTGCATTAAAAGTCATAACAGGGCTTTGCCTGTGTTTTTATTCTTGTCAAAGAAACAGCCTCTTGTACAACAAGGCAAAATACAAAATAAATCCTGCTCGTCTGAGCACTAACTAAACAAGATATTATCTAACTATACCGAGTGCCTTCCTACCAGGCACTGGACACAAAGTAACACAGGTCTTTACTCACATAGAATACAGGCTACTCCAGCCTTAGTAGTCTCCAGTCTGAGTCAGGGGTGAGACTCCCACACACTGTGTCTGCACCTTTTTATACACAGGCTACAGGTGCAGCTAATTGAGCAGCAGCCTTGTCCTACAAACAGAGATGGACTAGGGATTGGGGAACCCGCCCTGCTCTTCTCCAATCCAACTCCAGGCCCTTTTTCCGGCTTTTC
Organism: Rhinoderma darwinii; assembly: GCF_050947455.1. Taxonomy (NCBI): domain Eukaryota; kingdom Metazoa; phylum Chordata; class Amphibia; order Anura; family Rhinodermatidae; genus Rhinoderma; species Rhinoderma darwinii. The sequence goes on along the minus strand of NC_134690.1, from coordinate 227,394,468 downwards.
CTTAAGCCAAGATTGGAAAGCTAGAGCTTTCTATTGCAAGAACTACTCATTCCCTGGAGCCTAGGATACATATGACAGGATTCTAGGGGAAATGTACCTTCCCTCAATGACTTTACCTGTCACTGTCTCACATACCCTCTTCCTCTGTTCGAGCCCGTGGGATCGGACACATTTAGCTACAAGGCAGTGTGTCCTAGACAAAGCGTCAGCATTGCCCTGCAGTTTTCCTGCTCTGTGTTCCACAGTATATTTGAAGTTCTGCAAAGTAAGAAACCACCGTGAAACTCTTGCATTTCTCTCTTTAGCTTGACACATCCACGTAAGAGGAGAGTGGTCTGTAACCAACCTAAACCGACGACCCAATAAATAATATCTCAGGGACTTAAGTGCCCACTTAATTGCCAAGCACTCCCGTTCAACTATGCTATAGTTTTTCTCAGCCGGGGTAAGTTTTCTGCTCAAATAGGTCACAGGATGTTCCTCACCACCCACCTCTTGTGACAGAACTGCTCCGAGCCCCACATTAGAAGCATCAGTTTGGACAACAAACTCCTTTTTGAAGTCAGGAGTGACTAAGACTGGTTGGTTACACAGGGCCAGTTTCAACTCTTGAAAGGCGCTTTCAGCCTTCGTGTCCCACTTGACCATGACAGACTTACTTCCCTTGGTAAGATCTGTCAGGGGCGCTGCTGTGCTGGCAAAGTTTGGAATGAACCTGCGGTAATAACCTACAATTCCTAGAAAAGCTCTGACCTGCTTTTTGGTTGAGGGCTGGGGCCAGTTTTGGATAGCCTCAACTTTGTTGACCTGTGGCTTTATCACCCCTCTCCCAATTATGTACCCCAGATACCGTGCTTCCTCCAAGCCTAAGGAACATTTCTTTGGGTTTGCTGTTAACCCCGCGGCTCTGAGGGAGTTTAGTACTGCTTGTACTTTTGGTAAGTGGCTTTCCCAGTCATCACTAAAGATTATAATGTCGTCCAGATATGCCGAAGCATACCGACGATGGGGTTTGAGGAGTATGTCCATTAACCTTTGAAAGGTCGCTGGAGCCCCATGTAGCCCAAATGGTAAACAAATATATTGAAACAGACCATCCGGGGTGATGAACGCAGTTTTCTCTTTGGCGCCCTCCGTGAGGGGTACTTGCCAATAGCCTTTGGTTAAATCAAGTGTTGAAAAATACCTTGAATGGCCCAGTCTCTCTATTAACTCGTCAACTCTTGGCATTGGGTATGCGTCAAACTTTGACATCTCATTTAACTTGCGGAAGTCGTTACAGAAACGCAATGACCCATCTGGTTTCGGAATCAATACAATGGGACTTGACCATTCACTTTTTGACTCTTCAATAATCCCAAGGTCTAGCATTTTCTTGACCACCTCAGATATGGCTTGTCTACGAGCTTCAGGGACTCTGTAGGGTTTCAAGTGGACCCGAACCTGAGGCTCGGTCACAATGTCATGTTTTATTATACTGATCTGTCCTGGCAGTTCTGAAAACACGTCTGTGTTTCTCTGCACAAACTCTTTTGTCTCCTGTTTCTGTGGCTTTGCGAGGGATTCTGACACATACACATCTGGGTTAGGACTATAGGGGGTACTTACTGCCACGAGGGTCTCTCTTTCTTTCCATGGCTTAATTAAGTTTACATGGTATAACTGCACTGTCTTCCTTTTACCTGGTTGGTAAACTTTATCATTTACATCCCCCACCTTTTCAATTATCTCATACGGCCCTTGCCATCTAGCAAGAAATTTTCCACTTGGAGCAGCAAAAGTCCTTTTAAATAGGTTTATGTCTCTTTAAGACCACGCCCGCATCGGCCACCATATGTGAGGGTTTAGCATCAGGAGAGGTTGGTACAGCGGTTTCTTTGTAGCCAGAGACAGGGACACCGTGCATTAAAAGTCATAACAGGGCTTTGCCTGTGTTTTTATTCTTGTCAAAGAAACAGCCTCTTGTACAACAAGGCAAAATACAAAATAAATCCTGCTCGTCTGAGCACTAACTAAACAAGATATTATCTAACTATACCGAGTGCCTTCCTACCAGGCACTGGACACAAAGTAACACAGGTCTTTACTCACATAGAATACAGGCTACTCCAGCCTTAGTAGTCTCCAGTCTGAGTCAGGGGTGAGACTCCCACACACTGTGTCTGCACCTTTTTATACACAGGCTACAGGTGCAGCTAATTGAGCAGCAGCCTTGTCCTACAAACAGAGATGGACTAGGGATTGGGGAACCCGCCCTGCTCTTCTCCAATCCAACTCCAGGCCCTTTTTCCGGCTTTTCCTTAAGCCGAGATTGGAAAGCTAGAGCTTTCTATTGCAAGAACTACTCATTCCCTGGAGCCTAGGATACATATGACAGGATTCTAGGGGAAATGTACCTTCCCTCAATGACTTTACCTGTCACTGTCTCACATACCCTCTTCCTCTGTTCGAGCCCGTGGGATCGGACACATTTAGCTACAAGGCAGTGTGTCCTAGACAAAGCGTCAGCATTGCCCTGCAGTTTTCCTGCTCTGTGTTCCACAGTATATTTGAAGTTCTGCAAAGTAAGAAACCACCGTGAAACTCTTGCATTTCTCTCTTTAGCTTGACACATCCACGTAAGAGGAGAGTGGTCTGTAACCAACCTAAACCGACGACCCAATAAATAATATCTCAGGGACTTAAGTGCCCACTTAATTGCCAAGCACTCCCGTTCAACTATGCTATAGTTTTTCTCAGCCGGGGTAAGTTTTCTGCTCAAATAGGTCACAGGATGTTCCTCACCACCCACCTCTTGTGACAGAACTGCTCCGAGCCCCACATTAGAAGCATCAGTTTGGACAACAAACTCCTTTTTGAAGTCAGGAGTGACTAAGACTGGTTGGTTACACAGGGCCAGTTTCAACTCTTGAAAGGCGCTTTCAGCCTTCGTGTCCCACTTGACCATGACAGACTTACTTCCCTTGGTAAGATCTGTCAGGGGCGCTGCTGTGCTGGCAAAGTTTGGAATGAACCTGCGGTAATAACCTACAATTCCTAGAAAAGCTCTGACCTGCTTTTTGGTTGAGGGCTGGGGCCAGTTTTGGATAGCCTCAACTTTGTTGACCTGTGGCTTTATCACCCCTCTCCCAATTATGTACCCCAGATACCGTGCTTCCTCCAAGCCTAAGGAACATTTCTTTGGGTTTGCTGTTAACCCCGCGGCTCTGAGGGAGTTTAGTACTGCTTGTACTTTTGGTAAGTGGCTTTCCCAGTCATCACTAAAGATTATAATGTCGTCCAGATATGCCGAAGCATACCGACGATGGGGTTTGAGGAGTATGTCCATTAACCTTTGAAAGGTCGCTGGAGCCCCATGTAGCCCAAATGGTAAACAAATATATTGAAACAGACCATCCGGGGTGATGAACGCAGTTTTCTCTTTGGCGCCCTCCGTGAGGGGTACTTGCCAATAGCCTTTGGTTAAATCAAGTGTTGAAAAATACCTTGAATGGCCCAGTCTCTCTATTAACTCGTCAACTCTTGGCATTGGGTATGCGTCAAACTTTGACATCTCATTTAACTTGCGGAAGTCGTTACAGAAACGCAATGACCCATCTGGTTTCGGAATCAATACAATGGGACTTGACCATTCACTTTTTGACTCTTCAATAATCCCAAGGTCTAGCATTTTCTTGACCACCTCAGATATGGCTTGTCTACGAGCTTCAGGGACTCTGTAGGGTTTCAAGTGGACCCGAACCTGAGGCTCGGTCACAATGTCATGTTTTATTATACTGATCTGTCCTGGCAGTTCTGAAAACACGTCTGTGTTTCTCTGCACAAACTCTTTTGTCTCCTGTTTCTGTGGCTTTGCGAGGGATTCTGACACATACACATCTGGGTTAGGACTATAGGGGGTACTTACTGCCACGAGGGTCTCTCTTTCTTTCCATGGCTTAATTAAGTTTACATGGTATAACTGCACTGTCTTCCTTTTACCTGGTTGGTAAACTTTATCATTTACATCCCCCACCTTTTCAATTATCTCATACGGCCCTTGCCATCTAGCAAGAAATTTTCCACTTGGAGCAGCAAAAGTCCTTTTAAATAGGTTTATGTCTCTTTAAGACCACGCCCGCATCGGCCACCATATGTGAGGGTTTAGCATCAGGAGAGGTTGGTACAGCGGTTTCTTTGTAGCCAGAGACAGGGACACCGTGCATTAAAAGTCATAACAGGGCTTTGCCTGTGTTTTTATTCTTGTCAAAGAAACAGCCTCTTGTACAACAAGGCAAAATACAAAATAAATCCTGCTCGTCTGAGCACTAACTAAACAAGATATTATCTAACTATACCGAGTGCCTTCCTACCAGGCACTGGACACAAAGTAACACAGGTCTTTACTCACATAGAATACAGGCTACTCCAGCCTTAGTAGTCTCCAGTCTGAGTCAGGGGTGAGACTCCCACACACTGTGTCTGCACCTTTTTATACACAGGCTACAGGTGCAGCTAATTGAGCAGCAGCCTTGTCCTACAAACAGAGATGGACTAGGGATTGGGGAACCCGCCCTGCTCTTCTCCAATCCAACTCCAGGCCCTTTTTCCGGCTTTTCCTTAAGCCGAGATTGGAAAGCTAGAGCTTTCTATTGCAAGAACTACTCATTCCCTGGAGCCTAGGATACATATGACAGGATTCTAGGGGAAATGTACCTTCCCTCAATGACTTTACCTGTCACTGTCTCACATACCCTCTTCCTCTGTTCGAGCCCGTGGGATCGGACACATTTAGCTACAAGGCAGTGTGTCCTAGACAAAGCGTCAGCATTGCCCTGCAGTTTTCCTGCTCTGTGTTCCACAGTATATTTGAAGTTCTGCAAAGTAAGAAACCACCGTGAAACTCTTGCATTTCTCTCTTTAGCTTGACACATCCACGTAAGAGGAGAGTGGTCTGTAACCAACCTAAACCGACGACCCAATAAATAATATCTCAGGGACTTAAGTGCCCACTTAATTGCCAAGCACTCCCGTTCAACTATGCTATAGTTTTTCTCAGCCGGGGTAAGTTTTCTGCTCAAATAGGTCACAGGATGTTCCTCACCACCCACCTCTTGTGACAGAACTGCTCCGAGCCCCACATTAGAAGCATCAGTTTGGACAACAAACTCCTTTTTGAAGTCAGGAGTGACTAAGACTGGTTGGTTACACAGGGCCAGTTTCAACTCTTGAAAGGCGCTTTCAGCCTTCGTGTCCCACTTGACCATGACAGACTTACTTCCCTTGGTAAGATCTGTCAGGGGCGCTGCTGTGCTGGCAAAGTTTGGAATGAACCTGCGGTAATAACCTACAATTCCTAGAAAAGCTCTGACCTGCTTTTTGGTTGAGGGCTGGGGCCAGTTTTGGATAGCCTCAACTTTGTTGACCTGTGGCTTTATCACCCCTCTCCCAATTATGTACCCCAGATACCGTGCTTCCTCCAAGCCTAAGGAACATTTCTTTGGGTTTGCTGTTAACCCCGCGGCTCTGAGGGAGTTTAGTACTGCTTGTACTTTTGGTAAGTGGCTTTCCCAGTCATCACTAAAGATTATAATGTCGTCCAGATATGCCGAAGCATACCGACGATGGGGTTTGAGGAGTATGTCCATTAACCTTTGAAAGGTCGCTGGAGCCCCATGTAGCCCAAATGGTAAACAAATATATTGAAACAGACCATCCGGGGTGATGAACGCAGTTTTCTCTTTGGCGCCCTCCGTGAGGGGTACTTGCCAATAGCCTTTGGTTAAATCAAGTGTTGAAAAATACCTTGAATGGCCCAGTCTCTCTATTAACTCGTCAACTCTTGGCATTGTGTATGCGTCAAACTTTGACATCTCATTTAACTTGCGGAAGTCGTTACAGAAACGCAATGACCCATCTGGTTTCGGAATCAATACAATGGGACTTGACCATTCACTTTTTGACTCTTCAATAATCCCAAGGTCTAGCATTTTCTTGACCTCCTCAGATATGGCTTGTCTACGAGCTTCAGGGACTCTGTAGGGTTTCAAGTGGACCCGAACCTGAGGCTCGGTCACAATGTCATGTTTTATTATACTGATCTGTCCTGGCAGTTCTGAAAACACGTCTGTGTTTCTCTGCACAAACTCTTTTGTCTCCTGTTTCTGTGGCTTTGCGAGGGATTCTGACACATACACATCTGGGTTAGGACTATAGGGGGTACTTACTGCCACGAGGGTCTCTCTTTCTTTCCATGGCTTAATTAAGTTTACATGGTATAACTGCACTGTCTTCCTTTTACCTGGTTGGTAAACTTTATCATTTACATCCCCCACCTTTTCAATTATCTCATACGGCCCTTGCCATCTAGCAAGAAATTTTCCACTTGGAGCAGCAAAAGTCCTTTTAAATAGGTTTATGTCTCTTTAAGACCACGCCCGCATCGGCCACCATATGTGAGGGTTTAGCATCAGGAGAGGTTGGTACAGCGGTTTCTTTGTAGCCAGAGACAGGGACACCGTGCATTAAAAGTCATAACAGGGCTTTGCCTGTGTTTTTATTCTTGTCAAAGAAACAGCCTCTTGTACAACAAGGCAAAATACAAAATAAATCCTGCTCGTCTGAACACTAACTAAACAAGATATTATCTAACTATACCGAGTGCCTTCCTACCAGGCACTGGACACAAAGTAACACAGGTCTTTACTCACATAGAATACAGGCTACTCCAGCCTTAGTAGTCTCCAGTCTGAGTCAGGGGTGAGACTCCCACACACTGTGTCTGCACCTTTTTATACACAGGCTACAGGTGCAGCTAATTGAGCAGCAGCCTTGTCCTACAAACAGAGATGGACTAGGGATTGGGGAACCCGCCCTGCTCTTCTCCAATCCAACTCCAGGCCCTTTTTCCGGCTTTTCCTTAAGCCGAGATTGGAAAGCTAGAGCTTTCTATTGCAAGAACTACTCATTCCCTGGAGCCTAGGATACATATGACAGGATTCTAGGGGAAATGTACCTTCCCTCAATGACTTTACCTGTCACTGTCTCACAATATGTATTGAGCATGGTTCTGGTGCTATATTTATGTACTGAGCTTAGTTCTGGTGCTGTATATATTTACTGCACTTGGTTCTGGTGTTGTATATATGTACTGAGCTTTGTTCTGGGGCTGTATATATGCACTGAGGTTGGTTCTGATGCTGTATACATGTACTGAGCTTTGTTCTGGGGCTGTATATATGCACTGAGATTGGTTCTGGTCCTATAGATATGTATGTGTAGCGTCCATGGGGGCCAGCGTGCGCACAAACATCATCATCAACTGCCCATGATTCCCAGGACTGTAAAAAGAGCCCTGCCCTTCTGATCCTTGCCTGAGCGTTTTTAGTGTATCCCATGTCAGTCTTGCAAATGGTCCCTTAGTATTTTCCCATTCCTGTTTTTACCCATGCCCCGCTACCTGTATCCCATGCTGTGTTCTTATTCCTGAGCCTATTAGTGTTGGAGTCGTGTCCTACTGCACCTGCTGTCGTTTGCAACGTCCAAAGATTAATACCAGATAAACTAGTTAAACCATACTGGTACTTTCTGCCCAAAATTCATAAGACCTATGTCAATCCCCCAGGTAGGCCCATTGTGGCGGGCAGAGGTTCGGTAACTGAACCAATATCGAGCTATGTAGATTGGTATTTACACCCCCTATTGCAAAGTGTTCCATCATACCTGTTAGACACTAAATCTCTTTTACAAAACCTTATTGATTTCCAGTGGGATGAAGGTGATAGTCTTGCCACTATTGATGTGACAAGCCTATACACCAGAATTTGCCACACTGATGGCCTAGGTGCTAGCAGATCTTTCTTGGAGAGAACAGGTAAAAGCGAGGAAAATATAAACTTCATTTGTGAGGCACTTGATTTTTTGCTGACCCACAATGCCTTTTGCTTTGGGGATCAGTGAACCGGCATAGCAATGGGGAGCCCCGTTGCTCCATCATATGCAAATCTATTTTTGGCCATATGGGAAGAAAAATATACAATGTTAATAATAATCCTTACATTCAATATATAAGACACTGGTCTAGATGTATTGATGACGTTATAATAGTGTGGTCAGGTACCCAAACACAGTTCGTAAATTTTGTTAATTACATTAATGTCAACGATTTGAATATGGAATTCACAGCTAATTTTGGTGGCGCTACTATAGAGTTCCTTGATGTTAAAATCACAGTAGATGAGAGAGGTTTGCACACAAGTGGATTCCCTAAGCCCACAGCCACTAATGCCCTCTTACACCATAAGGCCTCATGCACAGTTCATTTTTTTCCTTAATGGTGCTATCCGTTTTTGTCACTGATAGCACCCTGAACCCATTCATTTCAATGGGCCCATGCACACTTCAGTTATTTAAACGGATCCGTTGTTCCGTTCCGTGCAAAGTAGAGCATGTCCTACTTTGCTCAGTGATTCCATGACCGTGTGGCCCATAGAAGTCAATGGGTCAGTGAAAAAAATGGATGGCACACGGAAGGCTTCCGTGTGCCGTCCGTTTTTGACGGATCCGTTGCCATAGCAACGGCTGGGTGAGCAAAAGTTCACAGACTACAGTAAACATTCATTCCTGAAGATAGGCTCATATTTTCACTCCAAAACACCCAAAAAACCAAAGTAAGCCAAGCAGAGTCATCTCAAACTGTTCTCTATGCTCTGAAAGCTACAGAAAACAGCACCAAAAACTTCTTGTAAACTTTCTATGGGTGTTTCCTGGGACATGTGACAGGTTCAAATGAAGTTCACATCAGTTTTTTAAACGGAAAAACGGAAGCAAAACGTCCGTGTAAAACGGAAACACGGAACGGAGACGGAGTGCACACGAAAACAAAAACGGACACACGGATCCGTCAAAAACGGCCGAGAAAACGGTGATGGAAGTGTGCATGAGGCCTAAGAGCTTCCATCCACCTCATATAAAAAGATCATTACCCTATGGACAATTCCTTAGGTTAAAAAGAATAAATAGTGATCACAATGTTTTCTTAGAACAATATATGGAACTAATGAAGAGATTGAGAGCTAGAGGGTATGCAATATTATCAGAATCCTTTTCTAGAGCACTTCAGTGGGATCGCAATACACTGCTCTTCAAAAGGAGACAAAAAGATAGACGTATAGGGTTTGTGTTTTACTTTCAATATAGTCCAGTAGCAGATCGCATAAATAGTGCCATTAGGAAACATTGGCACATTATAGAGGCAGATGTGGATTTAGCGGAGAAAGCATGTCACCCCCCTGTGGTCTCGTTCAGACGATGCAAAAATCTGAGAGATGAATTAGTTACAAGCCGTTTTTCGTCAATTCAAAATAAAATAAGTAATTGGCTTAAAGATATAGCCCCAATAGGTAACCATAGATGTGGCAATTGTTCATTTTGCGGACAGATGAACATAGGCAAAATAGTCCGAATGGGCGCAATAAAACATTGTCAGCAATCTTATTGCGTGTAAATCCAATTATCTGGCCCATGCCATGTTTTGTCCTTGTCAATTCCTTTATATAGGAAAGACAATACGACCATTATTTAAACGTGTTCGAGAACACATTTATTCTATTGGTACAGGAAAGGGATCCCCAAAATTGATAACCCATATACATGAAGTACATGGGGGGAATCCCAAGTGTTTGTCTTTTGCGGGCATACAGCGTGTGTTCACCCCACGGGATGGTGGTGATCGACATGTAAAATTATTACGTTGTGTGAAGCCAATTGTATAATAAAAACGGAGGCTCTAGGACCTCTGGGTTTGAATGATAGGAACGACCTATCTGCTTTTTTTAAAATAAAACCTCTAAATAGGTATGTTTTCTACTTTATACTCAGTATATAAACCTGCTGTTCATAATATGCATCTTCTACAAATATTTGTATTTTGATACATTGCCGTGAGAAGCGGAAGTGGTTGATGGGGCAAGGTGTGGGTATTTAAGTGTGTGTGCACTGAAGCCCAGTATGCCTTGATAAAGCGTCTGGAGGACGTGAAACGGTCGTAGGCTCTATTGTCTTCAAATTCCGTGTTATGCCTGCCTCAACATAGAATAAAAATAAACCTTTTTTTGCAAGTGGTGAGTGCCGTGCTGTCTATTCTTCTACATGTTGACATTTGCCAAAGACTTTCTTTCATACGCACTGAGCACCACTATATAAAGGCTCTCGTACCACAAGTCCCAGTTAGCACAGGAACCTGTGATGCCGCAAGATAAAGGTAGTGCCAACCATCATTCCCTCTACATGTTGCACAATACATTGAGGAATGCACCGTATCAAAATTAGTAGAGATCAGCCTGGCCCGAACATGTTCTGGGCATGAAAGCTGGCATCAAAGTGTTTAGACAGATACATTTCCGGATTTGAATAAGTAACTGGTATTTTTTAAGGGTTAAATGACTTTGGGCCACTGATCTCACACTGCCAACATACAGAGAGGAATGCCCCACATCAAAATCAGTTGAGATCAGCCTGGCACAAACAGGTTCTGGGCATGAAAACTGGCATCAAAGTGGGCAAATTGACAATTTTTCTAATATTCAATAAGTAAGTGGTATGTTTAAAGGGTTAAATTACTTTGGGTCACTGATCTGACACTGCCAACATACAGAGGGGGATGCCCCTCATCATATTCACTATCGTTCAGACTGGCCTGAACATGTTGTGGGCATCAAGGCTGGTAACAAATTGTGAAGACGGACACTTTTCATTGATTTGAATAAGTTTGACTGGGTCTCATCTGTGTTCTCATTTACTTTTTTTTTTTTGTTCCCCATAGGCACAGATTAGTTAAAATGACAGCGGTTCCAAATTTGTCACATGAAGGACACGACCTATGCCAGATGCACTACATTTTACTATAATGAAGTATATCATGCTTTCTTTGGTGTGTCCAATATTTTACTGGATTAGAGCGGCATGTTGAGCTAGATTTCTACAATTTATGACAGAAATCTACAACACACAGAGTTGTCTCTAAAGAGGATCTGTCACTAGTTTTAAGTAACCACAATGCCATATGTCATATTTGGTATGTGTATGTATATATATATATATATATATATATATATATATAAGCCATGGGGCGGTAGCAATATTCTCTCTCTGCACACAGGAAGACCACCGCCCCAGAAAGAATGTTGTTACTGCCCCCGTGGCTGTATATAACTAATGGGGCTTAATCTCTGGAACGGATGAAACGATTTTGACAAAACAAACACCAAAATGCTAAGGCTTCATTCACATCTGCGTCAGGGCTCTGTTTAGGCGTTCCATCTGACCTTTCCGTCAGGGGAACCCATAAACAGAACCCTGACTGAAACAAACGGAAACAAAAGGTTTCCGTTTGCATCACTATTGATTTCAATGGTGACGGATCCGGTGCCAATGTTTTTTGTTTAATGAAGAAGGTTTGGACCCTTGGTAGTTGACAGGTCTAATACAACAAATGAACAACAAGATGCCAGAGGCAGAAACTACCTTATTTCCCAACTACCAATAAATTGTATTTATAATCTTTAATGTGCTATTACAGCAAACAGACATACAGACAAAACCAACATAAATGGTAAAATTTTCAATGCATGGATAGGGTCAAATAGCCGTTAGTAGTTATACCAATGTGCACAAGTGCATGCCGTTTGAATAGTCCCTGTTGGTAACAGTGTGCCGATTGTATAAGCAATATATGCAGCAGTGAACACGTGTGTCTATCGTCTGTGTCTGCAGATAGACGGATACAGCAAACACCGACACCACTAGCGGACTTCTAGGCAGTTAAATTGTTAAATTGCTAGATTTCCCTAATGCCAGCATGTATTAAAATGTAACAGAGAGCCCCCCCTCTCTGTTACATTTTAATACATGCTGGCATTAGGGAAATCTAGCAATTTAACAATTTAACTGCCTAGAAGTCCGCTAGTGGTGTCGGTGTTTGCTGTATCCGTCTATCCGTTTGCTGTAATAGCACATTAAAGATTATAAATACAATTTATTGGTAGTTGGGAAATAAGGTAGTTTCTGCCTCTGGCATCTTGTTGTTCAAATGTTTTTTGTTTGTCTCCTTTGTGCAAGGGTTCTGTCATTTTGACGGAATGAATAGCGCAGTAGACTATGGTATTGCTTCCATCAAAAACGGAAACCATTTCCACCGGACCCGTCACCATTGAAATCAATGGTGTTGCAAACGGAAACCTATGGTTTTCGTTTGTTTCAGTCAGGGTTCCGTTCTGACAGAAAGCTCAGACGGAACGCCTGAGCGGAGCCCTGACGCAGATGTGAACAAAGACTTAGGGTGACGTTAGATGAGATATGGCATTTGGGTACTTAGAACTGGGGACAGATCCTCTACAATGAGTGTCCGATACACATGTGAACAGACTTTTAGTTATAAATGGGTAAGACTCAGGTAACATTTGGGTTAGAGGCTCCGTCAAAACTTCCAGTTACAATTATTAAACAGATAATGATGTACGCAGCGTTATTTTACCTGTGACGATGACTGAACTGCCAATCCGAAGTCAATTGGGTCCAGGGCCAGCCTTTGGATAGATGGCGCCCCGTGCAAAATTATGTTTTGGCACCCCACCACCTTCATAAATAAAATGCCCCATAAAAAAAGTATAATGCCCCCCACAGTATAATGCCCTATATAATGCATCCACACAGTATAATGCCCCTTTAGTGCCCCCCCATACAGTATAATAATAATATGTAATCATATAATATATTATAACCCCTTAAAGGACACAGTATTTTGTCCTCTAATTGTGCCCACACAGTATCCTTGCATAGGCCGACGTGATCCTGTAGCCTAGTACAGAGTTTCCCAACCTTTTCAGACTCGAGACACGACTGGAAAAATAAAATTTACTCAGGGCACCCCAAGCACTACACTCTTAGGCCTGATTTACACGAGCGTGTGCGTTTTGTGCACGCAAAAAATGCAGCGTTTTGCGTGCGCAAAAGGCACTTAACAGCTGCGTGTGTCATCAGTGTATGATGCGCGTGTAATGTCGGCGTAGGGAAACAGACAAGTGAGCCCTAATCTACCCGCCACTCAGTCCCTGCCTACTTGCAACGACCCGCCCTAGGCGACGGGGTACAACTGGGCGACAGTCCCTACACTCAATAGGTGCACGACAGACAAACAGACAAGGGTACAAAGAAGCCAGGGAAATGGGGAAGTTGCCCACGGGAACACCGTGAGCAACAAGCGAGGTGAACGAGCCGAGTCAAACCAGGAGATGAGCGAGGTACAAAAACGCAGAGCAGAAGAGTGGTCAGAAAAGCCAAGGTCAATCACAAGCAGAGGATCAGTAGTTCAAGAAGCTGCAGCAGGGCTAGGAAACAAACCGAGAAGAATCACAAGCAAAGGAGGAACAGGAAAGGCAGGTATAAATAGACAGAGGGCGGGAGCTAGCTCCGTCTGGCCAGGCTGTGATAGACTCTCCCACTCCTAAGCCTGCCATCCTGAGTGGTGGAAGATGGAGTCAGTCTCACAGACATAGAAGCAGGTGCAGACTGATTACCTATGGGCGTCGACACAGAAGTTGTGTCTGGCAGATCCTTTACACTACCCCCCCCTTTTATGAGGGGCCACCGGACCCTTTCTAGGTGGACCTGGTTTATTGGGGAAATGAAGGTGGAACCTCCTGAGCAATACCCCAGCGTGAACATCCTGGGCAGGTACCCAAGTCCTCTCCTCAGGCCCGTATCCCCTCCTTGGAGCCTTGGACTATCCTGCTGTCCACAATCTTGGCCACCTCGAATTCTACCCCCTCAGGGGTGAGAACAGGGACCGGAGGTTTCCTCGAGGGAGCCAAGGACGGGGAGCAGCGTTTAAGGAGGGAGGCATGAAACACGTAGTGTACTCGAAAAGACGGGGCAACTCCAGTCGGAAGGAGACAGGGTTAAGGACTTCAATGACCTTGTATGGCCCTATAAACCGGGGAGCAAAAATCTTGGATGGGACTTTAAGGCGCAAATTCTTTGACGATAGCCACACCAGATCCCCGACCACAAACAAGGGGTTAGCAGAACGTCTTCTATCTGCCTGAGTTTTCTGTATGCTCTGGGACTCCTCTAGGTTCTTCTGAACCTGGGCCCAGACTGTGCACAGTTCCCGATGAACGACATCTACTTCGGGATTGTTGGAACTACCAGGTGAAACGGAGGAGAACCGTGGATTAAACCCAAAATTACAGAAAAAGGGGGAGACCCCTGACGAGTTACTGACCCGGTTATTAAGGGAAAATTCAGTGAGGGGAATGAATGAGACCCAATCATATTGACAGTCAGAGATAAAACACCTTAAATATTGTTCTAGAGACTGATTAGTCCTCTCAGTTTGGCCATTAGTTTCAGGATGGAAGGCAGAGGAGAAGGACAGATCAATCTCCAACTTTATACAGAAGGCTCTCCAAAACAATGAAACAAATTGTACCCCTCTGTCAGAAACAATATTGCAGGGACCCCATGGAGACGCAGGATGTGTTTGACAAACAAGGTAGCTAACGTCTTAGCATTGGGTAGTTTCTTGAGGGGCACAAAGTGGCACATCTTACTGAAGCGGTCTACTACAACCCACACCACCGACTTGCCTTGAGATGGAGGCAAATCGATGATGAAATCCATGGAGATATGGGTCCAAGGTCTCTGGGGAACAGGCAAAGAACATAGTAAGCCCGCTGGTCGGGACCTGGGAGTCTTGGACCTAGCACAAACTTCACAAGCGGCGACGTAGGCCTTAATGTCTTTGAGCAACCCAGGCCACCAATAGTTTCTGGCAATGAGGTGCTTGGTACCCAGGATGCCTGGATGGCCAGATAGTGCAGAGTCATGATTTTCCCTAAGTACCCTTAGCTTGAATTGCAGGGGAACAAACAGCTTGTTCTCTGGAAGGTTCCCGGGAGCTGAACCTTGATCAGCCGCAATTTCAGAGACTAAACCAGAATCAATAGAGGAAATGATTATACCTGGAGGCAAAACACAAGCAGGATCTTCCTCCGAAGGAGGGCTGGCCATGAAGCTACGCGACAGTGCATCAGCCTTAATATTTTTAGACCCAGCCCTATAGGTGACCAAAAAGTTGAATCTGGTAAAAAATAACGCCCATCGAGCTTGTCTCGGGTTTAGCCTCCGGCCAGATTCTAGGAAAACCAGATTCTTGTGGTCGGTAAGGACCGTAACCTGGTGCCTGGCCCCCTCCAGGAAGTGGCGCCACTCTTCAAATGCCCATTTAATGGCTAAGAGTTAGCGGTTGCCAATATCATAGTTACTCTCAGTGGGCGAAAACTTCCTGGAGAAGTAGGCACAGGGGCGGAGATGGGTGAGGGAGCTGGTACCCTGGGACAAGACAGCCCCCACTCCCACCTCGGACGCGTCAACCTCCACGATAAATGGCTCCATTTGGTTGGGCTGAACCAGCACTGGGGCCGAGGTAAAGCACTTCTTAAGGACCTCAAAAGCCTGGACAGCCTCAGGAGGCCAGTGGAGGAGATCAGCACCTTTGCGAGTGAGGTCCGTAAGAGGCTTAGCGATGACCGAGAAGTTAGCAATAAATCTCCTGTAATAATTAGCGAACCCCAGGAAGCACTGTAACGCCTTCAGGGAGGCAGGTTGGACCTATTCTGCCACAGCCTGGACCTTGGCGGGGTCCATGCGGAATTCATGAGGAGTGAGGATTTGACCCAAAAAACGGTATCTCCTGCACCCCAAACACACATTTTTCGGTCTTAGCAAACAGTTTGTTTTCCCGAAGGGCCTGGAGCACCATCCTGACATGCTCAATGTGGGAGGACCAGTCCTTGGAAAACACAAGTATGTCATCAAGGTACACTACAAGAAATACCCCCAAGTAGTCTCTTAAAACCTCATTTATGAAATTATGGAAGACCGCGGGAGCATTACACAACCCAAAGGGCATGACGAGGTATTCGAAATTACCTTCGGGCGTGTTAAACGCAGTCTTCCACTCATCCCCCTCTTTGATGCGGATAAGGTTATAAGCCCCCCGTAGATCAAACTTAGAGAACCATTGGGCCCCCTGAACCTGATTGAAGAGATCAGGAATCAAAGGAAGGGGATCCTGGTTCCTTACAGTGACCTTATTCAAGTTTCGGTAGTCAATGCATGGCCTAAGACCACCATCCTTCTTCCCTACGAAGAAGAAGCCAGCACCTACCGGAGAAGTAGAGGGGCGAATGTAACCCTTGGCCAGGCATTCCTGGATATACTCTCTCATGGCTTCACGTTCGGGACAAGAGAGATTAAATATCCTACCCTTAGGGAGCTTAGCTCCTGGTACCAATTCAATTGCGCAATCATATTCTCTATGAGGTGGTAACACTTCGGAGGCCTCTTTAGAGAAAACATCAGCGAAGTCCTGAACAAATTCAGGTAGAGTGTTCACCTCCTCAGGGAGAGAAATAGAATTAACAGGAAAACATGACGTCATGCATTCATTACCCCATTTAGTAAGATCCCCAGTATTCCAGTCAAAAGTGGGATTATGCAACTGCAACCAGGGAAGGCCTAAAACCAAATCGGACGATAATCCCTGCATCACCAGTACAGAGCACTGCTCCAAATGCATGGAGCCCACAAGGAGTTCAAAAACAGGGGTATGCTGTGTAAAATAACCATTAGAAAGAGGAGTGGAGTCGATACCCACTACCGGGACAGGTTTAGGCAAATCAATCAATGGCATAGCTAGAGACATAGCAAATTCCACAGACATAATATTAGCAGAAGACCCTGAATCCACGAAGGCACTGCCGGTAGCAGACCTACCACCAAAAGAGACCTGAAAGGGAAGCAAGATTTTATTACGTTTCATATTTACGGGAAATACCTGTGCGCCCACGTGACCTCCCCGATGGTTACTTAGGCGCGGAAGTTCTTCCGGCTGCTTATTCTTAAGCCTAGGACAGTTGTTCACTTGATGCTTGTCATCCCCACAGTAGAAGCAGAGACTATTCTTCCTGCGGAACTCTCGACGCTGTTGGGGGGACACGGAGGCGCCGAGTTGCATAGGTACCTCCAAGTCTTCCGTGGAAGAACGAAGCAACGGAACCTCAGGAGGCATCATGGGGGAGTCAGAGGAGAAAACACAAACATGTTCAAGTCGTCGTTCCCTGAGACGTCGGTCAAGTCGTACCGCTAAAGCCATAACCTGATCTAGGGAGTCAGAAGAGGGATAGCTAACTAGCAGGTCTTTCAGGGCGTTCGACAGACCCAATCTAAACTGGCACCTTAAGGCAGGGTCATTCCACCGAGAAGCTACGCACCACTTCCTAAAGTCAGAACAATACTCCTCAACAGGTCTCTTACCCTGACGTAATTTCACCAGCTGACTCTCGGCAAAGGCAGTCTTGTCAGTCTCGTCATAAATGAGCCCGAGAGCAGAAAAGAAAAGATCAACGGGGCGTCAGGAGCCAAGGAGAAGGCCCATTCTTGGGGCCCGTCCTGGAGCCGGGACTTAATTATACCCACCCGCTGGCTCTCAGAACCAGAGGAGTGGGGCTTTAAGCGAAAATAGAGCCTACAACTCTCCCGAAAGGAGAAAAAAGTCTTCCGGTCCCCTGAGAACCGGTCAGGCAACTTGAGGTGGGGTTCAAGAGGTGAGGTGAGGGGCACTACCAGGGTAGCATCAGGCTGGTTGTCCCTCTGAGCCACGGCCTGGACCTGTAGGGAGAGGCCCTGCATTTGCTGAGCCAGGGTCTCAAGGGGGTCCATAGTAGTGTCAGGGACCAGGGTAGACTAGGTATATGGGCTTGTGATTATGTAATGTCGGGGTAGAGAAACAGACAAGTGAGCCCTAATCTACCCGCCACTCAGTCCCTGCCTATTTGCAACGACCCGCCCTAGGCGACGGGGTACAACTGGGCGACGGTCCCTACACTCAACAGGTGCACGATAGACAAACAGACAAGGGTACAAAGAAGCCAGGGAAATGGGGAAGTTGCCCACGGGAACACCGTGAGCAACAACCGAGGTGAACGAGCCGAGTCAAACCAGGAGATGAGCGAGGTACAAAAACGCAAAGCAGAAGAGTGGTCAGAAAAGCCAAGGTCAATCACAAGCAGAGGATCAGTAGTTCAAGAAGCTGCAGCAGGGCCAGGAAACAGAGAAGAATCACAAGCAAAGGAGGAACAGGAAAGGCAGGTATAAATAGACAGAGGGCGGGAGCTAGCTCCGTCTGGCCAGGCTGTGATAGGCTCTCCCACTCCTAAGCCTGCCATCCTGGGTGGTGGAAGATGGAGCCAGTCTCACAGACATAGAAGCAGGTGCAGACTGATTACCTATGGGCGTCGACACAGAAGTTGTGTCTGGCAGATCCTTTACAGCGCGGCTGCGAGATTTTCTCGCAACCGCCATCATTTTGACACTCCGTTTGGATGTTTGTAAACAGAAAAGCACGTGGTCCTTTTCTGTTTACATTCAGAGAATGACAGCTGTTGCGCGAACCACGCAGTTTGCACGGAAGTGCGACCTGCGTGGTTTTCACGCACCCATTGACTTCAATGGGTGCGTGATGCGCAAAAAACGCAGAAATATAGTAATAATAATGTCGTGAGTTTTACACAGCGGACTCGCGCTGCGCAAAACTCACGGACTGTCTGCACTGCCCCATAGCCTAATATAGGTGCATATGACACACGTGAAAAGCACGCGCGTCGCACGCGCGTATATTACGCTCGTGTAAATGATGCCTTAGGCTGGGTTCACACGACCTATTTTCAGACGTAAACGAGGCGTATTATGCCTCGTTTTACGTCTTAAAATAGGGCTTCAATACGTCGGCAAACATCTGGCCATTCATTTGAATGGGTTTGCCGACGTACTGTGCAGACGAACTGTTATTTACGGGTCGTCGTTTGACAGCTGTGGGTATGTGCACACGAGAAGTGCCTTTTACGTCTGAAAAGACAGACTGTTTTCAGGAGAAAACAGCTGCCTCGTTTCAGACGTAAAAGCTCCTCCTCGCATTATGCGAGGCGTCTTTGACGCTCATAAATCTTGAGCTGCTCTTCATTGACTTCAATGAAGAACGGCTCAAATTACGTTGCAAAGAAGTGTCATGCAAAGGCAAAAAATATCTGCCTCAAAATTCCTTCAGGAATTTTAAAGCAGATTTTGAATTGACTGCGTTGTTTGACTTTTTTTGTGGGGGTTTTTTTTAAGCTAATTCCAAAGGCTAAACAGCGTTCCAAACGAGCGCCGCTGGTATTTTCGTACTCCTATTCATTTCAATTGGAGGTCAGAGGTGGAAACCACAGCCCGTCATTTACAGTAAAATGACCATCAGCCCTCCGCTCACAGTAAAATGACCATCAGCCCGCCACTCACAGATTCCCCCTGTAGATAGTGCCACACAGCCCCTTGTAGGTAGAGCCACACAGCCCTCTGTAGGTAGTGCCGCACAGCCCCCTTGTAAGTAGTAACACACAGCCCCCTGTAGATAGTGCCACAGAGCCCCCTGGTAGGAAGTGCCATACAGCCCACTTGTAGGAAGTGCCACACAGCCCCCTTGTAGGTAGTGCCACACAGCCCCCTTGTAGATAGCACCCCCCTTCTGGAGCGCTCCGCTTGATGTCTCTGTCCATATATGGAATCCAAGAAAAAAGTAGCAAGGCAGCACATCCAAGAAAACTGGAATTTTATTCACCCACAGGTATGACGTTTCAGTCCAACAGGACCTTTCTCGAGAAATCAGGTAAATATAACAATGTGAGTGAAGTGTTGGATCGATTTTTGTAGTATGACTGGTTGATGTAGTGTTAACAGTGTATGTCAATTTGTATGAGTGAAATATGCAATTTGTGTGAGTTTTGTGTCTTCTAATGTATTAGTGGCATCTGTGTGCGTGTTGTTTTCAGTGTGAGTGTGAGTTTTATGTGGGGTATAGATCTAGCGTGTAAGTGTTATGTGAGGTATTAGTTTGTGTGGTTTGTGCGGTATGTGTCTAGTGTAAGTAATTGTGCGGTATGTGTCTAGTGTGTGGTACATGTTTAGTGTGTGAGTGGTGGGTGCAGCATCTGTGCCAGATGTGAGTAGTGCATGTTCAACATGTGTCCTTTGTGTGGGTAGACAACATGCAGAATATGTCTTAGGCCCCATCCACACGAACGTGCTTTTGCGGCCGCAATTCCCCTGAAAATCCACGGGAGAAATGCGGTCCCATTCATTTCTATGGGCCCATGCACACGACCGTGGTTTCCACGGTCCGTGCATGGACCAGGAGCCTGGACCGCAGAAAGAACGGACATGTCTTATTACGGCCATGTTCTGCGGTCCAGGCTCATAGAAAATAATGGACGCGGCTATGTGCACGGCCCGCGATTTGCACTCCGCGGCCACCGACCTGAAAATCACGGCCTAGCACATGGCTACGGTCGTGTGCATGAGGCCTTAGGTGTGAGTGCCGAGAATGAAGAATATATCCTAGGTGTGAGTGGTGTGCGTGCGCATGTGTCCTAGGTGTGAGTGGGGGGATGTGTTCTAGGTGTAAGTGGTGTGCGTGCGCATGTGTCCTGTGGTGTGCGTGCGCATGAGTCACAAGTGTGAGGGGTGTGCGTGCGTATGTGTCCTAGGTGTGAGTTGTGTGCATGTGCATGTGTCCTAGATGTGAGTGGTGTTGTGCGCATGTGTCCTAGGTGTGAGTGGCACGAATGCAGCATGTGTCTAGCTTGTGGGTTGCATCTGTGCGTCATGTGTCCAGCATGTGAGAGTGTGTGTGTGTGTGTGTGTGTGTGTATATGGCAGAATATAAAATTGAAATCATACTATTTAGTTACAGTATGGTGATATTTTGACATTGTATAATGGTATAATTTGCAATCTTTATAAATCAGTCTTAAGCCATGATCACGCAATCAGGATTTGATTAGGACTAAGTTCCTGATTCCACACCTAAATCCCTTTCAAATCCACTAACATTCTGCATCCATTACAAGTGAATGGGCTATTTTATACCCCATTCACATGCAGCGGATAGAAGTCTGCTTGAATATTTTTTCCGCTCCGCTAAAAAAAAACTCTAGAATAATGAGCATGTTCATTCCTCTCGTGGAAAAGCAGTGGATTCATTGGAGCTATCAGGAACTATTGCTCTTTTAATTTACACCTGTTTTAATAAATCAGGTCTTGTATAGCTGAAAGGTAGTCCCATGTACTCCAGATCAACACTGGCGGCTGCGTATGGCCTGCGGTGGGCCTGTGTGCTTAAAAATACCAGGACTGATTTTAAGTACCTGTTCGGCCCTGGCGTCAGCAACGCTTTTGCCGGGGATTCCGGGGGTTCCAGGAGTAGCCCATGACTTCACTGTCCATATAAGGGCAGTGACATCAGGGACACCTCTTGCAGCGGAATCACCGGCCAGAGCATTGTCGAAGCATAGCCGGGGATTCCGCTGCAGGAGGTGCCATTGACGTCACTGCCCTTATATGGACAGTAAAGTCAGGGCTCTCTCAATGAGCGGAATTTCCGGCCAGGGCGTCAGCAATGCTTTGGCTGGGGATTCCGGGGCTCCAGGAGTAGCCCATGACTTCATTGTCCATATAAGGGCAGTAACGTCAGGGGCACCTCCTACAGCGGAATCATCGGCCGGAGCATTGCCGACGCCTGGCCGGGGATTCCACTCTTATAGGGAGCCACTGACAACGTCACTGTCCATATATGGACAATGAAGTCAGGGGCTCCTTCTGGAGCGCCAGAATCCTTGGCCAAAGCATTGCCGACGCCTGGCCGGGGATTCCGCTCATAGAGTGAGCCCATGACTTCACTGTCCATATAAGGGCAGTGACATCAGTGGCACCTCCTGCAGTGGAATCCCTGGCCAGAGCATTGCCGACGCCTGGCCAGGGATTCCACTCATAGAGGGAGTCACAATGGCTCTATCTAAAGGGAGGGGGCTATCCACAGGGGGAGTACGTGGCACTATCTACAGGGAGTGTATGTGGCACTATTTTCAGGGGGAGTATGTGGCACTATCTACAGGGGGAGTATGTGGCACTATCTACAGGAGGAGTATGTGGCACTATCTACAGGGGGAGTATGTGGCACTATCTACAGGGGGAGTATGTGGCACTATCTACAGGAGGAATATGTGGCACTATCTACAGGGGGGGCTGTGTGTGGCATCATCTACAGGGGGCTGTGTGGCATCATCTACAGGGGGGGTGTTGTGTCATCTACAGGGGTCTGTGTGGCACCATCTACAGGGGGTCTGTGTGGCACCATCTACAGGGGGTCCATGTGGCATCATCTACGGGGGTGTTCTGTGTGGCATTTACAGGGGAGCTGCATGGCACTATCTAAAGAGGGCATTGGGGTATTATCTACAGAGGGCACTGTGGCACTATCTACAGGGGGGCCATGTGGAACTATACAGGGGGCACTGCGGCATAATCTACAGGGAGAAGTGTGTGCCAATATCTACAGGGAGCAGCATTATCTACAGGGAGAAGGAGGTGGCAATATCTACTGGGGGCAGTGTGGAGCACCATTTACAAGGGGCACTGAGTGTGGCACTATCTACGCTGGTTTTTACGCTACCAGTAGTGGTCAGCACATATCGCTTAGCCCAAGTGATAAAGTCAGACATCAACTGCCTGTAAACAACCAGATAACCAGAAACATACCGGCCACTATAGTAGTCGTCAGTGAAACTACTGCAGAAATTCAGGTTTTATTGTATGCAGAAATTCTGAAAAGCCACGCCCCACAAGCCACACCCACCAGATAAACTACGCCCCATAAAACACACCCTTCACCAAAGACACCACACCCTAAGTGTCCCTGGGAAAAAAATTCAAATGTTGGCAACTATGTTAAGGCCGGGCCTGCCCACACCAATCCAACATTGATGGCCAAAGCAAGCTACTATCAGTATCTTTAATGCCACAGAAGACCTGCCTTAGGCCCCATACACGCGAACATATTTTTTTCCTCCCGTTAATACTGGCGTAAATACTTTGTCACACGTATTCGACCCGTATTCCACCAGTATTTACGGACCCGTGCCCGTAAATGCGGGTCTATTGTCACCAGTATTCCACCCGTATTTACGGACCCGTTTTCTCTGCACTAATCGGCCACCCCTTCTCTCTATCCGTGCTGATTTCGGGCAGAGTTTCCGCAGCGATTGAAAGTAAAAGAAGTTCATATGTACCCCGGCCGTTGTCTTCGGGACACGTCTCTTTTGGCATCCAGTGCAACCTCCCTGGATGACGCGGCAGTCCATGTGACCGCTGCAGCCTGTGATTGGCTGCAGCGGTCACATGGGATGAAGCGTCATCTCGGAAGGCCGGACTGGAGGAAGAAGCAGGGAGTTCTGGGTAAGTTAACTTTTAATACTATTAACTCAAGCGGTAGTCACTGTCCCAGGTGCTGAAAGAGTTACTGCCGATCAGTTAACTGTTTCAGCACCCTGGACAGTGACTATCCCCCGACTTCGCCTAGCAATGCTCCCGTAATTACGGGTGCACACATGTAGCCACCCGTAATTACGGGAGCCCCATAGACTTCTATGTGGGGGGGGGCGGATGTAGAGGAGAGCAGCAGCAAGGAAACCTAGCTCCGTGCATAAGGTGATCAAACCGGCTAAAAGCAGGCACGTAACTGCCGAAAAAAACCTCTCACAACCCACCACTACCCAGCTGTCAACCCAGGGTACGTGCCGACATGACCAGAACAAGACACAAGCTAGGGAGCCCGGCAAAACTCACCTCTTTCTTCTCCAGCGCGGCACAGAGCCAAGATGGCGCCGGACCGCATGGTGCCTCAGCCTCCTCGCGGCGGGCGCGCAGCCCGCAGTCATCTCGCTCTGACACGGTCGGAAAGACTAGGATCTCCAACCTGGTCCTACAGCAGCCTAGCCAAGGTGAGACCCACAGCCAATCTCCTTTGCACAACAAGCCATGCTGCAGTGCATCCATGGGGGAATTTGCTGCAACATCTTCCCCATTCAGGGACTCTCCCTCACATTCTATGCCCTCAGCAGAACACCCTATAACTATTTCTGACATGAAATGCCTGCTAAAAGAATTGAAAGACACCATACATGCTGATATTCATGGTGCAATATCATCTCTTCACACTGAGCTGATCGCTATAAGAGAAAGAACAGCACATTTAGAAGACAAAATGGAGGATTTCACCACAGCCCATAACAGCTTAGTGGACGCTCATAATGCTGTAGAGGATGATTTAACACTTATTAAGCTGAAACTAGCTGACCTAGAAGACCGTTCTAGGAGAAATAATATTAGATTCAGAAACATCCCTGAAAATATTACAGATGACAAGCTAAGAGAATATTTAACCGACCTATTCACAGAATTGCTTCCTAACGCCTTGGAAAGAGATCTACTCATCGACAGGGCTCATAGAGTCCCTAAACCTAAACACCTGGCTCCTACTATCCCTAGAGATGTTCTGGCTAGATTGCATTTTTTCCATTTCAAAGATAACCTGCTCAGGGCGGCAGCAAATACAAAAAATCTTCCTGAACGGTTCCAGGACATTTCACTATATGCGGATTTATCCATAGCCACACTGGCTAGAAGAAGAGCGTTCGCTTCAACTACTCAGGTCCTGAGACGACACAACATTCCCTACAAGTGGGGCTTCCCAGTCAAACTAATAATTCGGAATAATGGAACGACTCACTCTGTCTCCTCTCCCAAAGAAGCAGCTAATTTACTCAAGAAATGGTCTCTGGACCGCGCACTAGACGGCGACAACGCAGTGAGGAAAAAAAGTGAGGAAACCCAATACTATTCCACAGGAATGGTCCAGGACAGAACGTCAGGAATCTCCTTCTCATCCAGATGTTTGATAAGTACCTCTCTGATCTGAAGTTTTCAATCGCTGCTATGCTTATCTTCTGAAAAGTTACGTGCTTTATTAACCTCAACACCTTAATGTATCCTGCTGATACATAGTCTATTTTCGGTCCTTTCACCTTTCTAATTTTATTGGTTCTCAAACTTCCAGTCCACCCGATGTCGAGAGACTATCCTAGGATGTCCAGACGGGTTCACTTAGAACCAAAACTTTTTTACCCAAAATTTTTGAATATTTGGGATGTTTTTCAAATGTTCAGTTTTTTGTCTTTGTCCGTTTTTGTTTTAAACCCTTCCTCTGGATTCACACGGTAGGATTATAGGTTGGACTTGATGAACCCGTGCCTTTTTTCAACCTTATCAACTACGTAACTATGTAACCATAAAGGGGTGAATATTAAAATACCCCTTTGGCTGCATTTCCCAGGCCGAACCAACTGCAGGGAGTTATCTATGACCCAAGGAGTCCCTACCTCGCTGCGGGAAAAGTGTCCTGTACTGCAATCATGTTTTCAGTACGAAACAGTAGCTCCGCGGGGAGGCAGAAACACCTAGCATCACAGATAACTATGATGCTAGGAGCCCGGCGCCCTGCAGTATTTTCGGTCCGGGAAATACGGCCGACATATCACGGACTGAACACGCTCGTGTGAATCCGGCCTAAATTGCATTGGTAGATTGGTAAAATTCTGTACATGGTCATGTGATGGGCACAAAGGTACTGGGATCGTTAGATGATACAACTCTGATGCACCCACTGTAACGGACCGTGCAACTGTGTGTCCATCACATGACCAGGACAGAATTTTATCCACTGGAAGTAAACAATAAATGTTCCTACTGAATAACAAGCAGAGATCTTGAAAACCGTGAGGAATTAAAGGGGTTTTCCCACGAGGGACACTTATGACATATCCACAGAATAAGTCATAAATGTCAGATAGATGCAGGTCCCACCTATCTCTAGAACGGGTTAATATAAAATGTTAATAAAAGTTAATCAAAAAATTATATGTAACCCAAAATGGTGCCATTAAAAAGTACAACTAATTCCGCAAAAAACAAGACCTTATAAAGCTATGTGGACAGAAAAAAAAAAAAGTTATAGCTCTTTGAATGCGACTATAGAAAAACTAACAAAATAGCTTGATCATTAGGGCCTAAAATAAGATGGTCACTATGGGGTTAAAAGGGTTTTCCCACGAGGGACACTTATGACATATCCACAGAATATGTCATAAATTTCACATAGATGCTGGTCCCACCTATCTCTAGAACGGGGCCCCCTAAACCCTGTTCTACCACTCTGTGTTGTAGCTGAAAAGTCTGATTCCCGACCATGAATTACGGAAACCACTTAGCTCGCTGAGTTACACTGTTTCCGTAACTCCGATAGTAGTGAATGTCAGTTACAGAAGCAGTGTACCATGCGAGCTATGCTGTTTCCGTAACTCATGGTCGGCAATCACACTTTTCAGCTACAACACGGAGTGGTAGAACAGGGTTTAGGGGACCCTGTTCTAGAGATAGGTGCGGGCAGGGCCGGACTTATGAAAGATGGTGCCCCGTGCGAAATTATTTTTTGGCGCCCCACCCCATTATAAAAAAATGCACCATAAAAAAGTATAATGCCCCCCACAGTATAATGCCCTATATAGTCCCCCACACAGTATAATGCCCCTTTAGTGCCCCCATACAGTATAATAATATATTATAATCCCTTCAAAGACACCGTATTTTGTCCTCTAATTGTGCACAATATTATGCCCCCTATAGTGCGCCTACACAGTATAATGTCTGCTTAGTAGCCTCAACACAGTATAATACCCGTCCCCTGCCACACACAGCCCCCCCTTGTAGATAGTGCCCCCCTGTAGATTTTGCCATACAGCCTCCCTGTAGACAGTGCCATAATCCCCCACCTCCTCCTTGTAGACAGTGCCATACATCCCCCCACCTCCCCTTGTAGATCGTGCCATACAGCCCCGCCCAAAATTTTTTTACTCACCTAGGCCCGTTCCCACGACAAACTGAGCTACTCCACAATCGGATCCTTGCATAGGCCGGCGTGATTCTGTAGCCTAGTACAGAGTTTCCCAACCTTTTCAGACTCGTGACACTACTGGAAAAATAAAATTTCCTCAGGGCACCCCTACAAAAATTATTTAGAGAAAGACAGAAAACGGCTTAAAAACCAGTACTACACTCTTAGGATATGTTCACACACCGTTTTTTGTAAGAAATGCCTGAAGGAATACAAAAGACGCAGGCAAAAAAGCAGTCCAAACGAGCGGCGG
The DNA here is from genome assembly GCF_050947455.1 of Rhinoderma darwinii. Lineage (NCBI taxonomy): Eukaryota > Metazoa > Chordata > Amphibia > Anura > Rhinodermatidae > Rhinoderma > Rhinoderma darwinii. The sequence continues at coordinate 227,367,298 of NC_134690.1, read as the reverse complement.
AGGTATTTTCTGCCTCCCATTAATTTCAATTGGAGGTCAGAGGTGGAAACCATCCGCCCCCCACTCACAGTAAAATGACCATCAGCCCGCCACTCTCAGTAAAATGACCATCAGCCCGCCACTTACAGTGAAATGACCATCAGTCCCCCACCCACAGTAAAATAACCATCAGCCCGCCACTAACAGATCCTCCCTTGTAGGTAGTGTCACACAGCCCCCTTGTAGGTAGTGCCACACAACCCCCTTGTAGGTAGTGCCACATTTCCCCTGTAGCTAGTGCCACACAGCCCCCTTGTAGGTAGTGCCAGGCACCCCTTTGTAGGTAGTGCCACATAGCCCCCTTGTAGATAGCACCCCCCCCTTCCTGTAGATAGCGCCACTGTAGCTCTCTGAAGGAGCAGAATCCCCCTGTGGCCAGGGATTCCACACCTGGACGGAGCGCTTGATGTCTCTCTCTATATATGGACAGTGACATCAGGGGCAACTCCTGAAGTGGAATCCCTGTCCACAGCATTGCCGACGCTGTGACCGGGGATTTCACTCCAGGAGAAGCCCCTGATATCTCTGTCCATTTATGGAGAGTGGCGTCAGGGGCTTCTCCTGGAGTGAAATCCCCGGTCACAGCGTCGGGGGGTCCACTCCAGGAGAAGCCCCTGAGGTCTCTGTCCATTTATGGACAGTGACGTCAAAGGCTTCTCCTGGAGTAGAATCCCCGGTCACAGCATCGGCAACGCTGTGGACGGGGATTCGGCTTCAGGAGTTGCCCCTGATGTCATTGTCCATATATGGACAGAGATATTAAGCGCTCCGTCAAGGAGCGGAATACAAGGCCACACGGGGATTCCGCTCCTTCAGGGAGCTACAGTGGCTCTAGATAGCAGAGCAGTCCTAAGGATACTATTGATACTGAGGATACTATTAAATGTGGCATCGCTACCACTGTAGCAACCACGCGCCCTCATGCCCGGCGGTAGCGATGCCACTGAGGGAGAATCCCACGGGCAGAAAGGCAGCTGCTGAGTTGCCGGGCCCGGGCACTTTTGAAACAAGCAGGGGAAGGGAGCCAGCGCAGTGTCCTTTTCCACCTGCTGCAGTGATGCGCACACCCCTTAGGCCGGCCCTAGGTGCGGGTCCCAGAGGTGGGACCCGCCTCTCTCTGACATTTATGACATATCCTATGGGTATGTCATAAATGTCTCTGATGGGAAAACCCCTTTAATACAGAAAGTATATTAGAAAGTTGTATAACTTTTCATTATAAAAAAACAACATTAATTTGCTGAAACTGGACAACCCCTTTAATGTTTTCCTTTATTTTTATACTTTGCGTAGACTATAATAACCTAGCAAGTTGATGAGCAAAAAGGTACAGTTGTGCTTGCTCCTATTCATACCTCAAGTGGCAGAATAAGTGCCTTTCTGGGAAATGTCTCCCTCATCAGCGATTTTTCTTTTTTGTAAGTGACTTTTGTGAAATTGTAGAAAGCATGCAGCATTCAGTTCCACGCCTTTCTACTGGGCTTTCCTAACATGACTCATTACCAACACCAACCTATACAGATTTGTATGCACTAGAGTTCATAAACTTTGTGCTCTGCCATGTATAATGTAATTTTATATTTCTAGAAAACTCACCTCATGAAACGTTGAAAAAGAAGACTGTACAAGCTTAGGGGGAATTTATTAGGATTGGTGTTTCATACGCCAGTCTTAATATAAAGACCGCTTTAGTAAAATGCTGAGTACTCGCAGCCGAGTTTTGGCCTTAAGGCTAAGAGCCCATTTTTCAAATCTGACGTATTTCACTGTATGTGGTAGTAGCTTCGGAATGCTTATACCTATCCAATCGATTCTGAGTTTGTTTTCTCGTGAGACATTGGGCTTTATGTTAGTAGTAAAATTTGCTCAATATATTCAGTGTTTATTTGTTAAAAATAGCAAAATTTAGAGAACATTTGGAAAAAATTGCATTTTTCTCAATTTTAATGTGTCACGATGGGTGTGTGGACCCACTGGGCCGTTCTGCGTAGCGGGACGGCAGCTGACCAAACAGGTATAGTACAGAGTCTATAGTCCAGAAAGAGTACCTGTGGCAACTCGGACAGTAGCAAGGCAGGCAAGGCTGGGACCAGGCGGCAGGTAGACGTCAGGCGTGGAGTAGCAGAACAGGCGTGGAATGCAGCACAACACAACAACAGCTCAGCACGGTACTAGATCTGGATAGCACGGGAAACAGGATACAGGAACAGGGAACACTTGCAAACTGGAAGACACTAGGAGACCATTAGCAAGACAAACTTTGGGTAACAAACAATGCTCAGGCAAAGAACAAGAGGACAGAGCCCCTTATATAGTCCAGTAGCATTCTGGGTTTGATTGCAGACTTCCTGCAATTATGCGCGCACTGGCCCTTTAGGACCGTGCACGCGCGGGCGCACGCGCGCTCCGGGAGACAGTCTCGATGCCAGGAAGTGAGTGCCGGCGCCTCACTGAGGGACGACGCATTAGAGAACACACATGTCCATGGCCACGGCCGCCGAGGGGTACGTCAGAACGACGGGCCGTGGCCATAGACGTTGCATAATGTATATGCTTGTAAGAGAGAGGGTTATACCACCCAAAATAGTTATTAGTTCACATTTCCCATATGTCTACTATATGTTGGCATCATTTTTTGAACATTCTTTTCTTTTTCTAGGATGTTACAGGGCTTAGAACATAATCAGCAATTTCTTTTATTTTGAATACAATTTAAAAAGCCTCTTTTTTTAGGTACCAGTTCAGTTCTGAAGTAGCTTTGAGGGGCCGTATATATTAGAAACACCCATAAAATACCCCATTTTAGAAACTAGACCCCTCAAAGTATTCAAAACAGCATTTATAAAGTTTATTAACCCTTTAGGCGTTTCACAGGAATTTAAAGTAAAGTAGCTTGTCAGAAAATCCTTTTTATTCCATTTTGTTCTGTAAAACAGAAGGTTTTACCAGAGAAACGCAACTCAATACTTATTGCCAAGATTCTTCCGTTTTGAGAAATATCCCACATGTGGCCCTAGTGTGCTAATGGACAGAAGCACAGGCCTCAGAAGCAAAGGAGCACCTAGTGGATTTTGAGGCCTCCTTTTTAATAGGCACCATGTCCGGTTTGAAGAGATCTTGTGATGCCAAAACAGTGAAAACGCCCCCAAAAGTGACCCTATTTGGCAAACTACACCCCTCAAGGAACTTATCGTGGGGTATAGTGGGCAAATAGACCCCACAAGTTTTTTGCTGCATTTTGTGGAATTAGGCTGTGCAATTGAAAATCAAATTTTTCAGATAAAAGGTACAAATTTTTAATGTTGACAAGGAATAAAAGAGAAAAAGTACCCCAACATTTGTAAATCAATTTGTCCCGATTATGGCAATACCCCACATGTGGTCATAAACTGCTGGTTGGACAAACGGCAGAGCTCAGAAAGGCAGGAGCGCTTACTGGCATGTAGATTTTGCTGGATTGGTTTCTAGGTGCCACGTCGCATTTGCAGAGCTTCTGAGGTACCACTACAGGGGAAACCGCTTAAAAGTGACCCCATTTTGGAAACTAGACCCCTTGAGGAATTCATTGTAGTTTTCATGGGGTGCATGCGACTTTTTGATCAATTTTTATTATATCTTTTAAGAGGCATGGTGACAAAAAACAACAATTCTACTTTTGTTTTTTATTCCTTTTTTTATAGCGTTCACCGTGCACTATAAATTACATATTCACTTTATTCTTCGGCGTGGTACAATTACGCCGTTACCATATTCTTATAGTTTTTTTTTATGTCTTATGGCGTTTGCACAATAAAATACTTTTTGTAAAAAATCATTTACTTTTTGTGTTGCCATATTTTAAGAGCCATAAAGTTTTTATTTTTCCATCAAGAAAGCTGTGTGGGGCTTGTTTTTTGTGTAACAAAATGTAGTTTCGATCAGTACAATTTTTGGGTACATGCGACTTTTTGATCTCTTTTTATTAAATTTTTTGGGTGGTGAAGTGACCAAAAAATTGTGATTCTGGTATGGTTTATTATTATTTTAATTTATGGCGTTTACTGCGCGGGATAAATAATGAAATACTTTTGTAGTTCAGGCCGTTACGGTCGCGGTGATACCAATTATGTATAGTTCATTTGTTTATTTATGTTTTTTAATAATAAACGACTGATAAGTGAAAAAGGGGGATTTTTACTTTTATTACTTTAAAACTTTTGCATTTTTATTTTTACACAACTTTTTTTAAACTTTTTTACTTTGTCCCACTAGGTGACTTGAAGGCATGAGGCCCTGATCGCAATTCTAATACACTGCACTATATGTGGTGTGCAGTGTATTAGAGCTGTCAGGACCCACTAGGCTTCCGTAGATGGCATAGCCTTGTTAGGCCTCCAGTTGCCATAGCAGCTATCGCCACCCGCTATCATGTAGCGTGCCGTCGATGCAGTTTAATCCCTAAGAAGCCACGATCGCTATTGAACGCGAATTCTAAGGGGTTAATCGGCGGGGACCACCGCGATCGGTCCCTGCACACTGAGCTGCGATATCCTGCTGTCGGAAACAGCAGCTATTACAGCTCATGAATGCGAATGGCGCTGTGTTTCATGCATAACATACTATTATGTCATGGAGTGCGAACGATTCAGTTACCATTACATAATAGTATGTCCTGGAGCGGGAAGGGGTTAAATAGTAACAGAGACGGCATAAACAGGGGCGTAGCTAAAGGCTCATGGGCGCTGGTGCAAGAATTCAGCTTGGGCACCCTACCTCTTCCCAACAGCACAAGACCCCTCCACAGTGTAATGCTCCCCATAGCTGACCCCACAGTATAATGCCCCATAGCTGCCCCCACAGAGTATAATGCCCCCATAGCTGCCCCCACACTTTATAATGCCCCCCCATAGCTGCCCACACAGTATCATGCCCCCATAGATGCCCCCACACAGTATAATGCCCCCATAGCTGTCCCCACAGTATATTGCCATCCATAGCTGCCCCATACAGTATAATGCCCCCATACAGTATAATGCACTTCATACAATTAAATGCCCCCATAGCTGCCACATACAGTATAACGCCCCCCAAAGCTGCCAAAAATAAGTATAATGCCCCATACAGTATAAAGCCTCCATAGCTGTCCCATACAGTATAATTCCCCCATATCTGCCACATTCAGTATAATGCCCTTCATAGCTGTCACATACAGTATAATGTCTGACACAGTATAATGCCCCCCATAGCTGCCACATACAGTATAATGCCCCCAAAAAGTATAAAGCCCCCCATAGCTGTCCCAAACAGTATAAAGCCCCCCATACAGTATAATGCCCCCCATAGCTGTCCCATACAGTATAATGCCCCCATACAGTATAATTCCCCCCATTCAGTATAATGCCCCCCTCAGCTGTTCTCTACAGTATAATGCCCCATATAGTATAATGTCCCCTCAGCAGCTACCATATGAGCCCCCCTCCCATACCCAGTATAATGCCCCAATATGAGCCCCCTCCCATACCCTGTATAATGCTCCCATATGAGCCCCCCTCTCATACCCAGTATAATGCCCCCATATGTACGTACCTAATAGAAACATAATAACATAAATACTTACCTATCCCAATTCCCACGACGGGTGGAGAATCCTTCTCCTCCGGGCTGTGCTGTGAGTGACTCGGCGCAAACAGGTGCGATGACGTCACTACATCGCACCTACCTGCGCCGTGCCACTCGCTGCACAGTGAATGCTAAAGCAATGCTCCAGCATTGCACTGAACTGTATTTGCATCCTGAGGACACAAATACAGTTTAAGCGCGGTCAGTGCTGTGTGGCAACGGGGGCCCTGCGGGCAGCTGCGGCCGTTGCGACCACCAAAGCTACACCACTGGGCATAAACATCAAAAAGGTGCAAATTATTTGATTGCGAATAGCTATTGGAGTATGTTATTGGGGATGATATCGCAGTTTTGATAAAGTAAATTTTCTGGTGTAGCATGATTACATAGGTAGGACATCTTGAATTATTTTTCAATTTGGTAAGAAAAAAACTGTTTGTCTATTACTTTTTTTGTTACTTTAAGTTTCAAAACAGGTATAGTAAACCTATTCCCATTAGGCCCCATGCACACGAATGTGCTTTTGCCGCCGAAATTCCCCCGAAAATCCACACAATTGCGGCCCCATTAATTTCTATGGGGCCATGCACACGACCGTAGTTTTTATGGTCTGTGAATGGGCCGGGAGCCCGCACCGCAGAAAGAACGGGCATGTCTTATTACGGCCGTCTTCTGCGGTCCGGGCTCATTGACCTCATTTGCGGGCGGCTCGCGGCTGACAGTCCGCTGCCGGCCAACCCGAAAATCACGGGCGTGCACATGGCTACGGTCGTGTGCATGAGGCCTAAATGGCAGGAAACACAGTAGTTGATTAGATGATTTTCTTACATCATAGGCTGTGTTCACATCTGCGTCTGAGGCTCTGTTCGTGGCCTCCTTCGCAAATTCCGTCATTTTTCTTGGCATGCAGCACTATTTTGTCCGGCAAAATTACGGAAACCCGTCGGAACCATTTAAAGTCAAGCGGCGGATGCAGCACTTCTGTTTTTCCGTTATTCTGTTCCTTGGATCAATTAAAGGGGAGCTATGCGGTTTCCGTAAGTCCTATAGAACTGAATGGTAGTTACAGAAACAGCGTAGCTCGCATGCTACGGTGCTTCCGTGACCGCCATTCACATCTAGGATATGCAGTTCAGTTCTGGGCTCCAGTTCATAGAAAGGATGCCCTGGAATTGGAAAAAATACAAAGAAGAGCAATGAAGCTAATAAGGGGCATAGAGAATCTAAGTTATGAGGAAAGATTAAAAGAATTAAACCTTTTTAGCCTTGAAAAAAGACAACGAAGGGGGGACTTGATTAATTTATATAAATATATGAATGGCCCATACAGAAAATATGGTGAAATCCTGTTCCATGTAAAACCCCCTCAAAAAACAAGGGGGCACTCCCTCCGTCTGGAGAAAGAAAGGTTCAACCTGCAGAGGCGACAATCCTTCTTTACTGTGAGAACTCTGATTCTATGGAATAGTCTACCACAGGAGCTGTCACAGCAGGGACAGTAGATGGCTTTAAAAAAGGGTTAGATAATTTCCTAGAACAAAAAAATATTAGCTCCTATGTGTAGAAATTTTTCCCTACCCTTTTCCCATCCCTTGGTTGAACTTGATGGACATGTGTCTTTTTTCAACCGTACTAACTATGTAACTACGTACTATGGGAGTTATGAAAAAAGCATAGCTCAGCGAGCTATTCTGTTACCATAATTCATGGTCGGAAATCAAAGGCTTCAGCCACAACACAGAGCTGTAGAACATCGTTTAGGTGGCCCCGTTCTAGAGATAGGTGCGGGTCCCAGAGGTGGGACCCGCATCTATCTGATATTTATGACACATCCGGTGGATATATCATAAATGTCTCCGAAGGGGAAATCCGTTTAAAAAAGAGAGGGCTATATTAATTACATTTCTTAGGGGATAGAGCTTGACGAGCATGTAAGGCAAAAGACCAATCCTGGGCAATCCAGGATAGTTGGTAGGTCTGAAAATGCCCTCCCCCTATTATATTCAAGTTGCCAATACATCACACAGTTTTAGAACAGATGATTTAAGTATTAATTTGGTAATTTTACTAGTGCTCTAGAGTGTTTTAGGAATTATACCTAACATGTCTAGCGGTCTAGCGTGGTGGAAGGGTTAATGGTAATAGGGTTTAGGCTTTTAATGGATTAATTTCCAGTAAACCTAGATGTCTAGAATGGTATAAAGTCATATAAGGCGTTAATTGCCGAAATCTGCGGCGATGGGCCGCTGGCCGGCAACAGTGGCCTGTCAGCTGTCCGTTAGGACAGTGTGCACTGGGAACCATGCAGTAACTGTACGTCCAGGTGCGGGAAATAACCTCTCACCAGGACGTGCAGTTACGTGCAGGAAGGGGTTAAGATAATCAGGCTTTGTTTGGATTTTGATTTACAAATTTTTGGGGAGACTTCTGTTTTTTTTAAATTTCTGTAAGGCAAGTTCACATCACAGTAATAATTTCCATCATTGGAGCAGAACAACAAAAATGAAGGAATGCCATATTCATTACATGACAGACACCAAAGGCGTCCAATGAAACTTAATGGGTTGCATAGGATTTTCATTATTATTTTCCGTAATTTCTTCCTGCATTTTTGTCGGAATCTGTGATGGGGACTTCTAGCATAGTCTGCAACGTAGATGTGAACTTAACCTTAGCTCCCTGGTTATATTTAACCTTATAGAAGGTTTCTACCACTTTTGGATTATATTTTAAAATTTTCACCCTTCTTTTAATGTATGTTTGTTTGTCAGTGCTATACAGTTCTATAGTTTTTAATTTATTGGGTATCCATATAATTTCAAAATTTCTTTCTTTTCTTTGTTGGCGTTAATTTGGTTGTCACATGTTAAGCAGCCTATTACTTTTTAGCTGTGCCCAACATCACTTTCTATATGGTGTCCAGGGCCGGCATTAGGGTTGTGCGAGCTGTGCGAGCGCACAGGGCGCTGCACCCTCCCAGCCTGTAGGGGACGCCACTGGGCTCTGCCTCTACTCTGTCCCCAGCTCCTCGTTACACACACAGAGTAAACAGGAGCCGATGAGCAAGAGAAGAGGAGGAAGCTCCGCCCACAGCCCGTCCTGCAAGAAACTTGTGATCCTGTCAGCAAGGAGAGATGGTGAGTGTCTATGTGTATATACAGTATGTGTCTCTGTGTGTATACAGTATGTGTCTCTGTGTGTATATGTGTTTGTATACAGTATGTGTCTCTGTGTGTATATGTGTTTGTATACAGTATGTGTCTCTGTTTGTATTTGTATATTTTACAGTGTGTCTCTGCATGTGTTTATGACTCTTTGTAAAAGAGTGTGTTCAATATGAAAGTACAACAGATAAAACGAAGATATCTGTGCTGCCTCCTATATACCCTTCTGCCCCCTATATATCCTGCTGCCTCCTATATATCCTGCTGTCCCTTATATACCGTGCTGCCCCTATATACCCTTCTGCCCCTATATATCCTGCTGCCCCTTATATACCCTGCTGCCCCTTATATACCCTTCTGCCTCCTATATACCCTGCTGCCTCCTATATACCCTGCTGCCCCTTATATACCCTGCTGCCTCTATATACCCTGCTGCCCCTATATACCCTACTGCCCCTTATATACTCTGCTGCCCCTTATATACCCTGCTGCCCTTAGCTACCCTGCTGCCCCTTATATACCCTTCTGCTCCCTATATACCCTGCTGCCCCTTATATACCCTGCTGCCCCTTATATACCCTGCTGCCCCTATATACCCTGCTGCCCTTTATATACACTACTGCCCCTTATATACCCTGCTTTTCCTTATATACTTTGCTGCCCATTATATACCATTGCTGCCCTTTATATACCATGCTGACCCTTATATACTCTGCTGCCCCTTATAAACCCTGCTGCCCCTTATATACTCTGCTGCCCTTATATATATGCCTCTGTGTGTGTGTTTATATGTGTCTGTGGGTATAGTTATAATCTACGACATTATTTGTACTCAGAGAGTTATCACTGTGTTATCAGCGGTGTTACATAGGACTGCAGGTAACACTACTACATTATCTGTACTGAGTTAGTGTTATCTGTGGTGTTACATAGTACTGCAGGTAACATCTACTACATTATCTGTACTCAGAGAGTTATCACTGTTCTCTGTGGTGTTACATAGGACTGCAGGTAACGTCTACTACATTATCTGTACTCAGTTATTACTGTGTGTTATCTGTGGTGTTACATAGGGCTGCACGTGAAATCTACTAAAATTATCTGTACTCAGAGAGTTATCACTGTGTTATCTGTGGTGTTTCATAGGACTGCATGTGAAATCTATTACACTATCTGTACTGGGTATATATGGGTCTGTTTGTGAATGTGTCTTTGTGCTTGTATATATGTGCCTTTTATGTATTTGTATATGTTCCTGTCTGAGTATTTATGCGCGTGTGTGTGTGTGTGTGTGTGTGTGTGTGTGTGTGTACGTCTATATATTTACCTGTATGTATATATTCCAGAATGTGTGTATGTATATTTGCCTGTATGTCTAAATATCTGTTTTTATGTATGTACAGTATAATTATATAAACATATGTATAATTATATGTACATTATAGTTCAATAGAAATTTATATTAAGAGAAAAAAAAAATAAGTTCTAATATTATCCCTCACAGACTGTGTCCGTTGGAAAGAAAAGGCTGGGTTTACACAGAGTTTCTTTTTACAAGTTTTTTTACGCGGAAACCGCGCCACAAAATGCGCCAAAAAAAACGACTGAAAATGCCTCCCATTGATTTCAGTGGGAGGCGGAGGCGTTTTTTTCCCGCGGAAAAACTGGCCCGCGGGGAAAATAGGGGACATGTCCTATCTTTGAGCGTTTACGCCTCTGACCTCCCATTGACATTAATGGGAGGCCGAGAAAGCGTATTTCGCAACGTTTTATGCCCGTGGCGCTCAATGGCCGCAGGCGAAAATCGATGTACAGGCAGAGGTTTTCCTTCTGCAAAAAACAGCAGTTAGGTTGTTTAAAGCGATCCTTAAGTTATCATCCTCCAAAATTCCATCTCTTTGGCGTACACAATTATGCAGAGCACATGTATATTTGACAATGTCCTCTGCAAAATCAACCGGCATATGGAAAAGTGGAAAGTGGAAAATCAGCCATTTTGCTGTAAATATGTGAAATGTACTTTCTACAACCCTACTTGCCCAAGACAAATAATAATTAAATACATGTTTTTCCACAGACAAGGGACATTGAGGATAAGGCCTCAATACATGATCAGACGTGCAAATGCCTCATCCCCTACAAAAACATAAGGTATGTGTTGCAGTTGGGTGCCAAGAAGAGGAGCATCTGGTGGAATGTTCAGGGTTCCTGCACATAACCTTTGGCCAAACTCTGAGTGCCTGAAGATATGATCCAACTTCTATTACTGTGAAACAATAGTTAGTGTCCATAAGTGGCAAAAGAACTATTGAAATATTTGTTTTTTAATTGTAAAATCGAGATCGGCTCATTGCTGGCTTTTGTAAAAGTACATGTTTTCCATCCAAGGCATCTATGCAGTTTGAGAAGTTGGTAGTGGTTTAAAATCTTTTTATATCTTGTTCCACATGTCTTTTGTAGGATCAGGCATGAACTCATCTTTCAAATGCATGACAAGTCTCCTTCACAATTCCACGGATGGTGAGCATGTCACACAAATATTTGTAGTGCAGGGAGACAGAGCGGCCAGTAGCAAGGTACCTGAGGGAAATTAGAAAACACAAAAAAATTAACCAATATGCACTAAGTTTAAAGGAAAAAAAAAACAAAAAACAACAACTATAACATTAAATTACCTGCCTAAAGGCTGGCTTACATCGAGCGCCAATCGACGATAAAATGCGTGGATTGGTGCTCGTTAACAGGCCCTTTTACATGGGCTTATGCTTTACTGTATAGGGGCGAATGATTATTAATACAGTACCATCGTTCAGTACCCATCCGTTTGCATTATTGTCTGGAAGCACATCCATTCTTTACACAGGGAGATGTGCTGCCAACAACAATGATTTTATAGACTAAACATTGAGATCAGCCGACAAACTAGTATTTGCTCATTTGTCAGCTGATTACTGCCCTATTTGTAAGATCGTTTAGCCGATTATTGGCCTGTGTAAATGGGCCTTAATATTTTGTAGGTCTCCTTCGTGCCTCCAAATCAGCTCTGAGCCATAAAGACATGGACTGCACGAGACATATGAAGGTATCCTGTGGTATCTGCCACCAAGATGTTAGCAGCAGATCAAGTCCTGTAAGTTTTAACCCGTTAGTGACCGGCCCATCGTGTTTCTACGTCGGTCACTAACGGGCCTTATTCTGATGCCATAGACTTTTTACGTCGCGGCATCGGAATAAGTAAACAGAGCAGGGAGCTGTCAAATCTCCCTGCTCTCAGCTGCCAGAGGCAGCTGAGGGCTGGGAGCGTCCCTGCTCTGCCGTGTGAAATCGATATTAGTATCGATCTCACCTGTTTAACCCCTCAGATGCGGTGCTCAATAGCAAGCACCGCTTCTGAGTGGTTTTGGAGAGAGGGAGGGAGATCCCTCTCTCTCCCACCGACACCCGGCGATACGATCGCCGAGTGTCTGTGTCTCTAATGGCAGCTGGGGGTCTAATAAAGGCCCCCAGGTCTACCTGGAGTGAATGCCTGCTAGATCATGCCGCAGGCAGTAATACACTGCAATACACAAGTATTGCAGTGTATTATAAATGCAATCGCAGAATCGCATATTATAGTCCCCTAGTGGGACTAGTAAAAAAGTGAAAAAAAGTTTAATAAAGTTAATTTAAAAAAAAATGTGAAAAAAAAATGAAAAACCCAGCTTTCCCCCTTACAAACTGCTTTACTATTAAAAAAACAAAATAAAGTTAAAAAGTTACACATATTTGGTATCGCCGCGTCCGTAACGACCCCGACTATAAATCTTTTACATTATTTAACCCGCACGGTGAACGCCGTAAAAAATTTAATAAAAAACTATGGAAAAATTGCTGTTTTCTGTGAATCCTGACTTTTAAAAAATTTTGATAAAAAGTGATCAAAAAGTCGCATCTACTCCAAAATGGTACCAATAAAAACTACAAGTCTTCCCGCAAAAAAATGGCCCTCATACAACCGCATCGGCGAAAAAATAAAAACGTTACGGCTCTTCAAATATGGAGACACAAAAACAAATCATTTTGAAAAAAAAGCATTTTTACTGTGTAAAAGTAGTAAAACATACAAAAACTATACAAATTTGGTATCGTTGCAATCGTAACAACCCGCTGAATAAAGTTATTGTGTTATTTATATCACTCGGTAAACGGCGTAGATTTAAGACGCGAAAAAGAGTGGCGAAATTTCAGGTTTTTTTCTATTCACCCCCCAAATAAAAGTTAATAAAAGTTAATCAATAAATAATATGTCCCCCAAAATGGTGCTATTAAAAAGTACAACTTGTCCCGCAAAAAACAAGACCTTATACAGCTATGTTGACGCAAAAATAAAAAGGTTATAGCTCTTGGAATGCGACGATGGAAAAACTTAAAAAATGGCTTGGTTATTAAGGTGTAAAATAGGCTGGTCATTAAGGGGTTAAGGATGGGCCAGCTTTGATCACAGTAACAGTCACATCAATGCCAGGGCTGACTGTTCACATTCTGCATGATATATCCCACCCTTTGACACACACATACACATACATCTAGAAGTTGTAGCAACATGGAGATAGGTATAGGTATAGGTGCGTTGTGTATCTAGTGTAGCAAAAGCTGAGCCCGCACCATCGCCAGCAGTTGTCAGCTGTGTATTACAGCTGACTCCCTGCTGCAAGGCCAGGACTGGAACTAGCCTCCGATCTGGTCAATTAACCCCTTAGATGCATCGACGGAAAAACGAAGGTTGCATCAATGGGGTTTACTAGCAGATCGGAACCCCGCAATGCAATCGTGAGGTTCCAATGGCTGCTCTGACAATGGCCTCCTGTCTGCCAAGTACGGAAGCCTGTTAGGTCCCGCCCGAAAGCAGGGCCTAAAAGGCTTCTGGCCGCAAAAGGAAGATGGCTCAGGAGCCGAGCCTGCGACATCAGCCGCGAGTGTCAGCTGTGTTACAGCTGACACCCTGCTGTAACGGCAGGGAATCGAGCTAGCTCCAATCCCTGCCATTAACCCCTTAGAAGCCGCGATCACGGCATCTTAGTGGTTTGTAGCGATCAGCATCGCCACGATGTTATCGTGGGGACGCCGATCGTTGCTATGGCAACTGGAGGCCTAAAAATGGCTTCCTAGTCTGCCACGTACAGAAGCCCGGAGGCGGGACCTAATGGCTTGCTGTCAGTGAATAAAAGGCAGCTCTAATGCATTGCACTATGTGGGTAGTGCAATGTGTTAGAGTAAAGATCAGGGGTGCAGGCCTTCAAGTCCCCTAGTGGGACAAAAAAAAAAAAGTTAATAAAAATGTTGAATAAAAGTGTAAAAATAAATAAAAGTTTCAAGTTAATAAAAACAAAAACTGTCTGTTTTCCTATAATGAGTCTTTTATTATAGAAAAAAAAATTAAACTTTAAAAAAAGTACACTTATTTGGTATCACCGCGTCTGGAACGACCCAAACTATAAAACTGTTATGTTATTTTTCCCGCACGGTGGACACCGCAAAAAATGAAAAAAACCCAATGCCAGAATCGCTATTTTTTGGTCATCACCCATCCCAAAACATGCAATAAAGAGTTAACAAAAAGGTGCATGTACTCCAAAATAGTACCAATAAAAACTACAACCCGTCCAGCAAAAACACTTGCACAGATTTTTTTGACTGAAAAAAAATAAATGATGGCTCTCAGAATATGGTGACACAAAAAATAAATAATTTAAAAAAAAAGTGATTTTATTGTGCAAATGCTGCAAAACATAAAAAAACTATATACATTTGGTATTGCCGTAATCATATCGACCCGCTGAATAAAGTAAAATTGGCATTTATAGCCCACGGTGAACACTGTAAAAAAAAAAAAGAGTAAAAAACGTTGTCAGAATTGCTAGTTTGCAAGGGTACCAATGCAAACTACATATTTGCTAGCAACAAATAAGCCCTCACACAGCTCCGTGGAAGAAAAAAATATTTTTGGGCTCTCAGAATATGGCGATGCTGAGTGTTCCAAAAGCGGATAAGATTGGGCACCATTTATCAGTGCAACACTGGCCACACATCTGCGGATTATTATTTATTTACCATTATTATACCCTCTTATTATGCCCTGATGTACTCCGCACAGCTTACAGATGCCCCCACATTATAAACTAAAACACCAGTAAAACCCCAAACAGAACTAAGCTAAATCCGCGCTCCAAAATCCAAGTGGCGCTCTCTTCCTTCTGAGCCCTACAGCGTGCCCAAACAGCAGTTTACTACCACATATATGGCATCACCATACCCGCTTAACAATTTATGAGGTAATGATGGCATATCAGTGGAAAATTTTCACTTTGCACCATCCGCTGCGCATTATTTCTAATGAAAAAACACCTCTGGGGTCAAAATGCTCACTACACCCCTTAAAATACCTTAAGGGGTGTAGTTTCCAAAATAGGGGTCACTAGCTGGGGATTTGCTTTACTATTTGACCTCAGAGCCCTGCAATTGTGGGCCAATGGAATGAAAATCACCAAAATAGGCCTCACATGGGCAAGGTGCTCTTCAAATCAAATGATAAATGCCTTGAGTGGTGTAGTTTCTAAAATGGGGTCACTTCTTTGGCGCTTCCACTGTACTCTTACCTGAGGGTTTTGCCAATGCAACATCGCGCCCAAAAATCAATCCAGCAAAATCTGCATGCCAAATAGTACTCCTGCCATTCTGAGCCCTGCCGTGTGTCCAAACAGCAGTTTATTACCACATATGGGGTATTGCCGTACTCGGGAGAATTTGCTTTTCAAGTGTCGAGGTGCTTTTTCTCCTTTAGTACTTGTAAAAATTGATAATTTCCAAGTTTTATCAGAGAAAATTTAATTTTCAATTTCACTACATAATTCCACTAAATTCAGCAAAAAGACTGTGGGCCAAAATGTTCACTATACCCCTCGATAAATTCCTTCAAGGTGTAGTTTCTCAAATGGGGTCACTTTTGGGGGGTTTCCACTGATTTGGTCCTTCAAGGGCTTTGCAAATGTGACATGGTGCCGCAAATCATTACAGCAAAATTTGAGCTCGAAAAACCAAATAGCACTTCTTTCCTTCTAAGCCCTGCCGAGTGTCCAAACAGCAGTTTATTACCACATATGGGATATTGCCGTGCTCAAAAGAGTTCACGTTACAAATGTTGGGGTGCTTTTTTCTCCTTTATCTATTGTTAAAATGGAAAAATCTGAGCTAAACCTACATTTTATTAGAAAAAGCTTTGATTTTCATTTTCACAGCTTAATTCCACTAAATTCAGCATAAAACTTGTAGAGTCAAATTGCTCACTATACCCCTCCATAAATTCCTTCAGGTGTGTAGTTTCCCAAATGGGGTCACTTTTGGGGGTTTTCCACTGTTTTGGTCCATCAGGGGCTTTGCAAATGCGACATGACACCCGAAAACCATTCCAGCAAAACTTGACTTCCAAAAGCCAAATGGTGCTCCTTCCCTTCTGAGCCCTGTGCCAAACAGCAGTTTATTACCACATATGGGGTATTGTTGAAATTGGGAGAAATTACTTTTCAAATGTTTAGGTGCTTTTTATGCTTTATGCCGTGTAAAAATGTAACATTTCTAAAAAAAAATTGGAAAACATTTTGATTTGCATTTTTTTGTCCTAATTCTACTAAATTCAGCAAATAACCTGTGGGGTTAAAATGCTCACTATACCCCTTGATAAATTCCTTGAGGGGGGTAGATTAACAAATGGTGTATTTTTGGCAGTGTTTCCACTGTTTTGGAACCACAAGACCTCTTCAAACCTGACATGGTGCCTAAAATATATTATAATAAAAAGAAGGCCCCAAAATCCACAAGGTGGTCCTTTGCTTCTGAGGCCTATCTTTCAGTCTTTTAGAACGCTAGGGTCACATTGGGATATTTCTAAAAACGGAATGAATTAAATTTCACCTCCACTTTACTTTAATTCCTGTGAAACACCAAAACAGTTAAGAAACTTTCGAACGCTGTTTTGAATGCTTTGAGGGATGCAGTTTTTAAAAAGGGGTGATTTATAGGGATTTTCATACATATATATACAGTGAAGGAAATAAGTATTTGATCCCTTGCTGATTTTGTAAGTTTGCCCACTGTCACAGTCATGAACAGTCTAGAATTTTTAGGCTAGGTTAATTTTACCAGTGAGAGATAGATTATATAAAAAAAAATAAAAAAAAACACATAGTCAAAATTATATATATTTATTTGCATTGTGCACAGAGAAATAAGTATTTGATCCCCTACCAACCATTAAGAGTTCAGCCTCCTCCAGACCAGTTATACGCTCCAAATCAACTTGGTGCCTGCATTAAAGACAGCTGTCTTAAATGGTCACCTGTATAAAAGACTCCTGTCCACAGACTCAATTAATCAGTCTGACTCTAACCTCTACAACATGGGCAAGACCAAAGAGCTTTCTAAGGATGTCAGGGACAAGATCATAGACCTGCGCAAGGCTGGAATGGGCTACAAAACCATAAGTAAGACGCTGGGTGAGAAGGAGACAACTGTTGGTGAAATAGTAAGAAAATGGAAGACATACAAAATGACTGTCAATCGACATCGATCTGGGGCTCCATGCAAAATCTCACCTCGTGGGGTATCCTTGATCCTGAGGAAGGTGAGAGCTCAGCCGAAAACTACACGGGGGGAACTTGTTAATGATCTGAAGGCAGCTGGGACCACAGTCACAAAGAAAACCATTGGTAACACATTACGCCGTAATGGATTAAAATCCTGCAGTGCCCGCAAGGTCCCCCTGCTCAAGAAGGCACATGTACAGGCCCGTCTGAAGTTTGCAAATTAACATCTGGATGATTCTGAGAGTGATTGGGAGAAGGTGCTGTAGTCAGATGAGACTAAAATTGAGCTCTTTGGCATTAACTCAACTCGCCGTGTTTGGAGGAAGAGAAATGCTGCCTATGACCCAAAGAACACCGTCCCCACTGTCAAGCATGGAGGTGGAAACATTATGTTTTGGGGGTGTTTCTCTGGTAAGGACACAGGACTACTTCACCGCATCCATGGGAGAATGGATGGAGCCATGTACCGTCAAATCCTGAGTGACAACCTCCTTCCCTCCACCAGGACATTAAAAATGGCTCGTGGCTGGGTCTTCCCGCACGACAATGACCCTAAACATACAGCCAAGGCAACAAAGGAGTGGCTCTAAAAAGAAGCACATTAAGGTCATGGAGTGGCCTAGCCAGTCTCCAGACCTTAATCTCATCGAAAACTTATGGAGGGAGCTGAAGATCCGAGTTGCCAAGCGACAGCCTCGAAATCTTAATGATTTACAGATCATCTGCAAAGAGGAGTGGGCCAAAATTCCATCTAACATGTGTGCAAACCTCATCATCAACTACAAAAAACGTCTGACTGCTGTGCTTGCCAACAAGGGTTTTGCCACCAAGTATTAAGTCTTGTTTGCCAAAGGGATCAAATACTTATTTCTCTGTGCACAATGCAAATAAATATATATAATTTTGACTATGTGATTTTCAGTTTTTTTTAAATATAATCTATCTCTCACTGGTAAAATTAACCTAGCCTAAAAATTCTAGACTGTTCATGTCTTTGACAGTGGGCAAACTTACAAAATCAGCAAGGGATCAAATACTTATTTCCTTCACTGTATATACACTACCGTTCAAAAGTTTGGGGTCACCCAGACAATTTTGTGTTTTCCATGAAAACTCACACTTATATTTATCAAATGAGTTGCAAAATGACTAGGAAATATAGTCAAGACATTGACAAGGTTAGAAATAATGATTTTTATTTGAAATAATAATTTTCTCCTTCAAACTTTGCTTTTGGCAAAGAATGCTCCATTTGCAGCAATTACAGCATTGCAGACCTTTGGCATTCTAGCTGTTAATTTGCCGAGGTATTCGGGAAAAATTTCACCCCATGCTTCCAGAAGCCCCTCCCACAAGTTGGATTGGCTTGATGGGCACTTCTTACGTACCATACGGTCAAGCTGCTCCCACAACAGCTCTATGGGGTTGAGATCTGGTGACTGCGCTGGCCACTCCATTACAGATAGAATACCAGCTGCCTGCTTCTTCCCTAAATAGTTCTTGCATCATTTGGAGGTGTGCTTTGGGTCATTGTTCTGTTGTAGGATGAAATTGGCTCCAATCAAGCACTGTCCACAGGGTATGGCATGGCGTTGCAAAATGGAGTGATAGCCTTCCTTATTCAAAATCCCTATTACCTTGTACAAATCTCCCACTTTACCAGCACCAAAGCAACCCCAGCCCATCACATTACCTCCACCATGCTTGACAGATGGCGTCAGGCACTCTTCCAGCATCTTTTCAGTTGTTCTGCGTCTCACAAATGTTCTTCTGTGTGATCCAAACACCTCAAACTTCGATTCGTCTGTCCATAACACTTTTTTCCAATCTTCCTCTGTCCAATGTCTGTGTGCTTTTGCCCATATTAATATTTTCCTTTTATTAGCCAGTCTCAGATATGGCTTTTTCTTTGCCACTCTGCCCTAAAGGCCAGCATCCCGGAGTCGCCTCTTCACTGTAGACGTTGACACTGGCGTTTTGCGGGTACTATTTAATGAAGCTGCCAGTTGAGGACCTGTTTTCTAATCATCCATTAGCCTTCTAACACAGTTAGCAAACACAATGTACCATTAGAACACTGGAGTGATTATTGCTGGAAATGGGCCTCTATACACCTATGTAGATATTGCATTAAAAACCAGACGTTTCCAGCTAGAATAGTCATTTAGCACATTAACAATGTATAGAGTGTATTTCTGATTAATTTAATGTTATCTTCATTGAAAAAAACTGTGCTTTTCTTTCAAAAATAAGGAAATTTCTAAGTGACCCTAAACTTTTGAATGGTAGTGTATATATATATATTATATATATATATATATATATATATATATATATATATATATATATATATATATATATATATATATATATATATATATATATATATATATATATATGTATGAGGCTCTCAAAGCCACTTCAGAAATGAAATGATCCATAAAAAAAAGGCTTTTGACATTTTCTTGAAAATGTGAGCAATTGCTTCGTAAGTTCTAAGCCTGGTAACGTCCTGGAAAAATAAAAGAATGTTCAAAAAAACGATGCAAACATAAAGTAGACATTTGGGAAATGTAAACTAGTGACTACTTTGTGTAGTATTACTATCTGTTTTACAAGCAGATACATTTAAATTTAGAAAAATGCTAATTTTTGCAAATTTTCTCCAAATCTTGGTGTTTTTTACAAATACATTTTGAATTTATTGACCAATTTTTTTCACTAACATAAAGTACAATATGTCACGAGAAAATAATCTCAGAATCGCTTGGATAGGTAAAAGCATTCCGAAGTTACTACCACATAAAGTGACACATGTCAGATAATCGGCTTCATCATTAAGGCCAAAACCGGCTTAGTCTAGAAAGGGTTAATAGTTTAGTTAATAAATGGTGTTTTTTTTGTGGTCTCGGAAAACCCTTTAAAGGCAGAAAATTATTATTTGTGGAAAATGACACAATATTAAACCTTAGGGTGACCATATACCTTAGATAACTGTCGACCGACAACTATTTTTCCCGACTGCACCATACATATGCATGCTCAGCTCGGCCGAATACGCATGTGTAGTCAATGGAGAGAGGGGAATAATCGGCTGCCAAAATACACCTTTGGCGGCAGCTCATCTCCTGTGTGAACAAAAGAATAGACATGTTGAAATCCAACATGCATGATCCTTCTCTCCCACAACATCTGCCGTCGGGGAGGGGGAGTCGGATCACCCCCATACACAAAAGATGGTGGACCGGTCCAGCTGAAACCCGATAACTCGGCCAACGTTCATGTAATTTGTATGCGCACCTTTAGACTTTAGACTTTTCTGGTTTACAAAAAAAAATATTTCTGACATCCTATAGGGGTCACTGTTGGCATTACTGACAACATTCTTACCTACATTCTTACCTAATGACACACTCCTAAAACGTAAAACTAGCAGATGGGCAATGCTATAATACACATAACACAAAAATTTACATATGTTAAAGTATCACAGTAATTATTTGATATTTTATTTAACTGAAAATGAGATCCAATGCTAATGATTGCAAGTGTTATTAAAACAAAGAGTTAAAGTAAAAAATAATCAAAAATGTTAAATAAAAAATAAGAATAAAAATGAAACAACAATGTATTTTGTTTAGTAAATTAAGGTATATGTATAAAAATGTTTAGCATCCCCAGGCCACCATTACGATTGTCACAATACTGCAGCCTTCATAAACTGCATTTTTATATGGTTAAAAAAATATATTAAAATATATTTAAAAACTTCCTTATATTGACTAAGCAGCACAATAAAGTTTAGAAACAAAGGCAATAATTGCACAAACATATAGGTAAATGGAAAGGGGTCTGGATGCAGAGAGAAATGAAGGAGGGTGGAGGAGATGAAGTACCATGTGATGGGGAGGGAGGAAACCTGCACGTCATGGGTTTTCATATCTCCTGCATAACACATAAAACCCCCTACCAGAGACAGTTACCCTTCTCAACTTAAAAGAACATAACAGCTGCTGTCTACAAAAGGAGCAAGACTAGTTCTGTAACAAATTGACATCAGGGAGCACAGCAAAAACTGTGAACAAGATGAATCAGATCATTATTCTCTGTCTAGGAATGGTCCTATTGGCTTTTCTCATACCCAGCCAGGTGAGACTTATACATTATTTTATGATCTGATCAATGTTGATACATGTAACGCACTTTACTCAAAAACTAACAGAAATTCATGTGAAATACAGTGAATATTTTCTACAAGGTACTGATCATCATTCTATTATTATGACTGTTGTTGTTTTTTAGTATTTTTAATCCTAAGTGGCTACAGAGGTAAATGTATTAAAGTATTAAAAAATATAGAAACAGTTTTACCAGATATATTCTAAACATACTGATATTTAAAAGATTTGTTGTAAAAATGACCAGTGCAGATTTTAAAACAACAAAAGCCTTAATGATGAAACGGTTATTATCTATCTGAGTAATGATGATGCCTACCTGATCCGATAGATAGAAAGATAGATAGATAGATAGATAGATAGATAGATAGATAGATAGAGACATTTTCCTATATACTCTATGTCCCCATACTTGTAGAATCACTTCCCATATAAACTAGACTTTAGACAATTTTCCCTGGTTGACAATCGAAACACGGAAAGGTTGATCTATATATGTGATTTTATCTTATATCATTTCAGATTTAGTCATTAAGTAGACGAAGCTTCAGTCTTGTATAAATTGTAGTTGTTGAAAATCCCCTTCTAGTAGAAATTATCCATCAGCTTGTGTCATGTATTGGATAATATACATTTAGAATCCTTAAATTAGAAAAAAATTGCCTTTAATTGGTTTCGATCTACGTATGTACAATCTTTTCACAAAATAGTGATACATAATAATTCAGTTTTTTTATATTCTTGCATTTTTGTAAAGGAAAAAGAAACCAAACTTTTTTTCTACAGTATATGAGCACATTTAAGTGATATTTCTGTCACTGTAAAGTTCATACAGTTAATACTCGGGCTGCTCATAATTTTATGCATCTACCTTTCTAAATAGAAATAATGTTTTGATATTCCCAACTAAGGCTTGTAAAACAGCAATGTTTGTAAAGACTACATATGGTACCAGCTTAGTGCATATGAAAGAAAACTCTCCATTATTGTTTTTTTTTAAGGATTGCTATAACAAAACACTGCATCGGTGTGGTCTTTTGCAATGCCTTATACTAAAAGGAGCCTCCCACTATAAGCCTCTATTTTTCCCCTTTAACATTTTCCTTCCTAATTCATATTCTTCCTTTCTGTTATTTGTATCTAAATATATATTAGATGCAGTATAAAAAGAAAATATTAATCTGGAAAGGAATTGGATTGTGGGCAATTGTATGTTCATGTTACAGGTGATACAGTCTAGGTAGGAAATGGAGATGGCAGTCATACAAGAGCAAAAGTGGTCTGATGAAGCTTCTTAAATACATCTGAATGGTTTAAGGCTGGATTCACACATGCAGTTTTAGGCACAGTTCGTTTTTTTTTAGCCAATGCTAAGAGTGAATCAAAAAGGAAGGAACAGTAACATAGAAAGATAGAGAGTAATGATAAAAAAAAAAAAAAAAGTTTATCTAGTTCAACATATTCTCCGAAGGCAAAAACACAGAAGCCCTCATCTTAGGGGAAAAAACAAATCTTCCCAACTCCAAATAATGTGATCCAAATAAATCCCTGGCTCAATGACCCATCTGTAGTAATCTAATGCCCATAATTTATAATATTATTACTTTCAAGAAAGGCATTGAGGACACTATTTTAAACTCAATTAACCATGACAACAATTCAGACAGAAAGTTTCATAGTCTCCCTGCTCTTAGGAATTTTCTTCCCTCTAAATGTTGTGGAAGCCCCCTTCTTAAAGTATACCATCCTGGGTATAAACAGAAGAGAGATCTCTGTACTGAACTTTGATATATTTCTACATAGTTATTAAGTCACCCCTAGAAAGTTTTTTTTTTCCAAATGAAAAAACCCCAATTTTGATCATATTTCTGTGTACTGAATTTTACCCTTCCCATTTATTAATTTAGTGGCCCGCCTTTGATCTCGCTCAATCGCTACTATTTCTTTCTTGTACACTGGTGCCCAAAACTTTACACAATATTCCATATGTGATCGGACTAGTGGTTTATAAAGTGGTAGAACTATGTTTTCATCTTGTGCATCTTTGCTCCTTTTGATGCATCCCAGAATCTTATTTGCCTTGGCAGCAGCTGCCTGACACTGGTTGCTACAGTTAACTTTACTGTTGATTAATATCTATATGTCCTTTTCAATGTCAGTTTTCCCAGTGTTATCTCATTTAGTGTGCAATAGTGGAATGTATTTTTCCTTCCCAAGTGCATGAGTTTACATTTAGCAGTGTAAAACTTAATTTAGCCAAATTAAAATGTTACTGTATAATCCCTCTACAGGGATTAATAAATACATAAAAAAGAATAGGGCCGAAAACTGACCCCTGTGATACCCCACTTGTATTGGTGATCCAATCTGAACATGTTCTATTAATAAGTACTCTATGTTTCCTATCTTTGAGCCAGTTATTTACCCACTTACACAACTGTAAGGAAAGACTTATACTTGTCCGCTCTTTTGTATCCCCTTCCAAAACTGCATCAACAATTTCATGTGTAAATCCAACCTAATGGTCGTTGCAATACTAGTAGCATTTTAGCTAAGGTAAATACATTAAAGGAGTTTTCCCATTAGAGACATTTATGACATATCCACAGGATATTTAATAAATGTTAGATAGATGCGGGTCCTACCTCTGGGAGCCACACCTATCCCCAGAATAGGGCCCCCTAAACCCCGTTCAGCCACTCCGTGTTGCGGCTGAATGAGATTAATTCCGACCATGAAAACGGTTATATGGTCATGAGGTTATGTAAACGGCGTAGCTGTTTCCGTAACTACCATTCAGTTCTATGGGACTTACGGAAACAGAGTAGCTCAGCGAGCTACGCTGTTTATGTAACTCACGACCTTTTAACCTTTTTCATGGTTGGAATTCACCTCATTCAGTCGCAACACAGAGCGGCTGAACCGGGTTTATGGGGCCCCCTTCTGGAGATAGGTGTGGGTCCCAGAGGTGAGACCCGCATCTATCTGACAATTATGACATATCCTGTGGATATGTCATAAACGTCTCTCATGGGAAAACCCCTTACATAATAGTAACATATTACTAATTAGGAGAAATGTATGGCTTTTGGTAAATGAGCAAAATAATTTTAGGTCTCAACATGACAAAACAGATTCTGCATCGTTAGGCCCCATGAACACGACCGTAAAACTGCAGACCGTAATACGGTCTGCTGCTTTACGGACCCATTCAGTTCTATTGGCCGCGGACACCTTTCCGTATAGCTACAGATGGGTGTCCGTGCCGTAGAACTGCCGGGAATTATGGAGCATGTCCTATTTTTTGTTTTTTACGGGTCGTGCTCCCGTACTTTGTATGGGAACACGGCCCAAAAATGTGGGTGGCCAGCCGTGCCCGCAATCGCGGGCCGTGATTACGGGCACGGCCGTGTGCATGAGGCCTAAATCAGGAAGACACATTCAAATGTAACAATTGGCTCTAAACCATGTTAAGTAGTAAATAAAGTCCATCAAAGATGTAGTAAAACATGTAACTAAAATGGACTAAATGTATTAACAATTTACAAATAATTACGAATAACATATTAATCTGCAAAAATTCAAGTCTCAGTGTGACAAATTCCAAACAGCAATGTCCAGATGAATAGTGCAAACTATAGTGTTATACGACTATGACGTATAAGCCAAATTCCAGTGATATTGTTCCTTGCATGGCATCCCGGGGGGAAAATAATATTGGCAGTTGCTAACAGCTAGGGTGCCACATGCCTTGAGCCTGGAGATACCGGTGGAAAGACTTTATTAGATCAATGGGTGTACCTATGATGTATATTACCCTACCTCTCTGCCATCTTGGACAATTTTTTCCATTCATTTGGCTCACCCATTATTCATTGGTTATAAAGTACTGTGATGCATGGCAATACTAATAGCATTAATTCTACAGTGATGCATGGTAATACTAATAGCATTAATTCTACATGGTTTTAATTTTATAACTTATTCTCATTTGTATCTGATTATTTTAGGTCCACAGTGAAACTACTCCGAAATACAATGAGAACAATTCAACTCAGGCAGGGCAAAATGTATCATCTCCTTCAAATTCAAGTGGAGCATCACCTGTCACAACCTCCACGAACACTACAACAACCCGTGGGCATGCAGATTCCTTGTACTCATCCTCTGCTCTCTTCCTCAGCGTTGCCTCCATCTTTGTTTTAAATGTTTGCTGTTAATAGACTGTGACGTAAATGCAACTATAGCACTCTCTCACACCTCTGTTCTCTTTTATTCTCATTATCAAGCACACCATGGAATGGCATATGTAATCCTAACCAAGATCAATGTACACCCTATCTGACTAAGAGGCTCGTCTTCACTTACTCAGGCTTCCCCCAAATGAACTTGCGTTGACACAGGGAACTGAAAACCTTGGGTGTCTACTCCATGAAGAGTCTCATTTCTCAAATGACATGAATGAACCAATATTTCACAGAGAACCTCAACAAGGCATACAGTACTGGCTAAAAGACATGTTTGAAATAGATCTGTCAGTGGAATTAATAAGGACCATCTCAGTAACTGGAAGGACTATATATATATATATATATATATATATATATATATATATATATATATATATATATATATTCTACTGTATTGCATATTGCTGCATTGCTAATCACTTTCCGAAATAAATAAATATGGTAACTGCGGCTTTGATTTTATTATATAGTGGAATACTGTATTCCACCTGCATGTGTGTCAATGAGTGCTACCTGCTCTGTACCTATATCCAGCAGCTTGGAGACTTCCTCTCAGGTGGAAGGGAGAACTCCCTGACATGAAAGGAATTCATTGTACTAGTATGATGGACAAAAACTGCATTGTTCTTTGGACTCATCATCCCATCGGTCTGGAGTGATAGCATTTCATTGCCGGCTAGTCTTTCCACGAGTATGTCTTGTCAGTTCTGATTTGAGTCAGTTATATAATACCACTAAATAAGGGCACAATTGGTATCTTTCTGAACTATATATCCTATAAATCTCATTTTCCAAGGGGGTATTTTAAGGGGAAAGATCACTTATGCATTTATTGTTTATTAAAATAAGGGTACAATATTTGCAACACCAACATTTTTGAGGCCTTCTTATACAACAACATCAGTATCACTAAGGTCTTGTCCACACGTAACAGAATACTGCAGGAAATTTCTTCAGCACTCCTGTTAAAACTACTGCTGTGGAAAAACCACACCATTTCCTGCGTTTTTTACTGCAGGAAATGGTGCGTATTTTGCAGCGTTTTTCACATTGCTGGGAGATGGTGATATCTCCTCTGAAAAACGCAGCACTTCAGTCCACTTTCCGCAGCAGGAATTGACATGCTGTGGTACGAAAACTATGCACCGCAGGTGAATTTCTGGTCGGAAATTTAAAAAAAAGCGTGTGGATAAGATTTGGTAAATCCACTTTGCTGCTACTGTATTGTGCTGCATATTTTCCGACCCCAATTCCGGACGGAAAATACGCAGCAATTCCGTTACGTGTGGACAAGCCCTAAGAAAACAAAGAAAAATCTCCTCTTTTTGCAATGCAATGAGTTTAACTGAGCCATCTTTCAATATGTGTACCCTCAGTTTTTTTGCATGTATTTATTTAAAGAGGCTCTGTCACCAGATTTTGCAACCCCTATCTGCTATTGCAGCAGATAGGCGCTGCAATGTAGATTACAGTAACGTTTTTATTTTTAAAAACCGAGCATTTTTGGCCAAGTTATGACCATTTTTGTAGTTATGCAAATGAGGCTTGCAAAAGTCCAAGTGGGTGTGTTTAAAAGTAAAAGTCCAAGTGGGCGTGTATTAGGTGCGTACATCGGGGCGTTTTTAATACTTTTACTAGCTGGGCGCTCTGAAGAGAAGTAACATCCTCTTCTCTTCAGAACGCCCAGCTTCTGACAGTGTAGATCTGTGACGTCACTCACAGGTCCTGCATCGTGACGGCCACATCGGCACCAGAGGCTACAGTTGATTCTGCAGCAGCATCAGCGTTTGCAGGTAAGATCGACTTACCTGCAAACGCTGATGCTGCTGCAGAATCAACTGTAGCCTCTGGTGCCGATGTGGCCGTCACGATGCAGGACCTGTGAGTGACGTCACAGATCTGCACTGTCACAAGCTGGGCGTTCTGAAGAGAAGAGGATGTTACTTCTCATCAGAGCGCCCAGCTAGTGAAAGTATTAAAAACGCCCCGATGTACGCACCTAATACACGCCCACTTGGACTTTTACTTTTAAACACACCCACTTGGACTTTTGCAAGCCTCATTTGCATAACTACAAAAATGGTCATAACTTGGCCAAAAATGCTCGTTTTTTAAAAATAAAAACGTTACTGTAATCTACATTGCAGTGCCTATCTGCTGCAATAGCAGATAGGGGTTGCAAAATCTGGTGACAGAGCCTCTTTAAGTGATTATTCTCATTGAAATAGATACAATGTCAATTTTAATTGTGTCATTCGCTTATATTAATTTAGGGATAGATTTATAAAGTCAACTGGTTTGCTATGAGTTACAAATGAGATGTCCTATTTGCTCCTTAGTATTTTTAAGACTTTAAGAATGATCTGCAATGATCTCTCATTGAGAATCAATTTCTGCAGTTAAACAGTCTTTCTTTATGACTTTGCACCAACTTTGAATTCTCTTCTGATTTTTTTTAGGTGTGTATATATAGAACATTGCTTATAAAGTTGTATCACTGATTTTATTAGCTTTTATTGCAGAGAAAGCAAAATATATAAATAACTTTCTCAAAAATAATAGCTAACATATAATGTCTCCTACATAAAATTGTATTTGGTAGGTTTCCCAAACATATATACAAGAGTTTTCATGGCAGTTGTTACAATATTAAAACTTTAAAGGGACACTCAAGGCAAAACTGAGGGCCTGAAGATGACAGTGATTCTCTCTCTGGTCTTCCTTGAATCCCTGTGTCATGCAACACCCCCTCTGGTCATTTTTACTTTAGAGTGTTACTTTAATGATTTTTTTATTTTTTTTTCCAGCATAAGTTTTTACAATTGTATACCTAAAAGTAACCAAAATTACTTAGATAGCTATAAACTATTTGAAATATCATCTTTATATGTGCATTATGGAAACCTTTGTTTTGTAATCTTTTATGTAGGGGAAATGTAATTTTCATGTGTAATTCACCTGTAGTCAATGACTGTGCTGTGATACAACTTATAGTTGTCAAATATGACCGGTACAGTGTCATGCTACGGTATATGTGTTACCCAGAATACCAACTAAATACACTGGTTGAATGCCTTTCTTTAAAATAGCAAAAAAAATAGGAAAATATATTTTAGAACTCAATTTACTGGGAAATCTCTGGGTTTGATGTTCTGTTGAATTACCTTTGTTACTATATGTGCCAGGATATATGTATATATATATATATATATATATATATATATATATATATATATATATGACCTCTTCAATAGTGAATTATAATTTTGTAACTTTAATTTAATCAAATGAAATAAAATCAAATATTGATATTTGGTGATTTTTAAATGACTATACACAATTATTTTTATCATGCTATATCTGTTTACCTATCTGACCACCTAAGCATCTTTATATGTGTTATACACAGGGCTGGAATAACCATAAAGACGACAAGCCTTTTAACTATAGATGACCCTGTGGAAAGGGTGTCTGCTGAAGCGGAAATTTACTTATGCATACACTGAACCGGGTCAGGTGTATTCTTATGTAGATTAATTCTATTTATGCATTGTGAGATGCGCAATGCAATGTTCTGCTTTATTTTATGAGTAGACAAATATTTTAAAGGCATATATGACTTAACCAGTTCTCGACTGCACACTGCTTTTTGACAGCGGACTGTAGGTCCAGAGTCAACAGTCTTTTGACGTTGTTGTAGAAAAGGCTTATGAGTGCTACAGTGAGCGCTCATGCTCTAAGCAGAAGCAGTTACTAACAGCTGCTGTACTTAGAGAGGCCTCCTGAACCTCCGATCCCTACTTAGAGCAGCCCCCTGAACCTCCGATCCCGACTCTTTAATCCTTTGATCTCTGCTGTCCGTGACCGCGGCATGATCAAAGGGGACTCCCCTTCACCGAAACTCGGCTGCGCGATCGGAGACTGGGGAACCCTCTGCAGTCAGCCCTGGGGACCCAGAAAGGACCCCGGGGCTGTCTGTTCTGTAAGCCTGCTGTTAGTTCACAACTATGTATTGCCCTAACAGCAGCCTATGTCATAGTGACACAGTTTAATGTATTAGCATACAGAAGTATGCTAATACATTATAAGTATAAAATAAAGTTGCTAAAAAGTTATTCCTTATGTGATTAAAAAAAGTAACGAAAAAAAGAATAATAAAGAAGTGTCCACAAAAAAGTTATTATTTAGTATAAATATTTTTTATTGCCCTTACATTATATAAAAACGAAAATCCTACACATAATAGGTATCTACACAGCCGTCATAGCCTGAGGAATTTATTTAACCGATTATTTAGTGTGAAATGTGAGTGCTATAAATAATAAACAAAAACAATAATGCTGAAAATGTCTCTTTTTAATATTAACACTGCAATAATAAATTACATTAATTACATAGTAACTTATTTGTACCCCCAAACTGTGCAGGACAAAAAAAAAAACAATCTGTCCCGCATAAAACAAGGCCTCATACAGCCACGTCAATAATAAAATAAAAACGTTATGGCTGCTGAAACGCAGAGAGGCAAAATCAAAAAAATTTAGCTCGTCATTAAGGTCTTTCCTGGCCGGGTCATTAAGGGGTTAGGGTGTGTGACCTTTTTGATGGAATCTAAGGTGTCAGGCAATCGGTGCCTATAGGCTGAGATGTAAATTCGGTACTGGTTATACGTGTTGTATAAGGCTGGATTTACATATAGCAAACATTTCAGCAATTCAGCCGAGAATGTTGAGTTGTAGCAAACATTTGTATATTAGAAAGATTGGATCTATCAGGTTTTAAATTATCAGACCGGCACAAACATCTGTCCGTATCTGTTTACAAGTGCTACAATTGTGGCTTGTGAGTGGTCATCAGAAAGTAAACTTCTCAAATGGAATAAAGGGTGTAGTTACAATAGAACAACTTTTCCTGTACCCACCCTAGTAGAATATTTCTACTTGAGAATACAGACCTCAGACCAACATTCAGATATTTAAAGTGGTTTTTCGGGCTCCAAAACAAAAAGGGTCATACATTTGCTGTCTAGTGTCAGCAGACGTAGAATATGCAATATTCAGAGTTTTGATTTGTACCATTGTCACGGCTCCCCGGCTCACGCCGATGTGTTGCTTGCTGTCTTTTTCGAGAGGGGCATTTCGTTAGTGATAGCAGAAAACAACATATACCAAGTCGCGTCACAGCTTCAGGGGCGCAAGCTCAGGCAGATGCGGAGTTGAAGCATTTCAGTGGAGAGCTCACTAAGCATGCATGGCAGCTACAGCGGTGCAAGCTCAGAAGCTCAGTTTGGTAACTCAGCCCAATGTACAGCACCTGATTGATGACGTGCCGTACATTGGGGGAGTTACTTTCCAAAGAAATATTCACGTGATGGATGTAAATGACGTCATTCATTACAGGAGCACGGAAGAGTAGAACAGGATTTAGAAGGGCACATTAATAAAGTAAGTCATTCGCCGGCTGATCGTATAGTTTATGCAGCAATAAATATTATTGTCGTCGCAGCACATCCACCAGTGTAAACAAGGACATATTCTGCCAACATGATAGAGATGTATTGGGACGAGCAATCGTAGTAACGAGCGCTCGTCCCCTACATTACTGATTATAGCTCCGTGTGAAAGGAGCAAACGAGCGCCGATCAATGAGCTGTGTCGTTGATTGGCGCTCGTTGCTACGGACAAAACTGCCCAGTTGTAAAGGACCCTTAGTTATCTTACTCAAACCATTCTTGAACAATGTCTGCAGTGTGCCATTATCCTGCTGACAGAGGGTACTGCCATTAGGGAATACAGCTGCCATGAAGGGGGGGACTGCAGCAATGTTTAGGTATTTGTTTCTCAGCAGAACATTGTCCAAAGCATCACACTACCCCTGCCGGCATGTCTTCTTCCCATAATGCATCCTGGTGCTATCTCTATCCCAGATGAGCATCAAAGATGCACTCGACCATCCACATGATGTAAAACGGGCCGTCGGCCACGAAGAGAGGTTGGGGGGGGGGCCATGAAGAACTTTTGCACCGGGCCCATGAGCGTTTAGCTACGCACCTGCCCACTTACTTATTTTTATTTCTTCTATTCTTATGGCGCAGATGTGAACCAAGCCTTAGGCTCTGGTTACATCTGCATTGTGGATCCAGTTTATAACAAAAGCCACAATACAGTGTCGGATGCCTCACACCAGCATCACCCGATGGACCCCATTGACTTATAATGGGGTCCATCGTGTTCCGCCAAGGTGTCTGTCATTTTGACAGGAAAATAATGCTGCATGCAGCACTATTTTTCTTTAAAAAAAAAATCGGAATGACGGAGCCCCCATGCAGAAGAAAAGAGGGCCTAAAGTTCACTTTTATGCATAAAAGGGTCTTTTATACATATTTTACATATCGAAAATTACAAGTTGTAATCAGATAAATCTATAGCGCCAAACCAATTAGCAAGTAGTAGGAGACCCATATATTGAACTTACACTACTAGGCAGTCATCACCTGGATGCATTAGACATGACCTATCATGCCAGGACTTTGAGCAGAAGATACATATATATTTATATAATGTTTATACTTTTTACGGTGCAATGTAATTATATTTAAATTGAAATAAACAGTTATTATTAACACAAACCATGCAGAGATGTTTAGTACATTGCATAAGGGCCTGTTCACATCAGTGTTTGGTTTTCGTTCATCGGTTCCGTTCAACCTTTCCGTTGGAGGAACCGATGAACGGAAAGCCGAATGGAACTATAGCTTCCGTTTACATTACCATAGTTTTCAATGGTAATGCTTCTGTTGCAGTTGGTTTCCGTTTGTTTCCGTACCATAAAGTTTCCGTTTTTTTCACGGAAAACAAAAGTGATGTCAACTACGCTTTTGTTTCCGCTAAAAAGAATGCAAACTTTACCAAAAATCTGAAAATCCATAATTGTCTGCAGTTAACATCATCAGCTTTCATATCATGTAAAAGAAACATATACAATATGTTTTTTTTTGCTTTATTGAATAATGTTAGTCCCTGTTCACATCTGCGTTGAAGGCTCTGTTAGGGGCCTCCTCGCAGATTCCGCCGAAAAAAATGGAAAGAATAGTGCAGCATGCATTGTTTCCGGCAAATCCATGGACACCCTGACCGAACCCATTAACGTCAATGGGTTCCATCGGGCGCCGTTATCCCCGTTGTTCAACGGAGCCTGCGCTTCCATCATTTTCATTGTTCTGTTCCTCTGATGAGGTAGAAGAACGGAATGCCAAATGCAGATGTAAACAGGGCCTAACCTACATTGTTCTATATAAGAAAAAAATAAATATTTTGATACTTACCTGTAAAATGACAAAATTGCACTCTTTTGGCATATGTTTGTTCCATAAAAAACAATGATTACGTCACAGTATACATTTAGTTGAGGCGTGAAAGGGGCGTGTTCTATTTTGTTTTTTTTGTAGCACCAAGTAGCTAATTCAAGTAAGCACAGAAGCTTAATTTATGGAAGTAACTTGCACAAGAGGGAAGAAGGGGGAAAACTTGTTATTTTGTACATAGCTCAGGTGACCAAAACAGTTCCACAGCCTCAACAACAAATGGAAAAAGAAAATTTTATTGTATTAAAGTCTATACTATGATGTCACCTTTTCCTTTAATCATTATTTACGTTATTATATTAAATGGTTGAGGGATGGAAAAAAAATAGATTACTGTAATGGCAGGAAGGAGGTGAAGGGAAAGTGAGCCCTAATCTACCCACCGCCCTGTCCCTGCCTACTTGCAACGACCCGCCCTAGGCGACGGGGTACAACTGGGCGGCGGTCCCTACGCTGTCTAAGTGCACGGGAAAACAAACAGGGAACACGCAAGGGAAGGGGCAGTAGCCCACGGAACGCCGCGAGGAAACGGAGCGGAGAATGAGTAGTCAGGACCAGGATAAGGTGGAGTATACCCAAGTGAGCACGGATGAGGAAGCAAGCCGGAGGCAAAGCAAAGCAGGTTAAGCAGAACAGCAGCAAGGCAGAAGCACGGCAGAAGCAGGCTGGAGCAAGCAGCAGTGGGGCCAGGAATTCAAAAGAATTACAAGCGCTGAGGAGGAGAACACAGCAGGTAATAAAGGACAGGGGGCGGAGCTAACTCCGACTGACCAGGCCGCGATAGGCTCTCCCACTCCTGAGCCTGCCACCCTGGTTGGTGGGAGAGGGTGTCAGTCGAACAGGTCTGGCCTCAGGTGTGGATTGATTAATCCCAGGAGTATACCTAGACGTAGTACCTGGCAGATCCCTAACAGTACTCCCCCTTTTATGAGGGGCCACCGGACCCTTACTAAGAGGACCCGGTTTAGTAGGGAAGAGAAGGTGGAACCTCCTGATCAATACCCCAGCGTGAACATCACGGGCAGGTACCCAAGTCCTCTCCTCCGGCCCGTACCCTCTCCAATGGACCAGGTACTGGAGGGAGCCCTGGACCATCCTACTGTCCATAATCTTGGCCACCTCGAATTCCACCCCCTCAGGGGTGAGAACGGGAACAGGAGGTTTCCTCGAGGGGGACCAGGACGGGGAGCAGCGTTTAAGGAGGGAGGCATGGAAGACGTCATGTATGCGAAAGGATGGGGGCAGCTCCAGACGGAAGGATACAGGGTTGAGGACTTCAATGATCTTATAAGGCCCAATAAATCGGGGAGCAAACTTCCTGGACGGGACCTTAAGGCGCAAGTTCCTGGACGACAACCAGACCAAATCCCCGACGACAAACCGGGGGTTAGCAGAACGTCTACTATCCGCCTGAATCTTTTGTGCGCTCTGGGACGCCTCTAGGTTCTTCTGAACCTGGGCCCAGACAGTGCACAGTTCCCGATGAACATCCTCTACCTCAGGATTATTGGAACAACCAGGGGAAACGGAGGAGAACCTTGAGTTAAACCCGAAATTACAGAAAAACGGGGAGACCCCTGACGAGTTACTGACCCGGTTATTCAGGGAAAATTCAGCAAGGGGAAGGAATGAGACCCAATCGAATTGACAGTCAGAGATGAAACACCTTAAATATTGTTCCAGGGACTGGTTAGTCCTCTCCGTTTGGCCATTAGTTTCGGGTTGGAAGGCGGAGGAGAAGGACAGATCAATCTCCAACTTTTTACAAAAGGCTCTCCAAAATAAGGAAACAAATTGTACCCCTCTGTCAGAAACGATATTGACTGGGGCCCCATGGAGACGCAGGATGTGTTTCACAAACAAAGAAGCTAACGTCTTGGCGTTAGGTAGCTTCTTAAGGGGCACAAAGTGGCACATCTTGCTGAAGCGGTCTACTACCACCCACACCACCGACTTGCCCTGAGATGGAGGCAAATCGGTGATAAAATCCATGGAGATATGGGTCCAAGGTCTCTGGGGAATGGGCAAGGAACGTAGTAGGCCCGCAGGTCGGGACCTAGGGGTTTTGGACCTAGCGCAAACCTCACAAGCGGCGACGTAAGCCCTAACGTCTTTAGGCAACCCAGGCCACCAATAGTTTCTGGTAATGAGGTGTTTGGTGCCCAAGATGCCAGGATGACCAGATAGAGCGGAGTCATGGTTTTCCCTGAGTACCCTTAGCCGGTATTGCAGGGGAACAAACAGTTTGTCCCCAGGGACGTTCCCGGGAGCTGCACCCTGATCAGCCGCGATATCAGAAGCTAAATCAGAATCCGTGGCAGAAATGATTATACCAGGGGGTAAAATACAAGCAGGATTTTTCTCGGAAGGAGGATTGGCCATGAAACTACGTGACAGGGCATCAGCCTTAATATTCTTGGACCCAGCCCTATAGGTAACCAAGAAATTAAATCTGGTAAAGAATAGTGCCCACCGAGCTTGTCTAGGATTAAGCCTCCGGGCCGATTCTAGGAAAACCAGATTCTTGTGATCCGTAAGGACCGTTACCTGGTGTCTGGCCCCCTCCAGGAAGTGCCGCCACTCTTCAAAAGCCCATTTAATGGCTAGAAGTTCGCGGTTGCCAATATCATAGTTACTCTCCGTGGGCGAAAACTTCCTAGAGAAGTAAGCACAGGGGCGGAGATGGGTGAGGGAGCTGGTACCCTGGGACAAGACGGCCCCCACTCCCACCTCGGATGCGTCAACCTCCACAATAAATGGCTCCTCTTGGTTGGGCTGAATCAGCACGGGGGCCGAGATAAAGCACTTCTTGAGGGTCTCAAAGGCCTGGACGGCCTCGGGGGGCCAATGGAGGACATCAGCACCCTTGCGAGTAAGGTCCGTAAGAGGCTTAGCGACGACCGAGAAGTTGGCAATAAATCTCCTGTAATAGTTGGCGAACCCTAAAAAACACTGTAACGCCTTAAGGTAGGCAGGTTGGACCCATTCCGCCACAGCCTGAACCTTGGCAGGGTCCATGCGGAATTCATGAGGAGTGAGGATTTGCCCTAAAAATGGTATCTCCTGTACCCCAAAGACACATTTTTCAGTCTTAGCAAACAGATTATTCTCCCGAAGGACCTGGAGCACCTTCCTGACATGCTCCACGTGGGAGGACCAGTCCTTGGAAAACACCAGTATGTCATCAAGGTACACAACAAGAAAATTACCCAGGTAATCTCTCAGGATTTCATTAATAAAATTCTGGAAGACAGCAGGGGCATTACACAACCCAAAGGGCATGACCAGGTATTTGAAATGACCCTCGGGTGTGTTGAACGCAGTTTTCCACTCATCCCCCTCTTTGATGCGGATAAGGTTATATGCCCCCCGTAGATCGAACTTAGAAAACCATTGGGCTCCCTGAACCTGATTAAAAAGATCCGGAATCAAAGGAAGTGGGTACTGGTTCCTTACGGTGATCTTATTCAGGTTACGATAATCAATGCACGGCCTAAGACCACCATCCTTCTTCCCCACAAAGAAGAAGCCAGCACCTACAGGAGAAGTCGAGGGGCGAATGAAACCCTTGGCCAGGCATTCTTGGATATACACCCTCATAGCTTCACGTTCAGGACATGAAAGATTAAATATCCTACCCTTAGGAAGCTTGGCGCAATCGATGGCGCAATCGTAATCTCTATGGGGGGGCAACACCTCGGAGGCCTCCTTAGAAAACACATCGGCGAAGTCCTGAACAAACTCAGGAAGCGTGTTTACCTCCTCCCGGGGAGAAATAGAGTTAACAGAAAGACATGACATAAGACATTCATTACCCCATTTGGTGAGATCCCCAGTATTCCAATCAAACGTGGGATTATGCAACTGCAACCAGGGAAGACCTAATACCAGATCAGACGATAATCCCTGCATCACCAGTACAGAGCACTGCTCCAAATGCATGGAGCCAACCAGGAGTTCAAAAACAGGAGTATGCTGAGTAAAATAACCATTAGCAAGGGGAGTTGAGTCGATACCTTCTACAGGGATAGGATAAGGTAAATCAATAAAAGGCATTTTTAGAGACATAGCAAATTCCACAGACATGATATTAGCAGATGAGCCAGAATCCACGAAGGCACTGCCAGTGGCAGACCGGCCAGCAAACGAGACCTGAAAGGGAAGCAAAATTTTATTGCGTTTCACATTAACGGGAAATACCTGTGCGCCCAAGTGACCTCCCCGATGATCACTTAGGCGCGGAAGTTTTCCGGCTTTTTATTCTTGCGCCTGGGACAGGTGTTCAGAAGATGCTTGTCGTCCCCACAGTAGAAGCAGAGACCCTTCATTCTGCGAAACTCCCTACGTTGTCGAGGGGACATGGAGGCCCCGAGTTGCATAGGTACCTCCGAGTCCTCCATGGAGGGGCGAGGAGACGGGACCTCGGGGGGGATCGCAGAAAAATCAGAGGGGAGCACATTGAAGCGTTCAAGCTGACGTTCCCTGAGACGTCGGTCAAGTCGTACTGCTAGGGCCATAACCTGGTCAAGGGAGTCAGAAGAGGGGTAGCTAACCAGCAGATCCTTCAGGGCGTCAGATAATCCTAACCTAAACTGGCACCTTAGGGCCGGATCGTTCCACCGAGAAGCTACGCACCACTTTCTAAAATCAGAACAGTACTCCTCAACCGGTCTCCTACCCTGACGTAAGGTCACCAGCTGACTCTCGGCTAAAGCAGTCCTGTCAGTCTCGTCGTAAATGAGTCCGAGGGCAGAGAAAAAGCGATCAACAGAGGAAAGTTCAGGGGATTCAGGAGCCAAGGAGAAGGCCCACTCTTGGGGCCCTTCCTGGAGTCGGGATATGATGATACCCACCCGCTGGTTCTCGGAACCTGAGGAGTGGGGTTTAAGGCGGAAATACAGTCTGCAACTCTCCCGGAAGGAGAGAAACGTCTTACGGTCCCCTGAGAACCGGTCAGGTAACTTGAGGTCGGGTTCTAGAGGTGAGGTGAGGGGAACTACTACGGCAGCGTCACCCTGGTTGACCCTCTGGGCCAGGGCCTGGACCTGTAGGGAGAGGCCCTGCATCTGCTGGGTCAGGGTCTCAAGGGGGTCCATGATAGCGTCAGCGTAGGGGAAATGGTACACTAGGTAAGGGGCTTGTAATTATGTAATGGCAGGAAGGAGGTGAAGGGAAAGTGAGCCCTAATCTACCCACCGCCCTGTCCCTGCCTACTTGCAACGACCCGCCCTAGGCGACGGGGTACAACTGGGTGGCGGTCCCTACGCTGTCTAAGTGCACGGGAAAACAAACAGGGAACACGCAAGGGAAGGGCCAGTAGCCCACGGAACGCCGCGAGGAAACGGAGCGGAGAATGAGTAGTCAGGACCAGGATAAGGTGGAGTATACCCAAGTGAGCACGGATGAGGAAGCAAGCCGGAGGCAAAGCAAAGCAGGTTAAGCAGAACAGCAGCAAGGCAGAAGCACGGCAGAAGCAGGCTGGAGCAAGCAGCAGTGGGGCCAGGAATCCAAAAGAATTACAAGCACTGAGGAGGAGAACACAGCAGGTAATAAAGGACAGGGGGCGGAGCTAACTCCGACTGACCAGGCCGCGATAGGCTCTCCCACTCCTGAGCCTGCCACCCTGGTTGGTGGGAGAGGGTGTCAGTCGAACAGGTCTGGCCTCAGGTGTGGATTGATTAATCCCAGGAGTATACCTAGACGTAGTACCTGGCAGATCCCTAACAATTACAATATCACCCATAACATCTGTCGTTTCCATTCATTGTGTCTACTGTCCTATTGAATGCAGGGTAAGGATGCGGATTGGACAGCCAATGAGGACATAGACCATGGTTTAGCTAGACATATCTACTTTCCATGTAATGTTTTACTGTCAACTGTAAATTATGTTTGTTGCTTTAACACCTTGCATTTAGAGACATTTTGAACCAAAACTAATCCTATTGAAATCGAAATGATCCATTTTGGCATCTGTTTCTAAATCTGTTTTGGGCACAAACAGCAGAACCAGACATGGACTGGCGTGAACTAATCCCAATGTTCTATGTATACAAGGTAGAACTCCTGAATGACCCTTTCTTATGGTCATCACATACGTTGCTGGTAATATCTATTATGTCTGTTCACATTAATGCATCATTACAAATGCCTGGTCGTAACATTTGTCAAGTCTCTTTAGAGCTTTGACCATGTTATTTTTACATTGTTAAAGGTTGTTAAAGGGATTGTCTATGTTAAAGGGAACTTGTTGAACAGTCTGTCCGATCTGCAGGAGGAGCTGAGAGGATTGATATATCGTTTTGTAGGAAAAGAGTCAGTGTAAATTGTCATTTATACATTTATTTCCTGCTCATTCTGGGCTTAAGATACCAGTGAAGCGGCCGTACTTATCTCTTACAGCTCTCAACATGACAGGTTACCTTTAAGCTGGCCATACTCGTTTGGCCAACAGGTATTTTACCTGACTCCACCATAAAGAAGCATGCTCGGTTTGGAAAAGCTTGCATGTTTATATCAATTAGGAGAGGGGAATAAGTTGCTGCCGGAACCCTCTTTCAGCGGCTTATCTCCCATGAGAACAAAGAATGGGGCATGTTGATCCTTCTTTCTGTTGACATCTGTGTGTATGGCCAGCTTTAAGGGTTTTTACACAGGACGATTATCGGGCAGACGAGCGTTCATATAATGCTAGTTGACAATAATTGCCCTGTGCAAGTGGGAACGATCAGCAGTTTACCGAGCAAACGCTCGATCATCTGCTGGTCGTATCGTTTTAAAAAAGTGAAATATTATCGTTGATGTAGGCACATCTCCCTGCTAAACAGGGAGACGCGCTGCCGATATGATAATAATGTATGGGGACGAGCAATCGGCGTAACGTCCGCTCGTCCCCATCCATAGCTCCGTGTGACCAGAGCAAACATGCGCCGATCAACGATGTCTCATTGATCGGCGCTTACTGCACCGGCCGCTTATCGGCCGCTGTAAAAGGGCCTGTAGACAACTATTTTGCATATGCCTTGCTATGTATCTATTTACAGAGTGTAGACTTGCTACAAAGTGTCTCTCCATCAGGAGGACCTGCCTTGTTCATACTCCAACACACCACTGATTTTAATGGATGTCGTAATTCTTCACTAAAAGAAATGAACGCTTGCTGGCCTGTTCCTCCAGCAATAACAGCTGCTCTGATCCCCTCCCCGCAATCAGCACATCATGGGGGAACGGGACAATTCATGGGAACAATGTTGTCCAAACTAGGCTACCTTATTAAAGAGACTCTGTCACCACGTTATAAGTGCCCTATCTCCTATATAAGGAGATGGGCGCTGTAATGTAGGTGACAGTAATGCTTTTAATTTAAAAAAACGATCTTTTTTCACAAAGTTAGGAGCGATTTAAGTTTATGCTAATGAGCTTTCTTAATGCCCAAGTGGGCGTACTTTTACTTTCTACCAAGTGGGCGTTGTACAGAGGAGTGCATGACGCTGACCAATCAGCATCATGCACTCCTCTCCATTCATTTACACTGCACTAGCGATATAGATATATCGCTATGTGCAGCCTCATACACAAGCCCTAACATTGCTAGTGTCCTGATAATGAATACACATGAAATCCAGCCTGGACGTCATGTGTACTCAGAATCCTGACACTTCTGACTCTTTTTTTGTGAGATTCCGGCAAGTGAAACCAAATCTCGTTTAGCTCAGAGATCTCGCGAGATTTCGTATCCGTTGCTGGAATCTCACAAAAAAGAGTCAGAAGTGTCAGGATTCTGAGTACACATGACGTCCAGGCTGGATTTCATGTGTATTCATTATCAGGACACTGTAGTAATGTTAGGGTTTGTGTATGAGGCTGCACATAGCGATATATCTATATCGCTAGTGCAGTGTAAATGAATGGAGAGGAGTGCATGATGCCGAATGGTCAGCGTCATGCACTCCTCTGTACAACGCCCACTTGGTCGAAAGTAAAAGTACGCCCACTTGGGCATTAAGAAAGCTCATTAGCATAAACTTAAATCGCTCCTAACTTTGTGAAAAAAGATCGTTTTTTTAAATAAAAAGCATTACTGTCACCTACATTACAGCGCCCATCTCCTTATGTAGGAGATAGGGCACTTATAATGTGGTGACAGAGTCTCTTTAACTATTCAAATGCAAAATAAAACGATTAAAAAAACCTGTCTCTGCCGGGTGCATGAGGCTTTTGTGTGATCCAAGTGGGATCCATAGTACACGAGAATACGATTTTCCCTGCTTACAA
Organism: Rhinoderma darwinii; assembly: GCF_050947455.1. Lineage (NCBI taxonomy): Eukaryota > Metazoa > Chordata > Amphibia > Anura > Rhinodermatidae > Rhinoderma > Rhinoderma darwinii. The sequence goes on along the minus strand of NC_134690.1, from coordinate 227,325,814 downwards.
TCCCCTAAGAAAATAAACCGCTTTTGCTTTTGTTCACCCTAGGTATGCCACAGGCCAGCAGGCTTTTCCTTAAACACTGATATGCCTTTCCCTCACTTTTTCACCTGAAAAGATCCATTGTTTATTTTCGAAGAGCAACCACAGTTGCATTTTCTTTCTCATTTGAAAAGATGCCAAGTGTGAGGCCCTGGTAGGATTTAGTTTCACTGGGTTATACGTATCGGACATATAGATACCTACAACACAGGCTGTTAACCTGAATATATTTATAAATTAATACAATTCTGAATTTACCTTATAAAAAATGCAGTATTTTCTAAAAGTAGTGGCTGAATTATATGCTCAGATGTTATCTGCCTGAAAATATAACATTACAAAATGGAAAATAAATGCAAAATACATAATAATAAGGAATGTTTTGCTTTGCCCCTATCGTTTAATTATGTGACTTGTACAGGAAAGTGGCACAGGGAACAATTTGTTCTTAATTAACAGTCAGGGAGAAAAATAAACAGGACTTAACTGTTTAGTGGAAAGTAAAAGACTGGCATAATGAGGACAGCACGGGGAGAAGAATTCCTAAAACCTACAGAACGTGATGCAGGTTTATTTGTCATAAGCCATATATGTAGGTAGTAGATGGAATTAGAGTAAAAAAGCATGAAAAGTCATATTACCCTTTATTTTTATCAATCAAAACACCCAGTAATCTAAAAATCAGTTATTCCTGCATCATTCTGACTTCACCGGTGGCAGACAAATATAATTTACTGTAGTATTATCAGCAAATGTGGAAATCAAATGAGAAAATAAATGATAAACAGTGTTCTCAAAACAAAGCAAGCATGGCTGTAACTACCAGGGTAGTAGGCATGGCAGCTGCTATGGAGCCCAGCAAAAAGGGGGGCATCTCCACACAGGTGCAGTTAGTGATGACTACAGATGATGAAAGGGGAAATGGAAAACTAGTTGCACCCCTGCCTGGTATGTCCATTATATTGTGCATTATCTTTCTGCTCCAGCACCACCTTTTGCATTATTCCTGTACTGTGATATCATTGTGTACGGAATGTGGGGGAGGAAAAACCAAAACAAGAAAAAACAAAAAATGGCTGCAGCAGGAAGGGGTCAATTATACAAATTGGTGTTTTATTTTATTAAAACAAATAATACATTTTTGCTGAATTCCTTTTGTAAGTACCAGTGTTGATAAAAATGGCTACAAAAACTCCTGGTTTTTCAAAAGCTGTAAGGCCTAATGCACACGACCATGGTTTTTTGTCCGTGGGCTTTCCTTTTGCATTTTGTGTATAGCACAGGGACCCATTCATTTATATGGCCCCATGCAGACGACCATGATGTTCATGGATCCATGTGGGGGACCACAAAAACTCAGTACATGTCATTTTACTGTCTGTATTGGTGCCATTCACCAATAGAAGTATATGGGACCGTGAAAATTGCAGATGGAATACGGGTTGCCGCCCAGGTGTCGTCCGCAGTTGCGGATAAGTTGCCAAGTGATACCAAGGAATTCCCCTGTTGTTATTCTGCTGAGGCCTAGGACGAGCAAAATTCCAACTTTCCTTTTTTTTGCGGATCTGTGAATACTGATGACTCACGGATGCACTACTGAAGGTTTTTTGCTGACAAATGGACCGCAAATACAGACAATGCATCCGTGGTTTTGTGGACCGAAAAATCACCACAGTCGTGTGCATTAGTCCTTAGCCTTTTTATGGCATTTTTTAAAAATTATATATTGATGTACATACCATTTTTGAGGCCTTTCTGAAAGTATATTAAAAGGCGAAGTTAAGTCTATGGAGACAAAATTAAAAACACCATATCTATAGCATGCTACTTTTTGAAAAAGAACCCACTAACTACAAAAAAAAGGCAAAAAAAAGGCAAAGAAAAAAAGACCACCACAAACTAAAAGTGAAGATCTTCATTTATTCCTATAGACTATCAGCAAATATCTGGCCACCACTGTGAAAAACACCCCATAAAAAAACCGGTGAAATACCACATACACCCACTGTATTAAACAATTACTTTACATTTCTTTTTAAAGCCTGAAACTATTTTCACATGATCTGTATTTTATCTATCAATCTGCACAGCTTCAATTTTCATTCCTTTCTGTTCAATAATTTCCCTCTTTGCCTAAATCTTTCAGTGACTCCATTGTAGCTAAAACAATTGTAAATCTCTCTCTTTTATTCTTCCAAAGACCTCTGAAACTGTATCCAGCCCTACTTTTATTACACACCCTTACAACGCCGGAAGTCGCTGTGCCAGAGAATAGTGTTATTTATTAGATATGTTACTATGTGTTTGTAAGTAGCAATGGACTTAGTAAAGTATGATCTAATAATGTTATGTATTTAACCCACTTATCAGGACAATGTGAATCGATCCGTATTTCCATTTATTAACTTCTGGTTAACAAAGTGAATCAGGGAACTTCCTGTCCAATAAAGAAATATTACAATTGTATTTTGCTTCTTGTTTGCTCTTATTTCTCCACTTGTCTCGGTCTTTCAAAACAGGATGCTATTATTGTGTCATGTTAACAGACAGGAGATTGAATCTACTTGAAAAAACAAGAGAATTACACATTTTTAATCTTCCTGTTTCTTTCTCTCTCTTGTCTTTGTGAATACAACTGAATAGATTAGGGCCTCATGCACACGACCACTTTGCTTTTTGTGGTCCATTGCAGTCCATTGGACCGCAAAAATCCTTTGTTGTGCATCCCTGTGTCATCATGACTCATGGATCCACAACAATTTCACCAGTATTGCTCAATCCGCAAATCCGGACCAGAAAAGGACATGTCCTGAGTTTTTGCGGTCCAGACATGTGGCCCCCACATGGATCCGTGTATACCCAGTCGCGTACCATAGAAATGAACGCAAAATGCAGATACATTGCGGCCACAAAAGCACGTTCGTGTTCATGAGGCCTTAGGCATGGGATTCTATGCTCCCTGTTAACATCATGTTCCCTACAAATTGGATATGTTTTTGCAATTCATTATTGTATAGAATTGTTGAACATCTCAACTAAGATTGGGAGTTGGTGACTTAATACGGTTCCTTATCATATATGCTATATGCTGTAATTGTATTACACACTTTCTGTTCTATGCACATCTAAGCTCGGCAAAATATAGCGGACTCGTAGGTGCTTCATTAGTATATAATGCATGGGCTGTTTGTTTGTGGACTAAAGGTTCTTTTACACCAGCCAATATGGGACAGCTCGTTGATCGGAGCTCATTTGCTCCTTTTACAAGAAAAAATGATTAGTTATGTATGGGGACGAGCGATCATTACTCCGATCGCTCGTCCCCATGCATTTGCATAATGTCAACAGGAAGATGTGCTGCTGACAATGATAATATTTATTGCTGCATAAAAGATGCGATTAGCGATTAGCGTTTGCTCGTTCATCGGCTGATCATTGCCCTGTTTACACACGGCAATGATCGTGAATGATTCTTTATATGGGAGCTCGTTTGCTCGATCATTGGCTTGTGTAAAAGAGCCTTTACTGCAGTAGCATGTAAGTGAGTACACACATAGAAATGACATACAGTATTCGGTATCTGTGTCTTTCAAACTATTCACTTATTACAGTAGTAGACAGATTCGAGCCAGTCCAGCCAGAATAATCAGCTAAGTAGTAAAAGAGCACCATTCTCATTATTTCAATAACTTGGAAGATCAGGGTTGAAGGGAAGGTGGGACTTCATTTTACACAGAACAGGGATTAATGCATAAGCTGTGTCTATGGAGTCCATGGTTTCAGCCAGAGTCCCCAGTGATAACAAAGGAAGTGATACAGATCCAATAATTGGTTACATTTGGTTCAAACAATCCCATAGGGAGAATAAAACACATGTAACATTGTGCCTGCACTTCCAGCGTGTGGAGGCTGAAGGGAAGGGTTAGTGGAGTTTTATGGGGAATGTAGCATTTTTCCCGAAAATGGTTACTGATTGACATTTTGTTAGATATTATACATTTTTCTGTATTTCTCTGCTCCTCTAAAGGGAATGACTGAATGATAAGTAGGTAGTTCAGTGGCCATCTATTCCTTTTTTAAGCTCGGCTATAGAATATTAAATATTTACTCACATAGTTGTGTATTTCTACATTGTATTTTGCTTTTCTGCAAAACTTCCCCTTACAATTATTCATTTATGTATCATGATGTCACTCAGCATTCAATGAAAGGGCCAGATCAAATATTGAAACTTCCACCAGATACTGCCAAATAGAGGAAGATGGGAGCCAGTTCCCAGTACTGGATTTCCTGTTTCTCTGCAGCAATGGAGGTTGCGAGGGGAGGTAGTGGCAATAGAGGACACATCTGCCTTCCGGATTTCTTTTAGTAAATACATTGAACAAAGCAATGGAAGGGAACTAGCTTTGTTAGCCCGTCTAAAAAGAAAGATAGTATATTATATGTTGTCTGTTTCTGTTTTTCCAGATTCACGTTGTTATATGTTGTGCTTCTTTCCAGTTTTTATGTGAACATTAAATATTTATAATTCATGGCATCAAGAAAAGTTGTCAAGTAAAAATGATGGTACACATGTATGAAGAAGAAGCCACACTTCACACAGTCATAACTTTGCACTGTAGATCAATGTAGTGTGGGATCATTGTGATGCCAAAGATTCACAATGATCCCACCCAATACTTGGTTACTAAGCAGGTACAAAAAAAGTTACAATAGTGGAGAAGCTAGACCTGGCTTCTACAGATATGCATAGTTAATGATGTGGTTTATGTAGACATAAGATATAGAGCCATTTGGCATGTGGCTTAGAGCCCTGTTTACACTGGCCAATTATCGGGCCAACGAGCATTCACAGAATGCTCGTTCCCGATAATTGCCTTGTGTAAACAGGGCAACGATCAGCCGATGAACGAGGAAACGCTCATTCATCGCCTGATTGTATAGTTTTAAATGCTGATAATATTATAATTGTTGGCAGCACACCTCCCCATGTAAACATGGAGACTTGCTGCCAACAAGATAGAAATGTATGGGGAAAAGCGATCGTAGTAATGAGCGCTCGTCCTGATACTAGCTCATTGTGAAAGGATCAAATGAGCGCCTATCAACGAGCTGTTGTAACGCCTTGCAGATATGTGGACCCACTGGGCCACTGCGCCGTAACGGAGCAGCTGCTGATCAACAGAGTCAATGAGCGTCAACAGTGTAAAAGTACCTGGAAGGACAGAAGTGGGTAAATGACGTGAGGCTAGGGTTCTGGACTGGAGTAGTGCAGTCGTCTTGGACATTGGACTTGGTTAGGACACCGTACTGGAGTAGTGCATTCGTCTCGGACACTGGACTTGGCTAGGACACCGGACTGGAGTAGTGCAGTCATCTCGGACAATGGACTTGGCTAGGACACTGGACACAGATAGTGAAGTCATCTCGGACACTCGATATGGCATGGGCACTGAACACAGATAGTAAACTCGGACACTCGACTTGGCACTGGAACTAAACACAATTACTGGATACAGGAAACGGGATACAGAATAATGCTAAGGAAACATTTGCAGGACAAACATAAGTAGATACAACATTGCTCAGGCAAGGAATGAATGGGCAGAATTCCATTTATAGTTGCAGGTATGCTGGGATAGGTTGAAAGAGAGACTCCTGGTGCGCGCTGGCCCTTTAAGAGCCCTACGGGCATCAGCAGGAGTGGAAGGCAGTGCGTGCCAGTGTCTCAAAGGGAGGAGACTCCAGCAAGAGCTCAATGGTCTGCGGTCATGGCCGGTAGTATGTACAGGATGCCAGCAATCTCCTTGATCGGCGCTCGTTTACACGGCCCAGGTCGGGCCGTGTAAGTATACCTTTACATGTACTTACCTAATAAATGGGTTATCACAGACATTATATTAACATATAGAGTATCCACCCCAAAATAAATTCGGGGTAGATTTATCAGAATGCAACATTTTATGATAAATGTGGCGCAACTTGCTATACATGTTAGACAGTTTCTTCTTCCATATGCCACCTCATGGCTCGCGTAATGTACTGTAGACCAATATTTTGTACCAAAAAATATAACGTTTAACAAATTTGGCACATTTTACCTTTTAACTTCTTGTAACCATGCACAGGAAGGGCAGAAAGTGTTTAAAAATAGAATTAATTCGGAATGCTTCAGGTACTACACTTTTTTTTTTGCGCAATCTCTGCCAAAATTCTGCGGTGCTCCTCTTAAATCTCCCACACTGTGTTTATTAGGACATATAGTGACTATCCAGCATATTGATGCTTGACTATTTTTCTTTTACATTATGTGGACATTTCATCTACCCTATAAAACTAATCTACCATATAAACTGCTTTACTGTAATTCATAGATAGTTGTATTCTTTCAGGCTTTCAGACAAGCAGCGCCAAAGATATCAGACACCCACTCCCTCGTCCTACCCCAAAGAGTTTAACATGCACGCTCGGCTGAGTGAAATGTATATGTTGATGGGGGATGGGATGTGAGAGACATTTTTTTGACCAGCAGATATCACAAGTGTATGGCTAGCTTAAGTATCCTCAGTCCAGATTAGGAGAGGCAATAGAAATAGGTAGAAACATTGCAATATTTATTTTTATTTTTTTGCTTTATTGTCTGCATCTAAAGCATTTATAAAATGACACTTATTTCAACTAGCAGCAATCTGTAAGCATCTCACCTATAAAATTACAGTTATATTGTAGGTGAGAATGTATTCAATTACAAAATGGATGATATTTCATCCATCATACATTAACTTTTCATCCTTCATATTGTAGGTAGAAATATATAAAAAAAAATAAAACTGGATATTTCACCTTTTACAAGAATATTGCAATTCACGTAAAGAATATGTTTTCTAATCAATACTAGCAAGTTGGATAATGCAATGTTATATGAAAGGATCAGATTTCTTTTATCCTACAGGTTTGTCACATAATTGAATGTATCCTTGTTTTCCAGTGTAACTATAGTACACTTTTAACTACTATGTTTAGCTTGAACAGTTCCTGACTTCTCTGACCTTTCAGTCTACTTTCACACGCTACCATGTATACAAGTGAATGCACATCATGTAACCTGAGAAGAATCTGGTTTGGCACAGTTTATTTAATAACACAATGAGCTAAGAGGGGATATAGCGATCCAGGCTGAAGTAATGGCTGTTTTACTGCTAGGTTCTCTGTGCTGTGCAGGTAAACATAAAGAAGCACTCCAACATATATACTTTTTTGCCTATAAAGTGCAGCATAAGCCATTATTAAAGAATAAAAAAAGACGCTTTTGTGTATGCCTTGTGTATACCTGTTTTAGTTGATGTGCCATTCATGGGTTGTCTGCTATATTAGTTCCTTCTTCCCCTCTGATATAGTTCCCCTAATGCAGCCTACATTTCCCATCATGCCTCTCCTTTGCAGAAGCAGAGTGGGCGGTCTTATCACACTGCACTTGTTCTGCTCTGAGTCTTATCCAAGTGCAACAAGTGATAGATAAGTGACATAGAACTTCTGTTCTCACAGTGCAGAGCCACTGTGTATTCCTATGTGATGCAGTGTAAGATTGTCTCCTGCTTATGTCAGTTTTTACACAGGAGGCAGTGAGAAGCAGCAACTCATAGAAACACACTGGACTCTGCACACAGCACTCACAGATAGTATAGATAGTTAGGCTACATTCACACGATCGTAGCCAACCTCAGACGTGAAAAACTGCAGTTTTTCACGTCCGAGGTGCACCCGTGCGGGACGTGTTGTCAAGGATCCCCCATGGACTACAGTCTATGGAGGGATGCGTGACATGCAGTAAAATGGGATATGTCCTACTTTTCAAGTACCCTTCACACGTTCCTTTGAAACAACGGTCGTATGAACGGCCCCATTTGAATGCGAGAGTCCGTGTGACGGTCGTTGTTTTAACAGCTGTCACACGGACGAGATACACGCTCGTCTGAATGAGCCCTTACTGTGAGTCAGGGAAGTTTTATAACTCTGCAGCTAATCATTGTTTGGACCCACCTATTACATTACTACATTCCTCCTCCCTTAGATAGAATAATGTATTATAAACGTTATGGTGTATGGTCCTTTCACTGTTACCGAACGTCAGGGGGGGGGGCAAATTTACAAGGAGCGAAGTCTCTAGAAAAAACACACCAGGTCTTGTGGGGCTGTTAGAAATTAATCTCAGTATCGAAGAGAAGGGAATCAAAATATCAATTGACATTATCAGACATAGGAGGGTCTTCACACCAAAGATGTTTAAAGGAGTCATTTTTACAGAACGCAAACCGGGGTGCCCAGTTTTTTTGGTATTTGGCATGAGAATGATACTCAGGATGCAAGAGCTCTTCCATTCTCGCAAGCTGGGCTCCCTTCCTAAGCCAGTGGTTTATTGGTGGCGCAGCTTCATTCTTCCAATGCAGCGGAATCAAAGATTTGGCTGCAGCAAAGAGTTGTAGCGATAGCTCCCTGGGGGTCCCCTTAGGGAATTATGGCCACAGATTTAGAAACACTGCTCATGGGGAAATACCAACAGAGGAATGAGTAATGGTGTCAAGGCTACTTTGTATCTGATCCCAAAAGGGGGAGATTTTCTCACATTCCCATCATAAATGTAGATAGGTTCCCGGGTCTTTATGACATCTCCAACGGTCAGGGGAGATTTTGTTACATATTTTATTCAATACCCAAGGAGTCTTGTACCATCTAGAGGCCAGTTTGTATGAGCATTCTTGTCGTTTAATACATATAGAGGTCCCAAGGGAGTTTCTAAAAACCTCCTAGGTGTCTTTGTCAGAAAAGGTAGTATTCAGTTCCAACTCCCACGATTTTAATAAAAGAGGGCTGTACCAATGAACTCATCTTAATGAGATTGTTATAGTATAGTGCAATAAGCTTTTTAGGTGGTTAGCGAAGGAGGAGGGTTTTTTCCAACCACAATGGCTGGCGGTCAAGTGGTCCCTGCCTAAGTGCTCCCAGGTCCCAATTGAGGGACGAGAATCCAGGTTGAGACTTCAATTCAAGTAGGGTAGAAATGGAGCCATCAGTCAGTATGACGTCGTATGTGCTGCAGGACGCTGCTCTAGGAAGATAAGGACAATCTCCAAATCTCTCAGTCTGTGACTGCACAAGGTCTCGGACTGTCATCAGGGGAGACGGAATCTGGTGCAGGGATTACATCCCCTCGCCCTTTGCCCATGTTTGATAAGAAGCAGAGGTCAGAGAGTTACTAGAAAAAAAGGGGGCTGCATTAGGTTTGTCAAGCCACAGAAGGTAGGTAAGGGGAATGACTATGGTAGCCTCCTCCACGAGAACCCCGTGTCTACTTGAAGTATGATCAAACCACTCAGTTATCCTGGCTAATTGTATGGAGTGATAGTAGGATTCTATATCCGGAAGCCCTATCCCACCTGAGCGTTTAGGATGAACAAGGGTGCTAAATGCTAATCTGGGTTTAGAGTTGTTCCAAATGTATTTGGGAAAACTGTTGTCTAATGGCCGCAAAAAAGGTTTTTGGAAGGGGAATCAGGAGAGTTTGGAATAGATAGAGGCGTGTAGGGAGAATGACCATCTTGAGTAAGTTGGATCTACCAATCCAGGAAATATATGGGATTTGCCAAGACAAGATCGTTGTTTTAATATCAGATAGCAAGGGTGCTTAATTACTTTGATACCAGTGATCAGGTGAGGGAGTTAAATTAATTCCCAGGTATTTTATACTGTCCGAACGCAGTAAGAAGGGGGAGTTTAGTTTCAGAGACATTAACAGAGCCGGAGTGCAGGAGACACAAAGGCCTTCGGACTTGCTAGAGTTAATTTTGAAGTTGGATAGATCACCAAATTGGGTAAATATCTCTTTAAGTCGGGGTAGAGCTATGGAGGGGTTAGTGATGAAAATAAGCAAGTCATCAGCAAAAGCAGCTGTGGAATGAACTCTGCCACCAATGGAGACCCCTGTAAGAAGTTGCTCCTGACGTAGACTCTGGATCAGGGTCTCAATAGTGAGGACAAAAAGGAGGAGAGAGAGTGGACAACCCTGTCTTGTGCCATTCCTGATTTGGAAGGGGCGCGATAGGTGGCCATTCACTCTAACCTTTGTGTGTGGGGAAGTGTACAGAGATAGGATTTTGTGAATGAAGAGTTGTGAAAAGCCAAAACGGGAAAGCGCCTTGACCATATAGGTGGAGTCCACCCGGTCAAAAGTCTTCTCTGCATCAGTAGACAACAGAACCAGGGGAATCTTTCTCGACCTGGTGTACTGGATCAAATGGAGAACACGCGTAGTTTTGTGTTTACCCTCTCTACCCTTAACAAAACCAGTTTGCTCTGGGTCAATCAGGAATGGTAGTGATGATTGCATCCTATTAGCTATGATTTTGGCGTATATTTTAACATCTACATTCAAAAGCGATAGCTACTGCATAGCGAAGGGTCTTTACCCTCTTTTGGTATTATCGAAATATGCGCTTTGAGCGCTGTGGGTGAGAAATGTTGAGAAGCGTTAAGAGAGTTACACACTTTAAGGAAAAATGGCAGCAGGATGTCTCCAAATTGTTTATAGTAAGAGGCGGGAAGACCATCAGGTCCCGGGGACTTATTAGAGGGCATACTGGAAAGCGCATCAAGAAGTTCTTTAATTGTAAAAGGGGATTCAAGCAGGGTTTTTTGTGTATTAGAAAGGTATGGAGAGAGGGAATCTAGGAAAGATTCAATCATTATAGTCCTGTCCACAAGCTCCTTGGGTGTCTCTCCAGGACGTAGATTGTACAATGATTGATAAAAGGAGCAGAACTCAGCTGCAATGTCGTTTGTGTTCACAAGCATAGCTCCAGAAGTGGAGCGGATTTTGGGGACAAAGCTTTGCTGTCGTCTCTTTTTAGCTAAATATGCCATGAGTTTGCTCCCTTTGTCGCCATGCATGTAATATTTATGAGTAGCAGAGGTATACGCCTTAGCCGTTCGCAAGTTCAAACATTGTTTTAGCTGTTCCCTGCAAAGTATAAGCGAGGTGAGAACCCCTTGAGCTGCGGGGCGTTTATGTTGATTTTCAAGGTCAGATATTTGGGAAAGGAGGCCATCAATTTCCCTATTCCTCTCTCTCTTCAAAAATGAACCCATGCTTATGAGAGTCCCTCTGATCACTGGTTTATGAGCCTCCCATATAGTGCTGAAGGAAACATCAGGCGTATAGTTTTCTGCGAAGTAAGATCTCAGCGCTGACTCAACTCGTTGCTTATTGCGTGGAGAGTAGAGGAGAGTTTCATGAAGTTTCCAGTTGTATTGCCTAGGCAAAAGAGTGTGTATGTTGAGGAACATCACCATGGGAATTTTATCTTTGTTTATAGGTGTGGAAATGTTGGAAAAGTGAGGAGCCAAAGACATCTGAGTGGCAAATTCTGCAGAAATGGCTCATGGCTGGGAGAAGTCGTCATGAAGTCTGGACTGGATGGAGAAGAAAAGAAAAAAACTACTAGAATCTGAGAAGAAGTCACCTGATAGTCACTGGATTTATAGAGAATGTGTCACCTTTCCTGACATGGTTATTATAGGAAATCCTTGTATTTCAGTATTTCACAAAAAAGTCTTTATGCAATCCAGGACTGATAGACAAATGGATGTTACCATTCACCCTGTCAGGAAGATGTGTCCCTGCACAGTGTGATACTGTTAGCGATGGTTATAGACTGTCAGCATTTAGGGACACAACCCTTTACCAAGGGGAATCATAACACCCATTTGTTAATGCTCGCACAAAAAGGTAGTGTTAACAATAGTTATGGCGCGGCAGGGCGGTGGTGGAGAAGGGGGGCCCAAGTTTGGGTAAGAGCCCAGGGCCTGTGGTCTGCTTAATCCGCCACTGAGTAGCAGTAGAGTAATGCAGAACGTCCGAGTTTACTGCCAAATAAACCCTGAGGTGGCATCCTGGGCCTAAGTGCAGTCCAGCATTGTTCATATAAAATAAAAAGGTGTACTAGTTTCCTGCTTCTGCACTAAGGTAACGGTCATTAGTACATCAATGAAATATAGTGCGCCTAGATCAATGGGACTTTTTGTGTATGTTTGCATAGGCAACGGACTAGAAAGCTAGAAGAGATGGATATAGACTTGCACATTCACGTTGTTTACAAACTGAGTTTCCATGTGAATATACAGGCTGATCGCCAGTTACGCAGTCCACCTACGTGCTTGGATAAGTCCATAATGGCCACTACTAGATGGAATATGTATGTACAGATGTGCTTTATATATTTGATGAGAATGTTTAAAGTAAATATATCTGTGATTATCTTTTAAGGTATGTCAGTGATTATTATATTTATGGGTGTAGAATTAAGACCGACTGCACTTTATACAAATTGGTTGGATGCAGAGTATGACACTAGGCTTGAGAAAGGCTTACTTGTATAGGGCTGAAATGTCGTCATTTTTATGTATGCATAAGTTTCTGGCATGAATAAATAATACTTTTTCAATGAAGATGCCGTCTCTATGTTTTGAATTTGTGATCGGGATTGAACCATCGTGCATCAGCAACTACAAAAAGAGGGGCCTTTCCTAATTTATGTTTTTTGGGCTCACAGACTTCAATGATAAAAAAAAACCATGTATCATGTGTATATACACTTTCCTAAACAGTGCAAGAGAAATATAACCATGTATACCAGCCCAAAGAAGACTAAAAGGACTCTCTTTTGGCCCATTTTGGGTGAATGGAGTCTTATGAATATATTCGGCGTATAGCAGGGGTGGGGAACGTCCAGGGGTGGGGATCATTTGGTCTGGCCCGACCTCACTCTGACCACCGCTGCCGCCATGAGTCCGCCCTACTCACTCACATATATGACCAGGAGAAGGGCGGACCGAGCCAAGTATGGCAGCGGCAGCGGCGGTCTGAGTGAGGTCAGGTGCGTGCCGGCCCAAGAGTGGATCAGTCTGGTCACGTGAACTGAGTCAGTGACGTCAGGTCAGGTGACTGGACTGTGCCAGACCATGAGTTGACCAGTCCGGTCACCTGACCTGAGTCAGTGACGTGAAGTCAGGTGACTGGACTAGTACGCTCCTATCACAGCACGCCCCCCGACCTCACTCTGACCGCCGCTGCCGCTGTGTCATTCCCTCCTTGTCTCCGTCTGTCCTACTCACTCACATTTAGGAGCAAGAGAAGGGCGGATGGAGCCAAGTATGGCATTGGTGGTCTGAGGGAGGTCGGTGCGTGCCGCCCCAAGAGTTGACCAGTCCGGTCACCTGACCTGAGTCAGTGACGTCAGTTCAGGTGACCGGACTGGTCCACTCCCGGGCTGGCACAGTCCAGTCACCTTACCTCAAGTCAGTGAGGCGAGGTCAGGTGACTGGACTGGTCCACTCCTGTCACAGCACGCCCCAACCTCACTCTGATCGCCGCTGCCGCCGTGTCATTCCCTCCTTGTCTCCGTCCGCGCTCCCTACTTACTCTAAGTGAGGTCAGGTGACTTAAATGTTTTTTTTTTTTCATCAAGGACATTTATGATATATCCACAGGATATGTCATATATGTGCGATAGATGCGGGTACCACCTCTGGTTCCCTGATCTATCTCAAGAACAGGGCCCCTAAACATCGTTCTACCTCTTTGTGTTGTGGCTGAAGCTTGTGATTTACGACCAGCTACCGGCTAACATCACACGCCGCACCAAAGAGAAGCAGTTCCAGCCATCACATTAGGGGTGAGTTAATGAAATGTTTGACCAAATATAGCAGGCTCATTTATAAGTTGATAATTTTGTATGGCCCGCGAATGATGTTATAAATAGCCAAATGGACTTTGGCAGAAAAAAGGTTCCCCACCCCTTGCGTATAGGGTTCAAACGTGATGTGAATAGAGCCTACTTTGTGCTAAATATTACAAAATCTAGTAAAGTATCACAGTCCTGACCATATGACTGTATATACAAGGGACATCATTACATCACATGATGCCCTTACATTTTTAGAGGTTGGTTATACAGAGAAGGGCAGGAAACCAGAGAACCTTTATCTTACCTTACATTTATCTTTTACTAATTGCTTTTAAACAGTTCTGTTTTTAAGTCCATAAAACAAAAACACAACATGTAAGGTTACTTCAACTAGATTTTTTTGTCATTAATCACACCAGTGCATAAATATCAGCAAAGTAGTATCAAATATTTTGGACTGTGGATAGTGTTTTTTTTACCACAATGCCTAAATTATTCATTAAATTATACTTGAATATAAGTAATGCCTAAATTATGCATTAAATTATACTTGAATATAAGTAATGTCTTTCCCAAGTCACTAAAGGAAAATGTGCAAAAAATAGATCCCAACAATTTCCCTTTTAACTTCCTTATCTCCTTTAACCCTATTTTTCTCACATTGCAATTAATACTGAGAAATATATAAAGAATTCTTCTATATGTGTTCAAGGGGATTAGCCATTTCCCCTTCCTTTTTCTCAGAATCCTGTATCTGGCTGTAAGACAACTGGCTGTAGCAGAAACCCCCCTTTGGAAAATGGAACAGATCAACAGGAAAATAACCCCTGTGTTCTTTTCAGGATTTCTTTGAGACTGTTTGTTTTAGGAACATGCAGAAGATCCTGCAGACTGATACAGTGTAGACAAGTTTATCTCCAGTTTACTTTTATCATTCATTTCTAGGTTAAGGCCCCATGCCGTTTTTTTGACGGCTAGCACCCTGACCCATTCATTTCAATGGGGCCATGCACACTTCAGATTTTTTGACGGTCCCGTTGTTCCGTTACGACAAAAGTAGAGCATGTCCTACTTTGGTTCGAGATTCCGTGACCGTGGGGTCCATACAAGTCAATGGGTCCGTCAAAAAAACTGAAGACACACGGAAGGCGTCCGTGTGTGACAGAGCCGTTGCCTAGCAACGGCCGGGCAGAAGTACAAAAGAGATATTGCACAGCACTAATCGGCAGCCCCTTCTCTCTATCAGTGCTGGATAGAGAGAAGGGGCAGCCCTTTCGGGCAGAGCATCTGCAGCGATAGAAATAAAAAGCAGTTTATACGTACCCCGGCCGTTGTCTTGGTGACTCGTCCCTCTTCCGACCTCCCTGGATGACGCGGCAGTCCATGTGACCGCTGCAGCATGTGATTGGCTGCAGCGGTCACATGGGATGAAACGTCATCCCAGGAGGCCGGACTGGAGAAAGAAGCAGGGAGTTCTGGGTAAATATGAACTTATTTTTTTCTGAGTTGGGGTTTTTCTAGGAAACTTTAGAAATGTATATTGTGAGCACCGCGCATGGTACTCACTGTCCAGCAGTACTCACTGTCCAGGGTGCTGAAAGAGTTACTGGCGATCAGTGCAGGCCCTTCTCTCTATCCAGCACTTAACTCTTTCAGCACCCTGGACAGTGACTACCGCTGGACAGTGATTACTATGCGCGGCGCTTGGAAACGGAAACACGGAAGTGTACACGGAGTACACACAGGAACCACACTGATCCAATCAAGGACACACAGATCCGTGAAAACGGTGATGGAAGTGTGCATGAGGCCTTAGTGTTGTTTTAAGTTTCTTTCATGTAATTGTGTACCCTATATTAATATAAAAGCTGTGCTATAACAGTTATTTTAAATACCTCTGCAGTATATCACAGTCTACAAGGTGTTATTGTACATTATTCCATTACTATAGCAGGATTTTAGACTATGTCAATTATTATTGTTTCCAAAGGGGAACTACATTGCACCTTGACTGACATGTTCAATCAGAAATGGGAACTACAAGAGATGAGTTTCATTGACAATATTTAACTTTGCATGTAGCGATTTAAGGGAAATAGACCCATGACCATGTGCAATTCAGGCCTTTATAACCAGGCCAAAACAACTTAAAAGGGTATTCCAATCACACAAAGTGATGGCATATAGTCATCACTTTGCGATTGGTGGGGGTTCAGCTGCCGGGACCCCCACCGATTCTGGGAATAAAGGTTTAGTGCTGCTTTTGCTTTGCAGTCCCTTCACTGTTTTTCCTTGCACAGCGCCGCAACGACCAGTTCGCTTGCATGGAACTGCCGAAGGCCAGGAACGCCGCTGTGCAGGAAAATCTTAGAAAGGGACAAAATGGTAAATCATCATTGCGGGACCTTCATACTCAGGATTAGTGGGGCTCCCTGATTACTTTGTGTGATGGGAATAACCCTTTAAGTTTCTTTATAACAAAAACAGGTGACATGAATAGGTAGCTTATTTCTGTCACGCATTAAAACATAATCAAAGGTTAATCATACCTGTTAAAGGAACAGTGTCACCAAAAATTTTTTTTTTATATCAGTTTTATGTTAGGGTTTTATTAAAAACGTTTATATTTATTTGTGTTTTTGTGTGTTACTTTTTTCTATTTTTACACTTTTTCTTCCCTATGGGGGCTGCCATTTTTTTTTCCATTTCTGTATGTGTCGATTAATGACACATACAGACATGGAATACGGCAGCTCCTGTCCCATAGGGAATGCGAACGGGGCCCGTTCCATCCACTATGGTGTACGCCGTGTGTGTGGGAATGGCGCATGCGCCGCTCCCACACAGTCCAATTTGAAATGAGCGCCGTCCGGCGCCATTTTCCTGTGGACCGGAAGTTGCGGCCGGACAGTAAGATTACTACTTCCGGTCGCGGCTTCCGGACTTGTGCAGACGGAGCGGACGGACCGGAGGGAGCGGCGGCGACTGAAGCAGGTAAGTGATTTCTATGTATGTTCGTGTTTCAGTGTGTGTTTACTAGTGTATGTAAACCTTCTACACTGTGTGTTAGCTCAAAAAATGGCGACACACGGTGTAGGAGGTTAGACCGTTCAAACCCCTCGTTTCTCCCGGCACTAGCCAGGATAAAGGAGGGGGGGATTCTGAGAGCTCACTAGAGCGAGGGATTTTTTCCCAATTTTGCAGCATAAAGCAATGTGGTTGATTTACCACATGCAATGCTGCAATTTTGGGAATTGCTCCATCTAGTGACCAGTGCTGGGAAATATTATAAATTGAATCCAATTTATAATATTTCCTGACTCGTGAAAAAAATAAAACAAATTAGAACAATGTTTAATCACCTACACACTAATTGTTTAACTAAAAAAAAAACAACATGTTTTGCTGGCAACACATTCCCTTTAAGTCCCTTTTTTAAGAGAATTGCCATTGTATGTTAATTTATCAGCAGAACATTGTAACATCTATGGCCATCATTTTGTTTCCTGCACAATCTAAAACCGGAAATAGCAGGATATAACAATAGCCCAGTTAATATTGTAAAGGATCTGCCAGACACAACTTCTGTGTCGACGCCCATAGTTAATCAGTCTGCACCTGCTTCCATGTCTGTGAGACTGACTCCATCTTCCACCACCCAGGATGGCAGGCTTAGGAGTGGGAGAGCCTATCACAGCCTGGCCAGACGGAGCTAGCTCCCGCCCTCTGTCTATTTATACCTGCCTTTCCTGTTCCTCCTTTGCTTGTGATTCTTCTCTGCTGGTTTCCTGGCCCTGCTGCAGCTTCTTGAACTACTTATCCTCTGCTTGTGATTGACCTTGGCTTTACTGACCACTCTTCTGCTCTGCGTTTTTGTACCTCGCTCATCTCCTGGTTTGACTCGGCTCGTTCACTTCGCTTGTTGCTCACGGTGTCCCCGTGGGCTGCTTCCCCATTTCCCTGGCTTCTTTGTACCCTTGTCTGTTTGTCTGTCGTGCACCTATTGAGTGTAGGGACCGTCGCCCAGTTGTACCCCGTCGCCTAGGGCGGGTCGTTGCAAGTAGGCAGGGACTGAGTGGCGGGTAGATTAGGGCTCACCTGTCTGTCTCCCTACCCCGACATTACAAATATCTTATGTTTAAATTTTTATTTTCCAACCTTTAGGCTACATTCACACCAGCGAGACAGATTTACGCACGTAAAAAAACATGCGTAAATCTGCTCTGTGCGTTGCGTTATTGCATCTGTGCTTGCAAGTGGAATGTGTTTTTCACGAACTCACAAAGCAATATTTTTTTGGTGCTTCTGTGTGCTGTGCTTGGTTTTCACGCACCAATTGTCTTCAATGGGCGGGCAGGTGCGTGAAAATGCACCAATATAGGACATGCAGTGAGTTTCACACAGCGGACTCTCGCTCCGTGAAGACTCCTGCATGTGTGAACGGCCCCATTGAAATCAATGGGTCTGTGTGCTGTGCATGATTTCCATGCTCAGCACACGGACGAGATTCACATTCGTGTAATTGGGCCCTAAGGAGGCAGACAATGCTCTTGCCCTAATAAAATGAAATCAGGTATATACAAAAACAAAGACGTTAATACATTAAATAGATAATTAATGCATACATTTTAAATTACTAAGGGTGATTTTACATGGGTCGGAATACTGCCAAGTAACGGCCACCGATCGATGATAATGACATGTCAACTGGCGCTAGTTTCCTCTATTTACAAAAAACAATTATTGTTTCTGCACTATCTACAGGGGGCTCTATGGGGGCACTATCTACAGGGAACAGTGTGTGTGTGTGTGTGTGTGTGTGTGTGTGTGTGAGACACAGTGTATGGGGCTATTATAATCAGGGACACAATGTATGGTGCTATTATAATCAGGGACACAATGCAGTTTTACACCGTTCAAAACTATACGGCAGGGGTTGCACTAAATTGAGCTGTGTTTGTGCTGTTGTATTTATGTACTGAGCCTTGTTCTGGTGCTGTATTTATGTACTGAGCTTGGTTCTGGTGCTGTATATATGTATTGAACTTGGTTCTGTATATATGTATGAGTTTGGTCCCTGGTGCTGTAATTATATAGGATATATTTATAATAACAAAATTGCATGGCAGATGGAATTGTTTTCAATTCATTGTATATTTAATGTGAACCTGTCAGGTAGTTTTAATCCCTTGAACTGCCACCATGCATTAATATATGACCTAACAATATTTCCAAACATTCCCCTGTATGTGTTTTTTTCAGATGCAGCAAAATCTATAAAATCAACTTTTAAAACGGCGCACACTATATGCTAATTTCTTTAGGTCATGCGGCGGTGCCGCTATCCTGAAGAGTCACATAGTCCTGCCTCCAAACCCACCTTTCCATACTTAGTTGACATCTCCCTGGCTGTTATACATCACTAGCAGTCTTTTCCAACTTTCTCGGATTCGCCATTGCACTGTGCAGCGAAGTGTACCCTGCCCGGCTGCACTGTACATGCCAGGGGAGTACAAGGCAACGGCGCATCCGCAAGAGTTGGAAGAGGCTGCTAGTGATGTAGAACAGCCAAGGAGATGTCAATCAAAATCTTGGGGGGCGCCATTTCAATATTTGCCTCAGGCAGCAGAAAAGCTAGAATCAGGCCTGAGTACTACAATCATTCGTCTCCATCTCCATGGCAGCATAAAAGATGTATGATTAGACAACAATCAAGCATTTGCACGTTCATCAACTTATTGCTGCCATGTTTACAGGGGCCAATGATCTGGAACGAGTGTTTATATGAGTGCTGGTTGCCTCGATTATCGGCCCGTGTAAAAGGGCCTTAACTATTACCAACCAGCACCACCAGGTATGTATAAAGACTGTATTGTATACATAGTTTGGGAAACACGGCAATCATCAATACAATGTAAATGTCTGGAAAACATATTATAAAACATTGTTTTCTTCAAACTATTGCCATGTCTTCATTAATACAAATTATCAGCAAAACATTATTGGTAAAAAACAGCCGATAATTAAGAAAATGAATAGGTTAAGGCTTTATTTGAACGACAATGAAAAGCGATCGTGCGACAGTCATTTTCAGAACAATCAAGTTCTATGGGTGTAATTCACATGACCGTTTTTTTAATGGACCGTGATTACTGGCCTTCAAATATAGACCTGTTCTATTTTCGGTTGTTTTCACGGCTCGCCACCCCCCCCCCCCCCACACACAGATTAATGAATCTGTTTTTAACAGGCCATTTTTCAGAAAGTCATCTGTCTGACGGCCGTCAAAAATGGATCGGTTGCTAGCAATGGCGCACACATGGGGCGGTTTCCATTTGCCCGAAAAAAAACCTGTTACTAGGACCCCACTATTCCTCCTGCACAGGGAGGGCCTCACAATGGAACTTAGGACATCTTTAGCATGAAGATACAATTGACAGCGCTGGCGAGGCAAGGGAACCATTGGTTCCATTCCCCACCATTCGGTGCTTTTTTTGCGATGCAGGCAGCGTAATGACGTCATCCCGCAGCCTGAATCAGTCCGCTGGAGTAGATGTGGTCAGAAGAGACCAGGCCTGCATCGCTGGAGGAGAGGACGGCACGGGCGGGGTGCGTGTGGCATTATCTACAGGGGACAGTGTGGCACTATCTACATGGGCACTATGGCACTATGTGGGAACTATCTACAGGGGAGACTGTGGGGATATCTACATGGGCACTGTGGCACTATCTATGTAGGCACTATCTACAGTGGGCACTGTTTCACTGTCTACATTGGCACACTGTTTAGCACTATCTACATTAGTACTGCAGCACTATGTACAGGAGGCTGCATGTGCCGCTATCTACATTAGCACTGTGGCACTGTGGCACTATCTACATGGCCACTGTGACACTATCTATATAGTCACTGTGTGTGGCACTATCTACAGGAGCAGTGTTTGGCACTATCTACAGGGCCATTGTGGCACTATCTACAACAGGGGTCTCAAGCACGCGGCCCTCGTCATCTGCGGCCCGTGGGACACAGAGCTGCTAGTATAAGCTCTGCTCCGGGACTCTGTGGAATTCCCTGACATTGCACTCCATATATAGACAGTGTTGTCAGGGTCTTCCCCAGAGCGGAGTCTCTGGCAGAGCGCTAGTATAGGCTCTGTTCCGGGACTCTGTGGAATTCCCTGACATCTTGGATAGTGTTGTCATGTTGTCAGGGTCTTCCCCAGAGCGGAGTCCCGGGCAGAGCTCTAGTATAGACTCTCATCCTAGTGTGGAGTCACCTGACATCGCTGTCCACATATGGACAGCGATTTCTAGGGCTTCCCCAGAGCTGGACAGTGATGTCAGGAGCACAGCTGGAGTCCCAGTAGGAGCCCTCTGCCTGGGACTCCAGCTCTGGGGTTGCCCCTGAGATCTCGATCCATATATGAACAGTGATGTCAGGAGCAGAGCTGGAATCCCAGGCAGTGCTAGAAGCGGCTCTGCTCTGGGACTCCAGCTCTGGGCAAGCCCCTGACATCACTGTTCATATATGGACACTGATGTCAGTGGCTTCCCCAGAGTTCTGGAGCAGAGCCTATACTAGTCCTCCGCTCTGGGACACCGCCTCTGGGGTTGCCCCTGACATCATATTCTGGGCCAGGAGGATCCGCTGACGTCACTGTCCATATACAGTGACCTCAGGGACTCCTCCAGCAGAGGAATCCCTGGCCAAAGCATTGGCAATGCTCTGGCTGGGGATTCTACTCCTAGAGGGAGCCCCAATGGAGCTATCTACTGGGGGGGGGGGGGGTGGCACTATCTACAAGGGGTGTGTGGCATTATCTACAGAGGCCACTGTGGAATTATCTACAGAGGGTACTGTAGCATTATCTACATGTAGGTGTGCGGCAGTATCTACAGAGGGCACTGTGGCATTATCTAGGGGTGTTTGGCATTATCTACAGAGGGCACTGTGGCATTATCTACAGAGGGCACTGTGGCATTATCTACATAGGGCACTGTGGCATTATCTACAGAGGGCACTGTCATGACGTCATGAAGGAGCGCAGTCCCTTTCCCGCGATGCTAGATCGTTGGTGGTAGGTAAGCAGTGGCTACACAGCCCCCTGTAGATAGTGCTACGTGCCTCTGTAGATAGCGCCCCACACACCCCACCCTGTTGACAGCCCTGCACCCCCCACACTGTAGTTAGCTCCATTGGGGCTCCCTCTAGGAGTGGAATCCCCAGCTAGAGCGTTTCCGACACTTGGGCCAGGGATTCCTCTGCTGGAGGAGCTCCTGAAGTCACTGTCCATATCCTCCAGCAGAGGAATCCCCGGCCTGAGCATCCGGCCCAGGAGGATCCCCTGACATCACTGGCCATATATGGACAGTGACTTCAGGGGCTCCTCCAGCAGAGGAATCCCCAGCCACAGCATTGGCAACGTGCCGGCTGGGGATTCCACTCCTATATGGAGCCCCAATGGAGCTATTTATAGGGGGGTGGCACTATCTACAAAGGGGTGTGTGTGGCACTATCTACAATGGGGTGTGTTTGGCACTATCTACAATGGGGTGTGTGTGGCACTATCTACAATGGGGGTTGTGTGGCACTATCTACAATGAGTGGTGTGTGGCATTATCTACAGAGGGCACTGTGGAATTATCTACAGAGGGCACTGTGGCATTATCTATAGAGGACTCTGTGGCACTATCTAAAAAGGGGCTGCCCAATCTTGACATTTGTGTGTCTGACAAATGCTGCCAACTGAGCCGCCGGACTGCATTTAGCGACAAACTGGAAAACTGGATTCTTGAAAAAAAGCACGTGGAGAAATCTCGCAAATTTCTGTTAAGTTTAACCCTAGCGCTATTATTATAGCAATGTAGTATTATTATTATAGTAATGTAGTATTGTTATAGTAATGTAGTATTATTATAGTAATGTAGTATTGTTATACTAATGTAGTATTATAGTAATGTAATATTATTATAGTAATGTAGTATTATAGTAATGTAATATTATTATAGTAATGTAGTATTATAGTAATGTAGTATTATTATAGTAATGTAGTATTATTATAGTAATGTAGTATTATTGTTATAGTAATGTAGTATTATTATAGTAATGTAGTATTTTTATAGTAGTGTAGTATTATTATAGTAGTGTAGTATTATAGTAATGTAGTATTGTTATAGTAATTTATTATTGTTATAGTAATGTAGTATTATTATTATAGTAATGTAGTATTTTTATAGTAGTGTAGTAGTGTTATAGTAATGTAGTAGTATTATAGTAATGTGGTATTATTATAGTAGTTTAAATAACTAATTGATTAACAATAATTTTGTAATGTATCAAATTTGAAAATAATGCGGCCCGTCAATTTCAATTTTTTCTATATGTGGCCCACTTACCCGGCCGAATTTGAGACCCCTGATCTACATGATCACTGTGGTGTTTTCAGAGGGTTGGGGCAATAAAAAAACATGAGAAATTTAATTCTTACGTTTTTCTAGCGTACATGAAAAACGAATGGGGAAAGGCCTGTTAAAAAATGGTCAGGCAGCCGGGAAATGGATGAAAGGTTGGAGACTGAAAAACAGACAGTTTGATCCGTTTTTAACACCCATTTTTTTCACTGTTGTGCGAATATAGCCTAAGGGAATAAATAATCTCTTAATCAACCCTTTTGGATACATGACCAGAATGGCTGCTAAGAAGCTGAAGGTAACCAGGAGCGGATTATAACTCGGGCAATCTGGGCAAGTGCACAGGGCCCGAGGCTGAAACTGGGCCCAGTTCACCCCAATTCTCCCGATCTGGTTGTTAAAATTACAGCCGGTTCGGAAAAACCTGGGGGAAGTGGGACCATGCACCCAATTGTATCCGCGTCCTAATTGATTACTCTAGCACTGGCAAGACGGGAACTATCCGTTTCCTGCCTTGCCTATAGCAATGACTCAGTCGGCGCAATGACGTCATCACGCTGACTGCGCCGTTACGCTGGATGACGCCTGGTCTCTGGCCAAGCCGCGTTGCTGGAGGACAGTGCGGGAATGGGGACAGGTGAGCATGTCATTTTTTTCCAGTAGGCACAGCATTGCCGGCGCGGAGGCCGGTGATTCGGCTCCAGTAGAAGCCCCTGACGTCACTGTCCATATATGGACAGAGACATCAAGCGCTCCCTCCAGGAGCAGAATCCCTGGTCACAGGGGGATTCTGCTCCTTCAGGGAGCTACAGTGGCGCTATCTACAGGAGGGGGGAGTGGTACCTACAAGAAGGGCTGTGTGGCACTACCTACAAGAGGCTCTGTGGCACTACCTACAAGGTGTGTGTGGTACTGTCTACAAGGGGGTGTGTGGCACTACCTACAAGGGTGCTGTCTGGCACTACCTACAAGGGGGCTGTGTGGCACTACCTACAAAGGGGCTGTGTGGCACTACCTACAAGGGAGCTGTGCGGCACTACCTACAAGAGGGCTGTGTGGCACTATCTACAGGGGGCATCTGTGAGTGGCGGGCTGATGGTTATTTTAATGAGAGTGGTAGGCTTATGGTCATTTTACTGTGAGTGGGGTGCTGATGGTCTTCAAGTGGTTTCCACCTCTGACCTCCAATCGAAATAAATAGGAGGCAGAAAAAACCTGCGGCGCTCGTTTGAAGTGCTTTTTTGCCTGCGTCTTTTGCATTAGCTTCAATGGCTTAAAAAAACGCAAAAAAAAAAACTTCAGATAACACTGTCAATTCAAAATGTGCACTCTCTACACTGGACAATCTGAGGGGCACTATCTACAGGGGTATCTGTTAGAGTGTGGCACCATGAGAATTTTATCTTCATTTCTAGGTGCGGAAATGTTGGAAAAGTGAGGAGCCGAAAACATCTGAGTGAAAAACTCTGCAGAAATGGCTCGTGGCTGGGAGAAGTCATCATAGAGGTCTGGATCGGATGGAGAAGAAAAGAGAAAAAAAAGGAATATAATCTACAAAAACCGTCACCTGTGAGTCACTAAATGAAAATGTTTATTCGCGTCAGCAAGATGACGGATGGTAGCTTTTTTGTGAAAAAACAACCCTCACCATATCCTGACCAGGATCCTGAGCAGGGGTTAAACTGAATTAGCTAATTATTTCTGTACTGAGCTGTGTTTGTGCTGGTGCTGTATATATTTACTGAGCTTTGTTCTGGTGCTGAATTTATATACTGATCTTGGTTCTGGTGGTATATTTATGTACTTGGCTTTGTTATGGTGCTGTATATATGTACTAGGCTTTGTTCTGGTGCTGTATTTATATACTGATCTCAGTTCTGGTGCTGTATTTATGTACTTGGCTTAGTTCTGGCGTTGTATATATATATGTACTGAGCTTTGTTCTGGTGTTGTATATATTTACTGAGCTTTGTTCTGGCACTGTATATTTGTACTAAGCTTTTTTGAGGTGCTGTATTTGTGACGATCCTGGGGTAGGCGGACCCACTAGGCTGCTCCGCCGTTATCAGAGTGGCAGCTGACCAAACAACAGTCAATGCAAAAGTCTTAGCACAAGAGTACTTGCATGAGAGTCCAGACAGACACGAGATGTAGCTTTGGCACAGATGCTTTGGCACAGATGATTCATGGCACAGATGACGCTATGCGTGGCAGATAATGCTTGGTGTGGCAGATGACACTGGACAAGGCAGATGACAATGGACGCGGCAGATGACACTTAATGTGGCAGATGGAACAGACACGACTTCAACATTAGACTTCAGCTCAAGAACAAACACATTCCCGGATACAGGAAGCCGGGTATGGGAACTCTGGGAACAGGATACAACTAAGGGACTATTTGCTTAAATAACATGGGAAGACAACAACAACAATGTTCAGGCAAGGAGGGGAAGGCAAGAGATCTTTTTATAGTCCAGGGTGATCTGGGGATTGGTTAGGGAACAATTTGCTGGAGCGCACGCTGGTCCTTCAAGGCCGGGGATGAGTGCGCGCACCCTAGACGCTGGAGTAGCAGAGTGCAGCCGTGTGTGCTTGTGTTTTTTGGGAGCTAGACTCCGGACATCCTTCAGTGTCCCACAGTCGTGGCTGCCGGCGGTCAGCGACTACGGGCTCAACAGTATTTATGTACTGATCTTAGTTCTGGTGCTGTATTTATGTACTGAACTTGGTTCTGGAGCTGTTTGTATATACTGAGCTTGGTACTGATGTTGTATATATATAATGAGCATGACTCTAGTGTTGTATTTATGTACTGAGCTTGGTCCTGTTTCTGTTTATATTTACTAAGCTTTGTTCTGGTGCAGTTTATATGTACTGAATTTGGTTTTGGGGCTGTTTGTATATACTGAGCTTGGTTCTGGTGCTTTATATACAATGCATTCGGAAAGTCTTCAGACCCTTTCAATTTCTTTATTTTTGTTATTTTTGTTATGCTGAGGCCTTGTTCTAAAATAAAATAAAAAAATCCCCATCATTCTGCACTCAATACCCCATAATGACATAGTGAAAACAGAATTTTATTAATCTTTGCTAATTTGTTGTAAAGAAAAAAACGAAAATATTGCATTGACATAAGTATTCAGACCCTTTACTCAGTACTTAGTTGAAGCACCTTTGGCAGCGATAACAGCCTCCAGTCTTCTTGCATACCTGGATTTGGTAATGGTTTTCTGCCATTTTTCTCTGCCAATCCTCTCAAGCGCTGTCAAGTTGGATAAGGAATGTCTGTGGAGAGCCATTTTCAGGTCTCTCCAGAGATGTTCGATTAGTTTCAAGTCAGGGCTCCGACGGGGCCACTCAAGGACATTCACAGAGTTGCCCCTAAGCCACTCCTGTGTTGTATTGGCTGTGTCCTTAGGATTATTGTCGTTTTGGAAGGTAAACCTTCAGTCAAGTCTGAGGTCCAGAGCACTTTGGATCAAGTTTTCATTAAGAATATCCCTGTACTTTGCTCCATTCATCTTTCCCTCAACCCTGACCAGTCTTCCTGTCCCAGCTGCTGAAAAATACCACCCCAACATGATGCTGTTACCACCATGCTTCACTGTAGGAATAACATTAGGCAGGTGATGAGCAGTGCCTGGTTTCCTCCAGACTTGACGCTTAGAATTGAGGCCAAAAAGTAAAATCTTGGTTTCATCAGACCACAGATTCTTGATTCTCATAGTCTGAGAGTCCTTTAGGTGCTTTTTTTGCAAACTCCAGGAAAGCTTTTATGTGTCTTTTACTGAGGAGAGGCTGCTTTCTGGCCATTCTGCCATAAAGCCCAGATTGGTGGAGTGCTGCAGTGATGGTTGACCTTCTGGAAGTTTCTCCCATCTGCACACAGGATCTTTGGAGCTCAGCCAGAGTGACTATTGCATTCTTGGTCACCTCTCTTACCAAGGCCCTTCTTCCTCGATTACTTAGTTTGGTGGGGCGGCCAGCTTTAGGAAGAGTCCTGTTTGTTCCTAACTTCTTCCATTCAAGAATTATGGAGGCCACTGTGCTCTTGGGAACTTTCAGTGCAGCAGAATTTTTTTTGTACCCTTCTCTAGATCTGCGCCTCCACAAAATCCTGTCTCTGAGCTCTACAGGCCGTTCTTTCCTCCTCATGGCTTGGTTTTTGCTCTGATATGCATTGTGAGATTAAATCACATAATCTTATATCACAGCATGGAGGTGTACTTTATTATTTAGGATTATCTAATAAAAGTGCTGTATATATGTACTGAGGTTTGTTCTGGTGCTGTATTTATGTACTGAGCTTTGTTCTGGTGCTGTATATATGTACTGATCTTTGTTCTGGTGCTGTATTTATGTACTGAGCTTGATTTTGGTGCTGTATATATGTACTGAGCTTGGTTCTGGTGCTGTATATATGTATTGAGCTTTGTTCTGGTACTGTATATATGTACCATATCTTAAGGTAAATGTAGATTTAAACAACAGAGACTGGTTCTGGTTATATTCAAGCAAAGCAGATTTTTTTTTCCCGGAAACCATAAACAATTTAAAGCCCTGACCACTTTAGGGTCTCAAAGTATTCTGCACTTTGTCTTCTGTATGGTTCCATGGCCATTATGCTTTTACAGCAAATTGAAAACTGTGCCAGATCGGTGGATACCTAAACAGAAATCTGCAAATATACTGTACAGTGTCTTCAGAGTTGGGGGGGGCACACTTTGTGGACTTCCCGGGGGCCCATGGTACCCTTAATCCGCCCCTGCATGTAACAATTATAGTTATGTACATAATGAGGTGTGTAAAAGGTAATTCCACATGGAATTATATTTGTATTCTTATTACAAATAACAGATTATTTAAATAGATGTAAACATTTTTTTTTCTTATGTTACCTACTATATCATATGAAGTCAAAGAGTACAAATGGAGTATGGGAAACGGTTTGAATATTTACTTCAGATTAATTATTTCTAAAGATTAAATTGTTGAAACATTGTATTATGACATTATTGCAAAAGGGAGATTGTAAAAGTTTTTCCACATTTCTCACATCCCTCAGTATCTGTGCATGGGATATAACTAATACTTCTCATTTTTTATCTTACCTCACTTTCTAAATTTTATTGCTACATTAATTGCTATAATTACAAATATATTTGCATTAACTAATTCTATAGTTTTAGTAATGGCTGCCACTCTTAGCCTTTTGTACTATACCTGTTTAGGTTGGCCATCACTAAGGGGGTAGCAACCTTGGGTTTCCCTGCAGAGAAGTCCAGATACCTGTATGGGGTTAAAGAGTGAAAACCAGGGGTCTCCTTAGACTCCGCTCCACGGTTTAGCCCTACTTCATATCTCTTAGTGACAAAGTGGATTCACACCACACGGGCCTCGTGACAGTTTTATATACTGTGTGAGGTCTCTCATCTGCTGAAACAGATCTACAAGTGCATCATACTTCTGCCACATGGGATAAAGAAAGAAGTATTCTGCTGCTGAATTATAATTACATAAAGTGCTGGTTTAACATAGTCATGAGGTAGTAAAATAATAGTACCATATGATGACCACACAATAGCATCAATAATAGCCAGTGGCGGATTATCATATGGGCGTTTCGGGCGGCCGCCCGGGGCCCGAGGCTTCCAGGGGGCCCATGGCAGCCCGAAACACACATTATCTCGTAAATCTATTCAGCGCGCTAGCGCTGCTAACGGCCGAAGATGGGGAGGAGCAGGGAATTCGCCGGGATCCAGGGGTAGGACACGCCTCCCTGACAGTGCGGGCCGCCGCCATTGAGTAACAGAACAGCGACGGACGGCTGTTCTGTTACTCCAAAGCAGCAAGAGAAGAGCCGGCGGGCGGTCACCGGCGCTGAGGTTAGTACAGGATTATCCTCCTGCCCAACTGGTTCCCGACCGCTGGCTGTATTTTTACGGCCAGCGGTCAGGGACGGGTGCTTAAAACCCGAGCCATAGACTTTCTACGGCTCGGGTTTTAACTTGCTGCCCGCGCGATCGGGCAGCTGAATGTCGGGTCTCCGGCTGTCAGTGACTGCCGGGGACCCTGAGGAGAAGACAGAAGCAGCTTTCGCTGCTTCTGTCTTCTCCGATGTCTTCTTACACAGCGTTCAATGAACGCTGTGTACAGGAATAGAGACAGCAGCAGCGGCGCTGTCTCTATTCCTCCCGGTGATCATGTGACAGGTCACATGATCGCCGGGTGCCGTTAGTGGCAGACTGTTGCTGGGTCTTACTAGACCCAGCACAGCCCTATTAGTGACAATCGTCACTGTGAGAGGGCTGATTTCCCCTGTAACTGGGGCTGCTGTGCAGCTCCAGTTACAGTGGAAAAACATGGTGTAAAACAAAGAGAAAGTAGATATAAGGTTCCCCAAAGGTCTTTTTTGACCTTTGAGGATCAGAACATAGTAATAAAAAATAGTAAAGTGCAAAAAAAAAAAATAATAATAAATACACATAAAATACCCACCCCAAAAAAAACGTCCCCCCCCCCCGCCAATCATTGTTGTAACGCTAGCGCTGACCCAATTACCCTAATATAGACATGTAATATATTAAAATTTACGGTAGACAATGACGATCACAGATAAAAGGTCTATTTTAGGGTAAAACAATGTTATTACCAAAAAAAAATAGCTGAAACGTAAAAAAGCTTCTTTTTTTACTATTATTTTCAAACTTTATGAATAAAAATTCTAAAATGGCAAAAAATGTGTGCATAAAAACGATAAAAAACGAAACCTGCATTGTCTACGGAAAAAACGTCGCAAAAATAACGTCGGTTTTATTTTTTTTTAATAAAAATGTGTGTTTGGTGCAACTTTGTAATTACGTTTTATTAAA
Organism: Rhinoderma darwinii; assembly: GCF_050947455.1. Classification (NCBI taxonomy): domain Eukaryota; kingdom Metazoa; phylum Chordata; class Amphibia; order Anura; family Rhinodermatidae; genus Rhinoderma; species Rhinoderma darwinii. The sequence continues at coordinate 227,295,753 of NC_134690.1, read as the reverse complement.
AAATATTTTCACTTTTTGAGATACAGCTGCTTTGTATCCTGTATCCGTCAGGTCAGCAGGACTGACGGGATCAGTGAAACGGGCCCTGCGCTAAATTATAATCTTAGATGTGATAGATTTGAGGTGGATCCTGCGTGTCACTGATCCTGTCAGTCCTGCTGACCTGACGGATACAGGATACAAAGCAGCCGTATCTCAAAAAGTAAAAATATTTTTTAATAAAATCAATCAATCACACTGATACACAGACATACTATATATATATATATATATATATAATTATAATATAAAGTTTTTAAATGTGTACATAACCTTGTGGCACTATATACAAGGGGGAGCGCTGTGTGGCACTATATACAAGGGGGAGCTCTGTGTGGCACTATATACAAGGGGGAGCGCTGTGTGACACTATATACAAGGGGGAGCGCTGTGAGGCACTATATACAAGGGGGAGCGCTGTGAGGCACTATATACAAGGGGGAGCGCTGTGAGGCACTATATACAAGGGGGAGCGCTGTGAGGCACTATATACAAGGGGGAGCGCTGTGAGGCACTATATACAAGGGGGAGCGCTGTGAGGCACTATATACAAGGGGGAGCGCTGTGAGGCAAGGGGGGGCTGTGTAGTGCTATCCACCGTGGTATGTGTGTGGCGCTCTTTATAGGGGGGGCTTTTTGGTGCTATTTACAAGAGGGGGAGGGCTGTGTGGCGCTCTCTACAGGGGGGCTGTATGGCACTATCTATAGGGGGCTGTGTGTAACGCTCTCTACGAGGGGGATGTGTGATATATAGAGGGGGCTGTGTATGGCGATATCTATGGGGGTGTGTAATATCTACAGGGGCTGTGTGTGGCACTATGTACAGGGGGCTGTGTGTATGGTGTTTTACAGTGTGTGGTATTATATTCAGGCGCGCAGTGTTTGGTGCTATTATATTTAGGGGTACACTATGTGGCACCATGATAACTTTATTTTCGTTTATAGGTGTGGAAATGTTGGAAAAGTGAGGAGACGTCTAAGTGGCAAATTCTGCAGAAATGAGTCATGGCCGGGAGAAGTCGTCATGAGCGCTGGACCGGATGGAGAAGAAAAGAGGAAAAAAACTACTAGAATCTGAGACGTCGTCACCTGTGAGTCACTAGATTTATAGAGAATCTGTCACCTCTCCTGACATGTTTATTATAGGAAATCCTTGTATTTCACAAAAAGTCTTTCTGCGGTCCAGGACTGATAGACAATTCCCCTTGTCAGAAGGTTGTGTCCCTGCACAGTGTGATCCTGTCAGTATGTAGGGACACCGCGCTGTGACAAGGGGAATCGTAACACTGTTAATGCTTGCCCAAAAAGGTAGTGTTAAAAATAGTTACGGTGAGGAAGGGGGGCCCAAGTTTGGGTAACAGCCCAGGGCCCATGGTCTACTTAATCCGCCACTGATAATAGCCGTAAATGATCTGACCCATTAAAGGATAATAGACACTAGGGTTAAAGCATGCTAGGTGAGACACCGCCAATGTCTCGCAATGGCAATATAACTCATATAGGAATTAGCACGTTGAAACTTTGTTTCTCTTTGCAAAAATTTTTAGTTTCTTTATCAAAAGATTAATATGACTTCAAATGAATACAAGCAATAAGAAAGAATTTATATGGATATCTTATGGACTCTGACACTATGGGCGATATCTAAAGTTGCTTGTATTCATTTGAAATTGTATTAATCTTTTGATAAAGAAAACAAGAGAGACAAAGTTTCAGCGTGCTTATTTCTATATGGGCTACATAATAGCATCATCAGTGGCAACATATTATTGCTATAAATGCTTTTCAAAAAGTGATATACATTACCAACACTATAGAGAGGCATAGGTTTAGTGTCATATAGCACAACATAATAGCGTCATACAGTGATAAATAGTGCCATATATTGGCTTTATAATAATTCCATATTGTACTCATCATTCTATCATGCAGTCTAAATAATAGTGCAATACAGTGCCCACATAATAGAGGTCCCACTCAATATTCCCATATAATGGATATATAATATTGTTTCCCAAACAATCGTGCCATAAGGGTCCCTCATTATAGTGGAATTGAGTGGCAACATAATATTGATGAACAACAATAATGTAAGGGTCTTATAGAGGTCTGTCCATACTTTCAGGATTGTGTTTAGGGTGTTGCAACTTTGATGTTAAACATGCGGTACTGCAACTTGGTTTTCCATAGAATCAGACTATTGTGAGCCTACTTTAATGTTTCTTCCGAGCTAGTGTCTAAATGACACAATATTTTTCTGTGCCACTTGGTATAATAGCTCATCAGACCTGTCATTATAATAATCCTAATTTGGGTAACATATTTTAATGACAGATCTTTTTTAAATGTACTTGTATTAACCCTCCCTGGCAACAGGAATTGGAAGTGGTGAGAAACAGCTATAATAGGAACAGCCATTTTTAGTTTATGGGCTGCACATATCCCATATGCACTGACATCCAGTAACAAGAGCATCTCAGCAGGATGCTAGACAGTGTCCAGTGAGGTAGTGGTGTACTGGAGAGCACATAGCCATCCACTGAGGCAGAACCCAATGGATATGTTGGAGTTTAACCATATGCACTCAGAAGAGGGATGATATAAGCCAGGCCCTGGAAGAATAAATAAGACACAAGTAGGTTATGAAGGGTGGGAATCAATGCTGAGGCTAAATCCTATCCAGACTGCTAGAGCTATTTCTACGCTGGTGCAGGGGGGTATGCGGTCGCATCCTGAGGGCTGTTATGTAAAAGACTTTACTTATTTTGAAATACCTATATGGGGACTTGTCAAGCAATTTTTACAGTTTGCAGTACATCATTGTTACTGCAAGCATAAAGTTTCATTGGTTCCAAGCCTCTAGTCTCTGTTGGCTTGGAACACCTTTGCTTGTTTGACATCACTAGATCTTCACAAGAGCATGGATATCTCACGTTGTCACCTGTGGGCATTCACTGTTACCAAGTAATGGCCCAAACATATTTAGACTGCTACCTTAATTGTTTTGATATGTTAACAGTTTTGGAATACCTAAAAAAACTAGTGACCTTGCATACTTATATCAATATATTAGACAAATGATATGGTAAGTGACACAAATATGTTTAAGACTTTCTATAGAAATATTTTGTTGTTAAACTTTCAACTGATAGTCACTCATGATTTCTTATCCAAGGCTCCCAACCTTCTGTATATTGACATCCTAGCATTCTGTATGTAAACATTCTTCATTTGTAGCAGGGGCATACCTAGAGGAATTGGGGCCACCCTTCTGGTGCTGGCTAACATAACCACACATTTAACCACCTAAGACAGGATGACTTCATGCTTCTTTGCCCATCTCCTTTTCATGATCTGTGGATTGATTCCCTACACCCTTGTTTGCTAACGTTTCTTTGTATACAGGGGATCCTTGCAGGGCTTCTCACCACTCATTCAAATAGGGGGTAACTTAAAGAGGCTCTGTCACCAGATTATAAATGCTCTATATCCTACATAATCTGATTGGCGCTGTAATGTAGATAACAGCAGTGGTTTTCATTTTGAAAAACGATCATTTTTGAGCAAGTTATGAGCTAGTTTAGATTTATGCTAATGAGTTTCTCAATGGACAACAGGGCGTGTTTTTACTTTTTACCAACTGGGTGTTGTACAGAGGAGTGTATGACGCTGACCAATCAGTGACTAATCAGTGTCCTACACTTCTCGTTGTTCCAGCCCAGCATGATCCACAGGACAGTGTGATTGTGCAGTGAAAGAAGCTGGGCTGGAACAATGAGAAGTGTATGATGCTGATTGGTCACTGATTGGTCATGCTCATACACTCCTCTGTACAACACCCAGTTGGTAAAAAGTAAAAACACGCCCTGTTGTCCATTGAGAAACTCATTAGCATAAATCTAAACTAGCTCATAACTTGCTCAAAAATGATAGGTTTTCAAAATAAAAACCACTGCTGTTATCTACATTACAGCGCCAATCAGATTATGTAGGAGATAGGGCACTTATAATCTGGTGACAGAGCCTCTTTAAAACAGGGCTGATCTCCCTCTGCACCTTGCTCTCTTTACATTTTCAGCTACGTTTTCTCTTTCAACATCTTCTTTCTCAAAATGAACAGTTGTATGCTAAAAAAGTTGGGGAGTCCCAATAGTTCTTATTATATGTAACCACAATGTGAAACTTTGGGTTACACTGGCGGAAGGAACTGATATCACGTTATTCAAAAATTCTATTTATTTGCCCAAATCTGTACTTCCATAGAAATATCTGCACAATTAATACTACTTGTGTATTTGTGGTCCCAATAATAACAACATATGCCCAATACCTCATATGTTTGGAATAAATTATAAATCATTAATCAGAAGCACTATTGAGAGAGTGAAAGGAGAAGTAGAGAACTTCCTTATGTGGAAACAAAGAAAATCAAGAGGAGAAAAAAATATAATTGACTAAAAATGACACGTATTCGTATAGGGAGATTATGGGCGGTTTACCAACATTGAAAATTGGTGTTGTTTTTTTTTATCATTTAAACTTGTAAATTAATGTTTTAGTATTTTGAAAAAAATGAATATAGAGGTTCTCCACCAAAGCCTTTTTTTCTTAATGTCTGGACAGATGCTTATATTAAGTATGATTAGATAGTTTTATCTCAAAAGTTATTACAAAACTCGCTTCCTCCGTCAATTATTTTAGACTGGTTGTCAAGGAGAGCCAGATGTCAGTAGCAGGCACAGCTGTATACACTGCACAGGCATTCTCTTTTCTTGTTTACTTAAAAAACTAAGAAACACCATTGCAAATGAGAGATAAAGATCAGTGTGTCACATCATAACATTGATAAAAGCAATGTTGGAACATCCAGTTCTGAAGCCATTCATTTGGCAAACGACACCAATAGAGCTAGAAAAACCAAAACAGATGTTGATAGTGATACATCTGTATAAAAATAATCAAAAACAAGAGGTATTGTGTATCAACAAAAAAAGACAAGGGAAAAAGAGTCAAGCAAAGAGGCATAAAGAAAAGTAGAGAGATGGGAAAATAAGAAAGGAAGAAAAGGTTGAGAGGAGACACAAAGGTAGAAGATTAAGGGAAAAGGGCACTACAGAGATCCACCTTCCCATAGAAAAAGGAAAGCGGAAAAGATTTAACCACTGTTGAAAAGTCACAGGGCACAGAAGCAACTCAAGAACAAATGACTGGTGGTTGATTTATTCCTGCCATCCCACAGTGCATTTTTTGACAATATTGTCTCAATATATTCTGGGAAATCTCATTTTCTTAAAAACAAAAAACTAATTTTCTTTAAAAAGAGCAGCTAAACTTCATTAGCCATTTTTATTATTAGTCTAAGCTTAACAAGGTGAAAGTTAATCGTTGGTTCCTTTCAGGTCCAAATCGTGGCTGACAAAAACATGACAGAAATCAGACAGTTTGTGGGTGGGCTTGGGAACATCCAGGATAGTCTTATTTAGTAGAGCAGCATCAGCGAACTGTCGAAAGTTGATCTGAGGTCCTGAATAAAGGAAAGCATAGAGGCATATTTTTTGGACTGTCCCATCAGATATTTAGGACAGTGCCCTCTGGCCCACAGCCCCAGAAGCACTTAAAAAAGTCCTCTAGATTAACTAAGCAAAAATCTAGCAGGGGTAAGATATCATACCATAAACATTTTGTACCTCACCTTTATCAATAAAGTGTTTATAGAAAGTGTAGCATTACATCCTCTCATATCTTGCCAGTCTCAAATAGTATCACAGCTTAAAGAGGAACTGTCAGCTCCCTTGATATGCCTGTTTTAGTAAATACTTGCATTCCCTATAAAATAACAATTCTGGAGCATCTTTTTTTAGAACTGTGTGTTGTGCCCAGCGTCGGTCTGGCCCACCGGAGGATCCTTCGGTGGGCCCAGTTGCCGAGCTGTATTCCTCTCGGGTCATTGGCTCCCTGCCTCACCACTTAATCTTGTATGTCACAGGTTGTTTTTGGCCTGTGGCCTACTAGAGGTCAGGTGGACGCCGGCGTTCTAGCGCCGGTGACGCAACAACGTCACTGTGCCGTGCCAAGAAAGCAGACAGAGGACCTATTCGCTCATCGTGGTAAGTTTGTTTTTTTCATTGGCGCAAAGAGGACCTAGCTAAAATATGGAGGGCGCAAGGGGGCCTAACTACTTTATGGAGGGCACAAGGGAGCCTAACTACTATATGGGGGCACAAAGGGGACCTACTACTATATGCAGGGCAAAAGGGGGACTAGCTAATATATGGGGGCACAAAGGGGTCCTAACTACTATATGGAGGGCACAAGGGTCCTATTTACTATATGGAGGGCACAAATGGGCCTAACTAATATATGGGGGGCACAAAGGGGGGCTAACTACTTAATGGAGGGCACAATGGGGGCCTATTTACTATGTGGAGAGCACAAGGGGGCCTAACTACTATATATGGGCACAAGGGGGCATAACTACTACATAGGGGCTCAAAGGGGACCTAACTACAATATAGGGACACAAAGGAAGACAGCTACTATATAGGGACCTAACCACAGTATAGAGGCACACACCTAATTACTATATGGGGGCACAAAGTGGGACCAAACTACTATATAGGGGCATAAAGAGGTCCTAACTACTATATGGGGATACACAGGGGACCTAATTACTATATGGGGCACAAAGGGGACCTAGCTACAATATAGGGGCACCAAGGGGCCATAACTACTATATGGGGGGCACAAAGTGGGACCTAACTACTATATAGAGGCACAAAGAGGTCCTAACTACTCTATCGGCACACAAAGGGGACCTAACTACTATATAGGGGCACAAAGGGGACCCAACTACTATATGGGGACACAAATGGGGCCTAACTACTATATAGAGGCTAAATAAAGCATCCTAACTAATATATGGTGCACAAATAGGACCTAAAGACTATATAGGGGAACTAAGGAGTCCTAACTACTATATGGAGGGCACAAGGGGGCAAATTACTATATGGAGGGCACATGGAGGAAAACCTAATATATGGAGGGCACAAAGGGGGCTTAACTCCCATATATGGGTACAAGGGGGGGCCTAACTATATAGGATCACAAGAGGGGCATAACTACTATATGGGGGCACCAAAGGGATCTAACTACTATATGGTGGCACAAATGGGGCCTAACAACTATATAGAGGCTCAAAGTGGATTTAACTACTATATAGAGATACAAAGGAGGACTTAACTACTATATAGGGGCACAAAGGGGACCTAGCCACTATATAGGGGCACACAGGGGTCCTAACTACTATATGGGGGGCATCAAACGGATCTAACTACTATATGGTGGCACAAAGGGGGGATAAAAACGATATAGGGGCTCAAAGGGGACTCAACTACTATATAGAAACACAAAGAAGGACTTAACTACTATATAGGGGCACAAAGGGGTCCTAACTGCTATATGGGGACACAAAGAAGGCCTAATTACTATATGGGGGCACAAAGTCGTCCTAACTACTTTATGGGACACAAAAGAGATCTAACTACTATATAGGAGCACAAAGGGGACCTAACTACTATATGGGGACACAAAGGAATCCTAACTACTATATGGGGACACAAAAGGTGACCTAACTACTATATCAGAGCACAAAGGGGATCTAACTACTATATGGGGGCACAAAGGGGACCCAACCACTATATAGGGGCACCAAAGGGGACCTAACTAACATGGGGACACAAAGGGGTCCTAACAATTATATGGGAGCACAAAGGGGGGACCTACCTACTATATAGGGACACAATGTAGGACCTATGTAACTTCTATAGCGGGGCACAAAGAGGACCTAAATACTAGGGAAGCATTCCTGTGTAGGGAGGGCACTATTGCTGTTTGGGGCCTAAAGGAGGCACTATTACTGTCCGAAAGGTATTATTACACCGTGTTCCAAATTATTATGCAAATTTTATTTTTCGATGATTTTCCTAAATAGTCAATGCAAATGACAGTCAGTATAATCTTCAAACCATCAACAGTTGGAGTATAATGCAAATTTTATTGAACAATTCTCCTAATGATAACAGATTTTTTTTAGAAGTAAAAAACTCAAAATCCACTGTTTCAAATTATTATGCACAACAGAGATCAAAACATTTTAAATGTTGTAAAGAGAACTAAAATGGTAATTTGTTGAATTTGCAGCATCAGGAGGTCATATTTACAGAAATCAAAAGCTCTTTCAATAAAAAAAAACTTAGCAGGCCAAGTTACATGTTAACATAGGACCCCTCTTTGATATCACCTTCACAATTCTTGCATCCATTGAATTTGTGAGTATTTGGACAGTTTCTGCTTGAATATCTTTGCAGGATGTCAGAATAACCTCCCAGAGCTTCTGTTTTGATGTGAACTGCCTCCCATCCTCATAGATATTTTACTTGAGGATGCTCCAAAGGTTCTCAATAGGGTTGAGGTCAGGGGAACATGGGGGCCACACCATGAGTTTCTCTCCTTTTATGCCCATAGCAGCCAATGACACAGAGGTATTCTTTGCAGCATGAGATGGTGCATTGTCATGCATGAAGATAATTTTGCTACGGAAGGCACGGTTCTTCTTTTTGTACCATGGAAGAAAGTGGTCAGTCATAAACTCTACGTACTTTGCAGAGGTCATTTTCACACCGTCAGGGACCCTAAAGGGGCCTACCAGCTCTCTCCCCATGATTCCAGCCCAAAACATGACTCCGCCACCTCCTTGCTGACGTCGCAGCCTTGTTGGGACATGGTGGCCATTCACCAACCATCCACTACTCCATCCATCTGGACCACCCAGGGTTGCACGGCACTCATCAGTAAACAACACGGTTTGAAAATGAGTCTTCATGTATTTCTGAGCCCACTGCAACAGTTTCTGCTTGTGAGCATTGTTTAGGGGTGGCTGAATAATAGCTTTATGCACACTTGTAAACCTCTGGAGGATCCTACACCTTGAGGTTCGCGGGACTCCAGAGGCACCAGCGGCTTCAAATACCTGTTTGCTGCTTTGCAATGGCATTTTAGCAGCTGCTCTCCTAATCCTATTAATTTGTCTGGCAGAAACCTTCCTCATTATGCCTTTATCTGAACTAATCCGTCTGTGCTCTGAATCAGCCACAAATCTTTTCACAGTACGATGATCACGCTTAAGTTTTCTTGAAATATCCAATGTTTTCATACCTTGTCCAAGGTATTGCACTATTTCATGCTTTTCGGCAGCAGAGAGATCCTTTTTCTTTCCCATATTGCTTGAAACCTGTGGCCTGCTTAATAATGTGGAACGTCCTTCTTAAGTAGTTTTCCTTTGATTGGGCACACCTGGAAAACTAATTATCACAGGTGTCTGAGATTGATTACAATTATCCAAAGAGCCCTAAGACACAATACCATCCATGAGTTTAATTGAAAAACTAATATTTAAATGTTTATGACACTTAAATCCAATGTGCATAATAATTTGGAACGCGGTGTACTGTGTGAGACCTAAAGGGGGTCACTATTACTGTGTGGGGTACCAAGAGTTAGTATTATTTCGGTCTTGGGCACTATGGATGGTGAGTTTTTGTAGATAGTGGGGAATAGGTGGGGAGGGTGCTGGAAAAGCTAGGAGTCAAAGAAATTTGTGTTGCAAATTCTGCAGAGGCGATTCGTGGCTGAAAGAAGTCGTCATAGTGTTTTGGACCGGATGAAGAAGAAAAGGGAAAGTGAACGACTCCAATCTGAGACGACATCAACGGTGAATCTCTGGATTTCACTACGCTGTAATCACTTACCGTATTTTTTGGACTATAAGACACAGTTTTTAGCAAGAATAAATCTTGCTAAAAAGTCCCTGGGTCTTATAGTTGGCAGTCAGGGGACCCTGGCTCTGGGACCCGCATCTATTTCTAGAACGGGGCCTCCTAAGCCCCGTTCTATCTTACCCGGCTCCGCTGTCTTCCGGCCACTTCCTGCTTACATGGTCGAGTTATGGAAACAGCGAAACTCGCTGAGCTACGCAGTTTCTGTAACTTCCATAGAACTGAATAGTAGTTACGGAAACAGCGTATGCTGCTTCTGTAACTGCCTTTCACTACTATGGGAGTTACAGAAATAGCATAGCTCAGCAAGTTACGCTGTTTCCGTAACTCATCCATGTATTGCAGTGTATTGTACCAGCGATCTAATGATCGCTGGTTCAAGTCCCCTAGGGGAACTAATGAGATGTGTAAAAAAAAAAATTAAGGTGTGTAAAAAAAATTAAAAGTTAAAAAAACAACATTTCCCATTTTTCCCCAAGCACAATGTAAAATGAAAAAAATAATTTAAAAAAAGGGAACCGCTGCATCCGTAAAAGTCAGAAACTATTACAATATAGCATTATTTGACTCACACAGTGAACAGTGTAAAAAAAATAATTTAAAACCCTAGAATCATTGTCTTTTGGTCACCATAGCGCTAAAAAGAATGAAATAAAAAGTGATAAAAAACATTGTATGTACCAAAAAATGGTGCTAAAAAAAACTACAGCTCGTCCCTCAAAAAGCCCTCACACTGCTCAAATAATGGAAAAATATAATTTATGGCATTCAGAATGTGGTGAAACTGAAGAAATTATTTTTTTTAACCAATAGTTTTTTCTTTGTAAAATTATTTTTTTCCCTATTTTCTGTTGTCTAAAACCTGGGTGCGTCTTATAGTCAGGTGCGTCTTATAGTCCGAAAAATACGGTATATGTTCTGCAGAGTGCCTGCGAAGAAATGGTATCTACCACTATTTGGTCATACATGGTGCTAATATTGGTCTTTGTTTTACTACACGAGTTTACTACACAATTAAGAGTGATCCCATTATTTCTATACAGATGAAGGGTAGGCCCAAAGAAATAGTTCCTCTTGTGGGCCCAAGGTACTCCAGCTCGACTCTGGTTGTGCCATTCCTTGGGATTCCCTACTGGAAATGTATAAATAAATTGACAACTAGACGTTACCATTCCCATTTTCAATTAAGCGTGTCCTTTACATTTTGACACTGTCCAATTAGTGCTGACAGTTCTTCTTTGTAATTGACCCAAAAAATGGTATGTATCAAAAATGTTGACTTTCAAGTGGAAGGGGGTGGGGCCACTTATTGACCCAAAACACATTTGCTATAAGTTACGCAAGAAACTGGTGTAAATGATATCAGAAATCTATGTCAACTAAAGATTATATTCTGTGGAGCACAAAAATGCATCAAATTTGTTAAGAGGCGCGCACCTTTCTAATAAATACATACCTCCCACCCATTCAGCGGGACAATTCCTGATTCCAGGCGATGTTCTGCGGTCCCGGGCGGCCAGTGGTATGTCCCAGTGTCAATTGTATCTGCGTCCTCAGGATGCAGATGCAGTTGAATCAAAGGCTCAAGCCAGGAACCATCAGCTCCCTGCTTCAGAATTAGTACAGAGTTGAGGAGCAGAGGAAGCTCCTTCACTCGTCAAAGATTCTCCGGGCACAGCGCTACTTTAAGTGCTAAGCCCGGGGGAAGCCCTTGACGTCACTGCCCATATATGGACAGTGTTGTCGGGCTTTCAACTATGGAATCCCCAGCCAGAGCAATGCAAGCTCTCTGGCCGGGACTCCTGTCTTGGGAAAACCCTTGACGTCACTGTCCATATATGTCAGAGTGTTGTTGATGCTATGGCCGTGGATTTCGCTCCTATATGGACAGTAACTTTAGGGGCTCCTCCTGGAGAGGAATTTCCGGCCATAGCGTGGCCGACGCTCTGGCTGGTGATTTCACTGCTAAAGGGAACCCCTGACATCCCTGTCCATATATGGACAGTGACGTCAGGGGCTCCTCCTGTAGTGGAATCCCCGGCCACAGTATGGCTGACGCTCTGGATAGGGCTTCCACTCCTAGAGGGCGCCCCAACGGTGCTATATACAGGGAGGTAGCACTATCTTCAAAGGGGTTGTGGCATTATCTACACGGACACTGTAGCAATATATGGGCACTATCTACAGGAGACACTGTTGCACTATGTACGTGGGCAATGACACTTGGGGCAGCTAAGGGGGCATTATACTGTGTGGGGGCAGCTAAGGAAGCATTATACAGAATTGGGGCAGCGATGGGGCATTATACTGTATGGGGATAGCTATGGGGGCATTATACTGTGTGGTGGCAGCTAAGGAAACATTATACTGCATGGTGGCAGCTAAGAAGACATTATACTGTATGGGGCATTATACTGTATGGGAGCAGCTATAGGGGCATTATACGGTATGGGGCAGCTATAAGGTCGTTACGCTATATGGGGCTGCTATGGTGCATTATACTATATGGGGCATCTGTATGGGTATTATACTGTATGGGGGTATCTGTGTTGGCATTATACTGTAGTGGGGCAGCTATGGGTGCATTATACTGTATGGGGAATCTGTGTGGGCAATATACCATATGGGGGCATTTGTGTTGGCATTATACTGTATGGGGGTAGCTATGGGGGGCATTATGCTGTATAGGGCAGTTATGGGGCATTATGCTGTATGGGGGAATTTGTGTGGGTATTATACTGTATGGGGGCATCTGTCTGCGCATTATACAGTATGGGTGCATCTATGGGAGCATTATACTGTGTGTGAGAAGCTATTTGGCATTATACTGTATGGGGTTCTATGGGGTCATTATGCTGTGGGGAGGCACTATGGGAGAATAATACTGTGTGGGCTGAATGGGGTGTGTATGGGCGGGGTTAGAGTTGTGGTTTAAATGGAAAAAAATTGCTGTGCCGCACTACGTGCCGCATCAGTTGTCCCTCTTTGCGATACTTGAAAGTTGAGAGGTATGTAAAATTGTTGCATTGAACTCCTGTTTGTTTCTTATTAAGACTGCCGTTTGAAACGCTTATCCTAATAAATTCCCCCCATTCTGCTTACTTACATTGCTGCTTGCCCAGCATCTGTCTTATTATGTTTCATGAACTCTACCTGTCCTGACATCGGACTTGTATGACCTTGCTTCTATTTATTGATTCTGGTACCATGCTTACCATCTGTAAGTCATCAGCAGTTGCTTTTGGAGACTACTCTGATCCCGTGACCTGAGGATTCCCTGTGCAAAGTCCATGCCACCATGAGGGGCATTTTAAGGTGAAAATCGAAAAATCCCTTAGACTGCACCCCTTGGTTTACTTTTAAATCAAATCGAATAGTGACATAGTGGGTCATTGGCTTGACCTTGCAGTATACCTAGCATAACAGGTTCTCCAATGGTGGAGCTTTATTCTCCTCTATATAAAATCAATAGAGCTATATAACCTATTGACCATAGCATATATAGACCTGTCCTGATTTCTTAAGGTAAGTTTCTACTACATTATATGAACCTTAAACTGTCAAGATGCTTCTAAATTCATCTATAAAAATTGCAGCTCTTATGAAACATCTCCCAGTTTTTGAAGGCCACTCTTAATCCTTGTATTTATAATCAAAATACCTTGTTTGTATTTGAAATAAGGAGTTGAACAATGTCATGCTTTCTCTCTGTACAGCCTTTTTCTAGATATTTTTTAAAGCACTCAAACCTCTTACATAAATAAATAAGGAAAGTGAAGACATAGGTGATTTCTTTGTTTCATATAATAAGGACTCTGTTCTTGTAAACTTGGCAAGTTAAACTGATACTTTGTCGCAGTTCAGTTGAAGTTGTGGTTGGGTGGTTGCATCATGAGGAAGAAAGTGAGCAACAAGTTTCCTAAATATAAACTTCTTCCTTCAGTTATCACAATTTTGTTTAATGTTAGCTGTAGGAACACCTTAAAAATGCCATACGTGACAGCCTAAGACTGATAAGAACTGGAAGGGGATATTATCAACTTGCCAGCTACATGCTTATTTATAAAGCACATTTACACTTTAAGGATTTCTCCTGGATCTCTTTATTCAGCCCTCTTATTTACGATAAATAGGAGGGCTTTTCAATGAATTGATATTAAAAAAAATAATACATTGCAGCAGCAGTAAGGTCTGTACATGGCCTACCCCCTCTCTCTCTCTCTCTCTCTCTCGGTGCAGTGTACAGAACACCCGTACATTGCACAGAGAGTGTGTCCCCGCAACTTGTGCCCCTGTGTGTCACAAACTGTCAGTATCTTTGACATCTCGTCTCCATTCTGGGCACCAATAGTGGCGGGAAAGGAGTTTAATGGTGTTCTTGTTTTCAGGATGACCATAGACAATTGAAGAATAGGCCCAAGAAAACACTCTATAGTGTGAAGCAGAATTCACAAAGGACCATCTTTTTAGAGGATTTTCTGTTGAAACTTTGACAGTGGCAATGGAGTTTAATAACACGTGCCGGATTTTCGGGAAGCGAGTCGGAACAATCAATGTATATGGAGAGGGCACTGAAGTTCTTTTCAGCCAGACGTTAAATAATAAGGAAGTCAAATCATGAAAAGTAGAGTGCATAACGAGCCTGATGTGGATTAAGTCTATAGCCGACTGGAGGTACTGTATACAAAGTTCTTGTGGTTAGGAAAGATGGTGAAATTAAAGCACCCTATAGAGATGTTGCCACTACCCAGGGCAAATTTCTCTGCCTGTAATGCACGATCATCGATAGCATAATTTTTCAGAACAGGAGAAAATCTCTTAGAGAAAAAAAAAGCACAGGTTACACTTAGTCCTTCCACAATGCTGAGAGAGAGCCGCTCCTACCACTATCTAGAAGGCATCAACCTCTAGACTAAATGGTTTTTGGGTCAGGATGACGAAAAAAAAAATGTGGTTAAAGAGTATCAGGATTTAAGATGGCTGAATGCTTGAACTGCAGAATTTGGCCAATCTCAAGAATTATTTTCTGTCAGAGTTAGGGCAGTAGGAGGAGACACCAATTGGGAGAAATGTTTGATAAATTGTCCATAATAATTGGCTAATCTGAGGAATCTTTGCGACCTACTCTCTGAGGCCACTTCAGGACAGCAGAGACTTTTTCAGGATCCATGCATCAGTCCTCTCTTGGAAATTATGTACACGAGGAAGACACACTTTTTATTTGGCATAAGTCGAATTTACTCAAAACCATTGTATGACTGTTCAGACATGCAACTGATGAGTCTCCAAATCCTTGCAGTACATGAGAATATTGTCAAGGTAGACCAATAAGTATTTATATAAAACACCCTGGATTAATTAATTGACAAACTGTTGAAACACCGCAGGAGCATTGCAGAGACCAAAGGGCATTACTAAATATTCATAGTGCCTATCTTGAGTGTTGAAGGCAGTTTTCCACTCATCTCCTTCCTTGATTTAAATCAAATTATATGTTCTCCAATATGGCGTTAAAATTGAGAAAATAGCATTATACTTTAACCCCTTCCTGACATTTGTCGTATGGATATGTCATGGAAAGCTAGTGCTTCCTGCATTTTGCCGTATCCATACGACAAATGCTGGACACTGGCATAGAAGCTGAGTCGGTGCCACCATCCCCAACTATCGGCTGTATGTTATAGCTGACACCCTGGGGGTAATGGCGAGGACCGAAGTTTGCTCCAATCTACGCTATTAACCCCTTGAATGCAGCGGTCAAAAGAGATCTCTGCATTTAAGGTGTTTGCACCTCATCGGCACCCGAGCCATGAAATTGCCGGGATTCCGTTGGCTACAAAGGCAACCGGAGGCCTAACACTGGCCTCCCGGTATGCTTAGTACAGAAGACTTTCAGGCCCCTACCGGGGGCTTCCGTAGCCGCCGGCAAGATGGCGCCGGCTCAGGAGCTGAGCCAGCGTCATCAGCGGTGGATGTCAGCTGTATGTTACAGCTGACGTCCACCTGTAAACGGCAGTAACCAGAGCTAGCATCATAGTGGTTGGCAGCAGAACGGCAGCTCTGCCCTGCAATCGCAGGACTGCCGACTGCTGCTATGGCAACAGGAGGCCTAACAATGGCCTCCTGCTTTGCCATTATGGAAGCCGATTAGGCCCCGCCCAGAGGCGAAGCCTAATATACTTGCTGTCAGTGAATGACTGACAGATCTAATACATTGCACTACACAGGGAGTGCAATGTATTAGAAAAATAATCTGACAGTTGGACCTTCAAGTCCCCTAGTGGAGATAAAAGTTGTTAAAAGTAAAATAAAAGTTTCAAGTAATAAAATAAACACAATTGCCATTTTTCCCTTATCAAGTCCTTTGTTATTGAAAAAAATAAATAAACCATACATATTTGGTATCGCCCTGTCCGTAATGACCTGAACTATAAAAATATTATGTTATTTATTCCATGCGTTCAAAGGCGTAAAAAAAAAACGTAAAAAACGATGCCAGAAATTCTTTTTTTTGGTCACTTTGCCCTACAAAAATTGAAATAAAAAGTGATCAAAAAGTCACATGTATTAAAAAATGGTACCAATACTAACTACAGCTTGTCCCGCAAAAAAACCAGCCCTGATACAGCTCCGTCGATGAAAAAATTAAAAAGTTATGGTTCTCAGAAGATGGCGACAGAAAAAAGACATTCTTTTTACAAAAGTAATTTTATTGTGCAAAAAGATGTAAAACATAAAAAAGTGCTATAAATTAGGTATCGCCGGAATTGTACTGGCCCGCAGAATAGAGTTAACATGTAATTTATGATGCGTGGTGAACACTGTGTAAAAAAAAACTAAAATACGATGCCAGAATTGCTGTTTTTTGGTCACATTGCATCCCAAAAAATAGGATAAAAAGTAATCAAAAAGTCGCATGTATCCCAAAATGGTACCAATAATAACTACAGCTCGTCCCACAAAAAACAGCCCTCATACCACTACGTCTATGAAAAAATAAATTAGTTAAGGCTCCAATATGTCAGGAAAGAAAAATACGCAGGATAACACTTTCCCAGCAAAATTCCCCAAACTGCAAATGTGCGGAGTGTGTACCAAAACAGGATAGGAAAGCACACTATTTATCAGTGCGACACTGGCCTGTGCAGAAAGGATTGCTTCACAGCGTAACACACATCTATGGATTATTTTATTGTTTTTTTACCCCATTATTATACCACCTGACTATGCCCCTGATGTACTCTGCCCAGCTTACATGTACCCTCACATTATAAACTAAAACACCAGTAAAACTCCAGACAAAACTACTACCAAGCAAATTCCACGCTCCAAAAGCCAAAAGGCGCTCCCTCCCTTCTAAACCCTACAGCGTGCCGAAACAGCTGTTTACTTCCACATATATGGCATCGTCATACCCAGGAAAACCCTTTTACCAAGTTTTGGGGTGTGTGTCTCCAGTGGCACAAGATGGGCATGGCATATTTGCCACTGAAATGGCATATCTAGGGAAAATTTTTAATTTTTACTTTGCACCATCCACAGCGCAATAATTTATGGAAAAGAACTGTAGGGTGAAAATGCTCATTACTCCCCTTAATAAATGACTTGAGGGGTGTAATTTCCAAAATGGGGACACTTCTCAGGGGTTTCTTTTATTATTTCACATCTGAGCCCTGCAATTGTGAACCAATACTTTATAAGTCGCCAAATTAGGCCTCAATTTCGCATGGTACTCTTTCACTCCTGAGCCTGGTCGAATGCCGAGGCAAAAGATTGGGGCAACATGTAGGGTTTTTCTAAACCCGGGAAACACAGCATAATAATTAGAGAGCTGTCTTATTATAGTGGCACAAAGTGGGCACCACATATTGAATATTGAAAAAAATCTAATTTCTGAAAAACACCTGCGGGGTTAACATGCTCACTACACCCCTAGCTGAATACCTTGAGGGGTGTAGTTTCCAAAATAGGGTCACTTCTGGGGGGCTTCCACTGTTTTGGTCCCACAGGGGCTTTGCAAATGTGACATAGCGCCCAGACACCAATCCAGCAAAATCTGCACTCCAAAAGCTAAATGGCGCTCCTTCCCTTCTGAGCCGTGCCGGGTGTACAAACAGCTGTTTATGACCACAATTGGGGTACTGCCATACTCTAGAGAAGTTGCTTTACAATGTTGGGGTTCTTTTTTTCCTTTATTTGTTGAGAAAATGAAACATTTTGAGCTAAAGCTACGTCTTATTGAAGAAAAAGGATTTTCTTTATTTTCACTGACCAAAATCCGCTAGGTGCTCCTTTTCTTCTGAGGCCTGTGTTTCTGTCCAAAAGCACACTAGGGCCATATGTGGGATATTTCTAAAAACTGCAGAATCTGGGCAATAAATATTGAGTTGTGTTCTCTGGTAAAACCTTCTGTGTTACTAAAAAATGGCTTAAAATTTAATTTCTGCAAAAAAAATAAAGTTTGTAAATTTCACCTCTACTTTGCTTTAATTCCTGTGAAACATCGAAATGGTTAAAAAACGTTCTAAATGCTGTTTTGAATACTTTGAGGGGTGACGTTTTTAAAATGGGCTGACTTATTGGGGGTTTCTAATATATATATAAGGCCCTCAAAGCCACTTCACATCTGAACTGGCTCATGTAAAAATCGCTTTTTGAAATTTTCTTGAAAATCTGAGAAATTGCTGCTAAAATTCTAAGCCTTGTAACGTCCTAAAAAAATAAAAGAATGTTCAAAAAATGATGCCAATCTAAAGTAGACATATGGGGGATGTTAATTAGCAACAATTTTGTGTGGTATAACTATCTTACAAGCAGATATATGTAAATTTAGAAAAATGCAAATGTTTGCAATTTTTCACTACATTTAGGTTTTTTTCACAATTAGGGTACGTACATACAGCTTATTTTCAGTCGTTTTTCGGGCCATAAACGCCCTGAAAAACGTCTAAAAATATGGAGGCTGAACGCCTCCAAACATCTGTCCATTGTTTTCAATGGGAAAAACTGTGTTTCGTTCCAGGAAAAACGTACCTGGTTTCGTTTGTAAAAAAAAAATTGTGTGGTATAACTGCCTGTCTTACAAGCAGATACATTTAAATTTAGAAAAATGCAAATGTTTGCAATTTTTCTCTAAATTTTAGTGTTTTTTACAAATAAACACTGAATGTATCGAGCACATTTCTCCATTAACATAAAGTCCAATGTGTCACGAGAAAACAATCTCAGAATTGCTTGAAAAGGTAAAAGCATTCCGAAGTTATTACCACATAAAGTGAAACATGTCAGATTTGAAAAATGAGGCTCTGTCAGGAAGGTCAAAAGCGGGAAGTGGTTAATGACTTGTTATTGTTTCTGGGAGATACAGGACAGTCATTGGAGGTAACCATGTCTCTTTTCGACAAATTGGCAGAAATCAGTCCTGTTGCCTGTTAACCCCATACCTGATGCCCAAACCATAAATTGTAAAAACATTCAGTGTATATCCAAATTCAAATACCGGAGTATTAGGATCTCAACGATCTTAGACCATAAGACCCTTAATTTGCAACCCTTGCTGCTTACCTTGAAATTATAAAATGATAACATGGTGCAAATTGATGCTATCAGTGGTGGGTAAAACTAATTAGATTAAAATGGTGTTAATGTCCCAACTTCTATGTATATTGCATAATTCACCAATTTGGCTTCCTCTAAATAAATTCTACCATATAAATGCACTCTTTAGAGATCTAGCAGGACAGAAGAAACAGCCTAGAATTAAATTGGAAAAACTGTATATTGGTACTTCCGCCCAGAGGTTCATTAGTCCCAATCTGAACCCCCGTGTCATCACATTGTCTTCGCGACCAATTCAGTGACTGAGCCCTTGCTTAATTGATATGAATGACTTATTGATATCACTGCACTCCGTTCAGTGTTCTTCAGGGTACAGGCTGACCACCATTGATGTAGAAAGTCTGTACACCAGGATACTTCAGGAGGATGGTGTACAGGAAATTAGAGACCTCCTGGACCGTACAGACAAAAATCCTTACATTTAGGCCTTATTCACACGGAAGTGTCCATTTTGTGCGTGCAAAAAATGCTGCGTTTTGCGCGTACAAAAGGTCCGTGTGTCATCAGCATATGGTGTGCGGCTGCGTGATTTTCACGCAGCCGGCATCATGATGACACTCTGGTTTTATATTTACAAACATTGTGCTTTTCTGTTTTCATTCATTATTTTTACTACTGTTGCGCGAATCACGCGCGGCACCCGGAAGTGCTTCCGTGTGCCGAGCGCGATTTGCACGCACCCATTGACTTCAATGAGTGCGTGCAGAGCAAAACACGGGAAAAAATAGGACATGTCACGAGTTTCACGCAGCGCACATACGCTGTGTGAAATTCACTGACAGTCTGAACGGCCCCATTCATTAACATCACAGGAGCGTAGCATAGGTCCGTACGTAGCACGGACGTATAACACGTTCGTGTGAATAAGGCCTTAGTTTTGACTCACAATGCTTTCATGTTTGGCCCACAATAGTACAGTTTTTTCAGCTGTTGGAGACAGCAATGGGGATTCCATTGGCCCGACTTTCAATATCCTGTTCCTGGCAGCTTTTGAAAAAAAAATTATATTTATAATGCAGATAATGCTTTTCTGTCTACTGACGATTTATAGATGACATACTAATCGTGTAGGAGGGTGGAGAGGCACGCTTCAATGAATTCATTGAATATATAAAGAACAATGGAGGGAATTCATTCCTTGACAGATTTTGAACCCTGGCAGGCCACTGGAATTACTAATATTTACCAAACTTTAGTTACCGCCTATAACACTCAAAGTAGAGGGAAAAACTACAAATCTAAGAGGATGAAGGGATTGATATGCAGATATCCACATTTGAGGTCATTTTGTATGTTCATAAATGTTTCTTACAAACCTTTCTTGAATGCACTGATCAAATGGCAAAGGGATATAAGACCAATTGCAAAAGACCAATGGGTTAGTATTCTAGAGACTGTTCTGCAATTCTCCCTGATTGTAGCCTGGTGACTCTCTTAATTATATCTCATATGTAGTGTGTATAAAACACTTTGTTATTTAAGATTGGCAGTAGGGGGCTTCCAAGTGTCCCAGGTGTGCAATGGATACAGCAGATACCCTTCATATGTTTTGCAGCTGCCCCATCTCCAAATCTACTGTGCCTATAATATAAAAAATTCCATCCCTAGAGATTGGTATGTGTCCTAGGATACACTGAGGAAATAACAATAAATGAACACGGAAAGGAAGAGATTGGATGGCTATTATACTTAGCCAGGATATTGTTGGCGCATCACTGGTTATCTGGTGTACCTCTGTCTCCTAGAGTATATGTTAATAAGGTTAACAGTATACTGCAACTAGAAACTACTGTACCTCATATGTGACCGCATTTTGCGCATTACATTCTCTTTAGGGGCTTGCTAATAATTATTTACTGTACATAGATTTATGGTATGAATAACTTTGGAGACTGAAATACTATATTTGTAAAAGGGCAATGTGAATTGTGTATTTATAAATACTTATGTGTCTTGTATTGTAGCTGTGAAATCTGTGTAACTTTAATATTCTATAGTGTAATTTGTAAATACCATATAATATAATATATGCCATGTAATGCTGATTGTATGACTTAAAGCTGTACCGCAAAGAACCCTGCAGTATTTGGTTAAAGAAAAGGGGGAATAGGGGGATTCTGCTGTGTTTTACTGTTGATTTGCATTGTTTTTAAGTTTACCAAATGTTAATAACAAGGTATCTGATCTAAAAAAAATTATAGGTTCTTCGAAAATCCAGTTTAGAAAAGTAACTGGCCACCTTAATATGATCAAAGAGCTTGGAGATCAACAGAAGCGGATGTCTGTTCTTTACCATGATCTTATTCAACACACAGTAGTCAATGCAGAGTCTTGGAGAGCCTTCCTTCTTAACAACAACAACAAAAAAACAACTAAATTGTGAAGTCTCTTGAACGTATGCTGGCATCACCTCAGTATCAGGTAGAGATAGCAGGTAAACCCAACCTCTGGCAGGTTTGTGGCCAGAGAAAAAGGTATGGTGCAATTGTAAAAGCAATGCTCTTGAAGAATATCTGGTTTCTGTTTCGTAAAAGCATCTGCAAAGGCCTATTACTGAGGCATAATTCCAGACCACAGAGAAGGTGGTGTGTCAGGAATGCGGTATGAATTAGACTCTGGAAACAGTACTGAAAGCAGGTAGCCCCCCATTTGACTAGAGGACCAATCAATAATTGAAGAGTGCTGTCTGAGCCAGGGTAGACTAAGAAGTTCTGGACCCTGGGGTATGAGTGATCCAATGACAAACGTGAGATGTAGGGTTTTTTGAAGGGACAGAACAGGAATCTGATGACTTTGGGAAAGGATTATTCAAGGAAATTGAATGTGAATTTATCCTTGGGAAAAGGCAGTAATCTCCCCACTCTCATCTGGAGTTTTCCGGCTTTGAAGGACGAATCTGACAGTTGACATGAAGATGAACTCTTTGTCCACAATAGAGACATAGACCTTGAGACAAAAGATGGGTTCTCTCTTCAGATGACTAGGCCATGTGACCAAATGCATGGGTTTGTCTAGAACTGCAAGAAGAAGTAGTTGATAGACCTTATTTAGCGTAGGGGTGCAGCATGCCAATGAGACGCTTTTCATAATCTCAAATAGTCAAGGTATAGAATTTAAGGCACATATATAAATGAGACAACTTATAAAGTCGAAAAAATATAATCTATGTATAAATATTGTGATATACAAAACACTATGGCAATAGTGTGAAAGTGTAAAAAGTTATCACCCCATTTGCTGAAGTCCTTTGTTTCGGACGAGCCGGTAAAACATCACTTAATCCGGATTAGAATCTGAGAGACTTCTGCAGAGACCCACATGGAGGATCAGTCGGCATTTGATTATGCCCGCTGCAATGTTTTGGGGTTCCTCCCCCTTTCTCAGGCGCTTGAGTAAAAATAGCGTTTCTGCATCCTCTGCAATAACAAACATTTAACCTCTTCTTAAACCATCCTCACAATATAAAACAGTTTGTTGTTGTTGCCACATATATTAAAGATACTAATGGAGTGTGGATTATACTTCATATTTCCAATTCAGGATTCCCATATTACATGTGTAAAGAACATTTAAGAGCTGATACTATCTGGGGTTATTTGTATAACCCCCTACCCATTCCGTTGTGGGTCGCTCTTTTTATAGTAGGTTCGTTCAGGGAACTCCTGTTATCACGCTTCATTCAAAAGATTCTTCCAACGCGTTTCTTCTAGGCTTGGAATCATCAGGGGAGATTAGGCCAATAAAAGATTCTTTTTTGCAGTCAAAGGGGTATGCTGGTTGTGGCTCCCAGATTACATATGCTTGCAGTGGCAAAAGTGATCCATGGCAGAGTGGTGCAGAGTTAGCAGCAGATGTTCCGCCCTCAGCGCTCGTAACAGCATCTGACGTCATCAGTAGGCATGTATTTCTACCGTCTTTTTAAGCCGATTTGCATTATTTCCCCCAAAACATACCTCCCATGATGTTCAGGGCTGTGTAAAGTGGGCGGACTGCTGGTTGGTTACGAACACGTCAGGGCCATGTAATGCCCAGTATACTATCCTCCTGTGACGTGAAGCCAATGTGAGTCTCAGTAGAGACTCCGAAAGGTCCCGTGAACGAACGAGGCAAGCATGCGAAACCTCAAAGAAACGGGACTTGATATGCAGACGGGTAAGTTAGAGCTCTCTGCAGGAATCAAGAGCCATACATCACAGTGAGCGGTGTACTATGACAGGAGGTTTGATTAAGTGCTTACATTTTTAATTCACTTAAAAGCAATTCTTAGCTCATCCTAGTTTAAAATGAGCAAAGTGTAATGTTTTAACACAGATTAAATGGATATTTTCTCGCAGATAGGCCAGGGTACGTAATGGCCCAATAGCGGCCCTGTAGTCACACTTCCTCAATTCTAAGGGGAAACTGAAGGCATACAAAATTTAAGTGTCATCTGATGTTCATAGAAGACCGTTAAATAGTTATAGAATATAGACTATTATACGTTTTTCCTCGCTCAGTGTGAATACTTTATCTAAATCCCCAAATAAGAGAAAAACATCCTGAGGATATAAAAAGAGAAAATCTCTTCTAGCTACATCTCAATTAAATGAAACAGGTGAAGTTTAGGTGTTCATTTAGGCCCCTAGGCACACTGGAGTCCAATTTAAATATCCAGAGTAATTCTTTCTGCAGGATTTCCCGATCTATGTCCCCCCTCTCAAGGTAGAGTGTATTAGTTTAATGGCTGTAAATTTTAGGCATTTTGGATCTCCATTATGAAATTGATGTACATGCCTCGCTACAGGCGTGTCTCTATTATGTTCTACATCACCCATATGTTCCAAAATCCTACGTCTCCATTCCTGTGTGGTTTTACCTATATAATCCATGGGGCATGGGCAAGTTATTTTCTAAACTAGGTTTTTTGAGCTGCAATTCATGAAGTCTCTGATTCTATAGCTCAATCCCGTGTAAGCCCCCACAACGTATTTTTCCACTTGTTCAACTTCAAAGGCCACCCCTAAAACAGCCATCTATTTTTCTATCTAGCCAGCATCCTTCATTTTGTGGGTTCGTGAAATGACTATTTGTGACCCTGTCTCCAACACTTCTACCTCTCCTATAGATCACCTGTGCTTGTGGTGATAGCCCCTGCTTTAGATCTTTGTCTTGGTATGTGATATTTACTGGAGCACACAGGCTGACATTTCCTGATTTCTGCAGCTCACTTGTCAGTTTTGCTGTGTAGACTGGGACATTGTCCGCAGAGTTATCTCATTATCATTAGAGGGTGGGGTTTAGTGACAGATGACAGCACTATTATACTGCTAGAGGCCTAGATAATGCAGGATAGCAACACTGAGAGGAGTCGTATGTTTCCCATAAAAGCAGAGTGAATCAAAACAGCCGGAGTACCCTAGTCAGAGTAACCTCATTAACAAACCGAGCAACCTTATAACTGCACCCTATTAAAAATAGATTGTCCCAGAGTGTCCACATAATAACCAGAGTGGCCCTACCTCCCCTCACTACACGTGCAGCACTCTAAGGGTATGTGCACACGGTAGCAGGCTTTTACGTCTGAAAAGACAGACTGTTTTCAGGAGAAAACAGCTGCGTCGTTTCAGACGTAAATGCTCCTCCTCGCATTTTGCGAGGCTTCTCTGACAGCCGTAAATTTAGAGCTGTGCTTCATTGAGTTCAATGAAGAACGGCTCAAATTACGTCTGAAAGAAGTGTCCTGCACTTCTTTTGACGAGGCTGTATTTTTACGCGTCGTCGTTTGACAGCTGTCAAACGACGACGCGTAAATGACAGGTTGTCTGCACAGTACGTCGGCAAACCCATTCAAATGAATGGGTAGATGTTTGCCGACGTATTGTAGCCCTATTTTCAGACGTAAAACGAGGCATAATACGCCTCGTTTATGTCTGAAAATAGGTAGTGTGAACCCAGCCTTAGTCTTCCTCTGCAAGAAACACAGCAGCAGTCAGTTTATACTGTATTGAACACTGTATATGCAGCTGTCACTGCCTTTATACCTCAGTCCTCAGCCCAGATTCCAGAATGGCAGATTTGCTATACTGGTAGAAAATACAAGGCACAGGCCATGCTCCAACACTGCAGCTCTGCTCCTTTTCAAGTGAATAGGAACAGAGATGAAGTACTGCAGCATGGCCGCTATACAGTGTAGGGAGCCGTCTGCTTCCAACACCAACCACTGCATAACTTCTGTTGCCAGTAGGCAGCCAGAACAGCTGATTGGTACTGAGTCTGGGTGACGGACCCCCACTGATCATATACTGATGCCTGGACAACCCCTTTAAAGCACAAAATAGTTTAATACACAATTATTTATGTAACTATGGGACATAAATCACAGCAGGAACTGCCAATAGGAAAAATGACACAATAAAGACAAAATAACAATTTGTGACAAGGATATTAAAATGGGAATGGATACAAAAAAAATGTCAATATCTCAAAATCAGAAAGATTGCTTCTTGTTGAGACATGTCTCTGCATAATAGTTTCACTCATCAATACCACTAGCCTATCTAGTAAAAAAAAAATTCCCCTGGCGTTATAGTACACAGAAAATGTAATGCTAAGTTTCCAAATTTAATAACTATACTCTGAACTATTTTATCCATTGACATCTGACGATATTTCCCCTTCCTTTAATCTACCAGTTTGTTCTGGAAATTAGATATGTAGTATGAATGATATAAAAAACATTAATGATAAAAAAAGCTCATTTACATAGTATGCTTCATGTTTATCTTTTTGTCACGACCATTATCACAAAGCGGTTGGCTCGCAATAGATTTGTAACAGTGAAACCAATTTTTAACCTGTTAAGGACCACGCGACCAAAAACTTTCGCTCGTGGTCCTGGGCTTTAAACCGTTGTAGATGTACAGCGCAGGTCTAAAGCCCTTGTTCCTGCAATCAACAGCTGGGGAGCGGGTGAGAAGACAGAAACAGTTATTACTGCGCTGTGAATAGTGAATAGATAAAGCAGCAATGCCGCTGCCTCTATTTAACCAGGCAGATCAGCTCAGGGGGCTGTTTCCCCTGTAACTAGGGTTTCTATTGATTTCCCAGGTAGGGTGCACTCACACGTAACGTATTTGCCTTGCATAAAAATACGCTGTGGAAAATGAAAAAGTATGCCTATGGGAAAAATATTTTCCTGCGGAAATACAAAGCAAGTACGCCACATGTGACTGCACCCTTGTAGTGGAAAACTAAAAAGTCAAAAGGTCAATATAAAGTGTGAAGGCATTTTATGATCTCTTGGAGGTCATATTAAGTAAAAGAAAAAAAATGTACACACACACACACACAAAAATTTATAAAAAAAAATGGAGGAAAAGTCCCCAAAAGGTGCAGAGTATTACAAATGGGGGATAAGAAACTATACCTTTTATCAGTGTGACACTGACCTGTGCTTAAAGGAACAGTGTTACCACATAAAATTTTTTAATATGTTAAAGATGTTAGTGCTTTATTAAAAACGTTTGGATTAATTTGTGTGTTTGTGTGTTACTTTTTCTTATTTTTACACTTTTTCTTCCCTATGGGGGCTGCCATTTTTTTTTCCATTTCTGTATGTGTCGATTAACGACACATACAGACATGGAATACTGCAGCTCCAGTCCCATAGGGACTGCGAACGGGGCCCGTTCCATCCACTAACATTGTACGCCGCTGTGTGGGAACGGCGCATGCGCCGCTCCCACACAGTTCAATTTGAAATGCGCGCCATCCGGCGCCATTTTCCTGTGGACCGGAAGTCGCGGCCGGACAGTAAGATTACTACTTCCGGTCGCGGCTTCCGGACTTGTGCACATGGAGCAGCGGCAGCAGACGGAGCGGATGGACCGGAGGGAGCGGCGGCGACTGGAGCAGGTAAGGGATTTCTATGTATGTTTGTGTTCAGTGTGTGTTTACTACTGTATGTAAACCTTCTACACTGTGTGTTAGCTCAAAAAATGGCGACACACAGTGTAGGAGGTTAGACCGTTCAAACCACTCGTTTCTCCCGGCACTAGCCAGGATAAAGGAGGGGGGGATGCTGAGAGCTCACTAGAGCGAGGGCTTTTTACCCAATTTTGCAGCATAAAGCAATGTGGTTGCTTTACCACATGCAATGCTGCAATTTTGGGAATGGCTCCATCTAGTGACCAGTGCTGGGAAATATTATAAATTAGAATCCAATTGAATCCAATTTATAATATTTCCTGACTCGTGAAAAAAAAAAAAAATTAGAACAATGTTTAATCACCTATACACTAATTGTTTAACTAAAAAAAAAAAAATCATGTTTTGCTGGCAACACATTCCCTTTAATGGATTTCTTCACTGCGTACCACACATCTATTGATAGTTTTATTATTTACCCCATTATTATCCCCTCTTATTATGCCCTGATGTTCTCCGCACAGATTACTTATGCCACCACATTATAAACTGAAATACAAGTAAAATACAAACAGAACGTAGGTTGTTAGTATTTGTCAGTACGTTGTAAAATAACCTTGTACCCTTCTGTGATGTGGATTTGTTGTTTAGGAAATTTACAGCTTTGGATGGGAGATAGTATGAAATTAACGGGTTGGATTGTAGTTATGATCTGATTTGCAAAAATCGAAAGAACTCAGATAATACCAGCTTGCGGCCGCCCCATTGCCCGACCATCACTACAGATGGTCAGGTACTGGATCATACCCGGCTTTTCCCGACACCCCTGGTGGCGGTGGGTAACGGGGTAATAATGGGGTTTAGTGTTAACCTCTGTACCGGCTAACACTAAGCCTCGCCTTAGTAATGGACGCTGTCAATCAGCCGGCGGCTATTACTAAGGCGGTAGTAATAAAGTTTAAAAAACAAACAAAGACATAGAAAAAATATTTTATTGAAATAAAAAACACCCAGACAACCCTCATTAACCATTTTATTGATAATAAAAACGCTGTCATCGAAGTAGTCCTGGAATCCGACGTAGTCCAACGACCGAACCTGTAAAAAAACACAAACACAACAAAAACAATTAGTAACACGTGTGGTAGGCTTAGATACAGGGCCCATCAGACAGGATCACACATGGGCCATGTATCTAAGCCTACCATGTGCTTATGTAAGATGCTTAGATACAGGGCCCAGCAGACAGGATCACACATGGGCCTTGTATCTAAGCCTACCATGTGATTGGCTTAGATACAGGGCCCAGCAGACAGCATCACACAATCTGTGATCCTGTCTCATGGGCCCTCTAAGCCTGCAACATCGTAGGCTTAAAGGGATTGTCTAGTCCCTAAACATTGATGGCCTATCCTCAGGATAGGCCATCAATAGCTGATGGCTTGGGGTCTGTCTCCCGGGACGCCCCAATGACCTGTTTTGAAGGGGCCGTAGCACTCGTACAAGAGCTGCTTCCACTTCAAAATAGGTGATTGGCGGGGGTCCTGGGAGTCGGATCCCAAGCCATCAGCTTCAAGCAGAAAAGGTATCAAACTTACCCTGCTCTTCAGCCGCGGCGGATGTCCTGACTCAGCATGGTGGTGACGTCATGCGCTGCGCACCGGAAACAGGAAGGTAAGTACTGTAGTTACTATAGTAACGGGCCGCGGCTCCCGTTACTATAGTAACTTTTTTATTGTGTAGTGCTTAGTGTAGTGTAGTGTATAGCTACGCCACTGGTTGGGTGAGCGGTCCCGAATCACTCCGGTTCGCTGAACCGGCTGTAATTTTAACAGCCGGTAAGGGAGAACCGGGGCGAACTGGGCCCCCTTCCAGCCTCGGGCCCCGGGCACTTGCCCATATTGCCCTCATTGTAATCCGCCCCTGATCATTAGCATAATGCAGCCACTCTATTTGGTGTTGATCCACAGACCGGCATTCTATGTTACCTGATAGTGTCACCCACACAAGTGAAGTATCACAGGGTGTCACATATATCCATCTAATAAATCCCGATAATCTGTGAGTTTTAGTAGACTGGTTTATTGCTATCTATATGATGCAGCGTCCGTTTATGCGGTCACTGGATAAATGGTTTGTGAGATTTCTCTACAATGCACTCTGCTGCAATGTTTCCTGATCAGGAGATCTGACAGCTCCTTTTTGTTTACTGAGCTTTGGGGATGCGCTGTTTGGTCCCCATGGTTACTCTATCCTCCACGCCCAGCTCCCACCCCTCTTACATCAGAGAATAGGCGGCGCTAAGCTCCCTAGCCGCGCCTGCCTTGCTCTTGATTAGATACAGGGGGGGTGTGAACAGGGAGGGGGGTGTGGCTATGAGTATATAGCAGCAGCAATCCTGTATTCTGGTTGCCATTGCCATTATCAAAACTGTCCTGTTATGCTGCCAGTTTGCTCCCTGAAGACCAGTAAAAGAGGCTGGTGAAAAATGTTGGAGCAGTGAAATGAATATAGGGACTATCTACAAGAATAGTATAGAAGTTCTGTGAGTCTGGAGGCCGCTCTTGTCAGAGCAAACCAGCAGCCTCCAACAAATACAGAGGAAAGAACTACAACTCCCACACAAACAAGAGGACTTGTGATCATGGTCCAGGCTAGTGTGGGAATTGTATAGATGTTAGTCGGTCCCTAGTACAAACACAAACAGAAAGTGACACTAGTGGATACAGTCCTGAGATTCTAACTCTGGTCAGGGTGTTTAATTTTTTTATTTTTATTTTTGTATCTTTTTAAACAAATCCAATAAAGGTTACTTTTTAGATTAAAGGAACAGTGTCATCACAAATTATTTTTTTATATGTTAAAGATGTTAGTGCTTTATTAAAAACGTTTATATTCATTTGTGTGTTTGTGTTTTACTTTTTCTTATTTTTACACTTTTTCTTCCCTATGGGGGCTGCCATTTTTTGTTCCATTTCTGTGTGTGTCGATTAACGACACATACAGACATGGAATACGGCAGCCACAGTCCCATAGGGACTGCGAACGGCTCCCGTCCCATTGACTGCAGTGTACGGCGTCTGTGTGGGAACTGCGCATGCGTCGCTCCCACACAGTCCTATTCGAAATTGGCGCCGTCCGGCGCCATTTTCCTGTGGACCGGAAGTCGCGGCCGGACAGTAATATTACTACTTCCGGTCGCGGCTTCCGGATTTGTGCACTTGCACCAGCGGCAGCAAACGGAGCGGACGGGCCGGAGGGAACCGCGGCGGCAGGAGCAGGTAAGAGATTTCAATGTATGTTCGTGTTTGTGTGTGTTTACTACTGTATGTAAACCTACTACACTGTGGGTTAGCTCAAAAAATGGCGACACACAGTGTAGGAGGTTACATCGTTCAAACCCCTCGTTTATCCCGGCACTAGCCAGGATAAAGGAGGGGGGGATGCTGAGAGCTCACTAGAGCGAGGGCTTTTAACCCAATGTTGCAATGCTTCAATTTTGGGAACAGCTCCATCTAGTGACCAAAAATGGGTAGTATTATAAATTAGAAATAATTTATAATATTACATGGACTCGTGCAAAAAAATAAAAAAAATTTGAACAATGTTTAATCACCCACACACTAAATGTTTAATTTTTAAAAAAAAAACATGTTTTTCTGGCAACACATTCCCTTTAAGGGTAACGTCCTGCCACTATTGTATATTATTTAGCCCAGCAGGGCAATCAGCTAAGTGAACACTACTACAATCACTTAATAAGTACAATTATATAATATATGAGTTTCACTTTTTTATTTGAATTACTGAAATAAATTAACTTTTTCATGATATTCTAATTCATTGAAAAGGATTGGTATATGTACTGAGCTTAGTTCTAGTGTTGTATATATGTACTGAGCTTGGTTCTGGTGTTGTATATATGTACTGAGCTTGGTTCTGGGGCTGTATATATGTACTGAGCTTTGTTCTGGTACTGTATTTGGCTATTGAGTTTGGTTCTGGTGCTGTATTTATGTACTGAGCTTGGTTATGTTCTGTATATATGAAATGAGCTTGGTAATGGTACTGTATATATGTACTGAGCTTTGATTTGTTGCTGTATTTATGTATTGAGCTTGGTTCTGGAGCTGTATATCTAAGTACTGAGCTTGGTTTTAGTACTGTATTTATGTATTGGGCTTAGTTCTGGTTCTGTATTTATGTATTGATCTTCGTTCTGGTGCTGTATATATGTTGTAATGTCGGGGTGGGGAGACAGACAGGTGAGCCCTAATCTACCCGCCACTCAGTCCCTGCCTACTTGCACGGCCCGTCCTAGGCAACGGCGTACAACTGGGCGACAGTCCCTATGCTCAATAAGTGCATGACAGACAAACAGACAAGGGTACACAGAAGCTAAGGGAAATGGGGCAGGCAGTTGCCCACGGCAACACTGTGAGCAACAAGAGTAGTCAACGATCCGAGTCAAACCAGGAGTGTACGAGGTATCAAACGCAGAGCAGGAGCGTAGTCAGTAATGCCAGGGTCAATTTGAAGCAGAGGTCAATAGTACGAGCAGGAAACAAGACAGAATCACAGGCAAAGGTAGAGCAGGAAATGAAGGTATAAATAGACCGAGGGCGGGAGCTAGCTTCGTCTGGCCAGGCTGTGATAGGTTCTCCCACTTCTCAGCCTACCAGCCTGAGTGGTAGCAGATCGAGTCACTCTATCAGACCTAAGAGCAGATGCGGACTGATTAACCACGGGCGTCGACACAGAAGCTGTGTCTGGCAGATCCTTTACATGTGTACTGAACTTTGTTCTGGTGCTGTATATATATATACTGATCTTGGTTCTGGTGCTCTATTTATGTACAGGGCTTGGTTCTGATGCTGTATTTATGTATTGAGCTTTGTTCTGGTGCTCTATATATGTATTGAGCTGGGTATTGGTACTGTATATACAGTGGAGGAAATAAGTATTTGATCCCTTGCTGATTTTGTAAGTTTGCCCACTGTCAAAGTCATGAACAGTCTAGAATTTTTAGGCTAGGTTAATTTTACCAGTGAGAGATAGATTATATAAAAAAATAAAAAATAAATCACATTGTCAAAATTATATATATTTATTTGCATTGTGCACAGAGAAATAAGTATTTGATCCCTTTGGCAAACAAGACTTAATACTTGGTGGCAAAACCCTTGTTGGCACGCACAGCAGTCAGACATTTTTAGTAGTTGATGATGAGGTTTGCACACATGTTAGATGGAATTTTGGCCCACTCCTCTTTGCAGATCATCTGTAAATCATTAAGATTTCGAGGATGTCGCTTGGCAACTCGGATCTTCAGCTCCCTCCATAAATTTTCGATGGGATTAAGGTCTGGAGACTGGCTAGGCAACTCCATGACCTTAATGTGCTTCTTTTTGAGCCACTCCTTTGTTGCCTTGGCTGTATGTTTCGGGTAATTGTCGTGCTGGAAGACCCAGCCACGAGCCCTTTTTAATGTCCTGGTGGAGGGAAGGAGGTTGTCACTCAGGATTTGACGGTACATGGCTCCATCCATTCTCCCATTGATGCGGTGAAGTAGTCCTGTGCCCTTAGCAGAGAAACACTCCCAAAACATAATGTTTCCACCTCCATGCTTGACAGTGGGGATGGTGTTCTTTGGGTCATAGGCAGCATTTTTCTTCCTCCAAACATGGCGAGTTGAGTTAATGCCAAAGAGCTCAATTTTAGTCTCATCTGACCACAGCACCTTCTCCCAATCACTCTCAGAATCATCCAGATGTTCATTTGCAAACTTCAGACGGGCCTGTACATGTGCCTTCTTGAGCAGGGAGACCTTGCGGGCACTGCATGATTTTAATCCATTACGGCGTAATGTGTTACCAATGGTTTTCTTGGTGACTGTGGTCCCAGCTGCCTTGAGATCATTAACAAGTTCCCTCCGTGTAGTTTTCAGCTGAGCTCTCACCTTCCTCAGGATCAAGGATACCCCACGAGGTGAGATTTTGCATGGAGCCCCAGATCGATGTCGATTGACAGTCATTTTGTATGTCTTACATTTTCTTACTATTGCACCAACAGTTGTCTCCTTCTCACCCAGCGTCTTACTTATGGTTTTGTAGCCCATTCCAGCCTTGTGCAGGTCTATGATCTTGTCCCTGACATCCTTAGAAAGCTCTTTGGTCTTGCCACTGTTGTAGAGGTTAGAGTCAGACTGATTAATTGAGTCTGTGGACAGGAGTCTTTTATACAGGTGACCATTTAAGAGAGCTGTCTTTAATGCAGGTACCAAGTTGATTTGGAGCGTGTAACTGGTCTGGAGGAGGCTGAACTCTTAATGGTTGGTAGGGGATCAAATACTTATTTCTCTGTGCACAATGCAAATAAATATATATAATTTTGACAATGTGATTTTCTTTTTTTTTTAATATATAATCTATCTCTCACTGGTAAAATTAACCTAGCCTAAAAATTCTAGACTGTTCATGACTTGGACAGTGGGCAAACTTACAAAATCAGCAAGGGATCAAATACTTATTTCCTCCACTATATGTATGAGCTTGGTTCTGGAATTGTAATGGTATAGGATATATTTATAATAACAAAATTGCAGGGCAGATGGAATTGGGTCAAGCGCTTACAGTTCTCTCGAACAACAATCAACTCACGGATACAGGTACATTCAGTGCTACCTACCATATATATATACATATATATATGTACAGTACTTGGGGCACTGGAAGGGGTATGGGCCAGAAGAACGAACTTTGATTTCTGCTAATTCAGTACATGCTAGTCGTTTAAATAAAAATTTTCATTCAAAGTTTCCTTTGAAACCTAGGCTGAGGTTTAAGGGCCCCGTGGGCCCTCGTAGAAAGGGAGGTACTTTTAGAAAAATCCTGTATCCCTTAAGATCTCCATGACTACTGTTCTAGCTTCTGGGCGGTTCTGTTTTAATTTGAGTCTATCTCTTTTCTCTGTCTTTCTGCCAATTGGGTGTGGGGTTGTATTTATATCTGCTTCCTCCATCTGGTTTTTCCTTTTGATTTTCCTAGACTTCTGGTGTGCTAAGAAAAACCTGGGTTTTATTCAGCAAAGAACATCCCACCTTGCGATTAGCTCTGGCGAAAACCTTAGAGTAGCCTTAGTCTCTGTCGGTGAGAGTTGTGACGGACTTGAGGTTGCGGTTTTATTTGCACGCTCTCTCCCGGCAGTCTCCAGCAGCCTTTGGGAAATCACTCAATTTGCGATTTCATAACACATATATGGCAGCATGGGCTCCGGTGCTGTCCACAAGAGGTAGCCTCCACTATATTAGACTTTCCATTTCTGCAAAATGTCACCAAAAATACAGACTTTTAGCTCATAGTTACTTTTTAATTGGTGCTGGGTAACACTGTAGTTGCTGACTAGATAATCAAATATAAGTCTCTCTCTCTCTCTCTCTATATATATATATATATATATATATATATATATATATATATATACATATATATATATATATAGCAATAGAAAGCAGCAGCACTCACTAGAAACAAATGTGTAGGTGCCAAGCAAGTCGTCCAGATCCAAGGACAAGGCAGTATATAAAAATAGAAATCTTGCAGCACTCCAAAAGTGTGAAAAATAAGTGGTTTATTCAGCCAACAAACAGCGACGTTTCTGTCCTACAATAGGACCTTTATCAAGCATGGTGACATACTGAGTGATAACGGTTTATAAAGAGCAAAAGAGCGTTTACATAATTCATCTCATTAAAATACAAATAAAGTGCAAAGTGACAGAATTACAAAGCATTGTGTATATGAATGGTATCAAGTACAATCAAGATATTGATACATAAAGTGCACGTGCAGATACATTTAAAATAAACAACACTATCACATAATAAACATGCAATAATACATGATTACAACATAATCAAATATACAACAGTTGTGTCAGAACTAGTCACATTAGTTCCCCTCACCAATCAGAGCTTCAGGACCTTCATCATCCAAATTGCGTACAGGCTATGTGTATAACAGCACTCAGTACACAAAGCATGGTATTGTAAGATATGTGGGTGTGTGTGTATATAAGTTGCCGACATCCGGTTAGAAGACCGGAAGTTTTTCCGTTGCTATGCAACAGGATGCTTCAGGAGCGCAGTGATGACAACGTATTCACCGCCCCGAGCACCTCCCTCGCAAAGCGTTCACCGTTGTCAAGCAACCACCAATCACAAAGCACTGTGTGATTAAAAAGGTACATGTTGTAATGTAGTTACCGCTGGTATCGTATATAGTCCCAATCAGGTAAAAGATCAAAACTTGATCTAAAAATAGGCTCGTGGAGATAGTCAGTGTTATTATAGTAATGTATATAACGATTCATATATGTTGGCGGATACAGAGCACCCAAAGGTCCACACGCGTGTATACTAGATCTCTGTCCACACTTCCGTGGTCAAGAGGGACCTAGTCCCCAGGAACTCTAGGATCCAAACAAACACAATGTAATGTATATGGGGAATCCAAACAGATCACAAACGTGTAACGGACCTATATTCGTCGATGCAATACCAAATCCGCAAAAGCGATATCAAAAAAATATGTATGCCTGGGTGTTTAACCCCATCTTATCTACTGACTATCACCATACGAGACAAGAAATAAGCAATGTATATTGAGAATTATCTTTATTATGTATGCTGGAACTAGATCTAACACCAGCAATCAATTTTTGCAAATACAGCTGGATCAATGATGATGATGAGAGAATGGTCCCGAAGTTCCGTTGGAATCTAGAATAATACAAAATAAATATGTTAATAACAAGGGAAAATTACTGATAAAGCGTAATATAATAAAATCATGTCACCAAAAAAGATGACCAATGGGGATCATATACGGGAGTACATGGAGGAGAGGGGGAGACAAGACGTTACACAGTAATCCTATCCACATTAAATTCTACATTGAGTCCGTTAGGTCTCAATGTATTCAATAAGAATATCCATTTCAGTTCCCTCTTATGTAAAGCCATATGTCTATCACCACCAATATATAGTGGTGGAATATGGTCAAGGATCATGAATTTTAGATCTCTCTCAGTATGTCCTTTCTCAGCAAAATGTTTTGCAACAGGTAAATCTATTTTTTTCTTCCTAATTGAAAATCTGTGATTATTAAGGCGAGTTTTAAACGTGCAGGTAGTTTCCCCCACGTATATTAATTGACAAGGGCACCATAACGCATAGACAACCCAATCAGAATCACAGGTAAATGTGTGTCTGATATTATAGTTTCTCCCAGTTTGAGGGTGTATAAAAACCTTACCTCTGCACATATATGTACAATTTACACAATGATAACAAGGAAAATTGCCCAATTTCAGTGGTTGTAATAAAGGCTGTGAAGCATTTTTACATTCTTTGACTTTTGTTTTAACCAGTCTATCTCTAAAGTTTTGTGTACGTCTATATGACATCAATGGTCCATTGTTTAGTTCCTCGATGTGTTCATAACTATCTTTCAAAATAGGCCAGTGTTTGTTCATTATCCTAGAGATGTCCCCACTTAATTCATTATATGTGGAGATAAAAGGGATTCTTTTGGGTCTATGTTGTTTAGAGGTTTCAAATAGTTTCTCTCTCGGTATATCACAAATTTTATCTCTATGTTTTGAAATTAATGATCTAGGATATCCTCTCTCCAAAAAATTGGAGGTCATGATATCCAAAGATCTAGATAGATCATCATGATCATCTGTGATCCTCTTTACCCTGATCATCTGGCTGTAAGGTAATGATTTGATCATATTTTTAAGGTGACAACTTTCATATCTCAAGAGTGTATTACGATCAGTGTCCTTCACGTGCAATTTAGTTTTCAGAGTGTTATCGATGGCCATCACTGTAACATCCAAGAATTGAATGGATTCTGAGGAATATACCATAGTGAATTGAATATCAGTATCTAAAGAATTGAGAAATTGATGAAACTCTTTTAATGAGGTTTCTGTATCAGTCCAGATGAGGAAGATGTCATCTATGTATCGCCACCACCTCAAGACCCATTGGAAGTGGTGGGACACATAGATAGAAATCTCCTCCATCATGTCCATAAAAATGTTGGCATAGGTCGGAGCCATGTTGGACCCCATGGCTGTTCCTTTGAGTTGAATGTAATATTTGTCATTAAACAAAAAATAGTTGGATGTCAAAATTAGCTCAACGAGTGCCATGATAAACTCACAAGATGTGGCATCATAGTCAGAGCCAGATAACTTGCGTCTCACAGCGTCTAGCCCTTTACTATGATTAATTGAAGTGTACAGTGATGTGACATCGAAAGAAACCAATAGTGAACCTACCGGTAAGGTAATCATCCTCAGTTTTTGCAAAAAAAATTTGAGGTGTCTCTTACATACGATTTAGCACTGATCGCAAAATCTCTCAGAACTTTATCAACGAAAATAGAGATATTATTCGATGACCCTCTGCCAGACACTATGGGACGGCCAGGTGGATTTGACAGATATTTATGTATCTTGGGTAACAAATATAAACAGGGGGTAGTTGGATGTTCTATTATTAAGAATTTTTTTAAATGTTGATCTATAGTACCCTCTTCCACTGCATGAGTGATTAATAATCCAATTTTCTTTTCAATGTCATATCTAGGATCTCCCTTTAACAACCTATAGGTGCTAGTATCAAGTAACTGTCTATTGCATTCATTAATGTACATAATTGTTTCCATAACCACGATCGCACCCCCTTTATCAGCGGGTTTGATCGTGAGATCGTGGTTATGGATAAGTTCTTCAAGAGCTATGATCTCAGAAGAGGTCATGTTAGGATGTTTAAAAAATTCATTATTCGTCTGCGTTTTTAATGTATTTAGGTCTTTTTGAACCAATTCTCTAAATGTCTCAATAGCATGGGACATAATCGGGGGTTGGAACGAACTTTTATTATAAAGTCCTACTTTCCCTAGAGATAATTTAGGAGGAGTGTCATGCTCCACCACTTCACTAGATTGTATATTAAACCAGACTTTCAATTTGATAGCTCTAATAAACTTATACAGATCTAACTCCAATTGGAACCAATCAGTATGTTGATTGGGGCAAAACGAAAGACCTTTTGACAGGGTCTGTAATTGTATATCAGACAAATTATGAGTAGAGATATTTACCACTGTTTGGATAGTATTTTCCTGTTGCTGTTGTTCGGTGGTCTTTGTCCTCTGTATTGTGCTTGTTTCTGGAGGCGGGTTCTTCCTCCCTCTATTTCTCCTGCGTCCTGCTCGTCTGGTGATTATCCTTTTGTAGTGTCCAGTATATTCAACTCTAAAAAATCTTCCTGTTCACTTCGTTGTGCGTTTTTCCGGACTGGACCCTGTGTGCGTGTGTCCCTGTTGAACACTTGAACTCTTGGTTGTTTATCTCGTCTAGATGATACATTTGTATAATCAAGGGTGTTATCCCAAGTATACACGCGACCCATTTGGTAATCTGATTGATCGCGGTGCCATTTCCTCTTTTTTGTTTCTTCAATCTCGGTTCTCACTTTACCCAGGGTAGTATGTAATTTCTCCATATGCATATTAAAGTCATAGATGACATCTTCCTCATCTGGACTGATACAGAAACCTCATTAAAAGAGTTTCATCAATTTCTCAATTCTTTAGATACTGATATTCAATTCACTATGGTATATTCCTCAGAATCCATTCAATTCTTGGATGTTACAGTGATGGCCATCGATAACACTCTGAAAACTAAATTGCACGTGAAGGACACTGATCGTAATACACTCTTGAGATATGAAAGTTGTCACCCTAAAAATATGATCAAATCATTACCTTACAGCCAGATGATCAGGGTAAAGAGGATCACAGCTGATCATGATGATCTATCTAGATCTTTGGATATCATGACCTCCAATTTTTTGGAGAGAGGATATCCTAGATCATTAATTTCAAGACATAGAGATAAAATTTGTGATATACCGAGAGAGAAACTATTCGAAACCTCTAAACAACATAGACCCAAAAGAATCCCTTTTATCTCCACATATAATGAATTAAGTGGGGACATCTCTAGGATAATGAACAAACACTGGCCTATTTTGAAAGATAGTTATGAACACATCGAGGAACTAAACAATGGACCATTGATGTCATATAGACGTACACAAAACTTTAGAGATAGACTGGTTAAAACAAAAGTCAAAGAATGTAAAAATGCTTCACAGCCTTTATTACAACCACTGAAATTGGGCAATTTTCCTTGTTATCATTGTGTAAATTGTACATATATGTGCAGAGGTAAAGTTTTTATACACCCTCAAACTGGGAGAAACTATAATATCAGACACACATTTACCTGTGATTCTGATTGCGTTGTCTATGCGTTATGGTGCCCTTGTCAATTAATATACGTGGGGGAAACTACCTGCACGTTTAAAACTCGCCTTAATAATCACAGATTTTCAATTAGGAAGAAAAAACTAGATTTACCTGTTGCAAAACATTTTGCTGAGAAAGGACATACTGAGAGAGATCTAAAATTCATGATCCTTGACCATATTCCACCACTATATAATGGTGGTGATAGACATATGGCTTTACATAAGAGGGAACTGAAATGGATATTCTTATTGAAAACATTGAGACCTAACGGACTCAATGTAGAATTTAATGTGGATAGGATTACTGTGTAACGTCTTGTCTCCCCCTCTCCTCCATGTACTCCCGTATATGATCCCCATTGGTCATCTTTTTTGGTGACATGATTTTATTATATTACGCTTTATCAGTAATTTTCCCTTGTTATTAACATATTTATTTTGTATTATTCTAGATTCCAACGAAACTTCGGGACCATTCTCACATCATCATTGATCCAGCTGTATTTGCAAAAATTGATTGCTGGTGTTAGATCTAGTCCCAGCATACATAATAAAGATAATTCTCAATATACATTGCTTATTTCTTGTCTCGTATGGTGATAGTCAGTAGATAAGATGGGGTTAAACACCCAGGCATATATATTTTTTTGATATCGCTTTTGCGGATTTGGTATTGCATCGACGAATATAGGTCCGTTACACGTTTGTGATCTGTTTGGATTCCCCATATACATTACATTGTGTTTGGTTGGATCCTAGAGTTCCTGGGGACTAGGTCCCTCTTGACCCTTGGAAGTGTGGACAGGGATCTAGTATACCCGCGTGTGGACCTTTGGGTGCTCTGTATCCGCCAACATATATGAATCATTATAAACATTGCTATAATAACACTGACTATCTCCGCGAGCCTATTTTTAGATCAAGTTTTGATCTTTTACCTGATTGGGACTATATACGATACCAGCGGTAACTACGTTACAACATGTACCTTTTTAATCACACAGTGCTTTGTGATTGGTGGTTGCTTGACAACGGTGAACGCTTTGCGAGGGAGGTGCTCGGGGCGGTGAATACGTTGTCATCACTGCGCTCCTGAAGCATCCTGTTGCATAGCGACGGAAAAACTTCTAACCGGATGTCGGCAACTTATATACACACACACCCACATATCTTACAATACCATGCTTTGTGTACTGAGTGCTGTTATACACATAGCCTGTACGCAATTTGGATGATGAAGGTCCTGAAGCTCTGATTGGTGAGGGGAACTAATGTGACTAGTTCTGACACAACTGTTGTATATTTGATTATGTTGTAATCATGTATTATTGCATGTTTATTATGCGATAGTGTTGTTTATTTTAAATGTATCTGCACGTGCACTTTATGTATCAATATCTTGATTGTACTTGATACCATTCATATACACAATGCTTTGTAATTCTGTCACTTTGCACTTTATTTGTATTTTAATGAGATGAATTATGTAAATGCTCTTTTGCTCTTTATAAACCGTTATCACTCAGTATGTCACCATGCTTGATAAAGGTCCTATTGTAGGACAGAAACGTCGCTGTTTGTTGGCTGAATAAACCACTTATTTTTCACACTTTTGGAGTGCTGCAAGATTTCTATTTTTATATACTGCCTTGTCCTTGGATCTGGACGACTTGCTTGGCACCTACACATTTGTTTCTAGTGAGTGCTGCTGCTTTCTATTGCTATATATATATATATATATATATATATATATATATATATATATATATAGAGAGAGAGAGAGAGAGAGAGAGAGAGGCAGACTTATATTTGATTATCTAGTCAGCAACTACAGTGTTACCCAGCACCAATTAAAATAAAAAGTAACTATGAGCTAAAAGTCTGTATTTTTGATGACATTTTGCAGAAATGGAAAGTCTAATATAGTGGAGGCTACCTCTTGTGGACAGCACCGGAGCCCATGCTGCCATATATGTGTTATGAAATCGCAAATTGAGTGATTTCCCAAAGGCTGCTGGAGACTGCCGGGAGAGAGCGTGCAAATAAAACCGCAACCTCAAGTCCGTCACAACTCTCACCGACAGAGACTAAGGCTACTCTAAGGTTTTCGCCAGAGCTGATCGCAAGGTGGGATGTTCTTTGCTGAATAAAACCCAGGTTTTTCTTAGCACACCAGAAGTCTAGGAAAATCACAAGCAAAAACCAGGTGGAGGAAGCAGATATAAATACAACCCCACACCCAATTGGCAGAAAGACAGAGAAAAGAGATAGACTCAAAGTAAAACAGAACCGCCCAGAAGCTAGAACAGTAGTCATGGAGATCTTAAGGGATACAGGATTTTTCTAAAAGTACCTCCCTCTCTACGAGGGCCCACGGGGCCCTTAAACCTCAGCCTAGGTTTCAAAGGAAACTTTGAATGAAAATTTTTATCTAAACGACTAGCATGTACTGAATTAGCAGAAATCAATGTTCGTTCTTCTGGCCCATACCCCTTCCAGTGCCCCAAGTACTGTAGAGTACCACTAACCCTTCTAGAATCTACAATACTCTGAACCTCAAACTCCATATCTCCTTCTACCTGAACTGGGGGATTAGGTGTAATTTATGAAACATGATGAATTCTAAAAGACAGAGGAAGAGCCAGACAAAAAGACACAGGGTTAATAATTTCAACAATTTCATATAGACCAATAAATCTAGGGGCAAACTTACGAGAAGGGACTATCAGTCACAGATATTTTATCCACACTAAACACAGGACCCGCCGTACATTTTTTGTTTTAATTTTTATTACGAATAACTTGGGAGTTTCTTCAGGTTCAAATGAACCTGAGCCCAAACTGTGCACAGTTTATTTCTCTTCAATAGTTTTTATTAAAGTTTTCAGATGAATACAAAACAAATGACTTGACTTCAAACATTGTATCATCTCATAACATTGGTATATGATATGCACTTATAAAACATCAATTATCATGACGTGTTGTCTTTAATCAAAGTACAAACATACTCCTCAGGTACATCAATGTTGGTGTTGTTAGCAAATGCGAGATGACACAAACATAAATAACAAATAAACAACGCATAACATTATCTGCCAACAGAACCGATATCACAAATACATGCTCTATTTCTGTGTATATCTTTATTTCAGGGGGGGGGATAATAATAATCCAATCTAATTTTCAATTCTCATCCTGTCTGGGTTATTCTTCTTCTACTGTTTGGAACAAAAATGAGAGTTTGTCCACGCTATCCAATGTTTCTCAAAGGATGAGATTGTAAAGTTGCCATATGCTATCGCCTTTTCATATTTATATGATGTGTTTATAGCTATGACTAGTTCAGTAATTGGGGGAATTCCTACTTGTTTCCAATACCGTGTTATGACTAATTTTGCCATAACTAAAATTTTACAGAACAACCTCCTATGTTCAACAGGGATCGTATCTAATTCCAAGAAAAGTAAGATAAGATGTGGGTTTGGTGCAACTTCCATAGAAAATATAACAGACAGTAAGTTAATCACCTCTGTCCAATAATTCCTAATATTCGTACACTCCCATAATACATGTATGAGCGAACCTTCCCTCCCACAATTCCGCCAACATAGAGAGGATACATTTGAAAACATGGCGTGTAAGCGATCTGGTGTATAATACCATCGCATATATGTCTTAATTGCTGCTTCTACATGGGATACACATTTTAGTGAAGTATGTATCCACCTAAAGGCTAATATCCAGTGATGGTCTGCAAACGATCTTCCCAGGTCTAGTTCCCATCTTACAATTGGACCATTTCTTTGGAACTCTGAGTGGAATGAGATGGAGTTATATAGATATTTCAACCCCTTCTTCCCGTTATTAAAACCATTCAAGGCTATGAGGTTACCTTGGTAAACAAGGTTTGCGTGGCTATGTATAAAATGTTTAACCCTAAGGTATGTAAATAGTTCTCTCTGAGGAATATCGTTCGCAGACCGTAAGTGTTCGAAGCTTATCATTTGGTTATTTTGGAACAATTGTTCACAGGAGGTCAGACCCTTTTCTATCCATCCCTGGAGCGTCATATGTGGTATAGAGAGTTCTAAGAACTCTAATTGCAGATACGACCTAGATATAGGTAGTCTCTGTGTTGCGTGGGTGTGTAAAAATGTCCAGCATGTCAGAGTAGTCTTGGTGAGGGGGGAAATTCCAGTCGGTAGTGGTATG
Source organism: Rhinoderma darwinii (assembly GCF_050947455.1). NCBI lineage: Eukaryota > Metazoa > Chordata > Amphibia > Anura > Rhinodermatidae > Rhinoderma > Rhinoderma darwinii. Next base: position 227,251,749 of record NC_134690.1, on the reverse strand, counting down.
TCACATAGTGTGAGGAAGAGAAGCGATTTTAAGCTACCTGACCTTAAATAGGATGCCTCCAAGTCTACCCAATGTTTCGGGCTATCTTCCTTCCACCACGCCCTTGCTTGGGCCGCTACTGTCGCGACATAATATCCAAATATGTTGGGAACTCCCAGACCCCCTACTCCTTTGTCTTTGGTAAGAATGTGGGAAGCTACCCGTGGTTTCTTTTTGTCCCAAATGAAGTCCATCATGATACGTTGGATGCGAGAGAAATAAGAAACAGGAACATGTATGGGAAGAGTTCGAAATAAATATAATAATTTTGGTAGGAGAAGCATTTTAAAAGCGGCAATTCTGCCCAGCCAAGATACCTCTACTTTCATCATTCTATCTAATTCTTCCTGAAACATCTGTATCAGTGGTAAGTAATTTACTCCAAATAACTTTTTGTGTGTGGCTGTCAATGTGAGGCCTAGATATGTGATTTCCATTGCGTTCCATTGAAATGGATATTTGGATTGAAGAAAGTGTAGGGTCGAGGTATTAAGATTTAGGGGGAGACTCTGCGACTTTTGTGCATTCAATTTATAAAGAGATATCTGTCCAAATTGCTTTATACAATCCATTGCAGCTTCTAGAGATGTCTCCGGCTCAGACAGGGATAAAATTATATCGTCTGCATATAAGGACACTGTGTGGGTTTTCGTCCCTACTTGGATACCCTTTACGTCTTTATGTGTTCTGAGTAGTTGTGCTAGTGGTTCTATGGACAGCACGAATATGAGGGGTGATAATGGACATCCCTGTCTGGTGCCATTCGAGATATCGAATCCACCTGAGAATACTCCATTTGTGTAGACCTTAGCAGATGGTTCCGAATATAAAGCTTGGATGGCCGACAGTATACTCCCTGAGAAGCCCATGTGTTCCAATGTAGAAAAGGCGTATTTCCAGGAGACTCGGTCAAATGCCTTTTCTGCATCTAACGCTAATAATACTGCCGGGATGTGTTTACTTTCAATGTGGTGTAGTAGGCCTGTCACCCTTCTTGTGTTGTCCGAGCCTTGTCGACCTTTTATGAAGCCCGTCTGATCGTCTGTTACGAGGTGTGGTAAAATGGGAGCCAAACGATTCGCTATTAATTTGGCATATATTTTCAGGTCAATATTCAGTAATGATATGGGCCTAAAATTTTTTGGTTGATCGTTCGTTTTTCCACTTTTGGGCAGCGTAATTATGAGTGCCTCTTGATTTTCCTTAGGAAAGGATCCTGAGGATTGAGCTGCTTGGAAAAATCTGCTTAGGTATGGGGCAAGAATTTTATGAAATGTTTTGTAATAAGCGTTAGTTAAACCGTCGCGACCTGGTGCCTTATCTGGTGGTAAGGATCTAAGAATGGCAGATATTTCCGTTTCTGTGATTGGAGCATTTAAACTATTTAGTTGACTCGGTGATAATTTTGGTAAGGGGATGTCCTTTAAAAAATTTCTGATGTCGTTTTCCCTTGGTTGTGATGTGAAGGGATCTCTGTTGATGTTGTATAATGCTTCATAAAAATCTTTAAATTTATTAGCAATATCTACTGGATGTGTAATTTGAGCCTGCGTATTTGAGTCTATGAGATATGGTATTCTAGATTTTTGATGGTGGTGTTTTAGACGTGCTGCTAGTAATTTGCCCGCTTTGTTGTTTTGAGAGTAATATCTCGTTTTAGTTTTGCGTAAATTTTTTTCATATTCAGAGATCATGGTCAATCTGAGCTCCTGGCGCAAAGTATTTAAATTGGTGGCATGTATAGGGGAAGGAGCTGATTTATTTAGTGTTTCTAGTTCGTGGATTTGTTCCGTTAGCTTTGTAATGTTGCTCAGACGTACTTTCTTAGCTATATGTCCCATCCGTATTAGTGATCCCCTTATGAATGCCTTATGTGCATTCCAGAGTGAGTTGATATGGATTCCACCTGTATCATTCATCTCAAAATATTCCCCCAGATCTCTGATTATATCCCGTTGAAATCTAGAGTGGGATAACAAGAATGGACTACATCTCCACATAAATGCGGGATTGGAATTATGATATTCTTTTAAGGAAAGCGTTATAGCTGCGTGATCAGACCATTTGATAGTTTCTATGGTAGCTTTGTCCATAAGGAGTAATAGTTCCTTATCTATGAGGAACATGTCGATTCTGGAGTAACAATTGTGTGGATTAGAAAAAAAGGAGAAATCCTTCTCTGAACCATGTTGTATTCTCCAACTATCATATAATTCTTTGTTCCATATCAGTTTCCTCAGTGATGTTTGATCTATTCTATTACCAGATGTGGAATCTAAGGCCGTGTTCATTACCATGTTGAAATCTCCGCACAATAACACTTTACCTTCTTTAAATTTCTCTATAAACCTGAATATTTTATGTAGAAAATGTATTTGACGTGTATTAGGTGCATACAGTGCTACTAAAGTGTATTTAACATTATTAATTAAGCACACTAACAAGATAAATCGACCATTGGGATCTATGTGTACCTTTATCTGTTGAAATGCTACTGTGTTCCTGATGGCCAACATAACTCCCCGGGATTTGTTCTTATAGTGAGATTGATATATATGTGGGAAATTATGGCATTTGATACGATGAGCATCTTTAGATAGGACGTGAGTCTCCTGCGCACAAAAAATATCGCATGCTAGTGTTTTAGCCTCTGCCCACATAAAACTCCGTTTCTGTGGAGTGTTAAGGCCCTTGACATTTAGGGATGCAAACTTAATAGTCATGGTTTAAATCAATAAATGTGCTAGCCGTTGATATTACTTCTCCTACTGCGCAGTATCTGAACAGATGGAACCCAAAATTCTCACATTCAACTATGGGAATACAAGTAGTAAATATATACATTACATGTTCATTCAATAGGGATGAACTCCAGGTGATGTTGGTGTGTTCTGGTCTGCTAAGAGGTAAGAGCCGTATACTTCTCGAGAGAGGATCATGTCGGATTCTGTATTTATGAATTAGTTCTGCAAAGCAAAAAACTGTAGAACAACAAATTCTGTATAACAAACAGACGTGGGGGGGAAAAGTCAGCCTAAGGTCAAATCAAGATGAATGCCTTGAGCACCCGCAAATTCTGGTCACCTCCATTCTGGAATCTTATGTCTGTCAGTGGTGTGTGGATCTATGCCTGGCTACCTTCTTCCATTCTTCCATAAGGTGTTGTGGAGGCTTACTCTTTGGATTAGTTGGATGTTTAATCATGATATTCCAACGGTGTAGAGTCTCTTCACCTTCCTCCAGATTGTTGATAACATGTAGGACATTCTGGCGTTTGATCAGCAACTTAACAGGAAATCCCCATCTGTATAGGATTTGGTGTTCTCGGAGTGCAGTCGTGATTGGGGTCAGTTGTCTGCGCAGTTGTAGTGTCGCTGCTGAGAGGTCAGCAAATACAGAAATCTTTTGGAATTGTGGTGATCTCCCTTCTTTCTTTCTGGTCGCTTCCATCAATTTTTCCTTGATATGGAAGAAGTGTATGCGCGCTAGTACATCTCTAGGAATATCTGCATCAAGATGTTTCGGTTTAGGTATACGGTGTATACGATCTATGATCAGGTCACTCTGTGAGCATTCCGGGACCATGCTTTTGATAAAGTGTTGCGCAAATTTATTGAGGTCTTGAGGTAATATGTCTTCTGGGATCCCCCTGAATTTGACGTTATTACGTCTCGACCTGTCCTCCAAATCAGCCATTTTGGCTTTAATTTGAGTAACTTCTTCTGCCAAGCCATAGTGAGCATCTACGACTTCATTATGAGAGGAGGTAACTTCTCCCATCTTGTTTTCTAAGTGCAGGACTCGCTGTTCCACTTCTTGCATGGAAGTAGATAGTGGGTGAATAAGGCCTGCCAGGCTAGTGTGTAGAGACTGATGTAACGCCTGCAACATGTTTCTCATCATATCTACTGTTACTGGGTCTGTGGATGCAGGTAAGTGTCCCAAAAAATCAGGTGTCTCTGTCAGAGATTTGTTAGTGGTAGTTGGAAGATTTCTTACCTCCTCTAAGCGATCGTCCGCTCTGTGTTGTTGCTGGTGAAGACGCTCTGAGCTATTACTCAGGGGAGAAGATGGCGCCGATCCGACAGCACCTCGTGGAGTGAGGCCTTGCGGTCTTCTTGTTCTGGTGATCCTGTGTACCTCCGCCTCCTGGCGTCTAGGGCTCCCAGCCAGAAATCTCATCCCCGGACTCCCAGACGGTTCCGAGCTGTGTCTGGTACGTATGGGGGTTTTCTGTTTCCGATTTTGAATGTATTCTAGCGGTGCCTCAGATGTCGATGAGTCCGCATCTTCTCCGTCCTTCTCCCCGGACGACCGGCGGGGGTAAAAGTCCGTCAGTTTAGCCGGTCTTGCCGCCGATTTCTTCTTCCTTGGCATCTTAGGAGTAAGAGGATCCACTGTGAGAGTCTTTATAAGTGTTTGAGAGATCTTATTATCGTTGTTTGCCGTTAGGGTGCAGGAGCTCTCTGTTCAAACGTCCATCTCCCTCAACAGCCAGGCCACGCCCCCCATCGTGCACAGTTTATTTCATTCAACTTCTACCTCAGGGTTATCACTAGAGGAGGTGGAAAATGAACCAAAACGAGGATGAAAAACATAATTACAGAAAAACTCACAAAGCTCACGATTACCTATATCATAATTTTTTTCAGTAGAAGAAAATTTGCAAGGAAAAAAAGCACAGGGACGCAAATAAGTTAAAACGGAAGACCCTTGAGACAACACAGCCCCCACATCTATTTCTGAGGCATCAACCTCAACAATAAAGGGACTAGAAAGGTCAGGTTGAACATGTACAGGCACTTCCATAAAACACTGTTTTAAGGTTTCAAAGGCGGAGACCGCACTAGGCTTCCAATTTACAAGAGCAGAAACCACTTTTGTAAGATCTGTCAAAGGTTTGGCAATGGAGGAAAAATTATGAATACATTTTTGATAATAATTAGCAAAACCCAAGAACCTCTGCAGAGCTTTTAGTCAAGTGGGTTGAACCCCATAAAGAATTGCCTAAACCTTAGTGGAGTCCATACGAAAATCATGAGAAGACAGTACATATCCCGAGAAGTTAACTTCCTGAACTCCGAAAATACATTTTTCAAATTTCCTGTAAAGACAATTTTCCCTCAGTACTTGAAGGACGAACCTTAAATGTTGAACATGAGAGAACCAATCGGAAGAAAACATAAGAATATCGTCCAGACACACCACCACAAAACGTCCAATAAAATTTCGGAAAAGGTCATTAACCAGGTTTTTAAAAAAAACGCTAGAGCATTACTTATACCAAAAGGCATGACGAAATACCCATAATGACCATCTGGAGTACTAAATGCTGTTTTCCACTCAACTCTTTTGCGGATACGAACCAAATTGTAGGCCCCTTGTAAATCTAGTTTAGAGAACCACTTGGCTTCTGAGATCTGATTAAACAGGTCCGGGATGAGTGGAAGAGGATATTGTTGTTTTTTTTTCTCAAATCTGTTTTTATTACGTCTAGCTATAGAAACATTGATATAACAAAAAACTGGCGCGCAGGCAAAGACATAAGTAATAACAGTCAGAACGTCAGCAAATAGTACATGTTCTATCAGATATGTATAGCAGCTAATATAGTGCAATAACGAGCGACAATAATCAAATAATATCGGAGTGTGACCCTAAATGACCCTCAAAACGTTCTAGCTCTTTACCTAAGAAGAGGGGTGGAGTGGCGCAGAGACGTATGGAAGAGGATATAATCCTTCTGTAGTCGGGCAAGCCAGGTTTATTGGGAGAATGTTGCTTCGGTGTCTTGTGCCTGTAGGATGAGAGATGTGTGATGCTGCTGATGGGTAGAGATCCACAGAAGAAAGAACAAATCTAGTCGGAGGCGGGAAGATTGCCAGTATCATTATCAGCGATCGGCGACCTCAGTGAGTACTGGGAGGTATAAAAATCAAACCAAGTTTGCCAAACATGCAAAAATATTATGTGGCTTCCCAGGTATTAGCAGTTTCGCTGCTGTGAGCAAAATGGTGGGTAGATTATTTTTGGAGGGAGAAAACTGGGAGGTGGGTAACCACAATAAGATAAGTTCCTGAGATAAAGAGAAGGATGTGGAGCATATCTTATTAATGTGGGATTGTATATTATGCCAAAATGGTTTAATTTTTTCACAGTTGTACCAAATATGTGACATCGTTCCTGTGTCCTTTGAATACCTCCAACATTTATCATCCTGGTTGTAGCCCATGACCCTGAGCTGTTACAGAGTTTTCATACCACCTTGTTAGCGTTTTGAAGGAATTCTCCTGTATCTTAATGCACCTAGAAAAGCCGTGAGAGCTGGCGAGCATTCTAGTAATCTCTATTGGCATAAATTGGGTATGAATTTCTTTCTCCCAAGAGGAAATGAAGATGTGTTTTATCAGGCCGTCCCGTGTTGAATTGTCGGTATATTTTAGAGATTAATCCCTTGGGAAGCTGCGGCGATACCAGTTGGGATTCCAACCAACTGGCTTCTCTCATGTGAGTCGGGCTAATTTCAATGAATTTTTGACACATATTTTTAAAAGATATGACATGTAAAAAGGATGTGCCATGCTCTCCAGCAAATGACAGCAGCGAGTTCAGAGAAGGTGCTTGCGTGACATCTCTGAGGTGAGGGGCTACACCCAAAGACACAAGCTTAGACCAGGGGGATGATAACGGACAACGTTTCCTTCTAACAAAAGCCGGTATGAGGCTAAGTGGCATGAGAAGAGAGACACTGTGTGGCGTGTGTGCATTAGTAATAAAATCCTGGACGACTTGAACAGTGCCCCTCAATGTCAAGCAATCTATCGCCTGGGATAGAAACACAGTCCTTGTGTTTTCGAAAAAGTCTCCGTTCCTGAGAAGACAAAGTGGAGCCCAACTGAATGGGCTCTTGTGCATTAGATGAAGGGTTCTCAGCGCAGGGAAGCTGGAGCAATCATCATTGATCTTTCATTTCTGCGCATACGTAGTCGTCGGTCCAAACGCACAACAAGGGTCATGGTATCCTTTAGAGTCAAGGGCGGAGGGTAATTTATAAGGAGATCTTTCAAAGTCTCAGAAAGGCCTCGCCAGAATTGGCATCGGAGTGCAGCATCATTCCGTTGTGATGAAATAGACCATCTTCTAAATTCTGAACAATATTCTTCGACAGGATGCAGTCCTTGCTGGGGAGATAGCAGATTGGTCTCAGTCACTGCAGTGATATCTGGTTCTCCATAAATTAAACCTATGGCTGCAAAGAAAGTCTCCACAGAAAAAAGTTCAGGGGCAACAGGTACCAATGAAAAGGCCCAGGTTTGAGGATCACCCTGTAAAAGTGAAATGACGATACCCACTCGCTGTTGCTCAGTACCAGAGGAGATAGGTCTTAGTCGAAAATTTAATTTACAGCTCTCCCGAAAATTAATAAACGACTTCCGATCACCAGAGACACGATCAGGTACGTTCACCTTAGGTTCCACCGGAGTGGTGACTGGAATGACTCCTTGGGCCTGCGTAGTTTCATGCCGTTGGACCCTCATGGCCAGACCTTGTATCAGCTGAGTCAGATTCTGCATCTGATCCACCAGGGCTTGCATAGGTTCCATAGTGAAAGAATAATATAAATAGGCTTGTGATTATGTTATGGAATCGCAAGTTGAGCGATTCTCCAAAGGCTGCTGGAGACTGCCGGGAGAGAGCATGCAAATAAAACTGCAACCTCAAATCCGTCACAACTCTGATCGACAGAGTCTACGGCTACTCAAAGGTTTTTGCCAGAGCCGACCGCAAGTTGGGATAGTCTTTGCTGCAGGTTATCTTTGCAGAGTTCAGTGTTGGATAAGAGGTGCAATGCAGGCAAAACTGAACAAGAACCAGCCAGCCATAGGGTAAACATAAAGTCCAAAACAGTGCAAGGAGAAATCAGGTACAGCAGAGGTCAAAACCAGCTGGGAGCAGATAATCAAAATCGGTAAACAAGGGGTTAACGAGAGACAAGCCGAGGTCAGTTTCCAAGAAGCCCAAAAGTCAGAAATACAGGGAGTGTCAGAGCTTGATCAGAACACCAGAAGACTAGGAAAATCACAAGCAAAGACCAGATGGAGGAAGCCAGATATAAATACAAACCCACACCTAAGTGGCAGAAAGGCAGAGAAAAGAGATAGGCTCAAAGTAAAACAGAACCGCCCAGAAGCTATAACAGTAGTCATGGTGATCTTAAGGGAACAGGCGTTTTCCTTACAGTATGAATATTATTTATAGACCAAGTATATGAATGTTCCATTAGTTTAATGTGTTATCATACATATAAGTAAATATAATATATTAATAAATCAACCAAGCCTGTTACTTAAATAATTGTGTTCCACTAATACACCAGATATTGCTTTACATGTTAAGCATGACAGCACTGTGATATTGGCAAACTGGCCTGTGGTGCATGTTTTTATTCAGTATTAAGAACATGTATTATGTATGTGCAGACAGCACTAAGGGGACGGTATAAAACATAAGACGGCCTGAGAAGATGTACATCTCTACCAGGATATATATTCCTGTAACTAGATTCCTAAGTTAACCATGCATAATACAACAGTCCTACAACAGTCTCTTCTGATAAAAATGAGACTGTTTCAATGTATTTCCTGTGGAATCAGTAAAAGAATATCACATCAAATATTACATCCTAAGTATTCTTCACTGCGTTCTAGGAAGTTTTCAGTCGTGCTAAATACAAACACTGCTCCAGGCTGACAAGCATGACTCCTCATCATAACCAGATCCAAATGGTCTGTCAACAGGCAGTCAATTCAACCTCCTTCACAGATTATGTCCATATTTTACTTCTAATATGATGTATGACGCCCTCTGGGCCTGGCTACCCTGCATCTGACAACTTGATCCACCCTATGCTGTTTCGCAACATAAAACAGCTTTTCCACAAGGTACCGGGCAGATCCAAGAACTGGGCCAGAGAGTGGCTGATGTGGAGGCCCTGGATGCAGACTACAGAGACCTGGACTTTCATGATACGAATCTGGAAGCCCTGGAACTAAAGTGTTAAGATCTTGAGAACCTGTTGAGGAGGGCGAACATTTGAATCCTAGCCCTTCTCTGCAATGGCAGGAAATCTGCTCTCAGCTTTGCTGCAGCAGGCTGGCCTTACCCTGCTCTGCATGGACAGGATCCATTGTGCCCTTACAAATGCACAGAACCCTGATACCACACGAGATATGGTCCTAAAACCTCATTATCCAGAAGCTGCTCTACGCAACCCTCCAAGGGGTGCTTAGTTCAGTGCATCTTTATACCGACCTCATCTTCTCCATACTAGCTCACAGGAGAGACATGAGACCCATCACCCTGGCTCTACACAGGGCCCAGATTCGATACACATGGGGCTTCTCATTATACCCCGCTTTTCAAAGTTAGTAGACTTTTCGAGTAACAATTACACAGACAGCCACAGCTCTGACATCTTGACCGATAGCTTCACCTCTTCGAGATTTCACCTTTGCTGGGTCTCCGTGAGCACTGTATTAGTGGCCACTGGTCTGGTCCCACTGGACTGGTATGTCATGGAACATTTTATTGCTGATTGTTAACTGAAAAAGCCCAAAAAAACACTATGGCTATTATTGTAGTATCCCTATGTATCTTGGTTCACTTACTGTATTATTCCATATATCACTACTTCCCTTTCTCCACTTTTTTTTTACGGGGGAGGGGCGGGGGTTCCTTCAATGTTTTTTTGTAAAAAAAAAAAATTCCCTTTCAATGCATTAAAAAAATACACAATAAAAAAAAAAATACAACATACATATTTAAAAAGAAAAGTTTCTTTAAACCATTCTCTCTTTCCACCCCCTCCCCCCAAGTCCGGTATGGACTAAGATTTGACAATAGCCAAAAAAAAACACATTACTTCAATTCCATTTACCCCAAAAATGTTTTATCACTAATTCAGTAACAGAGTTACTGCTGTTGTTTAACTACTCATATCTTATTACTGTTTTCACATCATGGATACACAAATCTACATCTGGAGGAGTACTAGAGACCCATTTTCTAACAATTTGAAGTTCTGTAATAAACAACTTTTTTTTTTTTCTTTACCCTTCTTTCTTTTTCTTTTCCTTTTCCCTTCCTCCCCTCTTTTCAATTATTTTTTTTTTCTTTAGAAAAAAACAAAAAGAAACAATTCTTAAATTCAACAGTTATCAAAACTCCATTCCCTCTTTAAATTACACATCCAAGCCCTAGGTGAGAGCCAAAGAATTGGCCCTAGGCCCCCAAAACCCTGGGCTTCTCACAATATACAGCTTTTTAGCAAAATAAATAAACCTATTTCCTTGATAATCTATTCGACTAATTTTTCATTATTACCTGCACCTTAATTAAATCGAGATCCGTTACCCAACAACACATCACCTGTGTCCCCCCCCCCCTCTCCATTTCTTTCTGGCCCACGCCCAACCATGGCTCCCACTGTAGAATAATAGCCCTAACCTACACCAGCCTACCAGCCTTCCCTTCTCGGTAAAGCAAAAAAAAAAAACAACACAAAAGAATCTCATACTTGATGTATGGACACTTGACTTAATCATATAAAGTGTCCCACTTCCGCCATTGCTTTTCCCATTTTAATCTTAGGGAAACCATGCAACAAGCTGCTTTTTCATGGAGAATAATTGTCTTAAAGAGGCCCTGTCACCACATTATAAGTGCCCTATCTCCTATATAAGGAGATCGGCGCTGTAATGTAGGTGACAGTAATGCTTTTAATTTACAAAAACGATCTATTTTAAACTACTTTATGAGCGATTTTTAGCTTTATCCTAATGAGTTTCTTAATGCCCAAGTGCGCATGTTTTTGCATTAGACCAAGTGGGCGTTGCACAGAGGAGTGTATGACGCTGACCAATCAGCGTCATGCACTTCTCTTCATTCATTTACACTGCACTAGCGATATAGTTTTTTCGTTATGTGCAGCTACATACACAAACACTAACATTACTGTAGTGTCCTGATAATGAATATACATCACTACCAGCCTGGATGTGATGTTTATTCAGAATCCTGACACTTCTGAATCTTTTCTGTGAGATTCCAGCAAGGCAAGCGTAATCTCGTGAGATTACGATGTAACCTGTCATTTCAAACGAGATTACGCTTGTCTTGCTGGAATCTCACTGAAAAGATTCAGAAGTGTCAGGATTCTGAATAAACATCACGTCCTGGCTGTTAGTGATGTATATTCATTATCAGGACACTACAGTAATGTTAGTGTTTGTGTATGTAGCTGCACATAGCGATATAACTATATCGTTAGTGCAGTATAAATGAATGGAGAGAAGTGCATGACGCTGATTGGTCAGCGTCATACACTCCTCTGTACAACGCCCACTTGGTCTAAAGTAAAACACGCTCACTTGGGCATTAAGAAACTCATTAGCATAAAGCTAAAAATCGCTCATAAAGTGGTTTAAAATAGATAGTTTTTCTAAATAAAAAGCATTACTGTCACCTACATTACAGCGCCGATCTCCTTATATAGGGCATAGGGCACTTATAATGTGGTGACAGAGTCTCTTTAACTGCTTTTACCTAAGTCTCTATACTTGGAGGTTTTTTCTTCTTCCAGCTGCTTTCTAGACAAATATAAACTTCTTACAATAGCCAGCACAACCTGTTTATCTAATCTCTGTTCTATTTCACTTCCCAGTACACAAACCCTCGGATCAGGCCTCATATCCACCTGGGAGATCGGTTTTATTCTGCCAAGTACCTGGGCCCAAAAAGCTTCTAAATTGGAGCATTCCCAAAGCACGTGGATCAGGTTTCCCCTATTCCTCTCACATCTTCAACAAGTATTAGACTCACTAAAGCCCACTGCTTTTAATTTACTAGGGGTGTAGCTGGCCCTATAAACAATATAAAATTGTGAAATCCTTTGGGACGCAGACATAGACACCTCAGATATTTGCGAGTGTCCTATCCCAACCCTCTTCTGAGATGGGACCCACATCAACCTCCCATTTTAACATAGTTTTACCCATATTATTTTCCTGGGAGTAAGATCTAATATGCTTATAGACATTTGTCAACCCCTTGTTAACAAATATTAGGTATCTAATGCCAAAAAAACAAAGCTAAGTCATGAAATCTCACCTCCTTACTTAACCCCTCTTTTCTCAGCCCAGATACTAATTGATAGTAATACATCAAATGTCCTTCTTCAAGCTGATATTCACTAGCTAACGCTTGAAAGGGTATAATTCTTTTATTGTCAAGTATCTGTATTAATCTTGTTACCCCCTTACAAAACCAAAAATCCAGGCCCACCGACTGCTTCACCTCTATCAGCCACTTAAGCTGTGTCAATGAAGTATAAATATTCAGGTTACTAATATACAAATACCTGTTGAGTTATCCCCATACTTCACATAACAAAAAGCCTGTCTGGGGGAAATGTTTTTTTTTAGCTCCCCCCTTCCAAGGATTCCATGAGCCCTATCCCATTTCAAATGTGCTATAATTATCTTATCATCTATATTATTATTATTATTAGCATTATTATTATTAATCTCTAGGTCCCATCACTGTATCCAAAGAATTTGGGCTGCCAAAAAAATGGCCCTAGTATCTGGTATAGCCAATCCATTTTCAAAAACTCCGGTTCTACTATGTGGGTTTTCCCCGCCCAAAGGAAATCTTGGTATGTAGATTCAAAATATTATTTTTCCAATCCATATTGTACTATTCGAGAGTACATGAATTAATTGTGGCTGTACTATGGATTTTATAAGAGCAGTTCTCCCGGTTATCGAAATCTGAATCTTTGACCACACCTTACTTTTAGAACTAAATTTCCCTAAAAGTGGGATTACATTCAATGCTACATAGTCCTGTGAATCTTTTGTAATCTCAACACCAAGATATCTAAAGCTCTGGTACAAGGGGGGTCCAAGACTCTTTGATTATCCAGATGTAAGATAGCGGATTTCCAGTTATTAATTTGTATTCCTGAATATCCAGAGAATTCAGCTATAATATTCATAGCTCTTCCAAGCGACCTCTGGGTATCTTCCAATAATAGGAGAATATCATCCGCATATTAAATTTTTCTGAATACTTCAAATCCCAAGATCATTCCTTACTGCTACTGCCAATGGCTCCATTGCCAAAGCAAATAGGAGGGAAGACAGGGGACAACCCTGCCTAGTTCCTCTCCTAAGTGCCAAATTTTGGTATTTCTCCCCATTAACTATTACCCTGGCCCTTGGGAAATCATACCGGACTGAGATCAAGTTTCTACATTTCTCGCCAAAACCAAATCCTTTTCAAGAGAAGGTGTCGCAAAAAATTTTTTTTATATAAATTTGCTTTTAGTATCTTATTAAAATACATTTTATTTATTTGTGTTTTTGTGTTTTACTTTTTTATTTTTTCTTACTTTTACTTCACTATGGGGGCTGCCATTTTTTTTTCATCTCTGTATGTGTCGATTAACGACACATACAGAGATGGAATACGGCACATACCTCCCCATAGAGAATGCGAACGGGAGCCGTTCCATTCACTATAGTGTACGCCGTCTGTGTGGGAATGGCGCATGCGCCGCTCCCACACAGTCCAAAAGGAAGGTCTTCGGCAGAGCGACATCCGGCGCCATTTTCATGTGGACCGGAAGCCGCGGAAGGACAGTAAGATGACTACTTCCGGTCGAGGCTTCCGGACATATGTTCCAGGCAGCGAAGACGCGAGGAGTAGGATCGGAGGCAGCAGCGGCGGCAGGAGCAGGTAAGTTATGTTTGTGTATGTGATGTGTGTATAATGTTCGTGTTCTACTGTCTGATTACCACTGTATCTAATCCTCCTACACTGTGTTCCCCCATTTTCTGAGCGAATGCACAGTGTAGGAGGATTAGAAGATTCAACCACCTCCTTCTCCTGGCACTAGCCAGGATAAGGGAGGGGGGATTGTGTGGGCTCACTAGAGCGTGTGTGTCTACACCAAATTTTCAGCATAAAGCAATGAGGTTGCTTTACCACATTGCAATGCTGCAATTTTGGGAATTGCTCCCTCTAGTGACCAGCACATGGAAATGTCATAAATTAGAATCTAATTTATAATATTTCCTGACTTGTGAAAAAATTAAAAAAATTAAAACAATGTTTAATCACTTAAATACTAACTGTTTAACTGAAACAAAAATTAAAAATTTCTAGCGACGCATTCCCTTTAAGGTTGCATGCAGGTAATCCCACTCTACACAATCAAATGCACAAGATGCATCTAGTGTTATCAGCAACCTATCCATCTTATTTCCCTTTACTACTTGGAGGTTCTGAAACAATCTCCGGATAGTACGCCCGGTAGATCTACTCGGCATAAAGCCAGCTTTGTCTGGCCCCACCATCTCTGAGATGATATTTGACAAACTCTCTGACATCATTTTTGCCAGTACTTTGATAGCAAAGTTTAAAGGGAACCTGTCACCAGCATTTCACCTATTAAACCAGCAATACCTGGTGGTAGTAGGTGAAAAATCATTTCTATATAACCTATAATTGTCTTCTTAGTCGGCTCTGTAGCTTTAGTATTCAGTTTTTTAGTGTTCCCACACCGTATGCTAATGAGCATAAAAGAGTCATATCTTCGTTTGAAAAGAGTCAAATCTTTGTTTGAAAAGAGTCAAATCTTCATTCCTCAAGTCTTTCCGAGTTTACCCCGCCTCCTTACTTTTGATTCCTCACCTTCCCCCAGCAAACACAATCCCGAGCTTGTGCATTGATGTCCTCTTCTCGGGTGTGCGCAAAAAGGGACACCGGATTAATACGATAAAAGGGACACCGGATTAATACGATAATACGGAGGAGTTAGGAGAGGGGATAATGGCAATGAACTTTTATAGCAGCGGCCAGTGAGGGATAAGTAATGTTTAATTGGTGAAATGCTGGTGACAAGTTCCCCTTAATAGAGAAAAGGGTTTATATGACCCTATCTCTAAGGGGTCTTTTCCTTGTTTTGGAATTAATACTATATCTGTTACATTTATTGAGGGTGGTAACCGACCCATTTTCAGGGATTAATTCAGAACCTGTAGCAGGAATGAAAATAATACAGAACCATATCTTTGGAACACTTTCGCCGGCAGTACGTCTGTACCTGACGCCTTGCCCTAGGCACTTTCTTTACCATCCTTTTTATCTCACACAGAGATAGCGATTTATACTTCAATGTTTTTTGTAATTTAATTTGTTGCTGCTTCTAATACTTTAAAATGTTCTTATTATTTTTCCTCCTGCTTGTGTAATTCTTAATTTAATTGTATTTTCTTGTTATACATTCAATAAATATCTTTGTAGCTCAAAAATGAAATTTTTTTTTTGTAGCAAATAGGAGTGGCCATGGTATTACAAATACGTTCATATGTATACACACACACACACACAAAATAAAGAACAAAAATAATGTGGTTGCATAAATCTGCACACCCTTAAACTAATACTTTGTTGAATTACCCTTTGACTTTATGACAGCATTCAGGCTTTTTAGGTAGAAGTCTATCAGCATGGCACATCGTGACTTGGCAATTGTTGCCCACTCTTCCTTGCAGAAGCACTCCAAATCTGTCAGAGTGCGAGAGCATCTCCTGTGTACAGCCCCCTTCAGGTCACCCCACATATTTTCAATGGGATTCAGGTCTGGGCTCTGGCTGGGCCATTCCAAAACTTTGATCTTCTACTGGTGGAGCCATTCTTTTGTTGATTTGGAGGTATACTTTAGGTCGTGGTCGTGCTGAAAGGTGAAATTCATCTTCAGCTTTTTAGCAGAGGCCTGCAGGTTTTGTGCCAATATTGACTGATATTCGGAACTGTTCATAATTCCCTCCACCTTGCCTAAAGCCCCAATTCGAGCTTCAGAAAAACAGCCACAACGAATAATACTGCCTCAACCATGCTTCACTGTCGGTATGGTGTTCTATTGGTGATGTGCAGTGTTGGCTTTGCGCCAAACACCTTTTGGAATTATGGCCAAAAAGTTCAACCTTGGTCAGACCATGACACGTTTTCCCTACATGCTTTTGGCAGAATTGATGTAGGTCTATGCAAAACAAAAGCTTGGATGTTTTTCTTTGTTAGAAAAGGCTTCTGGAGGGCGCATGCGTACAGCTGACCATGGCGGACGTCTTCTAGCCAGGCTCCGCACCTCGTGAAGGAAACCCAGCATATATATAGCTAACAGCAGGCATTGGACCCCGCAAACGACAAGAGCAGTAGCTCGGATGCCCGGACACTCACCTATGGCCAGGGGGAGCGGCAGACGGGGTAAGCAAACCCAGGCACAGCGGTCGGTGGCAGACATGTTAATGGTGGCGCCAAATATGGCGGAGCTGGGTCTGCAGCAGAAGACACAGACACAGCCTGGCACATCTGCGCTTTCGCAGGACTGTCCTGTACTCCTTAGGGAGCAACGGAGCGGGTCTTCATCGCCGGCACCGGACGGTTTGATGGCAGAGGGCCCGGATCCGGACCTGGGCGCACAACAATCCTCTCCCTCTCATGTGGTACAATATCCTCTCCCGCCGGCGGCCATTACTTCTGTCCTGTCAGAGGAAGCCATTTTCTCCTGCATCTCTAGAGCCATGCAAGCTCAGATGGGAGAGATCAGCTCTAAAATTGCTGCAGTTCACCATGATCTTCACAAAGTGGGTGCTTATATGCAGGCCATAGAAACCAAATTGCTCTCCACAACGACAAGGGTTAACCAGAATACTATATTTCTGGAGGATCTGCAGGGTCAATTGGATATGGCAAATACTAGAATCGAGGACCTGGAGAATAGGTCTCGACGCTACAACTTCAGCACCAGAGGGGTCCCGGAATCTCATACGGATGTGCCAACGGTGGTTCGTATGCTACTTACTACTTTGATACCAGATATTTCGGAATCTCATATGGAAATTGATCGAGCCCACAGAGCACTGACGGTCATGAGGCGGGATGGACTTCCTAGAGATATTATAGTGAAACTCCACTATTATTCTGTTAAGGAGAAAGTGATGGAAAGAGCTCGGAAACTTCCGGTGATCACCATTTGTAACACCACGATCCAGATATTTGCAGATTTGGCCCCACAAACCATACAAAAAAGGCGGATACTACGTCCTGTTCTGCAGACCCTCAGCCATGACTAAGGACGAGGCTATCGTCTGAAACGCGTAGGCTACGCTTTCATTCATTTTTTCTTCTATCTACATCCACCTTACCCACTGGGGAATAAGACTCCCTGTTTTATGCTGTTCTTTCAATAAAATCGGAACTGGATTCCATTTTAACACATTCGTGCGCTGGATCTCAACTTCTTTCTTTCGTTACAATTTCATCAGCGTGTGCCGACACGAGGATCCGTGCGCATCAGGCATCTGCAATTCTTCTGCCTCAAGGTGAGCTGGAGGTTCCCTCCTATTTTACTTTCTTACTTGTTTTTTGTGTCTGTTGTTTTTGTTTTGTTTTCTACTCCCTTTCCCTCCCCTTTTTCCCTATTCTTGTCCTTCGTCTCTATGGACTGCTCTTAATAAGCGCATGTTCTATCTCCTGCTCTATGATGGCTACCACAGCGTCAACTAAAGCTTACAGTATACTTACTCACAATGTGCAGGGCCTTAATTCTCTGATCAAACGTCGAAAAGCCTTTCTGTATTATAAATCTACTCACGTTGATATACTTTTTTTTTTTACAGGAAACGCATTTCTCTACCTCCTCCGCTCCATCTTACTTTCATAGACATTACTCACAAAATTTTTTGGCTAGTGCCTCTACTAAGCACAGGGGGGTGGGCATATGGATGGCTCTGTCTGTTCCGTTCACTCCTCATAAGACGATCTCTGATCTAGATGGCAGGTACATCTTGGTCACAGGTATGTTACATGACTCTCCGATAACTTTTATTACCTATTACGCCCCTCATTCCAAACAACCGGCGTTCTTCCACCGAATGTGGCGTAAGCTCCAATCATCGATAGAGGGCCCGATAAGTATGGGGGGGATTTTAACATTGCTTTGGACGCATCCATGGATAAATCCCATGCATCCCAGGTGCGATACATTCCTCCTACGTCAACTAGCCTACAGGTAGCGTGCTTCTTTCACTCCGCTGATGTTATAGATGTTTGGCGCAATCCCACAGCAAAGGATTATACCTTTTTCTCCTCAGCTCATAATATCCACACGTGCATTGATCATGTTCTGCTTTCTACTAGTTTGCTCCCTAAAGTCACTGATGCTACAATTTTGGCTACCCCCTGGTCTGATCATGATCCGATCGTGGTTAGTTTGTCTGATTTTTGTGGGAGGCCTCTCATCTTGGAGATTGAATGAGTCGTTATTGTCGGATCAGGAGATAGTCAAAGAAATACAACAGGAATTGAACACCTTTTTCTTACTTAATAAGACGCAGGACACTTCGGTGATATCCAATTGGGCGGCTCATAAGGCCGTGATTAGGGGAAAGATCATTCAGATAGCCTCGCAAAATAAGAAACGTTCTAAAGAGTTAGCATCAAAGGAAAGAAAGTTTGCGGCCTTTTCTAGCCTATTTAAAACAGATCCATCGGCCGCTATAAAAGTTCAACTTGCGGAAGCTCGAACTGAACTGAATTTGTGTCTGACAAGTTGGGCGGAAAAAAGTCTTCGATGGTCACAACACAAGTTTTTTTCACAGGGGGACAAAGCGGGGACTTTACTTTAAAGGCGCCTCACGCCTAGATTTGCCGCTTCAACACCGCCGAAATTACGCTTGGCAGATGGGACTCTCTCACAGAATCCCACTAAGGTTTTGAAAGCCTTTTATGATTTTTATACAACATTGTACTCGGCACCATCTCGGTTTGATATTAATAAAGCTGAAGCCCTTCTTGAAACCGCTATCCCTACTAAACGTTCTCAAGGGGCTAGAGAGGTGTTGGATGCTGAATTTAGTTTGGATGAAGTGCTGGATGTTGTTAAAAATCTGAAGGCCCACAAGGCCCTTGGACCGGATGGGTTTTCTTCAGGCTACTAAAAACAATTTAGGGAGATCCTGGCCCCACATATGGTAGAACTGTTTAATGCAATAGTTTGCCTCCTTTTTCAAATTTGGCTTACATACATCTTATTCCCAAACCTCATAAGGATCATACAGATCAGGCCAATTATCGTCCAATATCCCTTCTTAATGTGGATTTTAAGATTATGACTAAAATTTTGGTGGTCAGATTGAATTCCTTCCTTCCCTCCTATATTCACAAGGATTAAGCGGGTTTTATCCCCTTTCGCCAGGCGGAGGATCAGACGAGACGGGCTGTAGATATTATCTCAGCAGTCCGCTCGGGATGGGATGGTACTTCTGGACGTCAAAGTATGTTATTAAGCCTTGACCTTCAGAAAGCCTTTGATTCGCTATCCTGGGAATATTTGTCTATTCTTAAGATCTTATATCGCCTACCTACAGCCATACCCAAAGAGGCATAATTTATAAACTGCTTTGTATTTTAAAAAGCATTAAAGAATACCACATAGTGCAGTGAGTTTTTAAACAGGCTGTTTGTTACCACCAGTTACCATTCATTTACCCATACATGTTGCTGTCCCTTTGACATTACTAATGCTAGCTTGGCGTTAAAGATCTTGATAGGGGTTGTATACAGTCCTAGAAGACATCAAAGTATAAGACACTAGTTTTCAGGGCAATCGTGGCACTTGCGATTTGCGTCAAATTTATTCGAACCATTTAGAAACGGACGCCTGATTCGGACCTGAAACAGAATTCGGGAGATTCGCTCATCTCAAATAATTTGATTTGAACTATAATAATCTGAAAAAATCTCCAGACATCTAGTAGCTTTAACTTGTAATATTATATCTTTCAAGAAGGGAATCCAGGCCCCTCTTGTGGCAGTGAGTGCCATAGTCTGCTCCTACAGTAAAGAAAGATATACCATAAACTTCTGAGAGATGCGGGTCCCAGCTCTGGATGGCGCATCGACATGGATGTTGCTGGAAGGTGGGTTCAGCCTGGTTTAGAGTCCGTAGAGCTGAGTCTTAGTCTGGATGTGGTACGCATCAGACGCTACCTCCAGCAGTGATTTAGGCCCCAGTGTAACTGGCTGGGCCTACATTCAGCCACCGATGCCTGAGAGGAAGGAAGGAGTATTACTAGAAGCATGCCTGAAAGCCAGCTTTGTAGCAGCATCTAAGAAACCTTGCTGTCTAAAGATACAGAATGTAGGAGGGAACCTCCAGCTCACCTTAAGGCAAAAAATGTCCAATGCCTGCTGCGCCAGGATCCTCGTGTCGGCACACGTTAGTAGAGACACAGCAAGAAGATGGGTGTGATCCAGCGCAAAAGAAGAATCGTTCCAGGTATATTAAAATGGAAGCTTTTTCCGATTTTATTGAAAAATGCAAGTAAAAAAAGACCGGGAGAGCTTGCTCCTACGGAAGAAAGGTGGATATATGGAGAGAAGATAGGTGTGTGAAGCCTACGCGTTTCTGACGATCTCCTCGTCCTTAACTTACCGTAGGCACATCGCGGGTTTCCACGCTGTGGTTTTTACGTGTCCAGAGCTTGACAGATGATACGAGCCGATGTAGAACTAGTCACATGTCTGCGTTCCATCTCAATTTTCCTGAACCGCAATCTATTACACCTGTATTAAACCGGATATAAGCCCTAACCCCAACTATCAGACCATTCATTCTCAGCCATGATTAAGGACGAGGAGATCGTCAGAAACGCGTAGGCTTCACACACCTATCTTCTCTCCATATATCCACCTTTCTTCCGTAGGAGCAAGCTCTCCCGGTCTTTTTTTACTTGCATTTTTCAATAAAATCGGAACAAGCTTCCATTTTAATATACCTGGAACGATTCTTCTTTTGCGCTGGATCACACCCATCTTCTTGCTGTGTCTAAAGATACAGTCATCTCTGAAGGAGAGGTATTTGTGGGCCTGAGAGGCTTTGTTGGGAAACACCTGGACACGTCCTCCCCAGCATCAGAATGAAGTAGCTTACCTGCTATTGCCACTATTAGCAAAGATTTAGAAGCTAGATTATATAGTGGATCTATAGAAATTAAATAGATATCAAGCCAGAAGGTATTGCTGAAAGGAAGAAAGATTGGAATCCTACTTTAAAGACCTAGCACCTGCTTGTCTACCTAAGTACTGATTAACTACTACTACCTCCATTATTGTGCAAGGACTGTTTATCGTTATCTGCAAGTTACAAGTAAACCGTCAGTTATTTGCACAAAGAACTGTTGTCTCTGATTCATCTGCACGCTACATCAAGGGCACCCCAACCTCCACCAGCCAGAGATACACTACACAGGGTGTGTCCCAGGGAAACAGCTAGCACCATCATCCACAATAGTGCAGCCCCCCTTTCACTGTACCAGCCCAGGAGGAGTGGTGGGGGGGGAAAGGTCGTGTTACATTTATCAACCGGCTACAATGTTGACACTAAAGAGGCCAGATACTACAATTACCATCCTCTCCAGCACAGCGCACATTACCCGCAAGGGTTGGCGTCACGAACTACATTTTAAATCTGCTGTGTGTTGGTGCTGAGCTCGGTCCTGGGGTGCTACACTATGTCCCCCGATCTGCCTGGTGAGGACACAGCCAGCTACATCCAGGTGGAGAATGAATGAAGAGTTCGGCCTGCATGTCTGCAGCTCTCTATTCCCAACCTATGGAAGGTATGAAAAATTTAAAGCACCACACACATGAATGGCCACCTTTTCATTCATTTTTCAAATTCCAAAATAATTTTATATTCAAATTCAGTAAGAATTTTATAATTGAATTTTATAGTGGCATGGGATACAGCAGGCCCAGTATTTAGCCGGTCTTCTGAGGGCAGTACCGCTTGTACTGTACCCATTTTTTTTACAACTCTGTAGAGCATACTCAGATATACCAATACATACAAATAAAAAACAAACAAAAATTATTCCAGCATTTGAAAGCATAGCAAATAAGTAACCTGGCAAATAAATATATCAATCATCTGCTTATCTGATGGAATTCTCAGCAGGGGGTAAAACACACTATTTACTGTACTCCTGCAGCTACTATGCAGATAAAATGAGATAAACTAAAGTAATAGAGGTCATGCGTAAATAAATGACATGGATACCAGGGATTTTACTGTGTTGCAAAAATTTCAGTACTTAAAAATGAAACAGACCTGGTTGCACAATGACATCACTGCCTGTAAAAGATTGAGATATTGGACCTCATGTATTAAAACGGTTCTAAGAAAAGCTGACAGCTCCATGCTAACCAATCAAAACACTTCATATATTTTCAAAACTATGTTGTATAGATTAAAGCTAGAATCTGATTAGTTGCAATGCCTATCTGGAGCCTTTCTCCCAGGGCCGGCATTGGCACCCGGCAAACCTGGGCAAGTGCCAGGGACCACTGTGCCTGGGGGAACCCAATATGTGGTTGGATCTGGCCGGTCCTCACGAACCGGTTGTTAAAATTACAGCCGGGTCTCCTGCACTCGATTGTATCCATGTACATAGGACACGGATACAACGGAGTAGTCTAGCACTGGCAAAGCATGGGAACTATCAGTAAGGCAATCGGCATGACGTCATTGCTGCTTCTGCGTCGTTCTGCTGAAGCAGCCTGGTCAGAAGAGACCAGGTCTGCATTGCTAGAGAACGGCGTGTCAATGGGGACAGGTGAGTAACTAAGTAACTTTTTTTATTTTCTGTGTGAGTGGTGCTAACTACGGAGGGCTTTTGAGGGCACTATATACAGGGGGCTTTATGAGTGGTACTATATGCAGGGGGTTTTATGAGGGGTACTATCTACAGGGGGTTCTATGAGGGGCACTATCGACAGGGGGCACTATCTACAGGAGTTGCTATGAGGGCACAATCTACAGAGGGCATTGAGTGTCACTATCTACAGATGGCACTGAGTGTATGGTGCTTTACATTGTTTGACAAAATTGTATTCAGAGGCACAGTGTATGGTACTTTTATATTCTATGGCGCAGTCTATGGTACTATCATAAACAGGGGCACAGCGTATGGTACTATTATATTTAGTAGCATAGTGTGTGGCACCATGAGAATTTTATCTTAGTTTATAGGTGCGGAAATGTTGGAAAAGTGAGGAGCCAAAGACATCTAATTGGCAAACTCTGCAGAAATGGGTAATGGCCGGGGGAAGTCGTCATGGAGGTCTGAAGCGGATGGAGAAGAAAAGAGAAAAAGAACGACTAGAATCTGAGATGTCATCTGTGAGCTACTAAATGCAAATGTTTATTCTCCCTATGACTGATGAGTACTGCATTCACTGTATGATCTGCAGCGAGATGATGGGTGATATTCTTTTTTCTGAAACAGCAACTCCCAGCATATCCTTACCATTGTTCAGGCCATACTTGTGCTGTAGTTTAACGCCGTACAAACTTATGTAGCAGGGGTTAAACTGAATTTGCTAATTATCTGTGTATGGAGCTGTATTTGTGCTGGTATTACATATAAGTACTGTGCTTTGTTCTGGTGCTGTATTTCTAATGTGAGATTTGCTCTGGTGCTGTATAGATGTACTGAGCTTCGTTTTGGTGCTGCATTTTTGTACTGAGCTTGGTCCTCGTGTAGTATATATTTACTGAGCTTGGTTCTGGTGCTGCTTTTATAATATGAGCTTGGTTCTGGTAATGTATTTATTTACTGAGCGAAAATTTCAGGCAGACAATCCGCAGCTTAAGGCCCCATGCACACGAACGTGTTTTTGCGGCCGCAATTCCCCCGAAAATCCACGGGAGAATTGCAGCCCCATTCTTTTCTATGGGGCCATGCACACGACCTGAGTTTTTGCGGTCTTTGCACGGTCTGGGCTCATTGAAAACAATGGCGGCGGCCATGTGCATGTCCCGCGATTTGCGGGCGGCCTGCGGCTGACAGTCCGCAGCCGGCCGACCTGAAAATCACGGCCGTGCACACGGCTACGGTCGTGTGCATGAGGCCTAAGACTGTTGCAGGCGAGTGGATGAGATTTAAGAAATCTCATCCATATGCTGCTGAATATTTTTCCACACAGAAACCAGGTGAAATCTTCAGTAATATCGACAATACATGCAGTATTTACATGCGTGTTACACACCTCAAAAAGGGCCCACTGAAACTCTGTCGCTCAAGGGCCCACATAAGCCTGTGGCCGTCCCTGCTTCCTCCCCCTTATGTTTCCGACACCATACAGCAGGGGCGTAGCTAGGGGGGGGGGGCAAGCGGGGCATCTGCGCTGCGTTCAACCCCCTGGAGACCTGCGCAGAAAAGAGCAGGTCTCCATGGCTGCCGGACGGCGTGGGAGCGGGAGTAAGGTGAGTTTGAAATTATTATTATTTTTTTTAAATTGCAATAGAAGTGTGGCTGTATCTGCGGGGCGGGGGGACTTTGTCTACACGGGGGACTTTATCTACGGGGGGTGTCTATCTACAGGGGGACTATATCTACAGGGCTGGGCTATATACAGGGGTACTATATCTACAGGGGGGCTATCTACAGGGGGACTATATCTACAGGGCTGGGCTATATACAGGGGGACTATATCTACAGGGCTGGGCTATATACAGGGTGACTATATCTGCTGGGCTATATACAGGGGGACTATATCTACAGGGGGACTATATCTACAGGGGGACTATATCTAAAGGGGGGCTATATACTGGAGTGGGCTGTCTATAGAGCACCATATACAGGGGTGGGCTATATAGTATATAGCCCCCTGTAGATATAGCCCACCCCTGTATATGGTTCGCCATAGATAGCCCACCCCAGTATATAGCCCCCCTGTAGAGCTAGTCGCCCTGTATATAGCCCAGCCCTGTAGATATAGCCCCCTGTAGATATATTCCCCCTGTATATAGCCCACCCCTGTAGATATAGCCCACCCCTGTATATAGCCCCCCTCTGTAGATATAGCCCCCCTGTGTATAAACCACCCCTGTAGATATAGCCCCCCTGTGTTTAGCCCACCCCTGTATATAGCCCCCCTCTGTAGATATAGCCCCCCTGTATATAGCCCACCCCTGTAGATATAGCCCAGCCCTGTGTATAGCCCAGCCCTGTAGATATAGCCCAGCCCTGTAGATATAGCCCAGCCCTGTAGATATAGCCCAGCCCTGTAGATATGGTCCCCCTGTAGATACGGTCGCCCTGTAGATAGCCCACCCCTGTAGATATAGTCCCCCTGTAGATATAGTCCTCCTGTAGATATAGCCCACCCCTGTATATAGTCCCCCTGTAGATATAGCCCACCCCTGTATATAGTATCCCACAAATAGCTCCCCCTATAGTGCTCCACAGAAAGCCCACCCCTATATATAGCCCCCTTGTACATATGGTCCACCCCTGTATATAGTGCTCCACAGATAGCCCACCCTTGTATATAGTATATACAGGGGTGGGCTATCTGTGGAGTACTATATACAGGGGTGGACTATCTAGTGGAGCACTATATACAGGGGTGGACTATATGTACAAGGGGGGGCTATATACAGGGGTGGGCTATCTGTGAAACACTATATACAGGGGTGGACTATATGTGGAGCACTATATACAGGGGTGGGCTATATCTACAGGGGGGCTACATACATGGTTGGGCTATCTGTAGAGCTCTACATACAGGGGTGGGCTATAGCTACAGGGGGCTATATACAGGGGTGGGCTATCTGTAGAGCACTATAGGGGGAGTTATTTGTGGGACACTATATACAGGGGTGGTCTATATGGGGGCACTATCTACAGGGGCTCTATTGCAGGCACTATTTACAGGGGGCACAGTGTGTTGTGTGTGTGTGTGTGTGTGTGTGACAGTGTATGGTGCTATTATAATTAGAGGTGCAGTGTGTGGCGCTATTATATTTAGGGGTGTAGTGTGTGGTATAATGAGAACTTTATCTTTATTTATAGGTGCAGAAATGTTGGAAAAGTGAGAAGCTGAAGACATATGAGCGGCAAACTGCAGAAATGGACCGGGAGAAGTCGTCATAGAGGTCTGGACCAAATGGAGAAAAAGAACTAGAATCTGAGACGTCACTGGTGAGTCACTTAATGTAAATGTTTATTCTGCCTCTAATCAGCACTGTAGTCACTGTATGATCTGCAGCGAGATGATGGGTGGTATGATTATGATAGGATTTATTTTTTGTTAAACGGCATCTACCAGCATATCCTTACCATTGTTCGGGCTATGCTGGGAGCTGTAGGTTTACGCCGTACAAACCTATACGGCAGGGGTTGCACTAAATTGAGCTATATTTGTGCTGGTGTTGTATATATGTACTGAGCTTGGTTCTGGGGCTGTATATATGTAATGAGCTTGGTTCTGGTGTTGTGTATAGAACCATATTGCTTGTGAAATGTACAAATAATTTTATGCTCACGTTACATAAAAAGAAATGACACGTCGATTGGTAGAGAAAACAAACACGGCAAGGGGGAAGGAGATGTCGGGAAAGAGGTTGGGGGGGGGGGGTGCCAAACTGAATCTTTGCCCCGGGTGCTGGAGAACCTAGCTACGCTTCTGCCATACAGTAAAAACAACATAAATGTAGTTACAACCTTATACTCCATGCAATTAAACCTAATGGCTATCTTCTCCTGTAACATTGGTGGGAGTGCTGGTAACAATCACTAATATGCAGTACCAATTGAAAGATGAAAACTTTTCTGTCATTAAATTGCAACATCCACAGGCTGAAAATCTAATACTTATGTAACTTTGGGAACAGGGTTTAAAAGTGTAACCTGTCAAATGTTTTGATCGGTGGGGGTCCAGGTCCTGAAACTCCCACCAATCTCTAAAACAAATCTCTGTGTAGCGTCCATGGCCGTGGGCAGTCGTGTTTACTCACCTCCCGACGCCTGCAGCCATGGATCTGTGAGCGCTGGTCCCCATCTCCTTCCTAGGAGACGCCAGCGCTCACTTCCGCTCCGTTCGGCTGTGTCCCGTAGGGTGCGTGCGCACGCTCGTGCCCGGCCTTAAAGGGCCAGCACGCACAAATAGGAGGAAGTCATCATCATCAACTACCACGATTTCCTGGTCTATAAGAAGGCCCCTGGCCTTCTAATCCTTGCCTGAGCGTTGTTAGTTTTCCCAGTCTGTCTTGCAAATGGTCTCTTAGTGTTTCCCGTTCCTGTTGTTACCCGTGCCTTGCTCCCCGTTCCTGTTTCCCGTGCTGTGCCTTAGTATCAAGTCGTGCCACGTCCTGTGTCATATGCCACGTCCGGAGGAATCTGCTACGTCCTCTGTCATCTGCCATGTCCAGAGGAATCCGCCACGTCCTGTGTCATCTGCCACATCCGGAGGAATCCGCCATGTCTGGTGTCTTCTGCCATGTCCTGAGGAATCCGCCACGTCCCGTGTCATCTGCCACGTCCGGAGGAATCCGCCACGTCATGTGTCATCTGCCACATCCGGAGGAATCCGCCACGTCTGGCGCAACTTGCGGCTCCTCCTGTGTCATCCGCCACGTTTGGCGCTATCTGCTGCAACCATCTCCATCTGTGCAAGAGCTGCGGCCACCGTCTGGACTATACAGGTACTCTTGTGCGGAACATTGTATTTCTGGGGTGTCCTGTTGTTTGGCCAGCTGCCTCCCCGCTATGGCGGTAAGGCCTAATGGGTCCACTAACCCGCTTCGTGACACTCTGAAAGGCTAAGCGCTGTGCCCCTTTGATCGCTTGTGAACGACTTTGCTCGGCGGTTTTCTTTGGTATGACATGTTAGAAGTTTTTCCAAACTACAGTTTCCTTGGTCAGCATTTAATTTTATGCATATGGCATTCCCCTACAAGTTTTATATATGACCACCCCCCCCCCCCACCTTGGAGTCTGAATCCAGTGCAGATCCTCAGCGTTGAGAAAGGTTTCAGATTAAATGTAAACATCGCAAATCTATCACTGTTTTTGATAACTATAATAGAGAAATACATTTTGTTCTGGACTTAAATATATCCATGTGGATAACTTTAAAGAGGCTCTGTCACAAGATTATCAAATCCCTATCTCCTATTGCATGTGATCGGCGCTGCAATGTAGATAACAGTAACGTTTGTTGTTTTTTTTAAATGATCATTTTTGGCCAAGTTATGAGCAATTTTATATAAATGCAAATGAGCCTTTCTAATGGACAACTGGGCGTGTTTTCTCTTATTTCCAACTGGGCATGTATTGTGTTTGTAACATCTGGGCGTGTCACTTCTTGGGATGTTTTTGGAGCAGTTTTTGATTAACTCCATTGAAAAACAGCTCCAATAACAGCCGTAAAATACGCTGTGAAAAACGTGAGTTGCTACAAAAACGTCTGAAAATCAGGAGCGGTTTTTGGTCACTGCGTGTGAACATACCCTCATACTCTTTATAATGAGATTTTTTTTCATTCTTTAAGCCCCATGCACACAAACTTATTTTTTTCCTCCAGTAAATACTGGCATAAATACGGGTAAGTTGTCACCAGTATTCCACCTGTATTTATGGACCAGTTTTCTCTGCACTAATCGACAGCCCCTTCTCTCTAGCAGTGCTAGATAGAGAGAAGGGGCAGCCCTTTCGGGCAGAGTTTCCGCAGCGATTGAATGTAAAAGAAATTCATACGTACCCCGGGCGTTGTCTTGGTGAAACGTCCCTCTTTTGACATCCAGTCCGACCTCCCTGGATGACACGGCAGTCCATGTGATCGCTGCAGCCTGTGATTGGCTGCAGCAGTCACATGGGATGAAACGTCATCCCGGGAGGCAGGACTGGAGGAAGAAGCAGGGAGTTCTGGGTAAGTTAACTTTTAATACTATTAACTCCAGCGGTAGTCACTGTCCCGGGTGCTGAAAGAGTTACTGCTGATCAGTTAACTCTTTCAGCACCCTGGACAGTGACTATCCCCTGACGTCGCCTAGCAACTTTCCCATAATTACGGGTGCACACACGTAGCCACCCGTAAATTACGGGAGCCCCATAGACTTCTATGGGCCTGCCCGTGCCGTTATTACGGCCTAAAATAGGACATGTTCCATGTTTTTCAACTGCTCATGTACCTTTCCGTAAGCAAACGGGAAGGTACCCGTGGCTCATAGAAGTCTACGGCCCGTAATTACGGGCGTTTTTACGTTCGTGTGCATGGGGCCTTAAACGTTTATTTAGTAAGGCAATAACGACAAAACCTCAGCAAATTCATTATGCCATATTCTTTCTTTTACACTATTACTTAAGTGAAGT
Organism: Rhinoderma darwinii; assembly: GCF_050947455.1. Lineage (NCBI taxonomy): Eukaryota > Metazoa > Chordata > Amphibia > Anura > Rhinodermatidae > Rhinoderma > Rhinoderma darwinii. Next base: position 227,222,422 of record NC_134690.1, on the reverse strand, counting down.
CCCAAAGGGGAAATGTCACAAGCAACCGTTTTGTTAGCACAAGATTCTGAAACCCTAGTACCTTTCTTTAAAGGGAATGTGTTGCCAGAAAAACATGTTGTTTTTTTTTTAATTAAACATTTAGTGTGTAGGTGATTAAACATTGTTCAAATTTTTTTTATTTTTTTCACGAGTCAGGAAATATTATAAATTAGATTCTAATTTATAATATTTCCCATTGCTGGTCACTAGATTGAGCTATTCCCAAAATTGCAGCATTGCAAAATTGGGTAAAAAGCCCTCGCTCTAGTGAGCTCTCAGCATCCCCCCCTCCTTTATCCTGGCTAGTGCCGGGATAAACGAGGGGTTTGAACGGTCTATCCTCCTACACTGTGTGTCGCCATTTTTTGAGCTAACACACAGTGTAGTAGGTTTACATACAGTAGTAAACGTAAACAAACACGAACATACATTGAAATCTTTTACCTGCTCCTGCCGCCGCGGCTCCCTCCGGCCCGTCCGCTCCGTCTGCTGCCGCTGGTCCAAGTGCACAAGTCCGGAAGCCGCGACCGGAAGTAGTAATCTTACTGTCCGGCCGCGACTTCCGGTCCACAGGAAAATGGCGCCGGACGGCGCCAATTTCAAATTGGACTGTGTGGGAGCGGCGCATGCGCAGTTCCCACACAGACGGCGTACACAGAAGTGGATGGGACGGGAGCCGTTCGCAGTCCCTATGGGACTGTGGCTGCCGTATTCCATGTCTGTATGTGTCGTTAATCGACACATACAGAAATGGAACAAAAAATGGCAGCCCCCATAGGGAAGAAAAAGTGTAAAAATAAGAAAAAGTAAAACACAAACACACAAATAAATATAAACGTTTTTAATAAAGAACTAACATCTTTAACATATGAAAAAAAAAATTGTGATGACACTGTTCCTTTAAGTTAATATTTGAACTGCCTGGCTCTTCTATATTAACTGCACCTTTACCCAAGCTGTCCCCAGCAGAAGCTCTAGCAAAGGCAGCAGCCATACATTTTACTAGCTATTGATAAACAGAAGAGTTCACATCAGTCACATCAAGTGTTTCTTATCTCTCCCTCCTGACATCTAGGGTCTGACATTCCTACGCTGTTGACCTCAAACACCGCTCTGCTGCTTGACTGCCGATTTCTCTATTCTTGTCTCCTGTTGTCATTTGTGGTGCCCAAACCTTTTCCCGCATTGAATTGCCTGCGACATGTCTGATCTCCTCATCAGCATCTTCTCCCTGCTGCCAGTGGATATCTCCGCTAAATGATCTGTCAGAGGAGGCCACCGGTCTCTGACGTTGGGACGCTCCGATCTTCCTCCAACGTCACTGAGCCACACTCCGCCTCCTCTTGATTCGAGCAGGTGGAAAATAAGCTCTTCTAGCCTTCCTTTGCTTCCTCAGACACCTCCACCTCTTCAGTTGACGTGGTTCCTCTTTCTTCTTGCACACTTCCTCTGCCTCCATTGACTGAACCACCGCTCTGTCGTCCTCTTCTTCTTCCCAGGTCGGCAAGATAATTTTAGTAGCTTCAGCCAGTCAGCTCCTTAACCGCTCTAGTCCACCTTCACTTTCTGCCCTTATAATAAATTTTCTTAGCAACTACTCCATAATTGGTCGATGCTTAAAGGGAACCTGTCACCAGCATTTCACCTATTGACTGTTACTTATCCCTCGCTGGCCACTGCTATCAAAAGTTCATTACAGTTATCCCCTCTCCTAAACTCCTCCTCTGACTGTAAATAACAGTCTGCAAACATTTTGCGCCTTTTATCGTAATAATCCGGTGTCCCGTTGTACGCACACACCAGAACAGTGTACAAGCGTGGGATTTTGTGTGCTGGGGAAAGGCGAGGAGCTGTCAATCAAAAGGAGGAGGGGTTACCTCAGAAAGACTTAAGGAATGAAGATATGACGCTTTTCTGCTCATTAGCATATGGTGCAGGAACACTAAAAAATGAATACTAAAGCTACAGAGCCGACGAAGAAGACAATTATAGGTTATATAGAAATGATTTTTCACCCACTACCACCAGGTATTGATGGTTTAATAGGTGAAATGCTGGTGACAGGTTCCCTTTAAACCTGATGGAAAGAACGAACAGCACAGGTTCTGTGCTTTCCAGCTTCTTGTCAAAATTAGACATCTCTAAGGTAACGACGGGGTCTTCTATGGTTTCAGTTCCAGCCAAATGAGCTAAACAAGCCAATTCATAAGGAACTCCCTAGTTTTGAGCTCCAGGAGAATCTTCTACAATTAGCTTGTGCCGAATGCTGCACAGTTAACCTATGGTTAAGAAAACAAACCAATATCATTGTTTAATGTTAAATATATTGAACAGTACCACCTTATCATTAATAAATAATTTAAAACAACCGAAAACCAAGACATGATCCTGCAATAATTCTATGTTCTCTTACTTGCTTAACCCCTTAACGACCGGTGTATAGTGTTTTCACATCGGTCGTTCAGGGTAGTTCTTCTGAAGTGTCGGATTTTCACGTCGGCACTTCAGAAGAACTTTCCCCGCATCGTGCGGCGTGCTGCTGAAGACCGGGCTGCTGGTAACAGCCTCGGGCTTCAGGGCAACGATCGGAGACCACTAGCAGAGGTCTCCGATCGTATTTAACCCCTCAGATGCGGCACTCAATAGCAGGTGCCGCATCTGAGTGGTTTGGGAGGGAGGGGGCTGCATCGGAGCGGTTTTCGCGGGGATCTCCTGAAGACCGGGCTGTTAGCAACAGCCTCGGGCTTTAGGGTAACGATCGGAGACCACTAGTAGTGTCAGGTCCGTATTTCATGGTATCTTCCTTTCCCCTGTTATTTCACACCGAATAACCACCTCTGTAAATTGAAAGCTGAAGGCATGCCTGGAAAGAAGTACACCCCACAGACAAATGTTGGTAGACATCTTTCCCTCAGTCCAGCAGGAAGCGAACTGACTTTATTCAGAATAAAGAAACACAGGAAAAGACACATGCCTCCTCCCTAGGGATGTGGGAGTGCCCAAGCCCCCACCGGCTTCTCAGCTGCAAGTTCTCAGACTCACTCTTCTTGCATTCCAGGGGGCGGTGTCTTCCATAGGTGTGACCGACATTAACAAAGAACTTATTATATATCAGTATATTACACAAATAACTGAAATGTATATACATATGTGTGAGGATAATATTTTTCAAACAATATACATGGTAATGATCCCTGACAGTAGTGGTCTCCGATCGTAATTTAACCCCTCAGATGCGGCACCCAATAGCAAGTGCCGCATCTGAGTGTTTTGGGAGGGAGGGGACCGCATCGGAGCGGTTTTCGCGGGGATCTCCTGAAGTCCGGGCTGCTGGTAACAGCCTCGGGCTTCAGGGCAACGATCGGAGACCACTAGCAGTGGTCTCCGATCAGTTTTAACACCCCAGATGCGGCGCTCAATAGCAAGCGCCACATCTGTGTGTTTTGGGAGGGAGCGGGCAACATCGGAGCGGTTTTCCCGGTCATCGGGTAATCTGCTTCTGAAGCCAAGGCTGTTAGCAACAGCCTTGGCTTCAGAGTGATGATCAGAGACCAATAACAGTTGTCTCCGTTGAAGTGATCACTGTGAGAACCATTCACAGTGATCACAAAATGAAAAACAGTGTTTCTCCTACCTGTCTCTCCTCACACTTGTTACTTTGTATGAGAAGAGACAAAGAAAGAATTTTACTGTGACACTAAATTACAAAAAATCGAATATATAAACGTTATATAAACATCAATTGTATACCTAGGCTAGGGTTATCCTTAGGGCACGTTCACACAGTTTTTCCGCTGCAAATGTTGGTGCAATTACGCGACGAATCTGCACCAACATTTGCATATTTGACAGGTAATTTAGACGTTGCAGAAAACACAGCGGACTTGCCACATATTTCAGTTTTTGCATTGCAAAGGCTGAAATACGCAATGAAATTCCGCTTCTTCTCCGCAACAGTGCATGCTGCGGACAGAAAATTCTGCACCGCAGACTATCGTCCGCAGCGGAGTTTTCCGCAACGTCTGCACAAACTTTTCTAAAGATGTATGGAAACAAATGTAAAAAACGGCCGCTGGAGAATTCCACTGCGGACTGTCCGCAGCGGAATTCCACAGCAATTCTGCCACGTGTGAACGTGCCCTTAGGATTAGTCTAGGGTTATTCTAGGTTCTATTCTAGAGTTAGTCTAGGGTTAGCCTAGGGTTTTTGTGTAGCGTACGTGTGTAACATCTGTGTGTAAATTGTAATTACAAACACATACAACAAAGACTGTAACCAGACGCACACGCAGACAAATTATATTATCTCTTCTTTACTAGTTTTTTTCACAGACAAAAATACACGGACGTAACAAAAGCACGCTTCACAAAAAACTGATGTCGAACAAACACGTAGACTATAAAACTTTTTTTTTTTTTGCACCAAAAAAATACAAATTTTTTTTGTGAAAAAATAAAAAAAAAGTTAAAAAAATATATGTAAAAAAAAAAAAAGTTTTATAGTCTACGTGTTTGTTCGACATCAGTTTTTTTTGAAGCGTGCTTTTGTTACGTCCGTGTATTTTTGTCTGTATAAAAAACTAGTAAAGAAAAGATAATATAATTTGTCTGCGTGTGCGTCTGGTTACAGTCTTTGTTGTATGTGTTTGTAATTACAATGGCGCATAGAAGGTTCATGGTGGAAGAGGCATACGCCATGTTAATTTCTGACTCTGATGAAAGCGATACAGAAAACGTGTCCGAGGTAGAAATGTTGTCTACCAGTGATAGCGACGACAGTGATACGCTTTCTGCAATTCAAGTGTCGCTGCAGAGTCCACAAGCACAGGGCATGTCGCAGAAGTACCACAAAACACGGCCCACTCTATTCCCCCAGAATATATTGAGTGGGAACCCACAAAGTAATTTTCCCCTAATATCCCAGAATTTATTGCCACACCAGGGATAAATATTAATGTGGAAAATTTTACAGCCCTCGATTTTTTTTAAATATTCATTACAGATGAACTATTGGAGCTGGTTGTTAACCAAACCAATCTGTATGCTCGCCAATTCTTTGCTGAAAAGCCAACGTCCTCCTATGCAAAGCAGTGGCACCCCACAAATACTGGTGAACTTAAAACATTTTTGGGGCTCACCCTCAACATGGGGCTAGTGAAAAAGCCCTTAATCCGGTCATATTGGGCAACAAGCCCTACACATGCCACACCTGTTTTTCCAGCCGTTATGACCAGAAGCAGATATGAAGTGCTAATGCGCTTCCTTCATTTTAACAACAATCATCATTACAGATGAACCTATTGGAGCTGGTTGTTAACCAAACCAAACTGTATGCTCGCCAATTCTTTGCTGAAAAGCCAACGTCCTCCTATGCAAAGCAGTGGCACCCCACAAATACTGGCGAACTTAAAACATTTTTGGGGCTCACCCTCAACATGGGGCTAGTGAAAAAGCCCTTAATCCCGTCATATTGGGCAACAAACCCTACACATGCCACACCTGTTTTTCCAGCCATTATGACCAGAAGCAGATATGAAGTGCTAATGCGCTTCCTTCATTTTAACAACAATCACCAGGCCCCCCCCCCCCCCGCCCATAGTGATCCAGACCGTGACCGCCTGTATAAAATAAGGCCCCTGTTAAAATTTTGGAGGAGTCATTTATGCCGATGTACAACCCCGGAAAAAACCCAGCGGTGGATGAATCGTTGATGAGTTACAAAGGCAGGCTCTCATTCCGCCAGTACACCCCTTAAAGAGAGCAATATATGGGGTTAAAATCTACAAACTCTGTGAGAGCGGTACAGGCTACACATCTGCCTTTAGAATTTATGAAGGCAAAGACCGTGGTATTACCCACATTATTAACTCATTTACTTTCACACTGTTTTTGTAGGGAGAACCAAAAGGGAGGGTTGCTTATTGGATAATGTTTCACTGTAAAAATGCAGCAATGCTGTATTTTCTGGAAAAAAAATATTTTTTATTTCTTTCCACCTATTAAAAATACTCACTATACCCCTAGATGAATATTAGCATGACATTTATACACCGCGTCCCAAATTATTATGCAAATGTTTTTTTTCGCTGATTTTCCTAAATAGTCGATGCAAATGACAGTCAGTATAATCTTCAAGCCATCAACCGTTGGAATATAATGCAAATTTTATTGAACAAATCTCCTAATGATAACAGATTTTTTTTGAGAAGTAAAAAACTCAAAATGCACTGTTTCAAATTATTATGCACAACAGAGATCAAAACATTTTAAAGGTTGCAAACAGAACTAAAATGTGAATTTGTTGAATTTCCAGCATCAGGTGGTCATATTTACAGAAATCAAAAGCTCTTTCAATAAAAAAAAAACTTAACAGGCCAAGTTACATGTTAACATAGGACCCCTTCTTTGATATCACCTTCACAATTCTTGCATCCATTGAATTTGTGAGTATTTAGACAGTTCCTGCTTGAATATCTTTGCAGGATGTCAGAATAGCCTCCCAGAGCTTCTGTTTTGATGTGAACTGCCTCCCACCCTCATAGATATTTTGCTTGAGGATGCTCCAAAGGTTCTCAATAGGACTGAGGTCAGGGGAACATGGGGGCCACACCATGAGTTTCTCTCCTTTAATGCACATAGCAGCCAATGACACAAAGGTATTCTTTGCAGCATGAGATGGTGCATTGTCATGCATGAAGATAATTTTGCTACGGAAGGCACGGTTCCTCTTTTTGTACCACGGAAGAAACACGGTTTGAAAATTAGTCTTCATGTATTTCTGAGCCTATTGCAACCGTTTCTGCTTGTATTGTTTAGGGGTGGCCGAATAATAGCTTTATGCACACTTGCAAACCTCTGGAGGATCCTAAACGTTGAGGTTCGCGGGACTCCAGAGGCACCAGCGGCTTCAAATACCTGTTTGCTGCTTTGCAATGGTATTTTAGCAGCTGCTCTCCTAATCCTATTAATTTGTCTGGCAGAAACCTTCCTCATTATGCCTTTATCTGAACGAACCCGTCTGTGCTCTGTATCAGCCACAAATCTTTTCACAGTACGATGATCACGCCTACGTTTTCTTGAAATATCCAATGTTTTCATACCTTTCGGCAGCAGAGAGGTCCTTTTTCTTTCCCATATTGCTTGAAATATATTCATGGTGTTATGTGTCGTCTACCACAATGACAGTAATAATATTGAATACGTTCTCCGTAATATTATAGCAAAAAAGAGGGATAGATCCGGAGTATGTGTATATAAAATATAGCTTTTAATAGATTTCTTTAAAACAATTGTAATTTGCGACATATGCTCATAAAAACTTTTCGTTTGACCCAAACACACAGCCAGTTTATCATAAAAATCCTCCCCCCCTGCCCATCCCCATTCCGCCGTAGGATCGAGCCTATCAGAATGCAAGCAGGGGGAAGGGGTTAAAAAGTCTCTGTCACCACATTATAAGTGGCCTATCTCCTACATAATCTGATCGGCGCTGTAATGTAGATAACAACAGTGGTTTTTATTTTGAAAAATGATAATTTTTGAGCAAGTTATGAGCAATTTTAGATTTATGCTAATTCGTTTTTTAATATGCAACTGTGACAGAGCCTCTTTAACCTCTTCCCGCGCTGCGCCGCAACTGTACGTCCTGGAGAGGGTTTGCTTCCCGCACCAGGACGTACAGTTGCGGAGCGGTTCCCGGCGCACAGTGTCCGGGAACCGGGAGGTCAGCTGTCCCCGACAGCTGACACTCCAGTCTTGCCGGTCAGCAGACCATCGTCGCTGACTTTGGCAATTAACCCCATAAATGCGGCGACCGATTGCGATCGCCGCATTTAAGGGGTTTGAAGCACATCGGCAGCCCCCACGAAGAGATTGTGGTGGCTGCCGATGCTTGTCATGGTAATCGAAGAACAAACAATGGCCTCCGGGTTGCCATGTACGGAAGCTTAGGAGGAGCAGCCTCCGGCCGTTCCTTCTAGGCTTTCTGTCAGTGTGACTGTCACGTCACAATGACAGTTAGAATACATTACACTACATAGGTAGTGTAATGTACTCTAGCAGCGATCAAAGCTGCAAGTGTAAATGTCCCCTAGTGGGACAAGTAAAAAAAAGTAAAAAAAAGGTAATAAAAATGTTTTTAAAAAAGTGTAAAAATAAAAGTTAAGTTATAAAAAAAAAAAATGTATTTTTTTCCTATAAGACTTTCATTATAGAAAAAAAATGAACACATTAAAAAAAAGTACACATATCTGGCATCACCGCGCTCGTAACGACCTCAACTATAAAACTATAATGTTATTTTTCCTGCACGATGAACACCCCAAAAAAAGAAATCAATAAAAAACAGCACCAGAATCGCTATTTTTTGGTCACCACCCCTCCCAAAATAGAGCATAAAAAGTGATCAAAAAGTCGCATGTACCCGAAAATAGTACCGATAAAAACTACAACCCGTCCTGCAAAAAACAAGCCCTAACACAGCTTTTTTGACTAAAAAATAAAAAAGTTATGGCTCTCAGAATATGGTGACACAGAAAATAAATTATTTTATAAAAAAGTGATTTTGTTCCGCAAACGCTGCAAAACACGTAGAAACTATATTCATATGGTATCGTCGTAATCGTACCGACCCGCAGAATAAAGTCAAATTGTCATTTATAGCGCACGGTGAACGCCGCAAAAAAATAAACGAAAAAATATTGTCAGAATTGCTTGTTTTTGGTCACACGGCTTGCAAAAAAATGGAATAAAAAGTGATAAAAAAAATTGCATATACCCCAAAATGGTACCAATGAAAACTACAGCTTTTCCCGCAACAAATAAGCCCTCACACTGCTCCGGTGGAGAAAAAATAAAGAAGTTCTGTCTCTCAGAACATGGCGATGCAAAATGTGCAGAGTGTTCAAAAAGCGCATAAGATTGGGCGCTATTTATCAGTGCAACACCGGCCACATATCTATGAATTATTATTTACCGCATTATTATACCCTCTTATTATGCCCTGATGTTCTCCGCACAGATTACATATGCCCCCACATTATAAACTGAAACACCAGTAAAACCCCAAACAGAACTACTACAAAGCAAAATCTACGCTCTAAAAGCAAAATGGCGCTCCCTCTCTTTTCTGACCCCTGCAGCGTACCCAAACAGCAGTTTGCGCCCACATATATGGCATTGCGATACCCGGGAGAACCCGCTTAACGTTTTATGAGGTATTTGTCTTCGGTGGCACAAACTGGGCACAACACATTATGCACTAAAATGGCATATCAGTGGAAAATTGCAGTATTGACTTTGAACCATCCGCTGTGCATTAACCCCTTTGCGCACTATGACTTAATTGCACGTCATGGTACGGGGGTTGATGTATGGAGCGGGCTCACGTGCTGAGCTCGCTCCATACGCTGCGGGTGTCAGCTGTGTATTAAAGCTGACACCCGGGACTAACGGACAGGAACAGCGATCGTGCTGTTACAGAAGCCTGTAAAAATAACAATATACTGCAATACATTAGTATTGCAGTATATTGTACCAGCGATACAATGATCGCTGGTTCGAGTCCCCTAAGGGGACTAATAAAATGTGTAGAATAATTTAAGTTTTTAGTAGAGTTAAAAAAAAAACTTTTCCCATTTTTCTTCTAAAGTAATGTAAAAAAAATTAACATCTATTTGAATATACCATTTTTTAACTCGCACGGTGAACACCCTAAAAAATGAAAATAATTTAAACCGCCAAAACCGCTGGTTTTTTTGTCACCTTAACTCTCAAAAAAAAATGTAATACAACTTTTTTAACACTTTTTATGTGCCAAAAAAAGGTACCAATGAAAACTACAGCTCGTCCCGCAAATAATAAGACTTCCCACCGCTCAATCAAGCAAAAAATAAAAAAGTTACGGTTCTCAGAGTGTGGTGAAACAGAACAATTTTTATTTTAACAATTAGATTTTTCTTTGTAAAAGTAGTATAATATAAAAAAAACTATATCAATTTGGTATCACCGTAATTGTATTGAGCCACAGAATAAAGTAATGTTTTCATTTTTACCGCACGGAGAAAGCTGTGAAAACGAAACCCCCAAAAAATGGAATCAGAATTTTTACAATTTCAGCCCGCAAATAACGTTTTTTCAGTTTCCCAGTACATTTTATGGTACTTTAAATGGTGCCAATAGAAACTATAACTCCTCCCGCAAGAAATAAGCCCTCACAACACTCTACTGACGGAAAAAGAAAAAAGTTATGGCTCTTCGAAGGAGGAGAGTGAAAAACGGAAATAAGAAAGCAAAAAATGGATCAGTCCTGAAAGGGTTAATTCATTTCTAATGAAAAAAACTGTATGACCACAAGTGGGGCATTTCTGTACTCTGTAAAAATTGCTTTACAAAAATTTATTATTTTTTTTTCTCCTTTATCCCTTGTGAAAATGGGAAAATTCAACATTTTAGTGGAAAAAATTGTGATATTCATTTTCGCGGCCTAATTTCACTAAATTCTGCAAAAAACCTGTGTAGTCAAAATGCTAACTAAACACCTAGATAAATTCCTTGAGACGTGTAGTTTCCAAAATGGGGTCACTTTTGGGGTGTTTCCACTGTTTTGGTCCCTCCAGTACGTTGGAAACGTGACATGGCACCGAAAACCATTCCAGCAAAATCTGTGCTCCAAAATCCAAATGGCGCTCCTTCCCTTCTGAGCCCTGCTGTGGGTCCAATCAGCAGTTTATTACCACATGTGGGGTATTGCCGTAATCGGGAGACATTGCTTTACAAATGTTGGGGTGCATTTTCTTCGTTATTCCTTGTAAATATTAAAAATTTCTATGTTTTTTCAGAAAAGAAGATTTTAATTTTTACAGACTAATTACAATATATGGCTGCAAGTGTCCATTTGTATGGCCTTTTTCTGTGTTTTTGTATATATGTCCCCTTGTTTTTATCTGTTTTGTCTGTGCATCAGGAGCTTTTCGTTCCAGTTAGGGAGTTAGGGACTCGCAAGTCTGGGGATACATGTCGTGGTTTGCGAGCTTGCGTCCTTTTGGCCAAAATGATCACTAATACCACAGGTATTTTTCATTATTACTTATATTTGCTTCTTTTGGACACAGCCGGGTCTTTGATGCTGGGAGAGCATGGTGTGTTGTTGTTTGGCTTAGCAAGCAGGGTAGCCCGCTCTATGAATTATCAAGGCGTCACAAATAGGCTTCTACCTGGCTATACACGTTGCGCCTCATGACTTACACACTATCCCTCCATGTTTCACACACTTGCACCCCATTATTCATTTATTTTTATTGAGGCACTTTACTCATTACTGCCCCCTATATTTCACTTATATTATTACACTTGCACATACACTATTAATTTATTATTCTTTACTACACATCCCATGAACCACACACCACTCCCCTCAAGACTAGTGGGAGTGGCTATTATTATTTAAAGCACCTGCTCACTCTCCATCAGCGTTTCTGACCTGGCTGTGTCCGTTTGTAAGTATGGCCTTTTTTGGTGTTTTTGTATATATGTCCCCTTGTTTTTATCTAATTACAATATATTTAGCGAAAAACCTGTGTGGTTAAAGAGCTAACTATACCATTAGATAAATTCCTTGAGAGGTGGTTTCCAAAATGGGGTAACTTTTGGAGTGTTTCCACTGTTTTGGCACCACAAGACCTCTTCAAACCTGACAAGGTGCCGAAAATATATTCTATAAAAAAAAAGGCCCAAAATCCACTAGGTGCTTCTTTTCTTCTGAGGCCAATGTTTCAGTCCATTAGCGCACTAGGACCACATGTGGGATATTTCTAAAAACTGCAGAATCTGCGCAATAAAATATCGAGTTGCATTCCTCTGGTAAAATCGTTCTGCGTTCCAAAAAAAAAAATGTATTCGAAATTAATTTCGGCAAAAAAAATAAAATTTGTATATTTTACCTCTACTTTGCTTTAATTCCTGTGAAACGCCTAAAGGGTTAAAACACTTTGTGAATGCTGATTCGAATACCTTGATGGGTGCAGTTTTCAAAATGGGGTGATTAATGGGGATTTTCTAATAAATAAGGCCCTCAAAGCCACTTCAGATCTGAACTGGTCACTGAAAAAAATGGCCTTTTGAAATTTTCTTTAAAATAGGAGATATTGCAGCTAAAGTTCTAAGCCTTGTAACGTCCTAGAAAAATAAAAAGTATGTTCAAAAAACGATGCAAACATAAAGTAGACATATGGGAAATGTTAATTAGTAACTATTTTGTGTGGTACTACTATCTGTTTTACAAGCAGATACGTTTAAATTTAGAAAAATGCTAATTTATGCAAATTTTCTCAAAATTTTGGTGGTTTTCAGAAATAAATACCAAATTTATCGACCAAATTTTTTCACAAACATAAAGTACAACATGTCACGAGAAAACAATCTCAGAATCGCTTGGATAGGTAAAAGCATTCCAATGTTATTACCACATAAAGTAACATGTCAGATTTGAAAAAATCGGCTGTGCCACAAGGCCAAAACATGCTGGGTCCTCAAGAGTTTAATGATCAGCCAGGTTAGCAGAGATGTTGATTGTTGATGTTTGTACTTATTGTTTTCTTACCTGGTTTGTCATTTCTTTCCATCCTTTGCCTAATTGTTCACCCAGGTCTTCCTCCCCGTGTCTTTGTGCCTTCACCCAAAATTAAAAATTTACAGAAAAAAAAAAATGGTTTCTTGTGTCTTCCTAAAATCCAAACAACCCTTAGAGACGATTTGGTCAATATTTTCTGCTGGGATAATGATCTAATAAGCAATTTTGTAGATGCTTCATATGATGCGGTCAATGAAGCTATTTTTTTGCCCGTATCTCAAAATTTTGTGGATAATTCTGTTCAAAACTTTTGTGTTTTGTTTCTGAATGTTGTTTTATATTACTGCTTTTTACAAGGGAAACTGTTTCATTGCATATAAAACACAAACTTTGGGTGGGCCATATTCATAAGAGTGAAACAATACGATTTCGAAGGCTACTTTTCTTTAATGTGCTAGCCATGGCTTATTACACTTTCTTGTATAAAAGGGTGGAATAGGTTTAGGTGGCTGTCTTGCCTAGGACAGTAATTGATATAGGACTCCTGGTCCTCCTGGTCCACAGTCTGGCTTAGTAGAACTTGGTAATATTGTAACTAAAGCCCAGCTGCAACTGGGTTGGCTGAGTACAAGTTGGCGTCCTACAGACCAGCACAATGGGGCAACCCAGCATGGTATGGCTGCTGCTAAGCTTTCAGCATATTGACTAAGCGGCTCTGCTGCTTCCTCTGACAGCACTCTGATACTCTGTTGCTCCTTCTGACAGTACTCTACTATTCTGATGCTCTGCTGCTTTCTTTAACAGCACTCTGCTACCCTGATGCTCCTTCGGACAGCGCTTTGCTACTCTGATGCTCTGCTGCTAACTTTTTCTGAGCCTTGGTGCTACTTCTCAATCCACTTTCTCAGTCATCAGCTTAGGGCTTACCGATATAACCTAAAAATAAAATATTGATTATTTTTAACTTTAGGGTCTGTCCTCCCACTGAAATAGCTGCAATCACTGAATAGCAATATTGTGCAGCTATTTTACGGGTACTACAACATGTTATGCTGCTAGATTACGGTTATTAAACTGATGTGATGCTCTTATTATTGGTGCTATAAAGTATTAGTATACGAAGGTCTAATTTACACATACTTTTTTGGGGCATTTTTTTGTTTGGCTTGTAAAAAGCACTAGTAAGTTCATGTGTTTTTGGGTGACTTTTTATATACTTTTTTTCCATGCGTTATTTCTATAGAGAAGCCTATGGGAAACACCCTTGATGCATTTTGTATTTACCAGTTGGACTTTAAACTTCTGGCCACAGTCTTTAAAAAAAATACAGGAAAAAATGGCAAAAAAAACAACCCGCTGTGGATCTACCCTTTTTTGAATAAATGCCACTGCAAGTTCTCTGATCCAAAGCCAGGAGTGGATCTAGCACAAAGAAGTTTTTATAAATTAAGATTCATAAGGGATGGATAATATAATCACATCGACTTACTATTAATGTAAGGCACATGGGGTTAATAATCATAAGTAACCCCATGTACCTAACATTAGTAACCCTAATGTGAATGAATTCAGGTGAACTGGGATTATGTGACAGTTACTAAATGGTGTATTCACACAGCGCCGCATTTGGCGCACTGCCAAAGACCACACCTAAAAACTGCATGCGTTTTCACCATGATTTGCCAAAGTTCCCAAGCCAACTGCAAAACCCCAACAAATCACAGTAAATACGATTTGCCTGATAATTAGCCAATCTAAAAGGGCCTTAACACTATATACACACACACACACACACACACACACACACACACACACACACACACACGCACACACACACACACACACACACACACACACACACACACACGGCTCTGTATGCACCTTCTCTGTCACTCCCTGGAAGTGGGCTCTATTCAATAAATTCCTGGATACTGTAATAATCTATGACATTTCTCTGTCAACTAGCTTCCATTCATTTCAGCTGCCATAAAGCACACACTCCCCGCTGTAATATGGCCGCCCCTCCCTCCCTCCAAAAAACATTTATTTTCTGCATACAACCATCTAATTATTGAAATTAAAAGTAAACACAAGAGATATTCTCTTTAGGTAAGGCTAGGGCTACAAGGTGACTTGTGGTCGTGTGACATTAAGATTGCAAATGTCACGCTGCCAGTCGCACCTAATCATAGTGAATGTGGTCACGCAGAAATCCATCAGGTTTGGGTTTCTGCCAACTGTCTTGTCGCAGTGTGGGTCGCAATGTGATGTAGTAGCGTGATATTGCGATTTTACAAGTTGCCATGAACCCCTAGCCTAATTCTTATTAATTAATTTTTATTTTTTAAGTTAAACAATTATTATTTAAGTGATTACACGTTGTTTTAATTTTTTCAATTCAGGAAATATTATAAATTAGATTCTTATTTATAACATTTCCATGTGCTGAGCACTAGAGGGAGCAGTTCCCAAAATTGCAGCATGGTCAATGTGGTAAAGCGACCTCATTGCTTTATGCTGCAAATTTGGGGTAGACACACTCGCTCTAGTGTCCTCACACAATCCCCCCTCCCTTATTCTGGCTAGTGCCAGGAGAAGGAGCGGTTTGAAACTTCAAACCTCCTACACTGCGTGCCGCCATTTTCTGAGCGACTGCACAGTGTAGGAGGATTAGATACAGTGCTCAGGTGACAGTATAACACGAACTTACACGAACATAATACACACATCACATACACGAACATAAATGACCTTCTCCTGCCGCCGCCGCTCCTATTCCTTGTGCCTTCGTTTCCTTGAACATATGGCCGGAATTCATCATCTTACTGTCCGGCAGCGGCTTCCGGTCCACATGAAAATGGCGTTGGATTTCGCTCTGCGAACAAGCTTCGTTTTGGTCTGTGTGGGAGCGGCGCATGCGCCGTTCCCACACAGACGCCGTACGATTCAGAGAATGGAACGGCTACCGTTCGCATTCTCTATGGGGTTGTATGTGCCGTATTCCATCTCTGTATGTGTCGTTAATCGACACATACAGAGATGGGAAAAAAAATGGCAGCCCCCATAGAGAAGTAAAAGTAAGAAAAAAAGTAAAAAGTAGAACGAGAACACAAATAAATAAAATTTATGTTAATATCATATTAAAAGCAATATGATAAAAAAAAAAAATATTTCATGACACCTTCCCTTTAATTATTCTGAAGGAGTTGCTTTATTTAGGCAAACTTTGAAAGCATGTTAAGTGAAGACAAAGTCTCTGACGCTTACGTGTTTCAATCAAGTGTATTCTTAATCATAGCATGTTACTGTCACATGCAAAGGTATTTAAAAAACCAATAGACCAATCACAACTCTATGTGGCAGTAGGACATTACGTCTCCAGTTTAAGGCTCTATTATGACATATTTGTTTGGACTAGTCTAAAAGGAGCTTTATTCTGATATCAGTAGTTAACAGATTGGGAAGTGGATTTTTTTTTCCTGGACACAATTATTTGTTAAAAACAGACCCAGTATTAAAATGTGTTGAATCCACAAGAGCTAGTAGGATTTAGACCACATTCGCAGACTGCTGTTTTTGATCACTTAAGGTATGTTCACAAGTATTGAAAAATACGAGGCCGATTTCAAAAGTAAACAGCCTCTGATAGGCTGGTCATTAAGGGGTTAAAATGTGTTGAATCCACAAGAGCTAGTAGGATTTAGACCACATTCGCAGAGTGCTGTTTTTGACCACTTAAAGGAACAGTGTCACCAAATTTATTTTTTTTATATCAGTTTTATGTTAGGGTTTTATTAAAAACGTTTATATTTATTTGTGTGTTTCTTTTTTCTATTTTTACACTTTTTCTTCCCTATGGGGGCTGCCATTTTTTTTCCATTTCTGTATGTGTCGATTAACGACACATGCAGACATGGAATACAGCAGCTCCAGTCCCATAGGGACTGCGAACGGGGCCCGTTCATTCCACTATGGTGTACGCCGTGTGTGTGGGAACGGCGCATGCGCCGCTCCCACACAGTCCGATTTGAAATGCGCGCCGTCCGGCGCCATTTTCCTGTGGACCGGAAGTTGCGGCTGGGCAGTAAGATTACTACTTCCGGTCGCGGCTTCTGGACTTGTGCACATGGAGCAGCGGCAGCAGACGGAGCGGACGGACAGGAGGGAGCGGCGGCGACTGGAGCAGGTAAGTGATTTCTATGTATGTTCGTGTTTCAGTGTGTTTTACTAGTGTATGTAAACCTTCTACACTGTGTGTTAGCTCAAAAAATGGCGACACACAGTGTAGGAGGTTAGACCGTTCAAACCCCTCGTTTCTCCCGGCACTAGCCAGGATAAAGGAGGGGGGGATTCTGAGAGCTCACTAGAGCGAGGGATTTTTTCCCAATTTTGCAGCATAAAGCAATGTGGTTGCTTTACCACATGCAATGCTGCAATTTTGGGAATTGCTCCATCTAGTGACCAGTGCTGGGAAATATTATAAATTGAATCCAATTTATAATATTTCCTGACTCGTGAAAAAAATAAAAAAAATTAGAACAATGTTTAATCACCTACACACTAATTGTTTAACTAAAAAAAACAAAACATGTTTTGCTGGCAACACATTCCCTTTAAGGTATGTTCACAAGCATTGAAAAATACAAGGCCGATTTCAAAAGTAAACAGCCTCTGATTTAGTTTTCGGAGCTGATTTTCAAAACGTTTTTTTTTTTTTTTAAGAAAATCAGCTCTAAAAATGCCTCAAGAAGTGACATGTCACTTTTTACGAGGTGCATTTTTACGAGGCGCTTTTTTAATTCAGCAGCGTAAAATTAAACCTCATATGAACAACATAGTGTATTTCCCATTGAGATCTGTTTGCAGGCGTATTTCAAGTGTATTTTGGAGCGTAATACGAGCGTTTACTCTCCAAAATACAGCTGAAAATAAGCCGTGGGAACATACATTTATAGATTTCTTTTGTAATGTGGATCCTAGATACGGGAAGGGCTTATTCAGATGAACGGGATATACGCGCGTTGCACGGACCTATATTAGTCTATGGGGCCGTGCAGACAGTTGCGTGATTTTTACACAGCGTGAGTCCGTTGCGTAAAACTCACGACGACTTCCGGTTCCGGCGCTGGTATGTGAAGACGCGTGTAACATCGCTCCCGATCCTCCAGACCTAACAAAGCTGTCTGCTCTTACAAATCTCTCCTCAAGATACACTGGGGTGGAGAAGACCTAACATCTAAACGACTGTCGTTACCTATATCTAGCATTACTTGCTGAGGAGCAGCAGAAAACCGGATTTGGAAGACATGGGGGACGAAGCTATAGAGGAACAGCCGCCCCAGAAGGCGCCGTTAGAGGAGAGACGGGACAGCGCTGACTTGCCGACTCAGCCTCCTCCCACGCAACTTCCTACCTTGCAAGAAACTTTGGATTACAAATTATTGGCTAAAGCAGTGGTCGACCTTATAGCTCTGGATTTGTCCAGCACTCTGGTATCGACGGTGCAATCCACCTTAAACCGCTTACAAGAGAGCATTACCCAGCATGAGGGCCGCATAAACGAAGCTGAACAGAGGATTTCTAATGCTGAGGACGAGTTGATTGTGGTGGTGTCCCAGACAAGTGATCTGCATCAGACCGTTAAACAGCTTTACGACCGCATTGAAGACCTTGAAAATCGGTCCCGCCGGAACAACTTTAGACTGGTCGGTTTGCCGGAGTCCATACCAGTTAAGGCTCTTAGAAAGCTGTGTGAGTGTGATTTACCACAGGCCCTGGGCTTATCAGGGCTCAGACAGGTGGAACGAGCTCACAGGGTGGGCCACCCCCACCCCCACCCCCACCCAAACCGCCTGCCTCTGACCATAATGCTGGCAATACTGAGCGGCCCTGACAAGTCATAATGCAATATTTGGATTTTGTGGATAAAGAAGACATCCTTCATGCTTACCGTACCCGAAAGGAACCACTTACCTTTCAAGGTGCACGTATACTCCTCTTCGGAGATTATTCAGCAGATGTGACAAGACAACGACGAGCTTTCAGTGCCACGTGTTCCTTGCTGTTTCGGAAGAACATTTGATTTCAACTCCTGTATCCTGCTATTCTTCGCATTAAACAGCCAGATGGAACTTTCCAGACGTTCAGAGATCCGGCGGCAGCGGACCGATTCCTAGCTTCTGAATCTTCACCTACTACATCGGTGATCTCAGATGCGGGGACATCCATCTCCTCACCTAGACGCAGGCCACCCTTGTCGGCCCAGTCGACGCGAAGCTCTCCTTCTTTGACTGAAGCAAAGGGGTCCCAATGTAGTCCAAAGTCACAGCGCACTACACACCGAGGACGTCAAAGTGGATCGCGACTGCCAGACTGAGGACTGTACCTGAGCGAGATGGTTTCGTGTCGCAACATTGGGACTTACTTGAGTATACCTAGCTAATTGTCAATATGGGTTACACTGCTGCGGGAGGGAAGGGTATGAGTCTGGTCTCCCAAAAAGTCATGTCTTGGGGTTTATCTTCTGAGGTTGTTTCCCCTTGTTCTTAACTGTACAACAGGGAGGGGAGTAGATGTGTAACGTTAAGTACCAGAATAAGACATATATTGTTGGATATACTTGTTACTTGTTCCTATGCACTGTTGCACTTTGTTTAATGTGCCTTTTACTGCATTGGAATCTACTGTTGCACTTTTAGACTGCAGTTACTCACTCGGGAGATATCTTTTAGCTGTCACCATCTTGGCCCCTCAATAGGGATTGGCGCCCGCGTAATAATGACCTATCTAGTTGCTCATATTTATAGTACACCTGTGACATGAAAATCGTAACTTGGAATGTTAAAGGGCTTAGGTCCCCAGCCAAACGTATGATGGTCTTGCGCCATTTTAAAAGACTTCAGGTATATGTCGCCCTACTGCAGGAGACCCATCTCCTTAAAGAAGATTTCCCGCGTATGCTCAAATTATGGGTTGGGGAGGTGTATGGGTCCCCTGCAGTGGAGCGGAAAGCAGGGGTTTTGGTACTGATTCGTAGGGCATTTCCTCATATGATCACTGATGTAGTTACAGATGACGAGGGCAGGATGATACACCTCCAACTCCACAGTCCTCAGGGTACGATGAGGTTATATAATGTGTATGTTCCGAATAGCTCACAGAAACCCTTTTATGATAAGTTCCGTGCCACCTTACTCCTTGATTCATCTCCGGAAATAGTGGTGGGAGGGGACTTCAATGGGGGAGTATCGCAGCAGGAAGATAGATCCAGACTAGCTACAGATCTGACGACCCCTGTCGCGGGCTCTTATTTGGCGGGTCTTTTGTCGGTTGCATCTTTGATTGATGGTTGGAGACATGTTCATCCTGGTGACCGGGAGTATACTCATTTTTCTCACCCCCACTCTTCTTGGTCGCGTATTGACTATGTATTACTTAGTCGTGCATTAATTCCCAAGGTCAAAGAGTTCTCAATTACAGACTTAGTTATTTCAGATCACGCACCTGTCTTAATAGACCTGCTTGATACTCATCCTAAGGGAGACGCTTATCTGTGGCGCTTTCCATCCTTTTTGGCCAAGGATGAAAGTTTTCTGGCGCTTCTGAGAGGTTGGTGGCTTGAATATGGGGCTACGAATGAGCAGCATGTATCCGATCCTCAGCTATTTTGGAACACGGCAAAAGCAGTTTTGAGGGGACGCATTATAGCGCATGTTTGTAAACAATACGAGAAGACAAGTGCAGCGTTGCGACGGGCATATACCAATTTTTTAGTAAAGCAAACCCCACTCTCTAAAACCTTATGGATATCAGCCAGGGGAGACTTTGATATATGGGCTGAGCGTCGGGAGGATTTTATTAGGACCCAGCAGGAAGTAATTTATAGACGTTTTGGAGATAAACCTGGGAAATTGTTAGCAAACCTGGCTAGGGGATAGAGACCTTTCCACTGTATCCAACGCCTGAGATCCCCGGGAGGCAATGTTACAGAAGACCCAAAGTCCATTAACATATTACTGGGGAATTACTATGCTTCGCTGTACCGGGACGACCCGGGGGAACTGCCGGAGGGCGAGACCTTTTTGCAAAACCTCTCTTTACATCAAATCTCTGAGGAACAATTACACGCGGTCAACGCACCGATAACCGCGGAGGAGGTGCGGAGTGTAATTATGGCCTTGCCCTCGGGCAAGTCTCCTGGGCCTGATGGATACCCAGGTAAATTTTATAAGGTTCTGGCGACGCAAGTGGCGCCCATCTTGACTAGCCTGTTTAACAACGTATTGTCAGGACAGGATCGGGCTTTCCAAACTAATTTAGCCTACATCAAGCTAATACTTAAAGAGGGTCGAGATCTTGATTGTCCCTCCTCTTATCGGCCGATTTCGCTGATCCATCAGGACCTCAAGATATTGGCTAAGTTCATGGCCAACCGTTTGGCTTTGATATTGCCCTCACTGATAGGCCCATCGCAGGTGGGTTTCGTAAAGGGCCGTTCAGCCATGACAAACATCCGAAGAGTTCTATTGGCAATGGATAAGGTTGGAGATGGCCGAGGGGGAGAACCGCCTGCCCTGATCACCCTAGATGCAGAAAAAGCATTTGACAATTTGAGATGGGGGTGGTTGGGTCAGGTGCTGGATGCCATGGGTTTTCAGGGGGCTTTTAGACGATTTCTGAGAGTTCTTTACACACAACCTAAAGCTAGTGTACATACGCCTGGATTTATCTCACCGTCCTTTCCTTTGCTAAAGGGGACGAGACAGGGATGTCCATTGTCCCCTTTACTATTTGATCTACCTTTAGAGCCCTTGGCCCGGTCCCTGGATATAGACCGGACCTTTCAGGGTATTTCGATCGGGGGGGGGGGGGGGGCAACTCTGAGGCTGGCTCTTTTTGTGGATGATATCCTCTTATTTATGGCTCACCCGGATACAGAGCTGCCTAAAGTACTGGATGTCATATCGGATTTTGGCGTTTTTTCGGGATTCAAACTGAATGTGTTAAAATGTGAGGCTCTGTTTCTGGGCACCACAGACCCACGGGAGGGGGGGGGGGTCACCAACTCAGTTGCACAATATTCCAGTGGCCAAACGATCCATCAAATACCTGGGTATACATATTGGGCGCACAGCCGACTCCCTTTATCGCTTGAACTATCTCCCCTTATTTACGAAGATCTTACATGACTTGAAAAGGTGGCATGGTTTACCAATCTCTCTATTGGGTAGAAATCACCTTCTTAAGATGATGAGCTTCTCGAAGCTATTGCACCCTTTACAAACCCTGCCACTTCTTTTAAAGCATACAGATGTCTCAAGACTACAGTTGGCTTTTGGTCACTTCTTATGGAAAGGGAGGAGGCCTCGAATCCGCATAGACAAGCTCATGGCCACTAAGGAGAGGGGTGGTATTAACTTACCTAATATACGAGGGTACAATTTGGCCTGTTTAGCAAGACATGTCATAGACTGGGTGGCGTCTACTAGTTATCATTCAGATCACGCGCTTGAATCACATTTTTGTGCCCCATGGGACATCTGCACGCTCCTACACTCGTCCCTATCAGCCATGCCTGGGTACATAAAGCAATCGGTGATCTGTAGAGATACTTTCATGACTTGGAGGGCGATGAGACGGAGTTATGTTTTATGGAATCATCCGGAATTCGCTCAAGGAAGACATAATAGTCTTTTTGCAGAATGGAGGGCGAGGGGCATTCTTAGGGTGGAACATCTACTCCATGACACGGATCCGAGATGGCTTACGGGTCAAGAATTGATAGACAAATTTGGGTTGAGACCTTTCCAAAGTATCCAATATGCTCAGTTCCAGTATTTCTTTGGGAATGCGCTAAGGGAGGTGGGTCGAGAGGTGATCGCAAACGAAATGGATAAAGCAATTCTTCAACATACTGGAATGCTGTCTGTATCACATATCTACTGCAAAATTAGGGATAGCTTGATTGTTACTCCGCCGGAACAATTTTTTACAAAATGGGAAGAACAATTAGGAGACGGGGACCTCAGGGACAAAAGTTTGCCACGCACGTCAAAAACGCAGAGGGGATTCATGGCAAGCCAGCCTCCAAATAGGCCAGCTGACCCAACCCCTGCTTGCTAGGAGAAGCAGGTTTAGCACCTTAATCTCCGCCTCTGCCGAGCTCGTCGATGTGTGGAATGTGCCTTTGGCATTATGTCGAACAGGTGGCGTGTATTTCTGACGACAATGCAATTGTCCATGCAGAATGTGACACGTGTTATAGAATTGTGTGTCGGGCTGCATAACTTCTGCCGCATTAATGATGCTACCTTTGATGCAGAATTTATCCTTACACATGCAGGCAGCAGCCACACTGTCCCGGTTATTCCTCTCGGCCGATCTCCCTCATCCGGCCTTCGCGTGAGGGATACTTCGGCGGCATATTTTGAGTGTCGATCAGGAGCCGCACCGTGGGTGCGTGATGACCTTTGACGGGTTCTCGGTTGTTTGGCGGCTTCACTACACACGTCACATGTGGCCTGGGTTTTTTCTATTTTTAGTACTTAGTTTGCTTCGGGGCCCATGACAGCACCTAAACGTTCGCACCTCTTGCAAACCATGTCAAACCCCGAGAGATTAACTAAAACCTCATATCACGTGTGTATGCATTGGGCCCAAAGGCCTGAAGTGTGAGAGGGTATAGCCAAAGGAAATGTGGCACAAACATTGTGTTGAGGGGTATCAATGAAAAACAACACGAAATCTAACCAATCAACATCCATTCTTTTAATAGTGTGTTTTGCAAAGACACAAACATTTTGCATAACCAAAAAAACACCAACATGGTGTATAATATACATCAAAAAGACAGAAGACGGCGAGTTTCCATCCCTGCAGCCAAAACAACTATGGCGTCAAAATATAAGTCCTCCAACACACTCAAAGGTGTTGGTACTGGTGGCCCGGGGACGAATACGCCGGCATTTCAGCACCACTATGCTGGACCTGGAGCTGTGGAGGTTGTTCCTCGCCAGCATAGTGGTGCTGATGTTGCCCGTGGTATGTTGGGGCAGGGAAGTGGGGAGCCATAGGGCGCATATAGGGATGCGGACGTGGCATCTGGGGTGCTGGATAGAATGGGCCCGGCATCTGGGGCGTGGTGGCCGGCATGGCTGAACTGCGCCACTGCTCAATGGCCGTGAAGCACTGGTTGGGATTGTGGGGCGGTCTGGAGGAGTCGATCAACGTTACGATCGACGCTTGCAGACGGCCCATACGGTCCATGGGGACCAGCCGGAGTAGGGGAACGATGCTGCGCCCAAAGGCATCGTTCCCTTCCTCATCTGCGGCTCGCCTCAGATATTCCAGGACCCGGGCATCGACTTGCCCAGCTGCAGAGGTCTGTTGAGCACGGGGCCGGCGAGTGCGGGCACGCACGGGGCGCTCCTCAGCCGGAGAGGCGACGGCCCGTGCAGACTGGCCAGGGGCGGGTCCAGGGGTGTCGGCTCGGGGCTAGGGGGCAGGACAGGGGCAGCAGGAGGTTCCGGCAGAGACTCTCCAAAGTCCGTCTCCTCTGTCGTATCCTCCAAATTGTCGGTGGTTCTATAATGAGAAAATTACGTTAGAACAGAATATAGAACAATGCCCACAACAATACGATGGCAAACAGGACATGGGCGAACACACATTAGACACATGCAAAAGCAGAATCTCTTACATGCGCATCTCCATTATGTCCTTCAGGAACATCAGCTGTTTCGTGTACATATAATGGCGCTTACGAGATCCGCCATCTCCGCTGCGTCCCTTTTCACCCATTTCACGGCGGAATTGGTCACGGCAGCTCCGCCACCGTGTTTTGATGTCTTGGACTGTTGGAGTAAAAAAATATATCACGCCATAAGAACTATGCCCTCTCACTTAAATGAGGGGCCCTGCACTGCCAATTACGTGGTACACGGTGATGCGCCTGCTCCACAAAAGGTCATCGGGCAAATGCAGACACATACAGGGCCCCAGTTCTTCAATAGGGATGACATTGCATTGACAGAAAAAGCATGGTACTCACCCAACCGACTGCGGTCCCGGGTTCGGCCACTCTCCCACTCCTGGCCAAAAAGCTCCCTCGCGACCTCCTCCCAGGCGTCCTCCTTGACCGTGCGGTCGTGGTACGCCTCCGCGCGAGTATCCCAAATTGCATTTTAGCCCTGGACCAGGGCGATGAGGCGCTCCACGTCCATCCCACGCGGCATGGCAGCAGATGACAGTGGAAGCTAACTTCTGTTTCCAGTCAATAGCCTTGCCCACTCGCAGTCAAAAACGCAAGTACTTCCAGGTTTTTGTTTGCTTTGGCCAGCTTTATAGACTCTTTTTCATGGACATAACAAGTGATGCGTGATTTTCGCGCATGCAACGTAGGAGCGTCCGTGTGTCATGCGTGGTTTTCACGCACCCATTGACTTCAATGGGTGCGTGATGCGCGAAAAACGCACGATTATAGAACATGTCGTGAGTTTTACGCCACGCACTCGCGCAGCGCAAAATTCACGCATCGTCTGCACTGCCCCATAGAGTAATATAGGTGCGTACAACACGCGTGAAAAGCACGCGCGTATATTACGCTCGTGTAAATGAGGCCTAAAAACGCATAGTGTAACGCATTGTAAAACCACATGCGTTTGTTAAAGAATAGCTGCAGTTTCACTGCAGTTTTTATTACTGGACTTAGTTGTGGTTCTGTTTTTTTGTTAATTGCATTTTATAGCGGAATTGTAAAAACAAAAAATAGTAAAAAAAAACCCACACATTTAAATACAATGTGGTTTCCAATGCGGTTTTCACCACCAAAAATAGACGGTGTAATAAGCGTGTCGGAAAGAACATGCGGTGCTTTTATAAAACCGCACAATGTATAAACGCAACGTTCAAACTAATTAATGTAATTACATTTGCGTTTTCCAAGGTATAAAACTGCGATGGAAAAACATGTTAAAACCCACTATGTGCTAACACAGCCTTAGGGCTTATTCAGACAAATGTTAAAATCGTCCGTGCGACGGCCATTTTTTTTAACGACTGTCACACGGCTGCATGTATCTCTATGGGGCTATTCACACGGCCGTTGTTTTAACGGACCATGTGAACGGCCCGTTAAAAAAAATAGGATGTCCTATTTTTGTCCGTCTTCACAGACCCTCAATAGACTCAAGTCCATGAAGGATCCGTGAAAACGGGTCCTGCACGGGTGCAAATCTGCTGTTTTGACACACGTTCGCCTGAATAAAAGCTAAACAGAGAGAATGATACAGCCTCTATGTACATTACACAGGATACAAAGAAACTGTAGGGTAAAAAGTAAAAACATTTTTAACAAGCGTCAATTCAAAAAGTGCTTAAAATCACAAAAAAATATTGATTTAATAAAAAAAATAACATTCAAAAAGTTTCCTAAGGCTTGGTATACGTATAGTATTAATATGGTATTTTAAAGCAAGCCACTGGCACAATTTATGCAATATGCCATAAGCTCTTCATAGCAGTGACCTGTTACAATGAATTCCATGTTTGCTTTCTACAGTATTGTCAAAGACGTGTACCAAATCATTGACATTAATCACAACATACACCTGCTGTAACATCTGAAAAAACTCATCAACCTAATATTTCTCTCATTCTTACAGCCAAAGGTTCTTTCCATTTCCCATACAGTACCATGGCTGCCAAGCTGCAGGTGGAGTAGATGACAGTGCTATCTCCCAATTCTGTCCCATGAAACAAAATGTTATTTTTCTTTACAATAGTGAACTGGTAACTATTACCTTGATTTTTGGCCTCCCTTTATACACAAGCATAAATTGTGCTGCTTCTTATTTGGTATAGTTGGTATTTGTATACATCATGGAATGGAATCTCTTAAAAGTGGCAATCCTCCAACAAGTTCTGTGCTTTCTGTATAATGAAGCTGCGGACCTGCTGAATATGAAGGTGGCTCCTGGACGGTCAAGGGAAAATTGCAGGACCTTTCCCCAATATGAAATGGTAATGTATATATTTAATTAAACACGACAATGCTGCCCACAATTTCCCTCCTGGCATCATAGTACATTTTGCAGGTAATAAACTATGTAGTATTTTTAGGTCAAAATATCATATAGCAGTAATAAACCTATTTAGTGCCACACAGTCTTAACCTAGTATTTTTTATTGACTACAACGAAGAAGATGATTTATTTTGTCTTTTAACTATGTGTCGATACTCGTGATTTTTATTAAACACCAAGGGGCAGAAGTCCGTTTGCTTTTCAAACCATTTAGCAACACTGAGGAGCTGGTGCTCACTAAAAGATTGTCCAATGAACTGGAGGCCAAGTGGCAGTCCTCGACTAGAGAGTCCTGCAGGAACGGTTATAGCAGGAACACCTTGAGAGAGAAAAAAACAAAACATTACTGTTTCAACTAGGTGTTAGACTGGGGCTACACGGTGACTTTTTGTAGCTCAACTTCGAAATTGTAACCATTAAACTACAGCTGCAGTCTAGAATGATGCATTCATCTCTATTCACTCTTGTAGACTGCAGCTGTTGCTGGACTGTTAAAATGTGAATGTCGTGCTACAAAAAGTCACCGTGCAGCCCTAGACTACTTGTGTTGTCAGGATTAGAAAATAGGATCTGCTTTCTTTTTCCGTAAATCCATGGGCAGTGTCTCGTATTGCAGCCCCACCCAATTTAAGCAAATAGAGCAGAGGTGTAATACCAGACAGAGCCACAAACACTAATGGTGCAATTCCTGGGAAAAAAGAAGAAAGAAATCGTTCTCTTCACCCTGGACAACCCATTTAACCTCACTTTATTAAACAAAGAACAACGAGACTGTAAATGTAACCTTTTAGCAACGTCTATTTTGGACCTCAGGATGCAGCCCCATTATTCTAATCTGTCATGTATCATTTTATGTGAAAATAACTATACTTTTTCGAGTGATTCTGAGTTTTTTTGTGACACATTGTACTTTATTTTGATGTTAAATTGTGGTAGATATATTTGCTATTTATACAAAGAAGAAAAAACACTGAAATTGTAATCGCTCTGCTCGTAAGATAGATAGTAATTGCACACAAATTAGTTAACACGTTAGTGACCGCCAATACGCCTTTTCACGGCGGCCACTAATGGGCTTTATTCTGATGCATACGCCTTTTCACGGCGCTGCATCAGAAAAAATAAACAGAGCAGGGAGCCGTTAGATCTCCCTGCTACCAGCTACCAGAGACCCCGTTTAAGAAAGTACACCACGCAAGAAATTCAAGTAGGGGTGTAATGAGCAGTTAGACCCCACAGATGTTTTAAAGAACTTATTAGGATTGGGCTGTGAAAATTAAAAATTACGTTTTCCAATATGTCGTTTTAGCCTAAAGTGTACCTTCACTGACATTATATAGAAAAATTATTATAGTGAAGTGGGCACAATAATAGTTTTTCTAAATAGCTTGTATTAGCGATTCTTCTAACTACAGCACGGACTGTGTATAGTCCGTGTTGACGGCGGCTCCCAGTAGAACTCTGCAGTAGGAGAGAGAGCGTCCTGCTAGTCTCCACGGCTCCCATATCCAGAACGGCCGCCAGCGCTGTAGAATTTATAAATGACATGCAAACTTTATTCTGTGGATTAGTACGGTTATGGTGATACTAAATTTAGTGTTTTACTACTTTTACACAATAAAAACAGTTTGAAAAAAACCAAAACATGTTTTTGTGTTGCCATTGTCTGAGATAATAATAATAATAATATTTTTTTTTAGGGCCTAATAGGCTTCCATGCATGGCAGACCAGGAAATCATTGCGTCACGCGGAGCCGATAGGGTACTTTGTCAACCACTTTGATGCCGCGGTCGATATTGGCCATGATCACTAAGAAGTTAAATATCGGGATTGGAGCTAGCCGTTGCAACAGGGTGTCAGTTCCTGAGCCCACACCATCACCATGCCGTGAAAATATGGCAATTCTCATTAACGGCTTCCCACATGTGACAGAAAAAATCTACGCCACAGGGTGGGAAAAGGGTTAATAGTATGTGTTACATTAATAGACAGCTTCCAGTGCTTTATGCTTAAAGAGGCTCTGTCACCACATTATAAGTGGCCTATCTTGTACATAATGTGATCGGCGCTGTAATGTAGATTACAGCAGTGTTTTTTATTTAGAAAAATTATGATTTTTGACGCAGTTATGACCTATATTATCTTTATGCTAATGAGTTTCTTAATGGACAACTGGGCGTGTTTTACTTTTTGACCAAGTGGGCGTTGTGGAGAGAAGTGTATGACGCTGACCAATCAGTGACCAATCAGCATCATACACTTCTCCCCATTCATTTACGCAGCTGATAGCGTTCTTATTAAATCACTATGTGCAGCCACATAAACACACTATAACGTTACTCAAGTGTCCTGACAGTGAATATACATTACCTCCAGCCAGGACGTGATGTCTATTCAGAATCCTGACACTTCTGTAGCGTTTCTGTGAGATTTACAGCAAGGCAAGCGTAATCTCACGAGATTACGATGTAACCTGTCTTTTAAAACAAGATTACGCTTGCCTTGCTGTAAATCTCACACAGACGCTACAGAA
Organism: Rhinoderma darwinii; assembly: GCF_050947455.1. NCBI lineage: Eukaryota > Metazoa > Chordata > Amphibia > Anura > Rhinodermatidae > Rhinoderma > Rhinoderma darwinii. Next base: position 227,193,219 of record NC_134690.1, on the reverse strand, counting down.
GTGTTAGGATTCTGAATAGACATTGCGTCCTGGCTGGAGGTAATGTATATTCACTGTCAGGACACTTGAGTAACGTTATAGTGTGTTTATGTGGCTGCACATAGCGAGGGATATTATTCAGACGTGATTTCATTTTACCACGTCTATGGTATTTAAGACAGTTGTTAAATAATGCTTACCAGCCATGTTGGCACACTGTGTAAACACATCCTCCTGAGCACTGCGAGTTCTGTTATCCTCTTGGATGAACTCGGAGTAAGAAGCTGCATCTCCTAGTGTGGTTGGAGTAAGTAACACATCTACTCCAGATTTGAATACCTTCACAAAGTCATCCGCTATCAAACGTCGCACTTTCTGAGCCTTCAGAAAATACTTTTCATAGTTCCTGAAACAAAAACAGAAGGAAATTAGTACAGATATTATGTGCAAAATAAATATAAAAAAAGCATATTCAATTAAAAAAAGGAACCTATCAACATGTTGCTTACTTACAAGTGAAACTGTACAGATGGTAGAAGTGCCATGGGCTACACAATTTTGAAGGCTGCAGAGAAATGTATCCTCCCTTTTTTTTTTTAGATAAAAAAAATAAAATTGATACATCTATGTTGTGTTGTGCCTAGCGCAGGGTCTGAGGAGGCGGAACATGACAAGGAGATTCAAAGAACACCAGAGATAGAAGTCATGCACCGCCCCTTCATGCCCTGTACATAACATAAGAGTGTATGACTTTTTCCTGGAGTTTTCCTTTTAGGGGGTCCTAGGACATACCCAATATACCTAGCACAATATGGTTATTTAAAGTACATAAAGTGCTAATACAATTTGGATTTTATATATTTTTTAAGCTCCAGGAGTGCTATGTTTTTCTTGCAAATGTTCTTTCTTGTTTTTTTTCCCTCTAGTTTTGTATCAAGACCATGTCACCATGTAATATTTCATATACATTTTTTAAGGTAATTTATTATACAAAGTATATTAGTATACAGCGCCTAGGGCAGTGGCAGTAGCCCTGCCAGTAGGATTTTTGTAATTTGTAAAACGAGCATTGAGCCAAAATCACATTTGTAGAAACATTTTTTTTACAACATAAAACTAGCTGGCATATGAACAATGCATTGAAGTGGTTGTTAGGAGAAAATTAGAGCTTACTTTTCGTTACAAAACCGCAATCCTTCTTTGGGCAGCTGTAGCTATTTATTGCAGCCAGAAAGGTTCTGTAACTTGCATAGCATGGGTCTTTTTTTCTTCTTTTTGCTGTTTGTTTTTTTTAAATGTTCATTTTTTTCTCTATAGGGCTCTCTCTATAAGGTATAGGGCTCCACACCAACATTGAGTGACCCACTATTTGGACTAATATCTTGTGATTTGTAGGCAACATCAACGTTTCCTTTGGGAACCCTGTCAGGTTTCATTGCAAATTTTACAAGGACGTTTGCAACCTTGGGTCGTCGTGGAGCCCTAGCCTAACTCTGTCAAGTGGGCATGCTCTTCTTGGCAGGCTGTCAGAGCTGTGCGGTTTCTTCAAACTAGTCAGATACCCACCCCTACTGCTCACCATCCCCCCTCTCAGGAAATATCATAGACAGGATGGGGCAGCATAATATGTTCTCCCTCCAGTGCTCTCACAGTTTACAGTCTCACTGCTGTAGCTTTATCCTCCTCCCTGTCTAGTATTAATCTAGTTTCAATCTAGATCAGGCGTCTCAAAGTTGACGTGCCGCATTACTTTAAAATTTGATACTATACAAAATTATCGTTAACGAATTAGTTATTTGAACGACTATAATAATACTACATTACTATAATAATACTACATTACTATAATAATACCGCTAAGTCTAAACTTACCGGAAATTTGCGAGTTTACTCCACGTGCTTATTTTAACAATCCAGTTTTCCAGTTTAATGTGTCACTAACTGCAGTCTGGCTGCTTAGTTGGCAGCGTTTGGCAGACTCAAGAATGTCAAGATTGGGCAGCTCCTTTTTAGATATTGTCACAGTGCCCTCTGTAGATATTACCACAGTGCCCTCCGTAGATAATGCCACAGTGACCTCTATAGATAATGCCACACACCCCTCATTGTAGATAGCGCCACACATCCCCCATTGTAGATAGTGCCACACACACCCCATTGTAGATAGTGCCACCCCCCCTATAAATAGCTTCATTGGGGCTCCATATAGGAGTGGAATCCCCAGCCGGCACGTTGCAGACGCTGTGGCCGGGGATTCCTCTGCTGGAGGAGCTGAAGTCACTGTCCATATATGGACAGTGACATCAGGAGCTCCTCCAGCAGAGGAATCCCTGGCCCAAGTGTCGGAAACGCTCTAGCTGGGGATTCCACTCCTAGAGGGAGTCCCAATGGAGCTAACTACAGTGAGGGGGGTGCAGGGCTGTCAACAGGGTGGGGTGTGTGGGGCTCTATCTACAGAGGCACGTTGCACTATCTACAGGGGGCTGTGTGGCCATTGCTTACCTACCACCAACAATCTAGCATCGCGGGAAATGGACTGTGCTCTTTCATGACGTCATGAAGGAGCGCCAGCACGCTCCTCCTACGGTCTGCTCTCTCCTCCCCCAAGGGAGCTTCAGTGCCCTGCAGGCCACAGATGACAGTCTCATCTGTGGTCACAGGCCGCGTGTTTGAGACCCCTGTTCTAGATGGATTTTTTTGGTGGTGAGTTTTCACTTTCCCCTAATAAAATAGATTACAAACTTTTATATTTACATGCACTACTGATTTATGCAAAAATAAATGTTACATATATTTCAGCAACCACATGTACATTTTAGAGTTTGTTTTATGCCAGGATATTTTTGACCATACGTATATCAGTCATTAACATTGTAATTTTTGTACAATCGGATACCAAATTAAGGGCATATTCTGAAACCAGGATAACTCAATAATTTAGACAATATTCATGATCTATTGTTCCCAACAGAGCAGAAATCTGCTAATTACCTATTACCCTGGTTAATGCAGTTTTTTTCCTGGAAGAAAAATCTAAGGCTTCGTTCACATATCAGTTAGGGCTTTATTCTGACGTTCCGTCTGAGATTCTGTTAGAATAGAGCCCTGACTGAATAGAGCCCTGACATCATCAATGGTTTCCGTTTGTCTCAGTTGTGCAAGGGTTCCGTCGTTTTGACTGAATCAATAGCGTAGTCGACTACGACGGAACCCTTGCACAACTGAGACAAACGGAAACCATTGGCACCGAATCCGTCACCATTGAAATCAATGGTGATGGAAAGTCAGAGCTCTATTCAGTCAGGGCTCTATTCTAACGGAAACCTCCGATGGAACGTGAGAATAGAGCCCTAACGGATATGTAAACTAAGCCTCAGCTGTACGGATGTAGCCATCTTTATCTTGACTCTTAATACGTTAAATACACAGTGGCAAGAAATTTTAACTTGAATATTTCAATGGCATTCAATGTTTTTTTTGTGTGATATCACGCTCCAGCAAGTTATCAGCCAACTTTGCTACATCTGTACATCCTTAGAGAAAGACAAGAGGAGCAGATACTATTGCAAGGACTTGTGTACAAAAGAGGCTTGTGTCTGAACTGTAAGTGATGATTGAAACAATTTAGTGTGCAAATCACATTTTCATGATTTGATCTGAAAAAATATTGCAGACTTGTTGCCTACAGCCTTAAAGGGGTTTAATATCATAAACGTCCCTGATGGGAAAAACCCTTTTAAGGAAAGGTGTCACAATTTTTTTTATTTATTTGATGTGTTTTATTACTTATTTAGTTATGGGCCTATTTATTAAAATTATTTTAATGTTTCGTAATATAACTTTATTTATGTGTTTTTACTTTTGTGAGGGCAGCCATCTTTATAGGATCTGTGTATGTGTCTCTGCACGACACATACATAGATGCTATACGGCACAACAAGGGCATAGGAGACTAGGTACGGGGGCCAACCCTAACTCCTAAACTGTTCTAACTGAACTGTGCATGCTCGGTGGCATGCGCAGTTCACACCGACCCTCGCTTCAAGAGGGAAAACAGGCACCATTTTGTTGAAGAGCGGCAGCACCTGTATTTATTGCAGGGCCCGTCGTCAATTCAAATGAATTACCGGGCTCTACTACCTGCTGTGAATGTAGGACCGGCCAGAAATTCATTTGAATTGCTTCCACCAACACTGACCAGCTGTTTTTAAAGGGATTGTCTAAGATTAGAAAAACATGCCTGCTTTATTTAAAAACAGTGCCACACCTGTACACAGGTTGTGTGTGGCATTGCAGCTGATCCACATTCACTTAAATAAAGCTGAGCTGCAATACCAGACACAACCCATGGACAGATGTGGCAGTTTTTTAAATAAAGCAGCCTTGTTTTCTAATCTTGGACAACCCCTTTAAGGGGCTGCTGTGCTTCTACGAGCGCTGCTTCCCCTTCATTTCAGCCTGCTAGTACTGTGAACCGCCGACACGCTCATAGCGGCGGTTCAGTGTTACAGTGGTCTGTGTGTTTTTTAATACTTTTTTAGCACATTAGTAATAGCAGTTGTCTGTTTGAAGATGTTCATTACTAAGGTGGGGCTTCGTGTTAGCCAGTAAAAGGCCTAGTACTAACCCCCTATTATTACCCCAATACCCACCGCCACTAGGGGTATCGGGAATAGCCGGGTACAATCCAGTAACCGACTATCTGAAGGGGATAGTCGGGCACTGGGGTGGCCGTAGGCTGGTATAAGGCTGGTATAAAAACGTGGCCCTTCCCACCCTGGTAATGCTAGGCTGTGGCTGCTTTATTGTATCTGTCTGGTTATGAAAAATAGAGGGGACCCCACGTCATTTTATTTATTTTTATTAAAATCAATAAAATTATTGAAAATGTGGGGTCTGCCTCCAGGAAAAAAAATATTCCTCATCAAGTAACTTTGCTACCTGTCAACTGCAAAGTCATCCGACAGAGGAAAAATGTTTCCTCGTCACGTCTAATTCCCAGGAGTTTCTTTGTGGTACTCTGCCAAAGGGAACCATTTTTCCCTCTGGTGGATGATTTTTCCGTTGCAGGTAGCAAAGTTACATAATGGGGAATTATTTTTCACTGCCATGTACAATGAAAGCGTCACCTAGTAATTAGACTTCTCCATGGGGAACCATTTTTCCCTCTGGCGGATGATTTTTCCATTAACAAAGTAGTTACACGACAGGACTAATTCCCCATCAAGTAACTCTGCTACCTGTCAACTGAAACGTCATTCACCACATGGTCCCCCTCTTGACTTTCATCGTTATCAGCCTTTTGTTGTGTTCTGTAGCTGCTGCTGTGATCAGCATGTTCCACCATTGTACAGCCACTCATAAAATGGCACTGCACAGTGGTAGACAATTTGAAGACACCACTTCCAGGCTTGCAGCTGGCGAGTGTGGTCACTAGTAGTAAGAGTGTCCCTCCCACATTTACAGCAACCGTGAGTTAGGTTGCTTTGACCAATTGACCTTGCTGCAATTATGGACAGTGCTCCCTCTGGTGGCCAACATAGGGAAACATGTCAAATGATTATTTAATTTTTAATATTTCCCACCCTTGGAAGAAAAAAAAAAAAAAAGACATTAAAAAAAGGAAAAATATAATAAAAATAAGTAACTTAAAAAAAAAATATTACATTTGCGACACATTCCCTTTAAGAATACGTAGCTAATTGAAAAACAGTTGTGAGATTAATGTAAGTAACTGTCCATTCAACCGCAAACACAGTTGTAGCGGCATGCACTTCCCTGGCACCCTGGCAGGATTTGACAGCGGAAACTGTGGCGTCCCAGGCTGCAGTTCTTATCACTAAACTAACTGGTGCTGCTGGACAGCTCCACCGTTGAATCGGTAGTCTTTTTTCTCTTAACTTTTGCCTCTCTGGATTCCTTGTGTGGACTAAAATCATCAATTTCCCAACATGTACACACATAACTTTCAATATTAAAGGGGTTTTACCATCTTCGATATTTATGGGATATCCACATAAAGGTCGAATAGATGCAGGTTCCAGCTATGGTACCCACACCTATCTAGCGGATGTGGGTCTCCCAATCTTGTTTGGTAAGTCGCAGCTTGCCGCTGCATCCAGGCGGAGACTCAGTGGAGAGGCGGTGGGGATACCTGAAACATCCGAGATACACCGTTTCCGTAACTCCCATTCACTTCAGAAGTGAATGGGAGTTACGAAAACAGCATGGCCAAGCGACCTTGGCTGTTTCTGTAATTTTGACGTTTCGATAACCGTGTAGCTCGATTACTGCGCCATTTCCGTAACCCCCATTCACATAAGACAATCATATGTCCCTTTCACGGTTTTCATATATCGCCCTTTAGCTGCCGCAAGAATTTTCCCACTTTTGACGAAAACAAATATAACCTGAATTGTAAAATCATATTATACCCCCATATCCGTATATTTTATAAAAAGTACATACCTGGCACATTGTAAAAATGCCACCCAGCACTTTACACTCATGGGCACCTTCATGTAATTTTGAATCAAAGCGAATTGTTGTGTAAAAAATGCATTAAATGTTATATTTGTGGCTAAAGTCTGACCCAAACAGAGACTTAGATGCACAACACCTCCTAAAAAGCAAAGTTCATAAATGCCACTTATGCCTATGTCTACATGTACATATCTTTATATAAATCACCAGAACTGATTAAACTAAAAATCTCTGCCATCCAAATTCCAGTAAACATCCGAGTCAACAAATAATATGTTGGAGCCTATGAGGTGATTAGATGTGAAATTGCTGGTCTTCTCACCCCTGTGGTGTAAACAAAAGACAAGACCACCCTAAATGTGAATCAGGGAGCACATAAGAGGGGCTGATATCATGAGGTAAAGTTCTTGTATGACCATCTGGGGGCACCGGAAAGCTGTATAGCGGGAGAGATGACAGTAACCGGCTCTGTTCTTTGCTGCGGTCACTTACAGCTTCTTCCTGCCCTTGAATAGACACAAAACCAGGAAGTAAAACTTTTCATCCTGCTCCCCAAATTCAAACACGTGTGCAACCCGAATATCGCACCTAGAGCTTTCAGCCTGGTACGATGTGAAAGATAAGATTTTGGGCTTTAACCCCTTAATACCGAAGGTATTTTAAACCTTAATGACAAAGCAATTTTTTAAGTATTTTAATCGTCGAATTCAAAGACCTATAGCTTTTGTATTTCTTCATCTACATAGCTGTATAAGGAGTTTTTTTTTTGCGGGACAAGTTGTATTGTACATATATTTTATTGATTAACTTTCATTAACTTTTTTGATGGGGTAATAGAAAACCCCTGAAATTTCGCCGTTACGGCATTTACAGTGTGGTATAAATAACATAAAACCTTTATTCAGCAGATCGTTGTGATGGCGGCGTGCCAAATTTATCTAGTTTTTTTTATGTTTTACTACTTTTACACAGTAAAAACACTTTTTTCAAAATGATTTGTTTTTGTGTTGCCATATTTTAGGCGACCTAACTTTTTTATTTTTCTGCTGACATAGCTGTAGGACGGCTTTTTTTTTTGCAGGACAACTTGTAGTTTTTATTGATACCATTTTGGTGCACATGCGACTTTTTGTGTATTATTGCCGGTCAGTGTAAACCTGACAGGAATCTGTCAACCCATGCCTCTGGCATGATCTAACAGGCATTCACTAAAGGCAGACCTGGGGACCTTTGTTAGGCACCCGGCTGCCATAAAAACCAACAGCACCCTGCAATTGCATTGTGGGGTGCCGATGGGGTTAGAAGGAGGGAGCCCCCTCCCTCTAAAACCACTGAGATGCGGCGGTCGCTATTGACCGCTGCATCTGAGGGATTAAACATGACCGGAGACCACTGCTAGTGGTCTTCGATCGTTGCCCTGAAGCCCGCTTCAGAATTCCTGATTCTGGAAAAAAATCTTCTAAAGTGCTGACATCAAAAGGTTGCGCTTCAGGAGAACTACCCTGAGCGGCCGACGTAAAAACACCATGACTGTCATTAAAGGGTTAATATGATACCAAGATCTAAGTTTATTCTAGCCGCGGCAAGTGTTTAAAGTCATGACGTATTACGTATGTCCTTGGCAGTATAAGGTTTATGTACACTAAAGGGCTTTTGTATTTTCTTCTGGTAGGTCTTCTTCAACATGACAGATATTAGAAAGTGTAACCACTGTAGATGCGGACACTATTTCAAGGCCACTGTTGATGTTAATGGCATGTTAATTTTCTCTCTTCTCTTTGTAAGAAGTATGTTTGAGCTTACACGTGAATAATGTTGTTTTATGCCTGACTGTAGCAATAAGAACAGTTTAAACCCTGAATGACACGGCCAAGTTTAATTTTTTCGTTTTCGTTTTCGTTTTTTCCTCCCTGCTGTCCAAAAGTCATGACTGTCCAAAAGCCGTATGAGGGCTTGTTTTTTTTGTGGGACAAGTTGTAGTTTTTTATAGCACAATTTAATGTACCATATAATGTACTGGGAAACGGGAAAAAAAAATTATTTGTGAGGTGGAATGGGCAAAAAACAGCAATTGCGTAATTTTTTGGGGGTTTCGTTTTTACGGCATTCATTGTCCGGTTAAAACGACATGTTCATTTATTCTATGGGTTGATACGATTACGGCGATACCAAATTTAGATTTTTTTTATGTTTTACCAATTTTATAAATAAAGTATTTACTTAAAAAAAAATGGTGTCACCTCATTCTGAGAGCCATAACTTTTTTATTTTCTGTCAATTGAGCAGAGTGAGGGCTTATTTTTTGCAGGGCAAGATGTATTTTTGGTACCATTTTGGTGCATGCGACTTTTTGATCACTTTTTATTCAATTTTTTTGGGGAGCAAAGGTAAAATAAAAAACAGCAATTTGGGCATTTTACATTTATTTTTTATGGTGTTCACTGAAGATGTTAAATAACATCATGTTGTAATAGTCTGGGCTTTTGCGGACGTCGCGATACCACTTATGTTAACGGTTATTTTATTTAAACATTTCTTCAATCCCTTCCCGACCAAACCATGTAGATTAACGGGCTGCAGAACTTGTCGTTGTGCCTGCAGCCCGTTAGTCTACATGTGCTCCTAACAGAGCACACAGGCATTCACCGCAGACCGGCATCTCCCAGTAAGGGATGCGAAAACATCATGTCGGATCACAGACGGTGATCCCGGCCAATTAACCCCTTAAACACGGCGGTCAATAGCGACCGCCGCATTTAAGTTGTTATAACAACATCGTCACTCCGCTATGCGACTGTTGCTATGGCAACCCGAAGCCTAACAAAGGCCTCTGTTTTGCCATCTACGGAAGGCAGGACCTAATATGCCCCCTGTCCATGTGAAACTGACAGGTATAATACCCGGCAATATATAAGTATTGCAGGCTATTATAACAACGATCCAACAATTCGATCTTCAAGTCCCACTAAAATAAAAAAAGGAGTAAAAAAAGTTACAAACATATTGTACAAAAGTAAAAAAGTTAAATTAAAAAATAAAACAAAATGTAAAAAATAAATAAATAAATTTAAACGAAAAAAAAAAAAAAAAAATTGCCCTTTTTCCCTTATAAAGTCCTTTATTATTAGAAAAAATAAATAAACTATGCATAATTGGTATCGCCGTGTCCATAACGGCCTGAACTATAAAAATATAATGCAATTTATCCCGCACAGTGACCGCCATAAAAAAAAACTAATAAAGAAACGATACCAGAATCGCTATTTTTAGTCACTTCAGCTCCCAAAAAATTGAATAAATAGGGATCAAAAGGTTGATTGTACCCACAAATGGTACGAATAAAAACTACAGTTTGTTCCGCAAAAAACAAGCCACCACACAACTTTCTTGATGGAAAAAAAAAAAGTTATGGCTTTTAGAATATGGCAACACAAAAACAAAATAATTTTTTTTAAACCGTGATTTTATCGTAATAACCTAAAAAGGAGTCAATATACCACTAGTTATTATAAAACATATACATTTTATTGTGTACAAATACATAAAAGCTATTACATAAAAAAGTTACAGAGATGATAGCGACCACAGTGTGTGAAGACGAAGGCTTCCGCCGAAACGTGCGTTGGGGTGTGACGCGTGACAGCCGGACACTGTGCCATGGGTAAGACTGTTATTTGGTATTCAGGATATGTTGTATTTTGTATCTCTGTGTTTATGTGACTGGCATTGTCCAGCTACTTCACCTACCATACCTTGTGTTTGGTGGGTGATGGCCTGACTTGTGCTACCAAACATATGCTTTACCTGGGCTATCACATAAATGACTCCCCTATGAGTAATTCAAGTAAAGCTGTTATATACATTTTGTATTTATACATCCATATCCTCGTTTCTTGCCATACATGTATTACATGCATATTATCATTTCAGACTTTTTATGTAATAGCTTTTATGTATTTGTACACAATAAAATGTATACGTTTTATTGTAACTAGTGGTATATGGACTCCTTTTAGGTTGTTATTATTATCATCAATGATGAGTCATTACTAATGACCACATATCGGGCCTATATGTGCCTTTCCTCCTTGCTTACTTCTGATCATCACTGTGATTATATTTTGAGGAAGTGGGGGTTTATCTTTGTCCTCCTTCTAGGTTTCGTGATTTTATCGTGCAAACACCGTAAAACATAAAAAAACTATATACATATGATATCACCGTAATCGCATTGACCCACACAATAAATATGTCATTTATAATGCACGGTGAACGCCATAAAAGAAACAAAGAATAAAAAACAATAGAAGTTTTCACGGCCTAATTACACTAAATTCAGCAAAAAACCTATGGGATCAAAATGCTCACTATACCCCTGGATAAATTCTTTTTAGGGCTGTAGTTTCCCAAATGTAGTCACGTTTGGGGGGCTTCCACTGTTTTGGTCCCTCAGGGGCTTTGCAAATGCGACTTGACACCCGAGAACCAATCCAGCAAACTTGAGCTCCAAAAGCCAAATAGCACTCCTTCACTTCTGAATCCTGCCGTGTGTCCAAACAGCTGTTTATTACCACTTATGGGGTATTGCCCTAATCAGGAGAAATTGCTTTACAAATCTTGGGGTGCTTTTTCTTCTTCATTCCTTGCAAAAATTGATAATTTCTACGTCTTATTGGAAAAAATTTAGATTTTCATTTTTACGGACTAATTCCACTAAATTCAGCAAAGAACCTGTGGGGTTAAAATGCTCACTATACCCCTCGATAAATTCCTTGATGGATGTAGTTTGCGAAATGGTGTATTTTTGGGGGTGTTTACACGGTTTTGGCCCAACAAGACCTCTTCAAACCTGACATGGTGCCTAAAATATAGTCTAATAAAAAGGAGGCCCCAAAATCCTCTAGGTACTCCTTTGCTTCTGAGGCCTGTGTTTCAGTCCATTCGCACACTAGGGCCACATGTGGGATATTTCTAAAATCGGCAGTATCTAGGCAATAAATATTGAGTTGCGTTTCTCTGGTAAAACCTTTTGTGTTACACAAAAAAAAGGATTAAAATGGATTTTCTGACAAAAAAAAGATTGTAAATTTCCCCTCTACCTTGCTTTAATTCCTCCAGCCAATAAATACCTACTATACTTTTGTCTTTTTTGACACAAAAGTTTCTGGCTAACACGGTATTACACTATTTTTTACTGTACTTCTTTAATTCCTGTAAAACACCTAAAGGGTTAAGAAAATTTCTAAATGCTGCTTTGAAAATTTGAGGGGTGCAATTTTTAAAATTGGGTGACTAATGGGGGTTTCTAATATAGAAGGCCCTCAAAGCCACTTCAGAACTAAACTGGTACCTATAAAAATAGGTTTTGGAAATTTCCTTGAAATTGTGAGAAATTGCTGATAAAGTTCTAAGCACTGTAACGTCCTAGAAAAAAAAGGATGTTCAAAAAATGATGCCAACATAAAGGGAAATGTTGATTAGTAACTATATTTGGTGTGGTATTGCTATCTGTTTTACAAGCAGATACATAAAAATGTTGAAAAATGCAAATTTTTGCAAATGTTCTCTAAAGTTTGGTGTTTTTCCACAAACAAATGCTGAATTTATTGATCAAATTTTTCCACTAACAAAGTACAATATGTCACGAGAAAACAATCTCAGAATCGCTTGCATAGGTAAAAGCATTCCTAAGTTATTACCACATAAAGTGACACGTCAAACGGTAAAAAAAAAATCGGCTGCGTCCACAAGGCCAAAACAGGCTCAGTCCTGAAGGGGTTAAGGGGAAAAAAAATGGGAAGTATTTTTTTTTTTTTTAACTTTTAATTTTAATTAAACTACTGAAAAATGTAATCATATTTTACATTTTTCTTTAGTCCCCTTAGGGGGATTTGTACAGCGATCGCTGATTCAACACACTGCAATACTAATGTATTGCAGTGCATTGTCTTTTTTACAGGCTTCTGTTAAGTTGTTCTCCTGACCGCGGCAAGTGGTTAAACGGCCAGGAACAGAGCAATCGCTGTTCCTGGTCGTTAGTGCAAGGTGTCAGCTGTAATACACAGCTGACACCCGCGGGATATGGAGCAGGCTCACTTCGCCCCTCCCCGCACCGGGACGTCCTGGTGAGTCAAGAGGTTAAACTATAATGTTCCTAACACTTGGACAGATTATAATATAGATTTATAAAATCATAAAATGAGCATATATAAAAATGAACATAATCAAGTACAACATAAAGTAACAGCCTCAACATCGATTTCATATATGAAGACTGATTTAGCAATGTTTAGCTGGTTACTTGCACAACAAAACCACTATTAAGTAGGATAACACTGTCAAAATTACATGAAAAAAAAACCAATGACTTACTGTTTTAGAAGGAAGAAGTTTCCAGATAATATTCTTCCCCTTACAACATCATTAAATCCTTCCCTTCTTGTTGCAGAGTACATTGCTTCTGTTGAGTCTTTGACATCAGCTCGGTGCCCTGTAAAGCAGAAAATAAATATGTCAGCCATTATAAACTTAAAATAAAAATCACTTGGCCGATAAACCTGAAATAACAACTTGGAAGCTTGTGGTCATGAACAAATACACAGTAAACAGTGAGGTCCCTGTTCTTCCCAAATCTCTGTCCCTACCTACTTGTACGACTCGACCTACACGACGGCGCACAACTGGGCGGCGTTCCCTATACTGGTACAAGTGAAACTGACAAACAGATAAGACAGAGACAGTACGAAATAACAGGCAGAGAGTACGTGACAGTACCCCCCCTTTTACGAGGGGCCACTGGACCCTCAACCCCGAACACGTTTATTCGGAAACTTTTTATGAAAGTTTTTTATAAGGGTCCGAGCGTGGATATCTTGGACTGGGATCCAAGTCCTCTCCTTTGGACCATATCCTTTCCAATGGACCAGGTACTGGATAGACCCCTGAACCTTTCTACTGTCCAGCAACCTGGCCACCTCGAACTCCTGTCCCTCGGGTGTCAATACTGGGATGGGGGGTTTCCCTATGGGAAGGATGGGGGGGAACAAATCTTTTCAGAAGGGAGGAATGAAACACATCGTGGATGTGGAAGGAGGGGGCAATATTAAGCGAAAGGAGACCGGGTTGATCCTCTCCATGACTTCATAAGGACTGATGTACCTGGGGGCAAAAATTCTGGAGGGTACACTCAGGCGGAGATTCTTGGAAGATAACCAAACCCGATCTCCCACCAAGAGATCAGGATTAGCCAAACGCCTTTTATTGGCTTGAAGCCGCCGGTGGTCCTGTGTTGCCCTGAGATTACTCTGGACTTGGTCCCAGATGACCTTCAAATTCCCAGTAAGAAGCTCCACTTCAGGGTTATCTGATACACATAGGGAAAATGAAGAAAACCGGGGATTAAAACCATAATTAGCAAAGAATGGAGAAACTCCTGACGATGTGCTTATGTGATTATTGAGGGCAAATTCCGCAAGCGCCAAAAACCTGAACCATTTATCCTGAGTGTCAGCGACAAAACATCTGAGATACTGTTCCAGACACTGATTGGTCCTCTCAGACTGGCCATTAGTTTCTAGATGGAAAGCCGATGAAAAGGACAAGTCTAGTCCTAACTACTTGCAGAACGCCCTCCAAAACAACTACACAAATTGGACAACCCTGTCAGAGACGATGTTAACAGGTACCCCGTGCAAACGTAAAATATGTTTAATAAAGAGGTTAACTAGCTCTTTAGCATTGGGCAATTTCTTCAGGGGAATGAAGTGGGCCATTTTACTAAACCGGTCTACCACTACCCAGATCACCGACATGCCCTGGGACGAAGGGAGATCGGTGATAAAATCCATGGCTAGATGGGTCCAGGGTCCTTGGGGCACCGGTAAAGGACACAGCAAGCCTGCAGGTCGGGATGTGGGAGTTTTAAAACTGGGCGCAGTTCTCACATGAGACCATGTAGGCTCGGACATCCAGTAGCAGCCCTGGCCACCAGAAACTACGGATGACAAGGTCCCTGGTACCAGAGATGCCTGGGTGACCTGACAGGACTGAATCATGACACTCCTGGGAGGAGCCTCAGCCGGAAGGGTAGGGGTACAAACAATTTGCCCTCTGGAAGGGCTTCAGGGGCAGAGTCCTGGCTGGCCGTGATCTCTGTGGTCAGGTCAGAGTCTATGGTTGCCACTACTGCACCAGGAAGAAATACTCCTTCGGGTTCGGTCTCGGGCGGAGGGGTGGCACAGAGCATCCGCTTTAATATTCTTTGAACCAGGCCTGTAGGTAACAACAAAATTGAACCTAGTAAAAAATAGAGCCCATCTAGCCTCTCTAGGGTTGAGTCTCTTGGCTGATTCTAGAAAGACCAAATTTTTATGGTCAGTGAGCACCGTGACCCGATGCCTTGCCCCTTCGAGAAAATGGCGCCATTCCTCCAAAGCCCATTTGATGGCCAGCAGTTCCCGATTACCCACATCGTAATTTTGCTCAGAGGGAGAGAACTTACGGGAAAAGAAGGCAAAGGGTTGGAGGTGAGTGTGAGAAGTAGGACCCTGAGACAATACTGCTCCCACACCCACCTCGAAAGCATCCACCCCCACAATAAAGGGTTGAGTTTGATCCAGTTGGATTAGTACCGGGGTGGAGGAAAAGCACCCCTTAAAGAGCTCGAAGGCTCGGACAGCCTCCAGAGCCAAGTGGAGGGTATCCGCACCTTTACGGGTGAGGTCGGTAAGGGGTTTGGCGATTACAGAACATTTTTGAATAAAACGTCTGTAATAATTTGCGAACCCTAAAAACCTTTAGAGGGCTTTCAGGGAAGCAGGCTTAACCCAGTCAGATACCGCCTGGACCTTGGCAGGATCCATGCGGAAATCCTCGGGGGTAAGGATGTGTCCCAAGAAAGGCATCTCGAGTACCAAAACTACATTTTTCAAATTTAGCGAACAATTTATTCTCCCTGAGAATGTAGAGGACAGTCCTGACATGTTTGATGTGCGAGTCCCAGTCTTTGGAAAACACCAAAATGTCATCTAAGTGTACCACCAAGAAGAGCCCCAGATAGTCTCTTAAAGTATAATTTACGAAAGTCTGGAACACAGCTGGCGCATTACATAGACCAAAGGGCATCACAGGTACTCAAAGTGCCCTTCGGGGGTGTTAAAGGCAGTCTCCCACTCAGCCAGTCTCCCTGTCCCAGGTGCTAAAAAAAAACACCCCCACAGCACTATGCTTCACCGTAGGGATGGCATTGGGCAGGTGATGAGCAGTAGCTGGTTTCCTCCAGACAGGATGCTTAGAATTGAGGCCAAAATGTTCAATCTTGGTTTCATCAGACCACAGAATCTTGTTTCTCACAGTCTGAGAGTCCTTTAGTTATATTCTGGGAACTCCAGATGGTCTTCCAAGTGTCTTTTACTGAGGAGAGGCTGCCTTCTGGCCATTCTGCCATGAAGCCCAGATTGGTGGAGTGCTGCAGTGATGGTTGACCTTCTGGAAATTTTTCCCATCTGCACACAGGATCTTTGGAGCTCAGCCAAAGTGACCATAGGGTTCTTAATTAACCTCTTACCAAGGCCCTTCTCCGCAGATTACTTAGTTTGGTGGGGTGGCCAGCTCTGGGAAGAGTACCGGTTGTTCCAAACGTCTTCCATTTAGGAGTTAGGGAGGCCACTATAATCTTGGGAACTTTCAGTGCAGCAGAATTGTTTTTGTACCCTTCTCCAGATCTGGGCCGCCATACAATCCAGTCTCTGAGCTCTACATGCAGTTCTTTCCTCCTCACAGCTCGGTTTTTGCTCTGATATGCATGGTCTGCTGTGATACCTTATATAGACATGGTGTAAAGGATCTGCCAGGCACTGCTTCGGGGTTAATTCCCAGAATTAATCAGTCAACACCTGAGTGTACATCCCTGAGACAGACACCAGCTTCCTCCACTCAGGCTGGCAGGCTTAGGAGTGGGAGAGCCTATCGCAACCTGGCCAGACTCAGCTAGCTCCCGCCCTCGGTCTATTTAAGCCTGCTCTTCCTGTCCATCTGTGCTTGTGAATTCTTTCCTTGAGGTTTCCTGGCCCAGCTACAGCTCCTGCTACTTTTTGATCCTGCTCCATACAGACCCCGGCTTACCGACTACTCTTCTGCTTTTCGCTTTGTACCTCGCACTCTCCTGGCTTGACTCGGCTCGTTCACTACTCTGTTGCTCACGGTGTTTCCGCGAGCAACTGCCCATTTCCCTTGCTTGTATTCCCTTGTTTGTTTGTCGTGTTTGTCATGCACTTACTGAGCGCAGGGACCGCCGCCCAGTTGTACCCCGTCGCCTAAGGCGGGTCGTTGCAAGTAGGCAGGGACAGAGTGGCGGGTAGATTAGGGCTCACTTGTCCGTTTCCCTACCCCCCCCACCATTACAAATTCACAAGCCCTATACCTAGTCTACCCTGGTCCCTGACACCATTATGGAACCCCGTGAAACCCTGGCTCAGCAAATGCAGGGTCTCTCCCTACAGGTCCAGGCCCTGGCTCAGAGGGTCAACCAGCCTGATGCTACCTTGGTAGTTCCCCTCACCGCACCCCTTGAACCCCACCTCAAGTTGCCCGACCGGTTCTCAGGTGACCGGAGGGCTTTTCTCTCCTTTTCGGGAGAGTTGTAGGCTTTACTTTCGCTTAAAGCCTCACTCCTCAGGTTCTGAGAGCCAGCGGGTGGGTATAATTATGTCCCGGCTCCAGGAAGGGCCCCAAGAGTGGGCCTTCTCCTTGGCTCCTGGCGCCCCTGAACTTTCCTCCGTTGATTGTTTCTTTTCTGCCCTCGGACTTATTTATGACGAGACTGACAGAACTGCCTTTGCCGAGAGTCAGCTGGTGACCTTACGTCAGGGTAAGAGACCTGTTGAGGAGTATTGCTCTGACTTTAGGAAGTGGTGCGTAGCTTCTCGGTGGAATGACCCTGCCTTAAGGTGCCAGTTTAGGTTGGGTCTGTCGAATGCCCTGAAAGACCTGCTAGTTAGTTATCCCTCTTCTGACTCCTTAGACCAGGTTATGGCTTTAGTGGTACGACTTGACCGACGTCTCAGGGAACGACAACGTGAACGTTTATGTGTTTTTTCCTCCGACTCCCCCATGATGCCTCCCGAAGTCCCGTTGCTTCGTTTCTCCCCTAAAGACTCAGAAATACCTATGCAACTCGGGGCCTCCGTGTCCCCTCAACAACGTAGAGAATTCCGCAGGAAGAATGGTCTCTGCTTCTACTGTGGGGATGTCAAGCATCAAGTAAACAACTGTCCCAAGCGTAAGAATGCTGTCAGAGAGCTCCCGCGTCTAAGTGATCATCGGGGAGGTCACTTGGGCGCACAGGTATTTCCCGTAAATATGAAACGTACTAAGATATTGCTTCCCTTTCAGGTCTCTTTTGGTGGTAGGTCTGCTACCGGCAGTGCCTTCGTGGATTCAGGGTCCTCTACTAATATCATGTCTGTGGAATTTGCTATGTCTCTCGCTATGCCTCTGATTGATTTGCCTAAACCTGTTCCGGTAGTGGGTATCGACTCCACTCCTCTTGCTAATGGTTATTTTACACAGCATACCCCTGTTTTTGAACTCCTTGTTGGCTCCATGCATTTGGAGCAATGCTCTGTACTATTGATGCAGGGATTATCGTACGATTTGGTTCTAGGTCTTCCCTGGTTGCAGTTGCATAATCCTACGTTTGACTGGAATACTGGGGAGCTAACCAAATGGGGTAATGAATGTTGTACGTCATGTTTTTCTGTTAATTCTATTTCTCCCCCTAAGGAGGTGAATACGCTACCCGAGTTTGTTCAGGACTTCGCTGATGTTTTCTCTAAAGAGGCCTCCGAAGTATTACCGCCTCATAGAGAATACGATTGCGCTATCGAATTGGTACCAGGAGCTAAGCTTCCTAAGGGTAGGATATTTAACCTTTCTTGTCCCGAACGTGAAGCCATGAGGGAGTATATCCAGGAATCCCTGGCCAAGGGTTACATTCGTCCCTCTTCTTCTCCGGTAGGTGCTGGCTTCTTCTTCGTAGGGAAGAAGGATGGGGGTCTTAGGCCATGCATTGACTACCGTGGCCTGAATAAGGTCACGGTAAGGAACCAGTATCCCCTTCCTTTGATTCCTGATCTCTTTAATCAGGTTCAGGGGGCCCAATGGTTCTCTAAATTGGATCTACGGGGGGCGTATAACCTTATTCGCATCAAAGAGGGGGATGAGTGGAAGACTGCGTTTAACACGCCCGAAGGCCATTTCGAATACCTCGTCATGCCCTTTGGGTTGTGCAATGCCCCTGCGGTCTTCCAGAACTTCATAAATGAGATTTTGAGAAATTACCTGGGGATATTTCTTGTAGTGTACCTTGATGACATATTGGTGTTTTCCAGGGACTGGTCCTCCCACATAGAGCATGTCAGGAAAGTGCTCCAGGTCCTTCGAGAAAACAAACTGTTTGCCAAAATCGAAAAATGTGTATTTGGGGTACAGGAGATACCATTTTTAGGTCAAATCCTCACTCCTCATGAATTCCGCATGGACCCTGCCAAGGTTCAGGCTGTGGCTGAATGGGTCCAACCTGCCTCCCTGAAAGCGCTACAGTGTTTTTTGGGGTTCGCTAACTATTACAGGAGATTTATTGCTAACTTCTCGGTCGTCGCTAAGCCTCTTACGGACCTCACTCGCAAGGGTGCTGATGTCCTCCATTGGCCCCCTGAGGCCGTCCAGGCTTTTGAGACCCTCAAGAAGTGCTTTATCTCGGCCCCCGTGCTGGTTCAGCCCAACCAAAGGGAGCCATTTATTGTGGAGGTTGACGCGTCCGAGGTGGGAGTGGGGGCCGTCTTGTCCCAGGGTACCAGCTCCCTCACCCATCTCCGCCCCTGTGCTTACTTTTCTAGGAAGTTTTCGCCCACGGAGTGTAACTATGATATTGGCAACCGCGAACTTTTAGCCATTAAATGGGCATTTGAAGAGTGGCGCCACTTCCTGGAGGGGGCTAGGCACCAGGTAACGGTCCTTACCGACCACAGAATCTGGTTTTCCTAGAATCTGCCCGGAGGCTAAACCCGAGACAAGCTCGATGGGCGTTGTTTTTTACCAGATTCAATTTTTTGGTTACCTATAGGGCCGGGTCTAAAAATATTAAGGCGGATGCACTGTCGCGTAGCTTCATGGCCAGCCCTCCTTCGGAGGAAGATCCTGTTTGTATTTTGCCTCCAGGTATAGTCATTTCCTCTATCGAGTCCGATTTAGTCTCTGAAATTGCTGCTGATCAAGGTTCAGCTCCTGGGAACCTTCCTGAGAACAAGCTGTTTGTTCCCCTGCAATTCCGGCTAAGGGTACTTAGGGAAAATCACGACTCCGCACTATCTGGCCATCCAGGCATCCTGGGTACCAAACACCTCATTACCAGAAATTATTGGTGGCCTGGTTTGCCTAAAGACGTTAAGGCCTACGTCGCCGCCTGTGAGGTTTGTGCCAGGTCCAAGACTCCCAGGTCCCGACCAGCGGGCTTACTGCGTTCGTTGCCCATTCCCCAGAGACCTTGGACACATATCTCCATGGATTTTATCACCGATTTGCCTCCATCCCAAGGCAAGTCGGTGGTGTGGGTGGTGGTAGACCGCTTCAGTAAAATGTGCCACTTTGTGCCCCTCAAGAAACTACCCAACGCCAAGACGTTGGCTACCTTGTTTATCAAACACATCCTGCGTCTCCATGGGGTCCCCGTCAATATTGTTTCTGACAGGGGGGTACAATTTGTTTCATTGTTTTGGAGAGCCTTCTGTAATAAGTTGGGGATTGATCTGTCCTTCTCCTCTGCTTTCCATCCTGAAACCAATGGCCAAACGGAGAGGACTAATCAGTCTCTAGAACAATACTTAAGATGTTTTGTCTCTGACTGTCAATTTGATTGGGTTTCTTTCATTCCCCTCGCCGAATTTTCCCTTAATAACCGGGTCAGTAACTCGTCAGGGGTCTCTCCCTTTTTCTGTAATTTTGGGTTTAATCCACGGTTCTCCTCCGTTTCACCTGGTTGTTCCAACAATCCCGAGGTGGAGGTCGTTCATCGGGATCTGTGCACAGTCTGGGCCCAGGTTCAGAAGAACCTAGAGGCGTCCCAGAGCATACAGAAGGCTCAGGCCGATAGAAGACGTTCTGCTAACCCCCTGTTTGTGGTCGGGGATCTGGTGTGGTTGTCATCCAGGAACTTGCGTCTCAAGGTTCCGTCCAAAAAGTTTGCTCCCCGGTTTATTGGGCCGTATAAGGTCATTGAGGTCCTCAGTCCTGTCTCTTTCCGGCTGGAGTTACCCCCGTCTTTTCGTATACACAACGTGTTTCATGCCTCCCTCCTGAAACGCTGCTCCCCGTCCTTGGCCCCCTCGAGGAAACCTCCTGTTCCCGTCCTCACCCCTGAGGGGGTGGAATTTGAGGTGGCCAGGATCGTGGACAGCAAGATGGTCCAAGGCTCCCTCCAGTACCTGGTCCATTGGAGAGGATACGGGCCCGAGGAGAGGACTTGGGTACCCGCCCGGGATGTTCACGCTGGGGTATTGGTCAGGAGGTTCCACCTGCGTTTCCCCAGTAAGCCAGGTCCACTTAGAAAGGGTCCGGTGGCCCCTCATAAAAGGGGGGGTACTGTAAAGGATCTGCCAGGCACTGCTTCGGGGTTAATTCCCAGAATTAATCAGTCAACACCTGAGTGTACATCCCTGAGACAGACACCAGCTTCCTCCACTCAGGCTGGCAGGCTTAGGAGTGGGAGAGCCTATCGCAACCTGGCCAGACTCAGCTAGCTCCCGCCCTCGGTCTATTTAAGCCTGCTCTTCCTGTCCATCTGTGCTTGTGAATTCTTTCCTTGAGGTTTCCTGGCCCAGCTACAGCTCCTGCTACTTTTTGATCCTGCTCCATACAGACCCCGGCTTACCGACTACTCTTCTGCTTTTCGCTTTGTACCTCGCACTCTCCTGGCTTGACTCGGCTCGTTCACTACTCTGTTGCTCACGGTGTTTCCGCGAGCAACTGCCCATTTCCCTTGCTTGTATTCCCTTGTTTGTTTGTCGTGTTTGTCATGCACTTACTGAGCGCAGGGACCGCCGCCCAGTTGTACCCCGTCGCCTAAGGCGGGTCGTTGCAAGTAGGCAGGGACAGAGTGGCGGGTAGATTAGGGCTCACTTGTCCGTTTCCCTACCCCCCCCACCATTACACATGGGGTGTGTCTATCCAAATCAATTCCAATCAAATAAATGTACCACAGGTGGACTCCAATCAAGGTGTAGAAACATTTTAACGAATGATCTAGAGAAATGGGAGGCCCCGAGAGCTAAATTTCAAGTCATAGCAAAGGCTAGAAATACTTATGTCCATGCAGAATGAGTTTTTCATTTTTAATAAATTTGCAAAAAAATCTACAACTCTGTTTTCACTTTGTCAGTATTTAAAGAGGCTCTGTCACCACATTATAAGTGCCCTATGTCCTACATAAGGAGATAGGCGCTATAATGTAGGTGACAGTAATGCTTTTTATTTAAAAAAACAATCTATTTTTACCACTTTATTAGCGTTTTTTAGATTTATGCTAATGAGTTGCTTAATGCCCAAGTAGGCATATTTTTACTTTAGACCAAGTGGGCGTTGTACAGGGGAGTGTATGACGCTGACCAATCAGCGTCATTCACTCCTCTCCATTTAATTACTCAGCGCATAGGGATCCTGTTAGATCCTTATGTGCTGTCTTATACTAACACATTAACAATACTGAAGTGTTTAGACAGTGAATAGACATTCCACGGGATGTCTATTCACAATCCCTGCACTTCGTTACTCTGTCTGTGGTAGTTACAGCAGAGGACGCCTAATCTCGCGAGATTACGCGTTAAATGACAGGTTACAACGAGATCACGCTTCCTCTGCTGTAACTACCATAGAGACAGTAACGAAGTGCAGAGATTGTGAATAGACATCCCGTGGAATGTCTATTCACTGTCTAAACACTTCAGTATTGTTAATGTGTTAGTATATGAATGGAGAGTAGTGAATGACGCTGATTGGTCAGCGTCATACACTCCCCTGTACAACGCCCACTTGGTCTAAAGTAAAAATACGCCCACTTGGGTATTAAGAAACTCATTAGCATAAATTTAAAAACGCTAATAAAGTGGTAAAAATAGATTGTTTTTTTAAAATAAAAAGCATTACTGTCACCCACATTATAGCGCCCATCTCCTTATGTAGGAGATAGGGCACTTATAATGTGGTGACAGAGCCTCTTTAATGCCGAACGATGAGGAAAAAACATAATTTTTTTTATTTTCGCAAAAGGCCTCAACATAACAAAATGTGTATTCACACAAAATGTATATACACCCACACAGTACTGTGCAAAAGTTTTAGGCAGTTGTGGAAAAAAGCGGCAAAGTAAGAATGCGTTAAAAAAAAAGAAGTGATAATAGACTGATTTCATCAAATAACAAAATACAAAGTGAACGAGCAGAAGTGAAATCTAAATCAAATCAATATTTGGTGTCACCACCCTTTGCCTTCAAAACAGTATAAATTCTTCTAGGTGCACTTGCAGCCATGGATTTTGTAGGATTATAGTCATGTTCGATTAACCAATTATACCAAACAGGTGATAATGATCATCATTTTCATATGTAGGTTAAAACACAGTGTAATGCCCGCGGTCGCAGACCGCAGCCTCCCCTTACCTGATGACGGCCACGACCGCAGACCTCCCTCCTGTGGCCGACGTCTCCTTCCCCGGAGACGTCAGCGCATCCGGCCCCTCCAAACTGTAGTGTCTGCTAGTGGGTCCTCATACCCCTAGATCGTGACACACAATCATTAACTGAAACATAAACAGCTGTGTAGGAGGCTTAAAACTGGGTGAGGAACAGCCAAACTCTGCCACAAAAGGTGAGCTTGTGGAAGACAGTTTCATGACTCAGATCCACCTGCCATGGTGTGGACTGAACACAGCAACAAGACACAAGGTAGTTATACTGCATCAACAAGGTCTCTCACAAACAAAGACTTCAAAGCAGACTGGGTTTTTAATATGTGCTGTTCAAGCTCTTTTGAAGAAGCACAAATCAACTGGCAACGTTGAGGACTGTAGACACAGTGGTCAGTTCAAGGAAACAGTGCAGTAGATAAAAGACACATCATGCTTACTTCTCTTCGAAATCGCAAGATGTCCAGCAGTGCCCTCAGTTTAAAACTGGTAGAAACCAGTGGGATCCAGGTACACCCATCTACTGTTCGGAGAAGTCAGGCCACAAGTGGTCTTTATGGAAGAATTGCAGCCAAAAAGCCATACATTCGATGTGGAAACAAGGCCAAGCGACTCAACTATGCATAAAAACATAGGAACTGTGGTGCATAAAAATGACAGCAGGTGCTCTGGACTGATGAGTCAAAACTTTAAAATATTTGGCTGTAACAGAAGGCAGTTTGTTCGCTGACGAGCTGGAGAGTGGTACAATAAGTTCCTTGCAAGTTTAGGGCTGCATTTCAGCAAATGGAGTTGGGGATTTGGTCAGGATTAATGGTGTCTTCAATGCTGAGAAATACAGGCAGATATTTATTAATCATGCAATATCATCAGGGAGGCATCTGATCTTATTGGCTCCAAATTTCTTCTGCAGCAGGACGATGACCCCAAACGTACAGATAATATCATTAAGAACAGTCTTCAGCGTAAAGAAGAACAAGGAGCCCTGGAAGTGATGATATCCCCCACAGAGCCCTGATCTCAAAATCATTGAGTCCGTCTGGGATTACACGAAGAGACAGAATGATTTGAGGAAGCCTACAGCCACAGAAGATCTATGGTTAGTTATTGAAGATGTTTGGAACAACCTAGAAGAATGAATGCGGTTTTGAAGACAAAGGGTGGTCACACCAAATATTGATTTGATTTAGATCTCTCTGCTGTTCATTCAGTTTGCATTTTGTTAATTGATAAAAAAAACTATTAACACTTCTATTTTTGAAAGCATTCTTACTTTGCAGCATTTTTCTACAACTGCCTAAAACGTTTGCACAGTACTGTACATAACAATGTCAGAAGCCTATTAAACATTATTATACCATGAATGTTAGATGAACTCCTTACCATATTCCAGTCCATCAAATCGAGCCATATTTGAAGCTACTTCAGCTGTGCATAGGACATGGTAACAAACAATAGAGTAGCATGTGTGAGGCATTGAAACCTCAACCACCTTGGCTCCAGCATTCTCCAACAAATCTGCAGCTTTTGACCAGAGAGGGAGTATTTCAGAAGATAATCCGGGTGCATGGTATTCCTTTATGAAACAAATAAAAAGATAAAAATTGCTAAATTTAGTCCACGAAAGAGTCCAAGTTACAAAACAATAAACATTCATTGAACCAAAATAGAAAAAAAATTGGGCTAATATGAAAAGGAAAATAACTAATCAGGCTTATCTTTCTGTACTGAATCTCCGCCCACATAATGATACTTACATGTGTTCTTCAATGGATAACTAACTTTTCAAACAATTTTAGCTAATCTAATAGTATACCTGATATAGATCAACTTTGTAATTTACTTATTGTTAAAATGCAGCTGTTTTCTCCATCCAAATTCTGTGTTAACCTACTGCCACTAGGTGTCTCCCTTCCTGTAATTTGCTGTCTAACCCCATTGTGAAGCAAAATCCATCCCTAGCTACATAGCAGAGGAACTGGACTACAGGAAGTGGGGGTGTGCCTCTCCACAGCCTGCCAATAAAAGTCTATGGAGAGGGGAGGGGGAGCAGGAGTGAGCTAGCATAGAGAGGAGACGCAGAAATGCTGCCCATACAAGTCTATGGAGAGGGGAGGGGATAGCAGGAGGAGGGAGCAGAGAGAGGAGACACAGATATGCTACCCATACAAGTCTACGGAGAGGAGCAGAGTAAAAAAGATACACACAGATATACTGCAGCCCCCTGTTTTATCTCAGCCCAGTGAAAGATTTTCAGCTACACTGCTGTATAATGTCCTCCATGTTGCTGCTGCATTTATATATATGTGATAGATAGAGATAGGACAGCAGGATTGCTCTCTATGTGTGCAGTTTATAGAAGACATAATAGTCGTTAAGCTCTGCCCACTAGCTCTGAGACAACTGAGATTTAAAGATAGAGCCTGCAGAGGGAAACTGCTAAAAAAAAAATACAGAATACTAGTTATATAATTGCCAGAAATAGTGTTATTTGTTATGTACACACATATGACAGCTTATTCTGAAAATTCACCTGAAAAGTTAGGTACGCTTTAAATATTCTGTTTCTTAGGATTCATGCACATTGCATTGCCACATGCACGGACCCTGTAAGGCAGCACAGAGTCCCTACAAGGGAAACAGTATGAGCACATAGCAGACAATGGGCGCCATATTACAGATTTGTACGACACAAATCAGTAATACAGCTTTGTGCACGGACCCTTAGTCTAAACTGAATTTTACTTATTAGATCTATAGTTTGTGCTACTAAGCTATCCTTATTTTAAGGTTGGACAAGAAATTCTACTACAGTCAGCCATTTTGAAGGCTATACAGAAATGGTCACTCAGTGACAGGCTGTATACAAATATATATTTACAATTCCATGTACCATCTTATTTCCCCTCCACCTGTCAAACTGCGTTTGTTACTCCCATTATTGGGCATCTGTGCATGTTATGCCTACTTGAATTAGTACACCAGGCATATACAGACCTACAGCAGGGTAAGAATGGAGAGAGCAAGTCTTCTAATCTGGAGCAAAATTGTCCTATGCATAGGAATACAATTAGGTGATGTATTTTACAGCTTATGGTAAGTGTTAATAGCACAGGTAAACTCTGTTAACCCACTCAGGTCTATTTTAGGTATATACAGGGCAGATGTTTAGTATTCTAATATGGCTGAGGAATAGCTAAGCTATCGCAAAGACTAGAATCAATGACTTTCATTTTATGGGCAACTCTAAAATACAATATAAAACCCAACTATCTGGATAGTCAGCTACACTTCTGGTATTTTAAGGCCAAAAACTAATTTGGCATTAAGAAATTGGGTATTACCTTTGGAATTCCTATGCAGAGCTTAGTCATATCTATTGCATCTGGAAGAGTGAACGGCTGGAAGTAATCTTGGATTGTTGTTGAGTCTTGTGGATCATGGCCAGCAAGTACACCTAAAAACAAAGATGTTTGTTGATCAGAAGTAAAAAGTAATTTGTAAAGTTGTAAGACAAATATGTTTGTATATTACCTAGAACAGTTGCTGCATCATCGACACATCTTGCTAAAATTCCAGGTACATCCATGGAGTTTACCAACGGGATTAGTCCATGGCGAGACACAAGCCCATAGGTTGGTTTCAAGCCCACTATGCCACAGTGAGATGCTGGGTTCCGGGTTGATCCTCCTGTATCAGATCCCAGGGCCCTGTTTAATAATCAAGATTTTTAGTGGTCATGCTCTTTATTAAAATGTATTACATTTGTTAATGTTATCAAATACCATATAATTTTTATATAGCACAAACATATTCTGCAGAACTTTACAGTTGGGGTAGTAACAAAATAAAATAAAACAAAATGAAAAGACAATGAAGCAAAAAAAAAAAAAGGAGGGAAATTAAATCGAATGGGAGGAAGCTACAAAATAGGTACAAGGTGCTAATTTTGTCCATAATATACATAATAATTTGCATGAAGCCGCATGAACTGAGAGAAGAGCACGAGTGGGTTGTTAAACAAAGATGGAATTTCACTGTCTAGTTTGATAGAAATCTAATTGTGCTCCCACAATATGAGTAAATTATATAGTTCACTGAAGTAACAATAAAGTAAAAAATACCTTTTAATTAGTAACTAGTTAAAAACAGGGGTAACACACCACTGTGACATAAGCCCCACCGTGATTGTTAAAAAACGTATTAAACAAAAAACACTGAGTCATTGTGATACATCTAACTCGGTGTTTATAACAATATTATGTCTGGAAACAGCATATATCCAGGGCACATCAGTAGTACAATCCCAAAATAAAGCACAGGCGTCCGAATAGATCGGGTCTCCTAGTGCTGGGTGTAACACGATATGACTATCCCCAATGCAAACATTCCATAAACAGAACAACGACCCTACGCGTTTCAGGTACTCATCCTCAGGGGTCCGTATAATGGTAAACTCTGGCCTTCACACCAGCGATAGAATCCTTTAACAGCAGATATTCTGCTGTGCGTCACGGCAAAGATGCACGTATTGATGTCAACGGCATACTTCATTGCAGGCGCTACGTTACTATAAACGCTAAACTCCACCCCTCGTATTCTAGCGGCAAACATGAACTGACCAATCCCCACACCCTCACGATTAGTGACACCTGCCCATGTGACCCCCCGCCGTCAGCTGACAACCAGGGGTCATCATCGGCCGCATCAAGCCGCACGCGCAGGCGCAGTAGAAGTCAGGGACAAATTCGCCCAGACTGCCAAAATAGGAGAAGGTAAGCGCTACACGATAATGGATTGTAAGTAAATCTCGCGGGACAGTTAAACACCGCAAGTAGGCTACCTCACAAAGCAACTAAAAATGTAATTAATCACATGTAGGGTGGAAGGAAATACGATCCCTCATGACATGGGGGACCGAGAGACGATCGCCGTTAAAAAACGGCAGACCAATAGGGCCATCTCAAACCTACATGTGTTGGGCAAAAATGAACTCAAAAATGAACTCACCCACCCCCTGGTTTAAATGAGCAGACTAATTATACATGTTTTATTTAACACTCCGTATGGACGACCTATCTCCCTTGGGTTGCCCAGGGGGTGGGTGAGTTCATTTTTGCCCAACACATGTAGGTTTGAGATGGCCCTATTGGTCTGCCGTTTTTTAACGGCGATCGTCTCTCGGTCCCCCATGTCATGAGGGATCGTATTTCCTTCCACCCTACATGTGATTAATTACATTTTTAGTTGCTTTGTGAGGTAGCCTACTTGCGGTGTTTAACTGTCCCGCGAGATTTACTTACAATCCATTATCGTGTAGCGCTTACCTTCTCCTATTTTGGCAGTCTGGGCGAATTTGTCCCTGACTTCTACTGCGCCTGCGCGTGCGGCTTGATGCGGCCGATGATGACCCCTGGTTGTCAGCTGACGGCGGGGGGTCACATGGGCAGGTGTCACTAATCGTGAGGGTGTGGGGATTGGTCAGTTCATGTTTGCCGCTAGAATACGAGGGGTGGAGTTTAGCGTTTATAGTAACGTAGCGCCTGCAATGAAGTATGCCGTTGACATCAATACGTGCATCTTTGCCGTGACGCACAGCAGAATATCTGCTGTTAAAGGATTCTATCGCTGGTGTGAAGGCCAGAGTTTACCATTATACGGACCCCTGAGGATGAGTACCTGAAACGCGTAGGGTCGTTGTTCTGTTTATGGAATGTTTGCATTGGGGATAGTCATATCGTGTTACACCCAGCACTAGGAGACCCGATCTATTCGGACGCCTGTGCTTTATTTTGGGATTGTACTACTGATGTGCCCTGGATATATGCTGTTTCCAGACATAATATTGTTATAAACACCGAGTTAGATGTATCACAATGACTCAGTGTTTTTTGTTTAATACGTTTTTTAACAATCACGGTGGGGCTTATGTCACAGTGGTGTGTTACCCCTGTTTTTAACTAGTTACTAATTAAAAGGTATTTTTTACTTTATTGTTACTTCAGTGAACTATAAACAAAGATGGGAGCAGAGATGTATGATGGTGCAGAATTGTGTTAAGCCATATACACTCGGATGAGAGTTTTGAATTTAACTGTGCAAGAAACAGGTAACCAGTGTAATGAGCGATAGAGAGCAGAGGAATTAGTTTAACTGCTATACAGAGAGATCACCCTGGCATGTCAATTAGTAGCGAGTTACAGTAGTCTAGACGAGAAATTATTAGGTCCTGGATTAGCATTTTAACAGTGTCAGTGATAAGGTAGGGACGTATACGAAAGTTAATTTTTTAGCTAAAGGCAACAGGATTTGACAAAGGGTTAAAAGTGGGGAAGAAAGGACAGGTCAGAGTCAAGTATAACTTCAATAGATCGGGCCTAATGTTTAAGGAGGATGGTGGGGTTATAGGTAGAGATGGAGACATCAGATTTTATGTGAAGAATATGATGGAGGAAACAAAGGAGTTCAGTTTTAGAAAGATTAAAGAAGAACTCCACTTTTTTTATTTTCCCCTCCATTTTTACATTGGTGTTTCAGTGGGGTTGCTATGTGCAGAAATACTTACCGATCCCCGCATCTTGTCGTTTTTGGGTCTAGCGTGGCTCACGTGATCTTCCTTCTGAACTGTATGGATTCACTGTGATTTTGAGTAAACCGGAACTCAGGCTCTCAATGCACTCCTAGGGGAATCGGAACGAGGCTCCATAGGAATGCATTGAGAGCCTGACTTCCGGTTTTCTGAAAAGCAGCGATTCAAGACAAGTCAGAGGGAAGATCACGTGAGCCACGCTGGACCCAAAAACGACAAGATGTGGGGATCGGTAAGTATTTCTGCACATAGCACCCCACTGAAACACCAATGTACAAATGGAGGGTGCAATAAAAAATAAATAAATGGAGTGCTTTAAGTTTGAGATATAGAGACAGATGACAGACACTAACTAGTGTTCCTTAGGAGAGCAGGAGAAATGTCCTGGGAGGATGTACATAGTTGAATGTCTTCAGCATAAAGATGATACTGAAAACCAAACCTGCTGACCGTCTGCCCAACTGGAATTGTTTAGAGAGAAAACAGGACACGGAATACACTGAACCTTGGGGAACCCCGACAAAGAGAGAGTGGAGTGGAAGTAGAGCCAGCAAAGGACACACTGAAAGAGCGTTCAGAGAGATAGAACCAGGATAGGATAGTCTCCTTTATCCCCTTGGCCTTGCAGGCTAATTAGCATTTTCTCAAGTTTGTTTTTTCCTCCCGCCTTCTAAACTAAAATAGAATCTTTGAGGGGTAAAATTGAAAAAAGAAAACTGCAATTCCTCTTTTGTTTTTTTGGGTTAGTTCTTACGGCGCTCACCATGCGGTAAAAATGACATGTTAACTGTATTCTGTGGGTCAAATTTATATAGTTTTTTATGATGTACTACTTTTACAAAGAAAACAAATGGTTAAAAAAAAATTCTGTCACCATATTCCCAAAACTTTTTTAGTTTTCTGTCTATAAATCGGTGTGAGCTGCAGTTTTTGTTGGTACATACAACTTTTTGATCATTTTGTATTCAATTTTTTTAGGGAAGTGAGAGACAAAAAAAACAGCAATTCTTGTATTGTGATATATTTTTTTCTACGACTTCCATCCGGCTGGTAAAATAACATGATATTTTGATAGTTTGGACTTTAATGGATACAGCAATACCAATTCGGTTTCCTTTTTTTATTTTTTACAGTACTTTAGGGGAAAAAGATCTAAAGTTTTCTTTAAACTTTTAATATATTTTTGTCGATAATTAAAATTTGTAATACTCAACGGTGTTTTACAGTTTTTTTCCAATAGGGCACTTAAATACTGATCGTTTGATCACTGCTACAATACACAATACTACAATCCACTGCAATATCTATGAAAGATGGCGGATACCGTGATCACGCCATGGGGGGGGTGATGGGCTGAAGGAGGGGGCTGCCCCTTTCTAATGTCTAAGATGCCTCAGTTGCTATTGATTGCATCTATATGGTTAAACCTCCGGGATTTGAGTTATTTTAGATCCTGGCCATTGCGGTTTAGGTGTTGGCTGTATCATACAGCTGACACCGGCTGAGTATGGAGCAGGCTCACTCCGTGCGCCTGCTCCATACTTCCTCTTGGTAGCTGCAACATACATCTATAAAGGATTGAGTCGCTACGACTACGGCCGATGGTAATTAAGCTTTTTTTTATTGGTTTTACATCAAAAAGTCTCACTTGTGAAGGAGAGAGAGAGAGACAGAGAGAGAATATCTTAGTCAAGCAGGGAATAACAGCTGGTGACAGCATTGACAAGATGTGAAGGAATGGGATTGAGGGGACAGGTGGTTAGACGGGCAAAAGAGAAGTGCAGAGACTATATTGGTAATTTTTAACAACAATCACAAATAAATTACAAATTACCTCTAACAATACACATTTGGGTAGGAATTGTTATAACAATTATTCAATACTGGTTACACAAAATAATAAAATATTAAACATTTTCTAATATCTAATTGGCTACTGCTGCTGCCCTGCAAAATTGAAGCAATAGATCTTAGGGTGACCAGGACACCAACTAGCTGGTCAATGTGTGCTTATTCGGGCAGGACTGCTGTACTGGGTTCAAATCTAACGTCTGCATGGAGTTTTGTATGTTCTCCCTGTGTTTCTATGGGTTTCCTCTCTTACTCAAAAAGCATACTAGTAGGTTTATTTGCCTTAGCGTGTGTTGGTGCTCAATTTGATTGTTAGCCCCATTGGAGACAGGGAATGATGCGAGTGATGGCAATCTCTGTACAGTGCTTTGGAATACATTGGCGCTATATAAGCAATAGAAAATAAGTTCTGAACTCCACTAATGTTAATCGATACAACACTACGTAATAGGTTGGTCATTATATAGTAAAAGCTTTTTCTCTAATTCTAATCTAAGCCTTACACTGGTTTCTGGCAACGGACCGCATCAAATTCTGGAATCAAAACTGAGCAGTGATAACCAATTAGAAGAGTAATTTGTGCGAGAAAGAAATTTCTCTTTCTCCCTATCAACATTTAAAACAAAAAAGCAAGAAGGGGGAGGGGGTGTTAGGTTCACCCAGGGTGCTGAATGATTAAAGCTAGCGATACATTTCAGATAGCAGTCGTTCGGCTGACAGCTATTCCTCCCGATCCCCCCCCCCCCCAAAAACACATGCACGCTCGGTCGAGAGTGCATCTATTCTCAATAGGGAGGAGTAAAACCGCTGCCAGACACTTCTAGCAGCGGCTCATCTCTTTGCAAACAGAAGGATAGGGCAGTTGGATGCGGCTCATCTCTTTGCAAACAGAAGAATAGGGCATGTTCGAATCCAACTGGCCAATCCTTCTCTTGCCTCGACATCTGCCGTCTGGGGAGAGTCGAGACAACTCCATAGACATTAGATGGTTGGCCGGTGCCGCAGAAATCGGTGGTTTCGGTTGACATACAGTGGCCATACACATTTAGATGTATGTCTGTATTGTGGTATACACGAAAATTTCTCTTTATAGTACACGCAGGTTTGAAAGCTATAACGTATTTTCTTGTTCAGTCATTAAAATAACTATTACGTCTTTTTCCCATGATACATAACACACACAAAAAAAAAAGTGTTATCAGGTGAAAAGTGTAAAAAAGTTAACCAAAAAAAGTTGTTTTATTTGTTTTTGTTTTTTTAATAGCGCAAAGAATGCAACCAAGATAAATAAATAAATGTTTCAATTATGTCCCCCTTTCCATTTCGGTCATTTCTATATAGGGGGTGTATAGTTTGCGGTCGTCGGGGGCATGGTGCAGCTGTGGTTTGGGCTAGAAGTGGCACTCTACTTTTTTTTTCCATAAGATCATAAGAAACCTTTGGGGCACATTTTAACATTACTTTTTTTTATTACTCATTTTCCCTGTAACTGGAGCTGACCTATATCAACCTCAGTTACAAGGAGAAATATAGCCTCCTGGCATGCACTGAGAGCTGATCTGCTAAATCCAACAGCTCCTGCAGCTACCCAGCCCCCTCGATCACCTGGGTGCCGGGAATGGATCTGCAATGTGTATTGCCTCTTCCAGAACTGTATTCACAGCCCTTGTATTCAGTGGTCAGGAAGGCAGAAAGTCTAGGGTCATTGGCCGGTCCGCAAGTGGTTAAAGAGGTCTTGTGTCCAAAAACAGCAAGACAAGCCTGAAGAGTCTCAAAAACACCAACCTGCTGATGCACCTCAAAATCTATGGCAACAGTATCATATGGTAAAAATATGGGAGAAATAATTTTTATGGTTATTAGATATTGTTACCACTTTGTATATTTAACAAACTAAGTAGTAAAAAGTAATTATGTAGTAAAAGTAATTTGCGCAAATACTTTCTGCAAATGCAAAAAATAAAAAACAATGGCAACTTAGCTTCACATGTCTTTTCTTTTATATTATATTTACATGTGCAGACTTTAATGCAAAACTAGTTCTATGTACAGAACAAACATGCTAATAGATATTTGAATCCCCTCAAATCATTAGGAGTTGTGACGGAATTAGCTCACAAGGCTTGCCATCTACTCTGACAGACAGTGGCATACACAAAAACACAAGTAATGGGACATGTGGATAGTTCAGGAAAAATACAACATTCCTTTTACCACAGAAAGAAAGTAAAGCCATTTGTGAAAGGACACAAAACGAGTAAATCTGTGTGATATAAACCATTTTCTATTGTGATCGTTTTCCATTTCTTTGAATGCTGCTAGTTCCGATGGTTGTGTTCATGGACACATATGTACAATTTTTCCACTAATCTATGATAGATATACTAATATGCCAGTACAGTCAAACTTGTCATTCGATAATCCAAAAAGTCTGATAACCTGGCATGTTTCCAGCACAGAACTGCAATACATTAGGGAGTTTTACAGGACCAGAAGCAGAATCAATAGTCAAGAGAGAATCAATAAGAACTTTCTCTGATCAAAAAACAAAATTGTAGTAGCAGGTTTTCAATTAACATTTTATTAGGCCTCATGCACACGACCGTAAAAACACCCGTTATTACGGGTCGTAATTACGACCCGTAATAACGGGCTCATAGACTTCTATTGGCCACGGGTACCTTCCCGTTTTCTTACGGGAAGGTGCCCGTGCCGTTGAAAAAGATAGAACATGTCCTATTTTAGGCCGTAATAACGGCACGGACAGCCCATAGAAGTCTATGGGGCTCCCGTAATAGCGGGTGACTACGTGTGTGCACCCGTCATTACGGGAGCGTTGCTAGGCGACGTCGGTAAATAGTCACTGTCCAGAGTGCTGAAAGAGTTAACTGATCGGCAGTAACTCTTTCAGCACGCTGGACAGTGAATTCCGATCAGAATATAGAGCAACCTGTAAAAAAAAAAAGACGTTCATACTTACCGAGAACATCCTGCTTCCTCCAGTCCGGTCTCCCAGCCGTTGCCTTGGTGACGCGTCCCTCTCGACATCCGGCCCGACTTCCCTGGATGACGTTTCAGCCCATGTGACCGCTGCAGCCAATCACAGGCCAATCACAGGCTGCAGCGGTCACATGGACTGCCGCGTCATCCAGGGATGTCGGGCTGGATGTGAAGAGAGGGACGCGTCACCAAGACAACGGCCGGGTAAGTATGAATTTCTTTAACTTTTATTACAGAAAGGGCTGTCCCTTCTCTCTATCCTGCACTGATAGAGAGAAGGGGTTGCCGATTACTGCAGTGTAATTTTGCAGCCAAAAACGTGCCCGTAAATACGGGTGGAATACGGGTGACACCGGGCCCGTATTTACAGGCACGGGCCCGTAAATACTGGTGCAAAATGGGTCGAATACGTGTGACACCGGACCCGTATTTACGCCAGTATTTACGGGTGGGAAAAAATACGGTCGTGTGCATGAGGCCTTAGACTGTATTTTAGAAGGTACTTCTCTATGACTATCCCATAACCTACAATGTTTGATAATCTAGCGCCTATCTGGTCCGAATAATGCTGGATTAAAGGAATTTTAATGGATTGCAAATGTGAAGTTAAGAAAGCACAGAGATATCTTTTATATAATAACCCCTCCACTGAAAAAAACATGCTCCTGCACAAAAGACTTAAAGTGTAGCTAAACGTTTGACAAACTTCTGACATGTCACAGTGACATGTCAGAAGTTTGGATTGGTGGGGTCCGAGCACCGAGACCCCCAGCAATCTCTAGAACGAAGCAGCTGAAGCGCTCGTGTGAGCGCTCAGCCGCTTCGTGTCTGTTCGGCTGTTTCCGGAAATAAATGTATTGTGTACGGACTCAATATAAAGTCTATGAGCCCATACTCCGATACATCGGCTTTCCGGAAAAAGCTGAATAGACACGAAGCAGCTGAGCGCTTATACAAGCGCTTCAGCTGCTTCGTTCTAGTGATTGGTGGGGGTCTCGGTGCTTGGACCCCCTCCAATCCAAACTTCTGACATGTCACTATGACATGTCAGAAGTTTGTCAAATGTTTAGCTACACTTGAGGGTTCAGATTACAACAAAACTTTTATTTTTTAACCCCTTCCCAACACTTGCCGTACATGTACGTCATGGAAAGCATTGAC
Source organism: Rhinoderma darwinii (assembly GCF_050947455.1). Classification (NCBI taxonomy): domain Eukaryota; kingdom Metazoa; phylum Chordata; class Amphibia; order Anura; family Rhinodermatidae; genus Rhinoderma; species Rhinoderma darwinii. The sequence goes on along the minus strand of NC_134690.1, from coordinate 227,157,421 downwards.
TTCACGCATCTTGCCGTACATGTACGCCAAATGTTTGGGACCGGCTCAGAAGCTGAGCCGGTGCCATCATCACTGGATCTCAGCTGTATCTTACAGCTGACATCCGGCTGTAACGGCGGGGACCGAAATTAGCTTCGATCCCCGCCATTAACTCCTTAAGTGCAGCGCTCAAACGCGATCGCTGCACTTAAGGTGTTTGCAGCTCATCGGAACCCCAGTAATGAAATTGCCGGGGTTCCGGTGGCTGCAATGGCAATCGGAGGCCTAATACTGGCCTCCCGGTCTGCCTAGCACCGAAGCCGGTCAAGATCCGACCGGCGGCGGAGCCTGATCGGCTTCCGTAGCTGCCGGCAAGATGGCGCCGGGTCAGGAGCTGATCCGGCGTCATCAGCGGTGGAAGTCAGCTGTACTGTACAGCTGACATCAACCTGTAACGGCAGGAACCGGAGCTAGCTCCGATCCCTGCCATTAACCCCTTCGATGCAGCAATCGAAAGCGATTGCTGCATCGTAGCGGTTACTAGCAGATCGCCAGCCCTGACAGGCAATCAGGACTGGCGACTGCTGTTATGGCAACAGGAGACACAATGGTCTCCTGCTCTGCCATTACGGAAGCCGATTTAGGCCCCGCCGGGAGGCGAAGCCTAATCGGCTTGCTGTCAGTGAATGACTGACAGATCTAATACATTGCACTACATAGGTAGTGCAATGTATTAGAAAAAAAAAAATCTGACCGTTGGACCTTCAAGTCCCCTAGTAGGACTTGAGAAAAAGTGTAAAAAAAAGTATAAAAAAGTGTAAAAAAAAGTATAAAAAAGTGTAAAAAAAAGTGCAAAAAATAAAAGTTTGAAAACAATAAAAGTTTCAAGCAATGAAATAAAACACAATCCCCCTTTTACACTTATCAAGTCCTTTATTATTGAAAAATAATAATAAACCATATGTATTTGGTATCGCCACGACCGTAACGACCGGAGGTATCAAAATATTATATTATTTATTGCACGCTGTGAACAGCGTAAAAAAAAAACGTAAAAAACGTTACCAGAGTTTCTGTTTTTTGGTCACTTTGCCCTACAAATGTTAGAATAAAAAGTGATCAAAAAGTCGCACGTATCCAAAAATGATACCTATAAAAACTATAGCTCGTCCCGCAAAAAACAAGCCCTCATACACCTCCGTCGACAAAAAAATTAAAAAGTTATGGTTCTCACAACTTGGCGACAGAAAAAATACATTCTTTTTACAAAAGTTACTTTATTGTGCAAAAAGTTGTAAAACATAAAAAAGTGCTATAAAGTAGGTATCGCCGGAATCGTACTGACCCGCAGAATAACGTGAACATGTAATTTATAACGCATGGTGAACGCTGTATAAAAAAAAAACGAAAAAAGCTGTGCCAGAATTGCGTTTTTTTGTTTACCTGGCATCCCAAAAAATAGGATAAAAGGTGATCAAAAAGTTGCATGTACCCAAAAATGGTACCAATAATAACTACAGCTCGTCCCGCAACAAACCAGCCCTCATACCACTACGTCTATGAAAAATAAAATTAGTTATGGCTCCAATAACTCAGGAAATAAAAAAATATGCAGTTGTGCCCGAGGGGAACATTTCTTCTGTTTGAAGAGGCGATTTATCAAGGACCTAAAATTAGGGAACCAGGAAAGGGAGGGCCCAAACATATCCGCTGGAAGCGACGGTGCCCATATTATACCAGGAACACTTTCCCAGCAAAATTCCCCAAACTGCAAAGGCGCGGAATGTGCACCAAAAGGGGGATAAGAAAGGACGCCATATATCAGTGCGACACCGGCCTGTGCAGAAAGGATTGTGTCACAGCGTAACACACATCTATGGATCATTTTATTGTTTTTTTTTACCCCATTATTATACCACCTGACTATGCCCCTTATATACTCCGCCCGGCTTACATATGCCCTACATTATAAACGGAAACACCAGTAAGACTCCAAACAAAACTACTACCAAGCAAAATCCACGCTCCAAAAGCCAAATGGCATTTCCTCCCATCTGAACCCTACAGCGTCCCCAAACAGCAGTTTCCTTCCACATATATGGCACCGTCATACCCGGGAGAACCCTTTTAGCAATTTTTGGGGTGTGTGTCTCCAGTGGCATAAGCTGGGCACGACATATTTGCCACTGAATGGCATATCTAGGGAAAAATATAAATTTTGAATTTGCACCATCCACAGCGCATTCATTAATGGAAAAGACCTGTGGGGTGAAAATGCTCACTACACCCCTTAATAAATGCCTTGAGGGGTGCAGTTTCCAAATGGGGTCACTTCTCAGGGGTTTATTTTTATTATTTCACATCAGAGCCTCTGCAGTTGTGAACCAATACTTTGTAAATCGCCAAATTAGGCCTCAATTTGACATGGTACGCTTTCACTCCTGAGCCTGGTCGACTGTCCAGGCAAGAGATTAGGGCCACATGTAGGGTGTTTCTAAAACCAGGAAACCCAGCATAATAATTAGAGAGCTGTCTTGTTATGGTGGCACAAGCTGGGCACCACATATTAGCATATCTACGGAAAAAAATCCCATTTTCACTCTGCAACATCGAGTGCACACCAATTTCTGCCAATCACCTGCAGGGTTAAAATGCTTACTACACCCCTAGGTAAATGCATTGAGGAGTGTAGTTTCCAAAATGGGGTCACTTCTGGGGGGTTTCCACTGTTTTGGGCCCACAGGCGCCCAGAAACCAATCCAGCAACATCTGCACTCCAAATGGCGGTCCTTCCCTTCTGAGCCTTGCCGTGTGCCCAACCAGCAGTTTATGACCACATATGGGGTATTGCCGTACTCGGGAGAAATTGCTTTACAAATGTTGGGTTCTTTTTTTTCCTTTATTTGTTGCGAAAATGAAAAAATTTGAGCTAAAGCTACGTCTTATTGAAGAAAAAGGATTGTTTTTATTTTCACTGCCCAATTCTAATAAATTCTATGAAACATCTGTGGGGTCAAAACGCTCACTACACCCCTAGATGAATTCCTCAAGAGGTGTAGTCTCCTAAATGGAGTCACTTTTTGGGCGTTTTCATTGTTTTTTTCCCCTCAGGGGCTTTGCAAATGTGACATGGCCTCCGCAAACCATTCCTGCTTAATGTGATCTCCAAAAGCCAAATAGCGCTCTTTCCCTTCTAAGCCATGCCGTGTCTTCAAACAGCCGTTTATTACCACATGTGGGGCATTGAGAAATTGCTTTACAAATTTTGTGGTGCTTTTTCTCCTTCAGTCCTTGTGGAAATGAGAAAAAATAAGCTAAACCTACATTTTCTTTGAAAAAATGTAGATTTTCAGGGCCTACTTCCAATAATTTCTGCAAAAAAACTGTGGTGTCAAATCGCTCACTATACCCCTAGATAATTTCCTCAATGGGTGTAGTCTCCAAAATGGGGTCTCTTGTGGGGGGTTTCCACTGTTTTGTCTCCTCAGGGACTTCGTAAATGTGACATGGCCTCCGCAAACCATTCCTGCTAAATATGATCTCCAAAAGCCAAATGGCACTCCATCCCTTCTAAGCCCTGCCGTGTGTTCAAACAGCCGGTTATTGCCACATGTGGGGTATTGTTTTACTCGGGAGAAATTGCTTTACAAATTTTGCGGTGCTTTTTCTCCTTCAGTCCTTGTGGAAATGAGAAAAAATTAGCTAAACCTACATTTTCTTTGAAAAAATTTAGATTGTCATTTTCAGGGCCTACTTCCAATAATTTATGCAAAAAACCTGTTAGGTCAAAACGCTCACTATACCCCTAGATAATTTCCTCAATGGGTGTAGTTTCCAAAATGGGGTCACTTGTGGGGGGTTTCCACTGTTTTGTCCCCTCAGGGGCTTTGTAAATGTGACATGGCCTCCGCTAACCATTCCTGCTAAACTTGAGCTCCAAAAGCCAAATAGCGCTCTTTCCCTTCTCAGCCACGCCGTGTCTCCAAACAACCGTTTATTACCACATGTGGGGTATTGTTTTACTCGGGAGAAATTGCTTTACAAATTTTACGGTGCTTTTTCTCCTTTAGTCCTTGTGGAAATGAGAAAAAAAAATCGCTAAACCTACATTTTCTTTGAAAAAATGTTGATTTTAATTTTCATGGTCTACTTACAATAATTTCTGTAAAAAACCTATGCGGTCAAAATGCTCACTGTACCCCTAGATAATTTCCTTGAGGTGTGTAGTTTCCCAGATGGGGTCACTTTTGGTGGATTTTGACTGTTTTGGCACCGCAAGAGCCCTTCAAACCTGACATGGTGCTTAAAATTTATTCTAACAAAAATAAGGCCCCAAAATCAACCCCGGTGTTCCTTTGCTTCTGAGGCCGGTGCTTCAGTCCAGTAGCACGCTTCGGCCACATGTGGGATATTTCCTAAAACTGCAGAAACTGGGCAACAAATATTGAGTTGCATTTCTCTGGTAAAACCTTCTGTGTTATAAAAAAAATTGTATTAAAAATTTATTTCTGCAAAAAAATATGAAATTTGTAAATTTCACCTCTACTTTGCTTTAATTCCTGTGAAATGTGTAAAGGGTTAAGACATTTTCTAAATGCTGTTTTGAATACTTTGAGGGGTGAAGTTTTTAAAATGTGGTGACTTTTTGGGGGTTTCTAATATATAAGGCCCTCAAAGCCACTTCACAACTGAACTGGCCCCTGTAAAAATGGCCTTTTGACATTTTCTTGAAAATGTGAGAAATTGCTGCTAAAGTTCTAAGCCTTGTGAGGTCATAGAAAAATAAAAGGATGTTCAAAAAACGATACCAATCTAAAGTAGACATATGGGGGATGTTAATTAGCAACAATTTTGTGTGGTATAACTGCCTGTATTACAAGCAGATACATTTAAATTGAGAAAAATGCTAATTTCTGCAATTTTTCGCTAAATTTTGGTGTTTTTCACAATTAAATACTGAACATATCGAGCAAATTTTGCCAGTAACTTAAAGTCCAATGTGTCACGAGAAAACAATCTCAGAATCGCTTGGATAGGTGAAAGCATTCCGGAGTTATTACCACATAAAGTGAAACATGTCAGATTTGAAAAATGAGGCTCGGTCAGGAAGGTCAAAAGTGGCTAAAGAGGGAAGGGGTTAAATTCAAACCTAAATAGATTTATTGATAAAGAAAGGATGGAACTGTGAACAAGGAAAAGCTTTTTATTATGTTCAGTCACTCACACGTAGCATGTTCCAGCTGACACAGAAGCAGCACTGCCTCCTGAACTTCCTCCACTTATTACCCAATCAGAATTTTCATTGCCATCGGGACAACAGTCTATTCTCTTCTCCCTGTATTGCTTCGAAAAGCTCCATGGATTTTTTACTGGTCCAAATATGCTATCAGTGCTGCCAGACCTATGGGAAACAAAACAAATGTAACTTTGAGATTTCGATATCCACAGTATCGACAAACAGAACTCCAGTTGTAGCAAGGATATTAGAAGCTAAATTTGTTTAAACAAATGCTAAATCAACACAATACACTAGAATAGGATAGAGACCTACATACACACATATATACATACGCACACATACTAGGCATGCACGATGCATCGAAACTTCGATATTGTTATGTCATGTATTTCGATACTAAGAGGTGCGGCCGCACAGCTAAGTATAGTAACACATGAATGTATGAGAGTGGGGCTGCGACTATGTAATACAGCCATTGCCCCGCTCCTGAGTCCTGACATGTGTGTGCGCGTTCAGCATGATGTGATGCGACCATGGCGGGCGCACTACAAAACATCCCCATGTTCTGTCTTCCGTGCCTAAACAGCCGCTCATCAGTGCAGCACTCGCTGCATCACCTCACGCTGACCACGCGGGCACTTGTTGTCAGAAGTGGGGCAATGGCTGTATTACACAGCCGCAGTCCCGCTGTAACGGCGGAGGTCAAAGAAACCTCTCATCTCCGCAGCTATTCCCCTGAATGCTGCGATCAAAGCTGACTGCAGCATTCAGGGGAAAATGAGAAGGGGGGATGCCCCTTGGATCGCATCACAGGAATCATGAGGGACATACCATATATGGCCAGACAGCCCAGGGTCCATTGAAGGACCCCAAGGCTGCCTGGATCCAGCAATAGAGCCCCAGACCATCACACTTCCTCCTCCATGTTTGACAATTGGTGTCACATACTGAGGAAGCATCCTTTCACGTACACGATGACGTACAAAAACCCTGAGTGATGAACCAAAGATGTCAAATTTTGATTCATCAGTCCATTAGACCTTCTTCCACTCTTAAGTAGTCCACTGGAGCTGCTGCTTGGCCCAGGCAAGTCTTTTTGTTTTATTTTGCAATCTTAGCAGTAGCTTTCTTACTGATATTCGACCTGTCAAACCTGCAGATATAAGTCTTCTCTTCACAGTTGAAATGAAAACATCTTTTTTATTTGCCGCATTAAGCTGGGCTTGGAGATTTTGTTCGGTGGGGCTCCGAATATACAAATCCAGAACCAAGCTCCGCATATAAATACAGCACCAGAACCAAGCTCAGTACATATATACACCACCATAACAAAGCTCAGTACATATATGCAACACCAGAACAAAGCTCAATACATATATAAAACACCAGAACCAAGCTCAGTGCATATATACAACATAAGAGCCAAGCTCAGTACATGTATACAACATCAGAACCAAGCTCAGTACATATATACAGCACGAGAACCAAGCTCAGTATATATACAGCACTAGAACCAAGCTCATACATATATACAACCTCAGAACCAAGCTCAGTATATATATACACAGACAATATCAGAACCAACCTCAGTACATATATACAACATCAGAACCAAGCTCGATACATAAATACATCACCAGAACAAAGCTCAGTATATATATAAAGCACCAAAGAGAAGCTCCGTACATATATACAACTCCAGTACCAAGCTCAGTACATATGTACAGCACCAGAACCAAGCTCAGCATATAAATACAGCACCAGAACTATGCTCAGTACATATATACAACTCCAGAACCAAGCACAGCATATCAATACAGCACCAGAACTAAGCTCAATACATATATACAACACCAGAACAAAGCTCAGTACATAAATACAGCATCAGAACCAAGCTCGTACATATATACAGCACCAGAACAGAGTTCAGTACATATATCCAGCACCAGAATAAAGCTCAGTACATATATAGCTTTGTTCTGGTCCTGTATATATGTACTGACCTTGGTTCTGGTGTTGTATTTAGGTACTGAGCTTTGTTCTGGGGATGTATATATGTACTGAAATGGAATGGCCTAGTGAAAGGCCATACCTCAATCCAATTTAGAATTTGTGACATGATTTAAAGAGGCTCTGTCACCACATCATAAGTGCCCTATCTCCTACATAAGGATATGGCGCTATAATTTAGGTGACAGCAGTGCTTTTTATTTAATAAAACAATCTATTTTCAACACTTTATTAGCGATTTTAGATTTATGCTAATGAGTTGCTTAATGTCCAAGTGGGCGTGTTTTTACTTTAGACCAAGTGGGCGTTGTACAGAGGAGTGTATGACGCTGACCAATCAGCGTCATGCACTCCTCTCCATTCATTTAGACAGCGCATAGGGATCCTGCTAGATCCTTATGTGCTGTCTTATACTAACACATTAACGATATTGAAGTGTTTAGACAGTGAATAGACATTCCACGTGATGTCTATTCACAATCTCTGCACTTCGTTACTGTTTCTATGGTAGTTACAGCAGAGGAGGCGTAATCTCGTTGTAACCTGTCATTTACTGCGTAATCTCGCGAGATTACGCTTCCTCTGCTGTAACTATCACAGACAGATTAACGAAGTGCACATATTGTGAATAGACATCCCGTGGAATGTCTATTCACTGTCTAAACACTTCAGTATCGTTAATGTGTTAGTATAAGACAGCACATAAGGATCTAGCAGGATCCCTATGCGCTGAGTAAATGAATGGAGAGGAGTGCATGACGCTGATTGGTCAGCGTCATACACTCCTTTGTACATCGCCCACTTGGTCTAAAGTAAAAACACGCCCACTTGGGCATTAAGCAACTCATTAGCATAAATCTAAAATTGCTAATAAAGTGGTGAAAACAGATTGTTTTATTAAATAAAAAGCACTGCTGTCACCTACATTATAGCGCCCATCTCCTTATATAGGAGATAGGGCACTTATAATGTGGTGACAGAGACTCTTTAAAGACTGGTGTACACCAGCACAACCCACCTAACTTAAAGGAGTTGGCACAGTTTTGCCTGGAAGAATGGGCATAAGGAAGACACATACCTTAAAAGACTTAGAGGTAAGCATGTTGTGTAAATCAAATCGTACATTCTCCCTAAAGATCCATTTTAATTCAATGTCGTAAAGCAACAAAAACAGAAAAACTAACGGGGTAAATACTTTGGCAAGGCACTTTGTATATGAAAATGCTTGTAGAACTTGATCCCCCACTATCTAAAAATCTTACCAATGTTGAATACCATCACTGAGAGTGAGGGAAGGGGGATCACCCTGCATCTACCTGACACAGAGCCTTTTTCATGTATTTATAGAGAACAGCCTTCTGGGGTCAGATTTCTGGGGTTCCTTGTCCCCTTCTAGTGTGTTTGTGTCGGGAATTTCTCTTTTTTTTCTGCACAGGTTAAGGCTCTATTCAGGGGCGGATTTACCTATACGCACAGCCTGTGCCTATAAGCGGCCCAAAGGAAAAAGACGCCTGCTTAAGGGAAACATTTTACATATGAATACACTGAATAATTGTACACAAATTATGTGTATTTATATATTAGCCACTCACAATGATGAGGTGGAGAAATGGGGTTCATCCAGGAGGGACAAAAGGAACACTGCAGAGGGTACTAGATGCTTCATTTTCTAAGAGCAGATAAATATTTTTAATTCATACATGACTAAAATTACTAAGGTACCAGACAATGGGGCAGATTTACTATTTGTGCTGCGACAAAATGCTGGTCTAATTTGCGCCTTCTTTTTGCCGCAAAACATTTTAGACAAATTTATCAATGAAGTATTAGTAAATCTGTGGCCGCTTTCTTCTTCGCAATAAAACAAGCTGTAGAAAGCAGAAATGGGGGTGATCTTCACTGCCGATCTCATGAGTTGGGAACTAATATGGGCACAAGCTGAGCAAGTGGGATTCCCAGACCACAGAGTGCCAAGCTAAAGGAACTTGTACTTGATATTTTAACAATACATTACTAGAATTATGGAAAATATTCTTGCTATGCATTTACAAAATTAATTTAAATGCATAAATTTTATTTGAAAGGAAACCACACATTGGTGAATTTGGTGATGACAGCCATATTTTTTTTCCTTTTCCAAAATATATAACATGTTCGGAGATAATGTATAAACCACCACTGGACACGGTTAATGACAGTAAACTAACTGTGGAGAACAAATAGTAAGTCGCACAAACCTGCTTGGAAACACTGGCTTCACAATAACTAGTCAAAAACTAGTCACGGCTAATCTGTTATAGTGATTTCGGGGATGACAATCAACATAGATCACGATGCAAACCATGTAAGTGCTGTATAAACATTGAGAAATAACTATGAAACAGTTAAATAAAATATATGTTAATAAAATTAATATGAAACAAAGCTTATTGTAACTAGCCACAAGAGAAATGAATGAAAATTGCATGCCACTGATTCATATCATTGTAAGGGCTTATTCAGACGAACATATAATACGTCCGTGCAACGTGCGTCGCACGGACCTATGTTAGTCAATGGGGCCGTTCAGACTGTCAGTGATTTTCACGCAGCGTATGTCCGCTGCGTAAAACTCACGACATGTCCTGTATTTGCCCGTTTTTAGCGCATCACGAACCCATTGAAGTCAATGGGTGCGTGAAAACTGCGCAAGGCACACGGACGCACTTCCGTGTGCCGCGTGTGATGCGCGCTACAGTAGTCAAAACTATGAATGAAAACAGAAAAGCACCACGTACTTTTCTGTTTACAAACATAAAAATAGAGTGTCATAATGATGGCGGCTGCGTGAAAATCACGCAGCCACGCATCATATGCTGCTGACACAAACAGCTCTTAGGCAACTTTTGCGCACGCAAAACGCTGCATTTTTTGCGCGCGCAAAACGCACACGCTCGTGTGAATCCGGCCTTAACATCATGTTTTGGCAGAGGAGAGCTCTTATAACCAGACCTGAAACCTTGTGTAAACCATAGACGTAGTATGTGTTACCTTTCCCAGCACAGAGAGTATTTCTTATAAAGTATTGACAAGTCTGCTTTCACATGGAACAAGATAAGTCAGTTCAGTTTGCTGTTCTAGAGTTCTTATTACCATTCTTATTTTAATGGCAAGTATCAAATCTCCTTGTTTCTCCGAGCAATGAACATAGGCTGTGGTCACAGTGTACTTAAGTCAATTATTATCCATTCATGAGCTTACATAGCAGCTGCCTCTTTTTATCCACACCAGAATGCAGGTGCATGAAAACTATTACCGTCAACATGCTTTTCAATTACACTTCATGTTAATTATAGCAAAGTAAACGACTGCTTAAACTAACAAAATACAACCATATTGTGCTAACAAAGCAACGCAAAGAAAGAGATAGGAAAAAAAGAGATAGGAAACTTATCCTGTCTAATTATAGTAGTGCATTAAATATGCAGCCTTGCGTTTAAAGCGTACCTAACCTTTCAGGTGACATTTCAGAATGAGCTGTTATGTGTGTATATGAGGAATAACACTATTGCTAGCCGTTATATGACTTGTATACTGCATTTTTTTTTTTTAAGCAGTTTTCACCTCTGCAGGCTCTCTCTCTCAAATTCCCAGTTTTCCCTTAGCAAGTGGGTGGAGCGTAACTGCTATCATGTCTCTTATACACAGCACACAGGAGAAGACAACATTTTGCACTTCTATCTCTTTGTAGTACACACATATCATCAGCAGCAACATGGAGGACATCCTACAACAGTGATGATCAGTGTAGCTGTGAATCCAGCACTGGGGTTAGATATAACACTTATTAAAAGCTGCAACAGCAGAATCTGTGTGTCTCTCTCCGTCTGTCTCTCTCTCATTCTGCTCCTGCTCCCCCTTTCCATAGACTTCTATAAGCTACGGTGAGTTGATAGTCTGTGTTTTTCAGTCAATTTCGTGAGTGAACAGTTTGGAGGGAGTGGGGGCTGAAGTGGAGAAAGGGGCATTTTCTTGAATAAGGCATATTACAAAATTTGTTATATTCCCTTATACTATTGATTTATGCAAAATTTGTTTCAAAGTTAATAACTATTTATAATCCATGGATTAAGGTATTTTCACATGGCAGATTTTCTGCAGAAAACTCTGCAGCAAATCCGACCCAGAATCTTCAGGGAATTCAGGCTAATCTGTGTTGAGCCACCTCCTGGGATATCACATCGTCCAATGTGATGCTGCAACCGGTGATTAGCTGCTGCGGTCATATGGGACAGAACATCATTCTAAGAGTCAATCAACACAAACCAGCTTGGTAAAAGTTGTAAAATGTGGATGTTTGTTCTAGATGTAATATTTTCTCTGGAAATGCAGCTATTCCACAGCACAAAAAATACCTTTCATTCCACAGCATAAATTGAGATGCTGTGGACTAAAAAACATCTGCACTGCAGTTCATCAACTGCAAAGCAATTTCCCGCAGCATGCCAATGAGATTCGTTAAAAGGGTTGTCCGAGCATGGGGCAACTTTTCATACAGGATAGGTCATCAGTACATGATCAGTGGGGGTCTGACACCCAGACCCCACACCGATCAGCTGTTCCAGCTGCCTCCGGGCACCGGATTGTCCGTGCCAGGAAGCAGATGGCTCTGGTCTCAGTATAGCGGTCGTGCTGTAGCTCTGCGCCTATTCAAGCTAATAGGAGCAGTACTGCAGCACGGCCACTATACAGTGTACTGAGCCATCTGCTTCCGACCATGGCCACTGCATAACTCTGGTGCAGCTGGAACAGCTGCTCGTTGCGTGGTCCGGGTGTCGGACCCCCACCGATCATATACTAAAGACCTATCCTGTGGACAAGTCATCAATATGAAAAACCGCCCGGTGCCCGGACAACCCCTTTAAATCTCATCCAGTTTGCTTCTACTGTAATACACTGCAGATTCGCAAATTCGGACGGAAAATCTGCAGCAAATATGCTACGTGTAAACATAGCCTTAGAGTTTAACTATATGCAAACAGATACACTATATGGCTAAAATTAAGTGGACATCGTACCATCACACACCTACATGAACTTATTGGACATACTATTCCAAAATCATGGGCGTTAATATAGAGATCAGCCCCCTTCAGAGTCTATAACAGCTTCAATTTTTCTGGGAAGACTTTCCACAAGATTTTGGCGTGTGTCTGTAGGAATTTCTGTCCATTCATCCAAAAGAGCATTTCTGATGTCAAGCACTGATGTTGGGCGCAAAGGTCTGGTGTGAGATTGTTGTTCTAATTCAGGTATTCAGTGGAGTTAAGTTCAGGGCTCTGTGCATGCCACTAAACCCTAGCCACAATTGTCTAAAATGTCTGTTTTCTGTAGAATTAACCCCTTTCTACCCTGTGCCAAACATGAAAGGTGCTCACGAGTGGTAGCTTCCACACACAATGTACCGACCAGGTTTGGAGCTAGCTGATGCCGATGGGTTGTCATGGCAGCTGGGGGCCAAATAAAGGAGTCGGAGCCGAACTGGCTGCCTGTCAATATAATACTGATATGCATAATACACTTCACTACATAAGTAGTACAGTGTATTATGTATCGATCAAACAATCGCATATTCAAGTCCCCTAGTGGAAATAATAATAAAAGTTTAATAAAGTGTAAAAAAAAATATATGTTTCCTTATCAAATGCTTCATTAGGGGAAGAAATAAAACAAAAAAACTTAAATCACTGTGCTACCAATGTCATGACACCTAACTATCTGCCCCAGGTAAGTAGAGGGCACACTTATGAACATATGTACACCTTTGGAAGCAATTTTTTTTAAACTGAATGTATTTTGTGTTTTTAAGCAACTTGCAAATTCACTTTTAGTAAAGTATTTAAAGCAAGGGAAGAGCTGATCTACATCAGTGCCACTGAGGAGCTGCTAATTGACTGGGACTATAATAAGGTGTGTGAACAATCAGGTTTTGTTACGATTAGCAGCAGGACAACTGCTAATCAATGATTTCTGTTATCTCTGTGTATGGGCGTTGCTAGGCAATGCCTTTGGTCTGAGTCTGGATTTGGCCATCGTTCAGCTTCAGGCCTGGATTACTCTGGTGCTGGTTATACTATTTAAAGAGGCTCTGTCACCAGATTATCAAATCCCTATCTCCTATTGCATGAGATCGGCGCTGCAATGTAGATAACAGTAAACTTTATTTTATTTTTTTTAAAACGATCATTTTTGGCCAAGTTATGAGCAATTTTATATTTAAGCAAATGAGCCTTTCTAATGGCCAACTGGGCATGTTTTCTCTTATTTCCAACTGGGCGTGTATTGTGTTTTTAGCAACTGGGCATGTTTACTTCTTTCACTGCACAATCACACTGGGCTGTGGATCATGCTGGGCTGGAACAATGAGAAGTGTAGGACACTGAGTAGTCACTGATTGGTCAGCCTCATACACTCCTTTGTACAACACCCAGTTGGTAAAAAGTAAAAAGACGCCCAGTTGTCCATTGAGAAACTCATTAGCACAGATCTAAACTAGCTCATAACTTGCTCAAAAATGATTGTTTTTCAAAATAAAAACCACTGCTCTTATCTACATTACAGCGCCAATAAGATTATGTAGGAGATAGAGCATTTATAATCTGGTGACAGAGCCTCTTTAAGTGTTTATTCCCAGTAATAGATCAACGGGCTGGTTCCCGTTATACCTCCCGACTTAAAACAAATATATAAAGGAAGGATTAACTTATAAAATATAACTAAATTTTTCCCATATAAAATGGAATAACAATGTCAGTGTGTATAATGGTATTGCATATACAGCCTAAGTGTTCAGCTTGATGAGTATAAGGCTGGGTTCACACGACCTATTTTCAGGCGTAAACGAGGCGTATAATGCCTCGATTTACGCCTGAAAATATGACTACAATACGTCGGCAAATGTCTGCACATTCATTTGAATGGGTTTGCCGACGTACTGTGCAGACGACCTGTAATTTACGCGTCGTTGTTTGACAGCTGTCAAACGGTGACGCGTAAATTGACTGCCTCGGCAAAGAAGTGCAGGGCACTTCTTTGCAACGTAATTTGAGCCGTTCTTCATTGAAGTCAATGAAGAACAGCTCAAGATTTACGAGCGTCACAGACGCCTCGCATAATGCGAGGAGGAGCTTTTACGTCTGAAACGACGCAGCTGTTTTCTCCTGAAAACAGTCTGTCTTTTCAGACGTAAAAGACTGTTCACGTGTGCACATACCCTTAGATAGACAAAATAGACGAGGAGACAGCACTTCCAACATATGTCAGCTTTTTAATCACCCGTGCGACGTTTCAGTCCAGCAGGACCTTTCTCAAGAAACGTCGCACGGGTGATTAATAAGCTGACATATGTTGGAAGTGCTGTCTCCTCGTCTATTTTGTCTATCTGATATTGGGGACCGCGGATCCGGTCCTATTGAGGCGTGCACCCACTTGTGGTCCAGTGCTGTGGTAATTTTCTGCTTTGCATACCCTTAGGGTATGTGCACACACACTAATTACGTCCGTATTTGACGGACGTATTTCGGCCGCAAGTACCGGACCGAACACAGTGCAGGGAGCCGGGCTCCTAGCATCATACTTATGTACGATGCTAGGAGTCCCTGCCTCGCTGCAGGACAACTGTCCCGTACTGTAATCATGTTTTCAGTACGGGACAGTAGTTCCACGGAGAGGCAGGGACTCCTAGCATCGTACATAAGTATGATGCTAGGAGCCCGGCTCCCTGCACTGTGTTCGGTCCGGGACTTGCGGCCGAAATACGTCCGTCAATTACGGACGTAATTAGTGTGTGTGCACATACCCTTAGATAGACGTTCCTAGAACATATACAGCAAGGTTGCTCAGGATCGTAGGAGTATACTATGGTATTCTGCCTATCCCTATAGCTAAATCTCAACCCTCACTGTTGACAACGATATCGGGCACTCGTTCTAAAAAGAACGACCCCGTTGTCTCTGGAACCTATCCCTATAATTAATTCTGTGATTCTTGCTAGAGCTCCTACTCCTACACGTTTCATCAGAATTACTGGCTCATCAGGGAGAATGTGAGCCTTACAGCTTGACAGATAGTGTGGCAATGGCAGCGGGCACTTAGACGCACGCTCTTTTGTATATGTGTTGGCTCCGCCTCTTCCGGGGGCTCGATCATCGGACATCCAATAGGAAAGGGGTGCTACTGCGTCATCACACTCCCATCGATATCGCCTCCTAGATGGGCTGGATTAATGGTAACATATAGGGGATTAGTTCAGCCATACCTCTAAGTGGCTACTTTGCTTTCCTAAATCATAGTTGCATTAGCACATTAGTCTTATATGATATGTTAGATAATATTTAGTGTAGTGCCTAAGAATTCGTTAGATGGCACAATAAGTAGATTCTAAGCAATTTTCACGGTCATATATACACTGAGCTTGATGCCCAGTTCAGACCATACAGATATTGGGGCGTTATTCTGATGTGGAGAGCCGCTGGATTCATAGAATGAGATCAGTGACCCCAGAAGGCCTGAATGAAAATCTCAATAATGCATGTTTTCTCTAATATCTGTGACAAATTCAGTGCCTAAAGATTAATTTTGATGTAGGGACCACTGATTTAGATGTTACAGTTTAGTGTCTCATGTATTCTGTTTATACTGACACCTTTTATTTAATCCCTACATCCTTATTTACTCTTAGAAGTATCTAATAGCTCTTTGTTGTCATTATGTGTCTTTAGGCACTGAATTTGTCACAGATATTAGAGAAAACATGCATTATTGAGATTTTCATTCAGGCCTTCTGGGGTCACTGACCTCATTCTATGAATCCAGCGGCTCTCCACATCAGAATAACGCCCCAATACCTGTATGGTCTGAACTGGGCATCAAGCTCAGTGTATGTATGACCGTCAAAATTGCTTACAATTTACTTATTGTGCCATCTAACGAATTCTTAGGCACTACACAAAATATTATCTAACATATCATATAAGACTAATTAATGTGCTAATGCAACTATGATTTAGGAAAGCAAAGTAGCCACTTAGGGGTATGGCTGAACTAATCCCCTATATGTTACCATTAATCCAGCCCATCTAGGAGGCGATATAGATGGGAGTGTGATGACGCAGTAGCACCCCTTTCCTATTGGATGTCTGATGATCGAGCCCCCGGAAGAGGCGGAGCCAACACATATACAAAAGAGCGTGCGTCTAAGTGCCCACTGCAATTGCCACACTATCTGTCAAGCCGTGAGGCTCACATTCTCCCTGACGAGCCAGTAATTCTGGTGAAACGTGTAGGAGTAGGAGCTCTAGCAAGAATCACGGAATTAATTATAGGGATAGGTTCCAGAGACAACGGGGTCGTCCTTTTTAGAACGAGTGCCCGATATCGTTGTCAACAGGGAGGGTTGAGATTTAGCTATAGGGATAGGCAGAATACCATTGTATACTCCTACGATCCTGAGCAACCTTGCTGTATATGTTCTAGGAACGTCTATCTAATACTCATCAAGCTGAACACTTAGGCTGTATATGCAATACAATTATACACACTGACATTGTTATTCCATTTTATATGGGAAAAATTAAAAGTTATAATTTATAAGTTAATTCTTCCTCTATATATTTCTAATACTATTTAAGGCCCCATGCACACAACTGTAAAACCGCAGGCTGTACCACGGTCCGTGGTTTTACGGACCCATTTGGTTCAATTGGTTGCGGATACCTTTCCGTAGCGCTACGGATGGGTGTCCGTGCCGTAGAACCGTGCCGGGTATTATGGAGCAGGTCCTATTTTTCGGGCCATGCCCCTATACTTTGTATGGGAGCACGGCCCGAAAATGCGGCCGGTCGTGCCCGCAATCGTGGGCTGTGATTACGGGAATCGTGTGCATGGGGCCTAACTGTGCTAAACTCTTTCCAGATTCTAGTTGGTGACTTTGTTCTTGTCTATGTGTTTGTTTGTACTGTGGCACTTGTTACTCCTCTGAGGTTGTCTAGTTTTGGTATAGTGGTTTTCTGTGTATCCTGGGATCAGTAGTTCCACTGGTTTGTTTGCCTTTCCTGTACTTTGGTCTGCTGCCAAATTGCTGTCTTGCCCTGCTGTGGGATAGTATTCAGATAGGGTCAGTGAGTCCTGTTAATTCTTGTCCACTGTCTTTTCATCTGTTAACTGCTTGCATGCTATTCATCTACCATTCACTCCATTTATACATTGTCTCCATCTTCTAATACATTCAGTATTCCGTTCCGCTCATCCACTGGTCAGTTACTTGTGCCTTTTGTTTTCTGTTAGTATTGATGCGTGCTTTACCCTTGTGATAGCGACTGTCTGGTATTGCAGTCTTAGGGCTTATTCAGATGAACGTGGAGAAACTCGGACGTGAAAAACAGCCGTTTTTCATGTCTGCGTTGCCCCCGTGCAGGTTCCGTTTTCACAGATCCCCATAGATGAGTCTATGGAGGGATCTGGGAAAATGGAGGAAAATAGGACATGTTCTAGTTTTCCATGGACCCTTCACACGGTCTGTTGAAACAACGGACCCTTCACACGGTCCGTTGAAACAACGGCCGTGTGAAAGGCCCCATTGAAATACATGGGTCCGTGTGGTGACCCCATTGAAATACATGAGTCCGTGTGACGGCCGTTGTTTTAACGGCTGTCACACGGACGTATTCTACATTCGTCTGAATAAGGCCTTAAAGGGAACCTGTCACCAGCAATTCACCTATTGAACTTCACATATCCTCCACTGGCCACTGCTATCAAAAGTTCATTGCTTTTATCCCCTCTACTAAACTCCTCCTCCAACTGTAAATAACGGTCTGCGAACATTTTGCGCCTTTTATGGTAATAATCCGGTGTCCCTTTGTACGCAGACACCAGAAGAGGGCATCAATGTACTAGCGCAGTATTTTGTGTGCTGGGGAAGGTGAGGAGCTGTCAATCAAAAGTAAGGAGGCGGGGTAAACTCGGAAAGACTTGAGGAATGAAGATATGATTCTTTTCAAACTAAGATCTGACTCTTTTCTGCTCATTAGCATACGGTGTGGGAACACAAAAAAACTGAATACTAAAGCTACAGAGCTGACTAAGAAGTAAATGATAGGTTATATAGAAATGATTTTTCACCCACTACCACCTGGTATTGCTGGTTTTATAGGTGAAATGCTGGTGACAGGTTCCCTTTAAGCACCACCAGAGGAGGTTTGGTCTATATGTTAAAGCCGTGCCCAAGGTATCTTCCTGAAGCCATTTATCAAATGTATGCTTAATAAATTTTGATAATAGAACTGTACATTTGGACTGAAAGAATGCTACATCTTAATTAAAGGGGTTTTGCAAACTTAGACATTTATGGGATATCCACAGATATGCACGTTCTGTCTGCAACAAACTTTCATACATCCATGACTTATTTATCATAACCTTCCCTTCCTGAGTCAAACTGAAACATGGCTGACACTCTCTGATACAGCCTTCCCTGCAACTATCTCTTATGACGGCCTTCCATTTACTCAAACTCCCCACCCTGGCAACAAACATGGTGTAGGAGTCAGAATTCTCTTATCGGAGAACTGCTTCTTTAACCCAACTCCACCTCTACCCTCCTTTCTTTTGAAGTACACTATGTCCGCAGCTCACCACGCAAAAAATAAGCCCATACCGCTCAATCAACAGAAAAATAAAAAAGTTATGTCTTTCAGAATGTGGCGACAAAGCACAAATTTTATTTTTAACAATTAGTTTCCTACTTGTAAGTAGTAAAACATAAAAAACACTATATAAATTTGGTATCGCCATAATTGTATTTACTGTTAAAATAAAGTTAACATGCCATTTTTAACGTATGGTGAAAGCCGTAAAAATGAAACCCCTCAAAATATTGAGGAATCGCTGTTTTTTTCCTATTCCACCGCACAAGGATTATTTTCCCAGTTTCCCAATACATTATATGGTACAATAAATGGTGCCTTGAAAAAATACAACTTGTCTACAACTACAACTTGCAAAAAACAAGTCCTCATATGGTGATATCGACAGAAAAATTAAAAAGTTATGACTTTTGGAAGGTAGGGAGGAAAAAATAAAAACGAAAATACAAAAAATGGCTGCGTCCTGAAAGGGTTAAATATGCAACCATCCCACTCATCCTTACGGAGCTATCCCTTGACCCGTCCACTTTGTCCAACTATTGCACAATCTTACTACTCCGATTTACTTCAAAAGTCCTTGAACAACATGTCTACCTTGAACTGTCCTCCAACTTCTCATTCAATTCTCGTACTGACCATCTACAAACTGGCTTCCGACCCAACCACTCCACTAAAATGCCCCTAACCAAAGTCACTAATGATCTTTTACTGCCAAAGCCTCAAGACATTACACTGCGCTCCTCCTGCTAGGCCTGTTTTCTGCCTTCAACACAGGCAACCACTCCCTCCTGTTAAAAATTCCCTCAATTTAGCATCACAGACTTGGCCCCCTTCTGAATCTCCTCAAACCACACCAATTGAGCATTTAGGGTCTCCCACTTGCACGCCACCACCTCGTCTCGTCATCCTACCAAGCTACACCTTTGGTCTGGGACAACTGATAAGATCCCATGGCTTAAGCCAGGGGTCTCAAGCACGCGGCCCGCATGCGGCCCCTGGGGCTGTCATCTGCGGCCCGCAGGACACAGAGCCGCTAGGATCGGCTCTGCTCCGAGACTTTGGAATTCCCTGACATCGCTGTCCACATATGAACAGAGATGTCTGGGGCTTCCCCAGAGCCGGAGTCCCGAGCAGAGCGCTAGTACAGGCTCTGCTCCAGGACTCTGTGGAATTCCCTGACATCGCTGTCCATATATGGACAGTGTGTCAGGGTCTTCCCCGGAGCGGAGTCCCGGGCAGAGCGCTAGTACAGGCTCTGCTCCAGGACTCTGTGGAATTCACTGACATCGCTGTCCATATATGGACAGTGTGTCAGGGTCTTCCCCAGAGCGGAGTCCCGAGAAGAGCGCTAGTATCGGCTCTGCTCCGGGACTCTGTGGAATTCCCTGACATCGCTGTCCATATATGGACAGTGTTTCAGGGTCTTCCCCAGAGCGGAGTCCCGAGCAGAGCGCTAGTACAGGCTCTGCTCCGGGACTCTGTGGAATTCCGTGACATCGCTGTCCATATATGGACAGTGTGTCAGGGTCTTCCCCAGAGCGGAGTCCCAGGCAGAGCACTAGTACAGGCTCTGCTCCAGGACTCTGTGGAAATCCCTGACATCGCTGTCCATATATGGACAGTGTGTCAGGGTCTTCCCCAGATCGGAGCATGTTTGGACACGCGATGTCTGGGGCTTCCCCAGAGCCGGAGTCCAGTGCAGAGCTCTAGTACAGGCTCTGCTCCGGGACTCTGTGGAAATCCCTGACATCGCTGTCCATATATGGACAGTGTGCAGGGTCTTCCCCAGAGCGGAGTCCCAGGTAGAGCGCTAGTATAGGCTCTGCTCCGGGACTCTGTGGAATACCCTGACATCACTGTCCATACATCAACAATGATGTCAGGGGCTTCCCCAGAGCAGGAGTCCCAGTGATGTCAGGACCACAGCTGGAGTCCCAGAAAGAGCCTACTAGCGCTCTGCTCGGGACTCCAGCTCTGGGGTTGCCCCTGACATCTCCTCTGTCCATATATGGACAGTGATGTCAGGAGAAGAGCTGGAATCCCAGGCAGAGTGCTAAAAGCGGCTCTGCTCTGGGACTCCAGCTCTGGGCAAGCCCCTGACATCACTGTGGCCGCATCCGCAGGGGGCTCTGCGGCAGCATCCGCAGGGGGCTCTGCGGCAGCATCCGCATTTTATAGTAATGTAGTATTATTATTATTATACTAATATAGTGTTATAGTAGTTCAAATAAGTAATTTATTAACAATAAATTTGTATTGTATCAAATTTGAAAGTAATGCGGCCCGTCAACTTCCCATTTTTTCTATATGCGGCCCACTTACCCTGCCGAGTTTGAGACCCCTGGCTTAAGCAGTACCACTTTTATGCTCAGGGATGTCTATTCACAATCTCTGCACTTCGTTGCTCTGTCTGTGGTAGTTACAGCAGAGGAAGCGTGATCTCGCTGTAAATGACAGGTTACAATGAGATCACACTTCCTCTGCTGCAACTCCATAGAAACAGTAACGAAGTGAAGAGATTGTGAATAGACATCCCGTGGAATGTCTATTCACTGTCTAAACACTTCAGCATTGTTAATGTGTTAGTATAAGACAGCACATAAGGATCTAGCAGGATCCCTATGCGCTGAGTAAATGAATGGAGAGGAGTGCATGATGCCGATTGGTCAGCGTCATACACTGCCCTGTGGTCTAAAGTAAAATTACGCCCACTTGGGCATTAAGCAACTCATTAGACTAAATCTAAAATCGCTAATAAAGTGGTAAAAATAGATCGCTTTTTTAAATAAAAAGTACTGCTGTCACCTACATTATAGTGCCCATCTCCTTATGTAGAAGATAGGGCACTTATAATGTGGTGACAGAGCCTCTTTAAGCCCTTACAAAAGCTCTAAATTTATGGGAAAAAATTATTTTCCTAAAAGTAGTAAAACATAAAACTAAAACATATCAATTTGGTATCCCCATAATTGTATCAACCTGAAGAATAAGGTGAATGTGTCGTTTTTACTGCCTGATGGTCGCAATAAAAACAAAATCCCCCAAGAAATGGCATAATTGTTGTTTTTTGCCCATTTTACCCCACAAATAATATTTTTCAGCTTCCCAGTACATTATAAAGAACAATAAATGGTGTCATGAAAAACTACAACTTGTCCCGCAAAAAACAAGCCCTCATACGACTATGTTGACGAAGAAATAAAAATATTATGGTTTTTGGAAGGCTAGGAGGAAAAAACGAAAATTAAAAAACTCAAATTGGCCTGATTTTTAAGGGGTTAAAAACATTTTTAAATTTAAGCAACAAAAATAGTCTTGATTAAAAATATTGTTGTTTTTTTTTTTCATACAGCTCCTATGCAGACCTATGTGTCTCCATAAAAGCTATTTACAAAGTGACTTCATTCTGGGGCAATAATAATAAAAATGGTTGCTAATGTCTAGCCTAAAAGTTATAAGCCACGTAACATTTTATCAAAGAATGCACACATTACTGTTATTAGCACATTACTTACCCCATAGCAAATTCATCCAGATTAGTTTTTCCCATAAGCACTGCTCCGTGATCAAGAAGTCTCTGGACGACTGTAGCATTATAGGGAGGAATGTAACCTGAGGAAAAAAAAATAACAAAATGGTGTACATTTATACAGATATCTAGTTGGTGAGATTAACCTTTCTACATTTATAGTTAACAAATAAAAAAAAATATTTACCTTTTAGCATTTTTGATGCACATGTCGTCTCTATATTTTTGGTGCTAAAGTTATCTTTAATTGCAATAGGAATGCCATCTAAAACCCCAAGGGGCTTACCTGCAATTTAAAGTAAATAATTAAATATACAATTGAGAGTATTCAAAGAAAAGCAGAAAGTACATGGAACCGTTAGGCCCTGTTCACACAGCTTTTTTCCATCTGGAATTTTGAGGCAGATTTTGACTTATTTTCACCAAGTTATGAGCGATTTTAGCTTTATGCTAATGACTTTCATAATGCCCAACTGGGCGTGTTTTTACTTTTGACCAAGTGGGCGTTGTGGAGAGAAGTGTATGACGCTGACCAATCAGTGACCAGTCAGCATCATACACTTCTCTCCATTCATGTATTCAGCACATAGTGATCCTGCGTTGTTCACTATGTGCTGTCACTTACTCACACATTAACGTTACTGTAGTGTCTTGACAGTGAATAGACATCGCCTCCAGCCAGGACGGGGTGTCTATTCACAATCCAGACACTTCGGTAACGTTTGTGTGGGATTTACAGCACAGCAAGCGTAATCTCACTGTAAACTGTCATTTACAGCGTGATCTCGCGAGATTACGCTTGCTGTGCTGTAAAGCTAAAATCGCTCATAACTTGGCGAAAATAGATTGCTTTTCTAAATAAATAATACTGCTGTTACCTACATTACAGCGCCAATCTCATTATGTAAGAGCTAGAGCACTTATGTGGTGACAGAGCCTCTTTAAGTATGTATTGCTGTATATTGTTTTTTTTACCAGCTCCTATTATACTTAATAGGGGCACAACAATGACAGATCTGGGGGTCTCCAGTAGGCCCCCAGGCTGCCACAACAACCATTGGCACCCAGCGATCGTTTTGTGGAGGACCAATAGGCTAACGAAGGGGGCCACCCACCTCAAACCTCATAAATGCCACAGTCACTATTGACCGCAACATCAAGTGGTTAAATATCCGGGTTCTGCGTTATTTCTTATGCCAGTTTATGCAGTGACATATCAGCTGTAACATGCAGCTGACACCCGCCAAGTATGGAGCTCCATACATTTCCTTCCCACCTATGACTTAACTGTACATCAAATGTTGGGAAAAGGTTATTATATAGAATACTTGTCTCACACAGAGCCCTGAAACCCTTGCCCCTCAAGCATAGGCCGTATAGTTTGATGTGAGAATTTAATTGAAATGCCGGGTACTTTGAATTTTGTGAGCATTATTAAACTCTATTGAGTTTGCGCAGTTGGTACAGTGTTATTCTATGTCAGCTCTATTCCAAATGCTATAGTCCTGTTACCAGAATCCGTAACGAGATTATACCGTTAACGGTGGAACGACCGGGCCCAGCTGACCTCCATCTAAAAAAAACACCCAATGCTGCTTTTTGCTTTCCCTCATGGTGTGAAGGGGAGTAGTATGTCCTGAACATAGGACTAGTTTGTGAAGGTTTGGCTGTCTGAGCGGTAAATCTTATATAAAGAATGGTGGAATGGAGACTCTGTCTATACATGCTCCGGCCAGTTACAAAGCGTGCGTGGTTTCACCCATTGTATTTTGCATTGCTCACTGAAATAAATTCATAGAATCCCATTAAGGGGCTAGGTACACTTTTTAAATAAAGATTTAGGGCTTATTCAGATGAACGTGATATACGTCCGTGCAACGCGCGTGCTTTTCAAGCGCATCGCACGGACCTATGCTAGTCTATGGGGCAGTGCAGACTTGTCAGTGATTTTTGCGCAGCGTGAGTCCGCTACGTAAAACTCACGACAGGTCCTCTGTTTCTGCGTTTTTCGTGCATCACGCACCCATTGAAGTCAATGGGTGCGTGAAAATCACGCATGCCACACGGAGGCACCTCCGTGGGACGTGCGTAATTCGCTCAACAGCAGTCAAACTATGAATGTAAACATACAGAGTGTCATAATGATGGCGGCTGCGCGAAAATCACGCAGCCGTGCATCATATGGTGATGACGACACACGGAGCTGTTAAGTGCATTTTGCGTGCGCAAAACGCACATGCTCGTGTGAATCCGGCCTTAGAAATATTTCTGGAATTTTTGCATTTTCAAATATTGTACTAGCAGTTCTGTGTCAGCCAGGACTTCGGTAGAGAAGAATTTAGGGGTACTTATCTCTGTAAGCTTAAAAATGAGTAACAGTGTGATCCCACTGTTTATAGCTCTAGTGACACCACATTTGGAACACTGTGTTCAGTTCTGTAGACCTCACCTACAAGAAGACATTGATAAAATAAGGTACGAAAATAGGCTACTAAAACGGTGGAAAATCTTTAAAATAAGGGGGCGTGGTCTGAGCCTAGACCAGAGTGGATATGTCTCTAGGGAGCTCCATATCAGGGCGCACAATCCACCGCTACCCTGCCCGGTACAAGCCACATTTAGCCTCATATTACATTGCCTCCTCCTCTTCACACCTAGCGGAGCATTTTGACGGGTGTATTGGCAAGATTCACAGCCTACCCAACATCCGGATCCCCAAACAGGAATAACAGGAACAGGCTGTTAAATTTTGGAGTTGACCAACCCAACGCTAGTGCTGCATCTGTGAGTTTTTGTGTTTGCAGTAATTTGCCAACACTCCCCCTTTTATATACCTTGACCATGTGGTCTTTTTCTGCCGTCAATCTTCTATGTTTTTAAAGAGGCTCTGTCACCACATTATAAGTGGCCTATATTGTAAATGATGTGATCAGCGCTGTAATGTAGATTATAGCAGTGTTTTTATTTAGAAAAACTATCATTTTTGAATGAGTTATGACCTATATTAGCTTTATGCTAATGAGTTTCTCAATGGACAACTGGGCGTGTTTTACTATATGGCCAAGTGGGCGTTGTACAGAGGAGTGTATGACGCTGACCAATCAGTGACCAATCAGCGTCATACACTTCTCTCCATTCATTTACACAGCACTAGCAATATAGCTATATCGCTATGTGCTGCCACATAAACACACCTTAACATTACTGCAGTGTCATGACAATGAATATACATTACCTCCAGCCAGGACGTGACGTGTATTCAGAATCCTGACACTTCTCTGCACTTCCCTGTGAATTACAGCATAGCAGGCGTAGTCTCGCGAGATTACGCTGTAAACTGTCATTTACAGCGAGATCTCGCTGTGCTGTGCTATAGTCTCACAGAGAAGTGTCAGGATTCTGAATACACGTCACGTCCTGGCTGGAGGTAATGTATATTCATTGTCATGACACTGCAGTAATGTTAAGGTGTGTTTATGTGGCAGCACATAGCGATATAGCTATATTGCTAGTGCTGTGTAAATGAATGGAGAGAAGTGTATGACGCTGATTGGTCACTGATTGGTCAGCGTCATACACTCTCTGTACAACGCCCACTTGGTCAAAAAGTAAAAAACACGCCCAGTTGTCCATTGAGAAACTCATTAGCATAAAGCTAATATAGGTCATAACTCCGTCAAAAATGATCGTTTTTCTAAATAAAAAACACTGCTATAATCTACATTACAGCGCCGATCACATCATGTACAATATAGGGAATTTATAATCTGGTGACAGAGCCTCTTTAAATCTACATTGCTTTTTTCCAATATTATAAAGGAAAATACATAAGTAGTTTGCATAATGGTTTCTATATCTTATTTTCGTTACATTCTGCCATTACTAACAGTAAATAAAGCAAACAGATCTCTTCTTGTTCTTAAACCCTACCTTGTTTAAAGCGCTTGTCGGCTTCTGCCGCCTGTTTAAGGGCAACCTCTTCAGTTACAGTTACGTAGGCATTGAGAAATGATGTTTCCTTAATGATAGATAAACACTTCTGGCATAACTCTGTAGGGGTCATTTGTCCAAGTCTAAAGGCAGCAGCTGCCTGAGTAAAAGAAGATAAAAACAATACAGATTAATCAGTTTAAAATAAAGCTTTAAAAGTTGTACTCTCCCGCCCAAACTGAGAGACGCTCCTGCACCCTAGGCGGCACAGTTCCTATTAATTCGAATTGGACCCAAGCACGATACTCTTCGGGCATCGTACGGTTGCCATGGCAACTGTACCGCCAGGAAGTGTCTCTCCTAG
Source organism: Rhinoderma darwinii (assembly GCF_050947455.1). NCBI lineage: Eukaryota > Metazoa > Chordata > Amphibia > Anura > Rhinodermatidae > Rhinoderma > Rhinoderma darwinii. The sequence goes on along the minus strand of NC_134690.1, from coordinate 227,130,686 downwards.
CCCACGAAATTCGGGCAGGAAATGGGGGACACTTTAAATATACTTTAAGTTTCATAATAAACATAATATCATTCATGTTTCAACACCTCAGCAATGTCCAGATGTTTGCTTGTGGTAAGTAATTGGAAACATTCTTGCTTAAGGTCTGTTCACATCACGTTTTGTTTTTTACTTCCGTAAGAGATATCGTCTGGTGGATTCCCCATGTATACCTCTGACGATAGGCATATAGTGGGATGTCGCCAGAACTCCATGGGCACAGTGCTACTTTAGCCCGGGGAAGCTGTCACTGTCCATAAATTGACAGTGAGGTCAGGGGCTTTCAACTACGAAGTCCCTGGCCAGAGCATTGCAAATGTGCTCTGGCCGGGAAGTCCTGTCTTGGGAAATCCCCTGACCTCACCGTGCCGCTTCGTTTCTGATCGGCTTTATTCAGGAAACCAAGTGAGCGGTGTACTGACCCATAGACTTTCTATTGAGTCCGTACACCGCTCGCTCGGCTTTTCAAGGTAAGCTAATGAGAAACTAAGCGGCACATCGCTCCCCTGAGCGCTTCTGCCGTTTTATCAGTGGGGGTCTCAGTGCTTCCACCCCCACTGATCAAAACTTCTGACATGTCACTAGTACATGTCTAAAGTTTTTTTTACATTTTAGTAACCCTTTAAAACGCACAGTGGAACCCAATGATTTTCATGGATTCTGTCGGGTTTCCATCGATTTACTGTAAGGGTATGTGCACACGACCTCTTTTCAGAAGTAATGGAGGCGTTTTACGCCTCGAATTACGCCTGAAAAGACGGCTCCAATACGTCAGCAAACATCTGCCCATTGCCTGCAATGGGTCTTACGATGTTCTGTGCAGACGAGCTGTCATTTTACGCGTCGCTGTCAAAATACTGCGCGTAAAATGACGGCTCGTCAAAAGAAGTGCAGGACACTTCTTGGGACGTCATTAGAGCCGTTTTTCATTGACTCCAATGAAAACCAGCTCCAATTACGTCCGTAAAAGACGCCGCAAAAAACGCGTGCACTTGTAAAAACGTCTGAAATTCTGGAGCTGTTTTCTCCCGAAAACAGCTCCGTAATTTCAGACGTATTTGGCGTTGTCGTGTGCACATACCCTAAGAAATAATGCAGCATGCTACGCTATTTCTTCCCCCCCCCCATTTTTCATCGGAACTGCGACAGAGGCTCCCAATGGAGCCTTCAATGCAGATGTCAACAGAGCCTAAGCATTATGTTACTTTACAATGTACTTATTAAAAGGACTAATAGAAATAAAAGTAACAGAATAAACAGGATAATCGAGAATTGAAACATATGTCAGTAAACATGAGACATGAATTCTATCCGGACTTAATACAAGTACTAACGCTGGAGTATTGTCAAGCAGTGAGATAGTATGAAATTATGGAGTAGCCAATCAAGGGATAGCGACTGAACAACCTCAAATTGTACGTCACTGACACATTTCTGCAAGGAAAAAAAGTGGTGGAAAACTTTAGTAAATCAGTCACACGCAGCACAACGTAAAAGCCACGCTTCTCTCCGGACGGAAAAAGACTCAAGGCGATTGATAAAAATGACGTTCATCATGAACATAAAGCTTTTCAATGTAATTATTCCGTTAAACTAGTTACATTGCTAAACGTGCACCACTGTGTGTAGACGGCGTGTACATAGTGGTAGTATTTGTGTACATATGGTATATTGTGATCTATTATATTATCATTGGTTTACTGTATGACCAGATTATTGCTGTTGGTAGGCTTTGGGCATTCTTTGGCACTGTTATGGCAGTAATACATGGCAGCATTATTTTGGAGTGGTGTGGAAATGCTATTCGCCCATTGTATTGTAGTATTATTCTGGTACTTGTGTGAATTTGTGCATTGCTGTACTGTGCTAAGAGGTTCAAGTAATGGCAACTTCATTTCTCACATCCACTTTTTGTGTTGTGTGTTATACATTCAGCTATGTATAACACACAACTACACTTTAATTCTACAACCGCTCGTTGCTTTAAACTTACCTCCCGTAAACTGGCGCCGAGCATGCCTTTATAATCACTGACACACACTAAACAGACACAGAACCGTGATACTACAGGAAGCTGACATGTGTTGGTTGGCAAATAAGTGACAAGAAAATAGAGAGTTTCCATTGGCTGATCGTCTAGTATTCAATGTTATTATTGGACTAAGCAGGAGCGAGGCTAGGAACGCGGAAGTGCATAGAGGACACAGAGGAGACAAGACCTGAACGTGTGAAGAACTGAGTAGAAATAAAGCAGAAGTGTACGAGGCCGGCACGCTGGTGGCAGAGTAATATCTGCGCTCTGTGCCGGTTCATTGTTTGATAGTTCGGCATTGACTCCTTGGGAGGCCTCACTGTTATTCCTTACTCCTGGGTCAATGACATGAAGCGCAGACTTGTGGAGTTGTAGGCTGAGAACGTGACAATGCCGCTGTGTTAGTTATATGTATTATATGTTTCACCTCTGAGGAGCACTCCTATGCTGGGAAGGATGAATATCCTGTGCAGGAAATCCTTCTTACATTTGTGTAGACAATTAGCAGTTGCTGGTAAGGACAGGGGCATCCATTCTTCATGTAGGCGGAGTACGGTTATGCCAGCTTGGGTCATTGACAAATATGGGGGCAATGATGTTCTGCGCCTCAATCAGAATGTGCTGATTCCCATCATCCATTATCCAAATGAAGTGATCATTAAAGTCCATGCTGCAAGTGTAAATCCTATCGATGTGAACATGCGAAGTAAGTGGCCGTAATAATGTGCTGACTCGTAATACTACAGAGAAATGTCCATGCCATGCGTTCGCACCGTTCGTATTTATGTATACACTACCAAGTGGAGATAAATGCGGCCATAGACTGAAGGATTTGGCCATGGTCACAATCAAAATGTTTGTTTTTATTCCTTATATGTTAAATTCCTTTAATCCAGCATCTGATAGTCTGGCACTTTCAGCAGGGGTGTTGGTAGATTATGAAGATACCTGGGGCACTGGTGGAGGGGAAAGACGCAGATGACATTTAATGATGTGATCGTTGGTGCCACGAGAACCAGGAAAACATCCCAGTGCATGTGCCCTTGGTGATCGGTTACCAGTATGGGACCTCAAAATAATCTGTCATTTTATAAAATAATGAAATTTGAGCAGAGCAAGATTAGGAGACTTTTCTGATAAAAAAAATAAAATAAAAAATCAAGTGATCCTATTATATTTTATTTGGGGCTGTATTCTGGGATGTGCTGAACCCATATTGCGAAAATGTCATATACTGTACTTGTCTGATGGCCTGATCGTTCCGAATATTTGATAATCCAGCACTTGTATGTTCATATTATTGCAGTATTCATTGAATTTTACTGTATATGTAAATATTATTTTTGCTCCGATCGGAACTATTTTATTTTTAGAAAACTGCTAAGAAAATTCCAGGGATCAAGTAGAAATTTGTAACTGCCACCTAACTCCTTATATCCGTTTTCTTCTAGATGGTTATGGAGCAAATAGTCTGAATATGAGTCGTGATCCTTTGCATGTAAAGATGTCTGGAAGTGAATTTCCTTTAATTTTGGGCAGAGATGTTTCAGGAACTGTAATGGAATGTGGACTTAATGTAAAGTACTTTAAACCTGGAGATCAGGTAAGAATATGGAAGAAAAGTAAAATGTTTTCACAGGTTTAGATTTTACTATAGTATGTGATGCTGTTTGCAGAATACTATAGATATATTAATCCCTTGTCCCATTGTTGACATTTTAGGAGTTAAGATCAATTGAACATATACAATAGTCCTGTTTCAAAATCTCCTATCGTGAGTCTACTGCTCTTATGTAGACCTATGTGTCTCTATGGTTACAGACTACAAACAAAGCCTGTGTAGTCAGATCCTGGAATCATATTCCTGTCTTTGTCCCCCAAGTTTCCCTAACATACATTCGGTGGGATAGCAAGAAGTAGAGGACAGAGGGATCAGACTACACACACAGTTTGTTTGTAGTCTGTCACCATTGAGACACAAAGCTTTACTTTAGTTTTTTATTCCATATGCTTTTGAACATAAAATTAGGTGCACATATACGTACTATATAGGATGTTCAGTACACCTTTTTATTTATGTGGTTTGTATTTAACTTAGCCTTTCGCTATCCTAGTGCTACGTGTCTTAGTCTTATGCATTTATTGCCATCCTCCATGATTTATAACGTTGGCTTTCTGCACAGTTGCCATTGCGTAATAGATACTTGTGTCACACACCTGATACTTCTCTTGGTGGAAGGTGACTATGCGTGTACGGAAATGTCACTGATAACTTTACATGACATGCAGAAGAAGAATTTACAGGGAATACATGCAAACTGCAGAATAAAAATGGTGCCAAATTTTTAAGAAAAACAATTACAAAAATGTTTTTATTTTTACATGCAATATAAAAAAAAATCAGAATCAAAGGTGTAGGAAACATAAACCATGTGGACTGCAGTATAGAAGAGCCCCTTTTTATGTTATTCAAATGAATAGCTGAGGGGTCAGGGGACATGCCATGTGATCAGCACATCCATGGCATGGCTTTTTGGTGGCTCCCCTTTTTCCCTTATATATGCAAATGCGCAGGTTTCCTGGATGTCCAGGACCAGTGTATAGTAGAAACGGTGGGAGGCCTTGATGACGCTGTGGTGGAGGTGCTGACATCATTGTAGAAGGAAAAGCTTATGAAGTTAGAGGGGAGAATGGAGTGCGGCAGGCTGGGAGGCAGACACTTCCTGTAGCAATAAGCCCTCCATAGCCCGCAAGAACAATGAAAATAAACGGAGCGTGAAAAACCGCAATAAAATGTACAAAAAGGTAAGAATAAGTTATTAGTCAACAATACAATACAATACAATCTTTAATAAGCACAGTAACTGTTTGGTAAGAACTTCATATGTTTAGAATGATGGACGAGCCCTTTAAGGCATTTAGGTGCATTTGGGTATTAAAGTACTGGAAGTGCTTGTGATAACTGAATGATCAAGACCCTTCCAGTTCAATGTATCCAAAGAACAATGATGGTCAATAGAACAATGATGGTCAATAGAACAATGATGGTCAATAGAACAATGATGATCAATAGAACAATGATGATCAATAGAACAATGATGATCAATAGAACAATGATGATCAATAGAACAATGATGATAAATACATTTACGTTCTAATCCTGACACGCTGGTGGTAATGATACTTTGCTGGCTTTATTTTCAGGTGTGGGCAGCGGTGCCTCCATGGAAACAAGGTAGCTTTGCAGAGTTTGTTGTTGCGAGTGCTAATGAGGTAAAGATATACAAAGCTTTATCTTACTTCATTCTTACACATTACATCTACCTACATATTTTGGGGGAATTTGGTAGATCCTCATTCATTTCTTCTATGGGTCAATGCCTTAGCAGTGCATGTGCTGCCGCTGGATGGAACCAACCGCAGAATGACTGATAACAAATCTTTGAAAAAGGCACAAACATCTAATAGAATAAAGTGAAATTTCTTCAATTCAATAATCTGACACTAGACGACTGAGCAAATACAATCAGTTGAAAAGCAAAGCAGCATATTTTGTACTCCTATTTTATTTTGGGCTTTCTTCCGGGCTCGAGAAAGTTGTAAATACTTTTCTATGACTGTTAACCCCTTAAGGACACTGCCAATTTTAGCCTTGAGGACAGAGCTTTTTTTTTTAAAATTTCCCTCTTTGCATCCCGACGCTCATAACGCTTTTATTTTTTGTATGACGTAGTTGTATGAGACTTTGTTTTTTGCGGGACGAGTTGTACTTTATGTACGTACCATTTTTTGGTACAAATACATTATCGTTTAATTTCTATAAATTTTTAATTAGATTAAAATGCAGAAAAAAAGCAGTTGTGCAGCAGTTTTAATTTTTTTTTTTTACACCATACACCGATCATCATAAATAATGTTATACATTTGTTGTACAGGTTGTTACGGTCGTGGCGATACCAAATATGTCTATATTATTTCATGTTTTGGGACTTATATTTTAAAACGTTTATTTATTATAAAAAATGTGTGTTTCTGTGTATTTTATTTACTTTTTATTTATTTATTTACCATTAATTTTTTTTTACATTCATTTAACTTTTTTTTTTAATCCCATAAAGGGATTTATCATTTTGATTTTGTAACTGTAATGTACTGGCATAGATCTATATGCCAGTACATTAGCCTGTGCACTGATTGTACACAGGCAGTTGTTAGGGCAGACCTCAGTATGCCCTAACAACAGGAAATATGTTCAGACAGCCCTGGGGGCCTTCACTGGACCCTGGGCTGTCTGGCCATATGAGTTGTTGGCTTTGATCGCGTCACAGTTATTTTCTGTGACGCGATCAATGTGCAGTCCCCTCTCCTTGAACGCCGCGATCAGCTGTCATCGCGGCGTTCAAAGGGTTAACAGCGGAGAGAAGATGTTTCTCTCCTCTCCGCTGTCAGAGCGTGGCTGTGTATTACAGCCGTTGCCCCGCTTTCGATCGCACACACAGAGACGGCAGAGACTGCTGTCACACAGGACGAGTATGCTCGTCCTAATGCGCGAAGTGCTCGCTGCTCAGGACGAGCATACTCGTCCTGTGTCGGCAACCAGTTAAATAGATGTTAAATAAATGTCTGATAATATGGCAACCGTCATGTCCTGTTAATGCTGGATTCAATTTATTATGTATAAGATGGAGTATTATGTAAGTTCTGTCTGATGTTCCATTTTCTTATAAAACTTAAGTTCTCTAAGCCAGTAGACTGTACATAAAGCCAAACTTATTTTTCCAAGAACATAAGTTTAGATATTGGAGCCCATGTGGCATTCTTACATCACATGGGAACGCCCTTGTATGAAAGTAGATACCTGTTCTTTTCAAATAGAAGCTTCACATATGAAACCTGATGCATTGAGACATTAATAGAAAGTTCCAAGCTTGTGACTGCATATTTTTGCTCCAATGTATCTAAAATAAACCATTAAAGAGGCTCGGTCACCAGATTTTCAAACCCCTATCTCCTATTGCATGTGATCGGCGCTGCAATGTAGATAACGGTAAAACTTTATTTTTCAAAAACGAGCATTTTTGGCCAAGTTATGACCATTTTTATATTTATGCAAATGAGCCTTTCTTATGGACAACTGGGCGTTTTTAATCTTCTTTCCAACTGGGCGTGTATTGTGTTAGTTACATCTGGGTGTGTTTACTTGTTTTACTAGCTGGGTGTTGTGAATAGAAGTGTATGATGCTGACGAATCAGCATCATCCACTTCTCTTCGTTACCACCCAGCTTCTGGCAGTTCACAGACACACAGCGTGTCCTCGCTCGTCCGACGGGATGAAGTTCCTGTGGGAGGAAGTGAGTGACGTCACAGCGTGATCTCGCGAGGACACGCTGTGTGTCTGTGCACTGCCAGAAACTGGGTGGTAACGAAGAGAAGTGGATGATGCTGATTCGTCAGCATCATACACTTCTATTCACAACGCCCAGCTAGTAAAACAAGTAAACACACCCAGATGTAACGAACACAATACACGCCCAGTTGTACTTTTGCAAGCCTCATTTGCATAAATATAAAAATGCTCATAACTTGGCCAAAAATGCTCGTTTTTGAAAAAGAAAAACGTTACTGTAATCTACATTGCAGCGCCGATCACATGTAATAGGAAATAGGGGTTGCAAAATCTGGTGACAGAGCCTCTTTAAATTACTTTGCAAATAATCTGCGTACGTATTATTGTTTTGTATATACAGTTCCTATTGAAACCTATGTTTTTTTTCCAACAGACTACAAATAAACCCTGTGTAGTCTGATCCTGCTGTTATATTGCCATCCATCTGTCCCCTGCAGCTTACTAACCTATGACATGTATGGGACAATGGAAGGAGGTTTGACTGCAGCATCAGACTACATAGTTTGTTTATAGTCTGATACCATGTCGACAAAGAGGTCTGTATAGGATCTATAGGCAAAGTTGCTTATTTATTTTTTTAATTTTAATGGCATTGGTTACGAAGGTGTACACAGTCATTGATGGCTTCCCAACAAGATACATGTGTGCTTTGTAAATTTGTGGTGATTTAATTTTAGGTATCCTTGAAACCAAAGTCACTTAGTCATGCAGAAGCTGCGTCTTTGCCCTATGTTGCACTTACCGCATGGACAGCCCTTGTTAACAGCTGTGGTTTGAGTAAGGAAAAGTGTCCAGGGAAACGGTAAGTGTCACTCACGGTTTCCTAAAAGACAATCAGATGTCAATCTTTTTTTTACAAATCGTTTATTTTATAATTCTGTATTTGATGCTTTCATATAAGGCATTGGTTATGAATCATCATTGTATGACCACGTATTATGAAATCGTTCACATGGTTACAATATATCTTTCTATTTATGGGATACTTGATGACCTTCTCAGATAACTTACTGTACGTAATGTTGTTGCTGGAAACAAAGGTTTGATGACCGGTTTGTGCATGGCTGGGTTGAGAGTTCGTATTATTTTTCCGCATAGTGGAGGATATGAGTAACCACTTCTTCTTCTTTATTTTTCAGGGTATTAATTATTGGGTCATCGGGGGGAGTTGGCACAGCAGCCATTCAGGTACTTGTGTCCTGGCGATGCTTTTACTTTTATATACATTATATAGGATTTTTCATATGCATGTGATGTTAATGTGATGTGTATTCTGATGGCTTATTCACATGAAAAAGTGTAAAATCAGCCGTTTTTCAGTGCCAATATGCACCTGTGCGGGACCCGAGTTCACGGATTCCTCATAGACTAGGGTCAGGATCCGTGAAAACAGGCAAAAATAGAAAAATTTTCTATTATTTCACGGGTCATTCATACGGTCTGTTAAGAAAAGCGGAGTGTCAAAAGCCCCATAGTGCATTGATTTTAATGCAGCCGTGTGATGGCTGATTATCCCATTAGTGTGAATAAGCCTTAAGAACTATTCTGAAGTGATATGATACATTCTTAACTCAAAAGGGACCAAGTCACATTTGGAAGGTCTCATAGTGCTCATCATTGCTATCATTAAAGTTAGTTTCCCGTTATAATTATTCAATACCTCAGACTTAATGAAAACAATTTTGGACATGCAGTTTGCTAACCACTGGGCTGAATATTCTAAGCTTGCTGCCTAAATTGTCTGCCGTGGCATATGGAGACGCTTTCATATCTCCATATGATTCAGCCCACTTTTATTTGCAGTGCTTGATGCGCCTATTAATACATGCCACTGGCACTTTCTCTCCTGCCCCAGAGGGAACAATGACCACCAGTTAGGTAGTGTGTCCAATGTTTAAAAAAATGTATCCTTTCCATGTTAATATTAACCTGTGAAACCTTTTATTTATTTTTTTAGTTATTGAAATCATGGGGTGCTCATGTAACCGCTGTTTGTTCTGGAAACGCCTTTACCGTGATGAAAGATCTTGGAGCTGATGACATAATTGACTATACTGTAGCAAGTTTGCAGGACCAGTTAAAGACAAAGGACCCGTAAGTTTATACTTCATCTAATCGCTAAAATGTCTCAACTTGTGTTCTATTTTTATATATATATTTTTTTTGTTTCTTGGATATTTAGCACTTTATGCAGGTTACTTCTTATCTCCACCATATCTAATGCACAAAACTTTGTTTATTTCAAATTAATGTATTGTAAATGTTGGTATGTTATATACAGTTCCTTAACAGACTGTGGAAAGGTAATATGAGCAGAGAGCGGGACATTTGCAAGGATAACAAATTCCCCTCAACACACCTCCTGGCCTGTCAGAAGACTGTAGACTGGTTTGCTTCCATTCCAGAGGCAACTGTAGAGCATTTTTTTTTCTCATGGTTGGACTTCTTAGATTCACATAGACCAGTACTTGTTAGGCATAGAAATGTAAGCTCTTCTTTCTGAAGACTTTGCACACAAGCACTGTTAACTTCCGAACTGGGTCTAGCGCTGAGATTGAGTATGTCGACCCCATGGGAGTCCCACCTTAGGCCGCCTTCAGATGAGCGTTTTTTACATTGGTATTCTATCCGTTTTTTTTTCTGTCTGTAATACGACTCTAATGGTAGTCAATGAGGCCATTCACATGGGCCTCCTAAAATACACACGTATTTTAAAAACGCAGCATGCACTACTTTCATCTTTGGATAGTGCTGAAAATACAGATTCATCTATATTATGTCCTTATGTACTCCATATTGCATCCGTATTGCATCCATTTTTCAAAGGGGCTATCTTATGTAAATTAATTATCTTCCTATATGACAGCCCATCATATAAACTATGGATCTGTAATACTGATTCAACACTAAGGATTACTGATGACATACTAATGCAAAATCTAATTTGATTGTATTCGGGACCCATCATACGGATGTCTACAAATGCGCTCCTGTGAAAGAGGCCCAAGACCAACTGTCATAGGATTTAGCTGTTGTTCCGGTGACTGGTTTTCCACAGGCGCCTCCATGGCTCACCGCTGTAGCCAACCACTACCCACAGCCTCTCCAGGGACGGGAGCTATGTCCTTCAATACCTTGGGCACCCCTGACACATTTGTCCTCACTTCTGCGATTCCTTTCTCTAAAGGTAATTGGCCTGGACATCAGTGTGTGTATCTGCACTGCCGGCATACAGCCCTCAAAATAGTACAGTCATAATACAGTATAGCCAAGACCGATTTACCATTCCTTTTGAATAAGACCCAACCAGCACAGGTGTACAGTAAATGTCAAGACCTCTAGAAAACAGCTTTTTTCCTTGATGTGTGAACAAGACTCATACAAAATCTTTTTGACGGTCTTCCTCGTGCATTGTTATTCAGATCTTCAGTGTAACCACCTCCTGCCTCAATGTTTAGTCCGCAGCACTTCTCTCTAAGGGCCACTTTATCTTCACTCAATGAGATGGGACGGTACAGCGGTCTTCAAACAAGGAAATCCTTTATTCTCACAGTCCATAGGTAATCTTATATACAGCATCTCTCTCTTAGTTCAGCCTGACTGGCACCGCCACTTCCAGCCTTACTCACTTGGCCAAATGGCAATCGCAGTCTCCAACTGAATTTCTCCAGCCCACAAGCAAGTTTCACGCCAGCTGTATGCGATCTGCTGCTGTAGGATTTAAGGTGAAGAAGCAGACCGACAGTAAGCGGAACACCGGACCGGTACATAGGGAACACACCTCCCCAGAGGAAAACATACAAAAAGGCACAGCACTAATGAAAGCAACATCACTAATTAAAGGGGCAGTGTCACCACTTGCATACTGCTTACAGCAAGCACATTAAAGGAACAGTGTCATCACAAATTATTTTTTTATATGTTAAAGATGTTAGTGCTTTATTAAAAACGTTTATATTCATTTGTGTGTTTGTGTTTTACTTTTTCTTATTTTTACACTTTTTCTTCCCTATGGGGGCTGCCATTTTTTGTTCCATTTCTGTGTGTGTCGATTAACGACACATACAGACATGGAATACGGCAGCCACAGTCCCATAGGGACTGCGAACGGCTCCCGTCCCATTGACTGCAGTGTACGGCGTCTGTGTGGGAACTGCGCATGCGCCGCTCCCACACAGTCCTATTCGAAATTGGCGCCGTCCGGCGCCATTTTCCTGTGGACCGGAAGTCCCGGCCGGACAGTAATATTACTACTTCCGGTCGCGGCTTCCGGATTTGTGCACTTGCACCAGCGGCAGCAAACGGAGCGGACGGGCCGGAGGGAGCCGCCGCGGCGGCAGGAGCAGGTAAGAGATTTCAATGTATGTTCGTGTTTGTGTGTGTTTACTACTGTATGTAAACCTACTACACTGTGGGTTAGCTCAAAAAATGGCGACACACAGTGTAGGAGGTTACATCGTTCAAACCCCTCGTTTATCCCGGCACTAGCCAGGATAAAGGAGGGGGGGATGCTGAGAGCTCACTAGAGCGAGGGCTTTTAACCCAATGTTGCAATGCTGCAATTTTGGGAACAGCTCCATCTAGTGACCAAAAATGGGTAGTATTATAAATTAGAAATAATTTATAATATTTCCTGGACTCGTGCAAAAAAAAATAAAAATTTGAACAATGTTTAATCACCCACACACTAAATGTTTAATTTTTTAAAAAAAAACATGTTTTTCTGGCAACACATTCCCTTTAAGCAAGAGCTGACGCCTGTATCTGGCACACCCCTCAGGAGATTCCTTCACAGTGACTTTATTTGGGAATAGGTTTGAGGATTATGCTCGGCCATCAGGATCCTGTTTCGTTCACCACCCTCAGTAAGTTCTCCTTGACTACCTTTTCTGGCAGCTTAGCAGGGGAGACCTACAAAGGTGACGCTGCTGCACCTTGGATGTTGGGGGCTGCCTGCTTGTATGTAAAATACTCCTAGGAATACTTTTACACCTATTATAGACTCTGCATTGAATTTAAACTCTAGAATTTCATTCAATCTATGCACCTTAAACACCTCACTGTCACAGCTGTCAATCGTTCCACATGGACAGTTTCATTCAAATGTTCCATGGGCTCTTCCTGTCTGAAGCTGCCTTTTAAAAGTGTTGTACAGTATTAGAAAAACATGACTGCTTTCTTCCGAAAACACCATGACAGTTGACCAGGGGTTGTGTCTGGTATTACAAGTCAGTTCCATTAAAGTGAATGTTGCTGAGCTGCAATGCCACAAACAACATGTGGACAGAGGTGGCACTGTTTTTCGTAGAACGCAACTATGTTTTTCTAATCCTGCATTTAATGTCTTCTGACAAGAACTCTTGTAAAGCAGGGGTGACTGGGATAAGGGAATCCTTTAACCTCACGCAGGGCAGCCATGAGGAATTTCTGGGCCCCATACAGCCAAGATGTCTGGCGCCCCTCTCCGTTACCGGGGGTGGGCAATGGAAAGTGTGGCGCTCATGTTTGTACATTATACGCATTAACTGATTTTGGTGCTGATGTCAATTACAGTGATTGAAACCATGGAGCAGGCAGTGACCGGTTAATGCTCTTGGATTTTGTTCTATTTAGCCAAAACGTATCCCACTGTATGGCATACAGTGGGATACGTCGCCAGGGGAGTGGCCCTGTGGAAAATCCTGAAGTCACTGTCCATAAATGGACAGTGTTGTCCGGAGCTTTCCCAGGGCTGGAGTCCCCGGGCAGAGCTTTAACTAGCTGGAGTCCACGGCCAGAGAGTCGGCAATGCTCTGGCCAGAGATTCCGGCCTTGGAGAATCCCCTGACATCACTTTACATATATGGACAGTGATGTCAAGAGCTTTCCCAGGGACAAAGTCCACGAGTAGAGCACTTGTGATGCTCTGTCTGGGGACTCCAGCATTGGGGAGCTCCTGACGTCACTGTCCATATAGTAATGTCAGGAACGGTATACGTTCTTTTGTGTGGAATCTCTTCAGGATGGAATAGCAAAGTCTATTACGCTATTTCATCCTTCAAAAATAAGGTAAACCGACGTCTACCTGCCCAACGGAGGCTAAAAGGACTTAATGGACCCTATGAATTTTTGTTTACGTTGTTTATAGTGTATGTTCGGAGATTTTCTCTACAATAAATGTAGGGCAATAATATGATGTGAAGGGGGCGTTAAGAGAGGGGAAGCACTTGGGAGGATATAAGGAGCACTAACTTTCTTACGTTGCCATTAAAGACCAATGTGTTTTTACGCAACAAAAATCTGAGGATTACACTTGGATTTCTGCCGCAGATGTGCCACAAGCGTGTAGCAGATCCGCACGAGAATTAGTCCCATTGTCATTCAAAGTTGTTATCCTCGGCTTTTCTGTGCAAAATAAGTAGCATGCTTCTTATTGCTGTGGTGTATTTCTTTTCATGGTGCAGACAAATATACACGTGGAAAATTTTTCGTAGCATGTGAACCGGGTTGCGGAAATCTCATATGCATGGGATGCAGATTGTCTTTGAAATCCATATCAATTCCAACTCGTGTGAACGGGGCCTTAGGATGTGTTTAAAAAAACCTCTGTTAGGCCAAATGCACACGATGCATATTACGTGCAGATTTTCCGCATGTATTTTCATGCGGCAGATCCGCAGTGTAATGCAGTACCAGCAGAGTAAATGAGAGCTAAAGAAATCATCTACACGTCGCAGATTTTTTTCTGCATATAAATTGACCTGCGGTGCGTACTTTAAAATCTGCAGCATGTCAATTTATTTTGCGTTTCCGCTTGCAAATTGTATCTGACCAGTTTAAAAAAAATCAAAAAGAACAAATCTGCAGCATAAAACCTACACCTAAGAATGCACTATTAGGGCTTGTCCATACGTTGCGGAAGTGCTGCGTTTTTTCCGTCTGGAATTGCGGACGGAAAATACGTAGCAGAATACAGTAGCAGCAAAGTGGGTGTGATGTAACAAATCTCATCCACACGCTGCGGAAAAATTCTGACGAGAAATTTACCTGTGGTGCGTATTTTTCAGACCTCAGCATGTCAATTTCTGCTGCGGAAAGTGGACTGAGTTGCTGGGTTTTTCAAAGGAGATGTTACCATCCCCCAACATTGTGAAAAACGCAGCAAAATCTGCACCATTTTCTGCGGTAAAAAATGCAGGAAATAGGGGGGTGTGGCTTAGGCATGGCGGTGTGAGGACGAGTATCGCTGGAGCTCTGGACCCATCGATAAGAAAATCGCACGAAAGGGCTTACTTACCGGCCCTCGACTGACGATGACGAAGGGGAGAAGCCGCAGGAACCTCCCGGTCACTTCTGGCACCTCGTCCATCGGCAGGTACCTTCGATCCACGCTGGACTGAACCTTGCCGCGGTGCTACTACACTCCTCCTGCAGGCCGCACCCAGACTCCGCCGCCTCCCTCTTCCTCTGGTCAGGCACAGACCGGCAGCTGTTCGTGGGATCCTGGAGCTGACATCGCAACGTCAGAGAGAGGTCAGTGTGCTGCAGACTCCCCAGGGTCGGCTCCTCCGGCTCTGGTAGAGGACTTTCCTCCCCATGCAGCCCCTGTCAGTACCCAGGCAGGGTGTGGAGCTCATGGCCCCGCCAGGCAGGGCGGTCTCGGCGCCATCTTTTCCTCCCGTTCAGCGGCAGTCGTCGTCCCCACAGGACTGGTTGATAAGTCAGGGGACACCTGCTATTCTAAGGGGGTCACTCGTCCCGTCAGCGGGATCAGGGGAACATCAATCAGGCCCTTCTCAGGGTCCCCCGCTTTCCGTGGAACGAACCTTGGCGGAACTCTGGGAAATGGTGAGGGTGTTGCCCACCAAATCGGATCTGGATCTATGCCTCTCCCGGTTAGAGGAAAAGCAGGACCAGGCCATTGGTGCTGTTTCGCAGGAGGTGCGTGCCCTGGCCGCGAGGGCGGAGACACTGGAGCGCCAGAACTCCATATCCTCCTTGGACATCTCGGTCCTTTCACAGTCCTTAGCCACTCAAGCCTCGCAACTACGGGACTTTTCTTTTCATTTGGATGATGTTGAAAACAGGGGGAGACGTAACAACCTGAAGCTGAGAGGCATACCAGAATCTGTAACCCTGGATGGTCTCTACGATGCAGTGACGCATATCTTTAACAAGCTACTGGACCGACCACGTGACTTGGCCATTGAGATGGATAGGGTGCACAGGCTGGCGGGCCCCCGGGTTAGAGATG
Organism: Rhinoderma darwinii; assembly: GCF_050947455.1. Taxonomy (NCBI): domain Eukaryota; kingdom Metazoa; phylum Chordata; class Amphibia; order Anura; family Rhinodermatidae; genus Rhinoderma; species Rhinoderma darwinii. Next base: position 227,114,974 of record NC_134690.1, on the reverse strand, counting down.
GTAATCGTCCGCGGGACGTTATATGTAGAGTTCATTTCTACAAACAAAAAGAGGAAATTTCCCGGAGAGCCTGGGAGAAAGGGGTCGTTCCTTTCAATGGTTCCGAGATTACAGTCTTGCCAGATGTCTCCAGACTAACAATCCTCTATTCGCAGGATTGTCCGCCCATTGCTGGAGGTGACTAAGGCGGCGGGAGCCACTTACAGATGGGTCCACCCCTTCCACATAATCATTCGCAGATAGGGGCACTCGTTTGCGGTCCGGTCTCCGGATGACCTAGAGGAGGCCTTTCGGTTTTTGGAGATCTCACCGGTGCGGTTACCGGAGTGGACTGAACCCCTGGCACCGTTCTTTATTAGAGGAGGACCATATCCTGATTTTGTTCATCCTATCCCGCCTCGCTCAGGAGTTTGACTGACAGAACCTCGGCCCTCAGGGCGGCGATCCCCACACAGGGACTGATCTTCTACTTCCTTCCTGTGTTTTCTTGTGCCTCTCATAGGGGCACCGGATTTGATTGGACGTTAATTGCACTTTTTTTGCAGGGCCTTTCAAGAGACGCAGAAGACAGCGCTGATGGTGTTTTTGTAGGGGACATTTATGCAGGATGTGGGTCTGGGGGGGCCCTTTAGTGGGGGATGTTCAATCATTTGTTTAGTCTAGCGGGGGTGGGTAGGTTTCTGCGATAGGTTACCAGGTGGGTCCGGGGTTTCGCTGAACTTGATTTTGTAATTTCTGGTTTATTGCTGTATTTCTTTGAAGATTCTTTTGTCGCATCGCTGCCTTTCTTCACTCCCCATTAGGGTTCTGTGTTGCTGTGTCGTGGTCGGAGGGTATTTCTCCATCTGAGGACAATATAGCCCACATTGAGTTGTTTAGGGGTTTTGTACTCCGCTTTTTTTTTTTAATCAAACCAATTTTATTGATACGAACACAGAAATGAAATAACACAGTCACATTCACATTTCAATTTTCCAACATCGTATACAATAGTGACAACATATCAGGAAATCCCCAACTTCCCCCCCCTCCCCGCACGGCCCCCCACTATATCTCCGCCCTTTGTTTCTAGTACCATTCCTGATCAGAGCACATTTCTCTTATCCAATTTCCCCACCACCCCTTTTTGCTCCAGACTCTATCACCTCCAGTTCCTCAGACGACTCTCGCCCTTATTCTGCTTAGTTCAGGTGACAGCACCTCGGGACAGGCCAACCATCTGCTCCATTGTTTCTCAATTTTTTTTTCCGTACCCCTTTTAGAAAATATCTTATGCTCCATCAGGATATTATAGTTCAACATTCCTACAATTTCCCTCATCCCTGGTGGCTCCGCATCCAGCCAGTGTTTAGCAATGCATTTCCTTGTTTGATATAATATCTTGGCAATTGCCAGGCTTGCCATTCTGTCACTCTCCAATTCTCCCACCGCTCCCAACAACATAACTTTAGGGTCTGCCACCAATTCCTGACCATACACCTGCTTTATCAGATCCAATATTTCCCCCCATAGGGTCCTCAGAGCCTCACATGACCAGAACATATGCAGTATGTCCGCCTTCTCTTCCGTGCACCTAGGACATTTAGCATCCGCTCTAATACCCATCTGTTTTAATACCCACGGGGTGCGGTACACTCTATGTATCAGGAAGAGTTGTGATCTCCTCTGCGCCAGACTGAGCGATAAGTGACATGTGGACGCTAATATCTCCTCCCACTCCTCCTCAGTCAATGGACCAACATCCTGTTCCCATTTCGCTTTTACCAGCACCATTGGGTTTCCCAGGTGTTTGGACAGTAAGCTCCTGTACGCCATTGAGATCAGGCCTTTGGTCGTGTCAGCCCTTCCCACATACTCCAGGACCCCAAGAGCACAGACCGTCAGTTCCACCACATGCGCCTGTGCCTGTAAGGCATGACGGATCTGCAAATATTGATAAAACATATTGTGCTCTAGTGGAAATAGGTCTTTCTTGTACTCCGCTTTTAGAGGGACTGTGTTCTTCCACAGCTCCGGTACTTCTGTCCCTGTGTAGGGGTTTCTCTTTTTCTTTCTTTCTTCCCTGCTCGGTCTCTGTCCTCTCTTTCATATCTTATCATGACTGACATAACCATTGTCTCCCTAAATGCACAGGGTTTGAATATCCCAGGAAAATAGGTCCTCCATTCTCCGTCTTCTCTGGAAGAAGAAAGCGCATGTGGCATTTCTACAAGAGACTCCCTTTCGGGCTGACTGCATACCGAAACTCACAGACTCCCGTTATACAGAGGGGTATCATAGTGTGTCCCCTGACTCCAAGACCAAGGGGGTCTCCATCCTGATTTCACGATCTCTCCATTGGGAACATGTGGAGAAGCGCACAGATGGGGCGGGACGGTACCTCTTCGTAAAGGGTAAGTTGGAGAACACTCTGTACACACTGGCATCCTACTATCTCCCGAACACTGGTCAAGTCGCCTTCCTGGAGAGGGTTCTGGCGGATTTGGATGGCTTTCTGGAAGGCACTCTAATATTGGGGGGGGGGGGGGATTTGAACGCCACTTTAGAGTCTGTATTGGACTCCTCGCGAGGTCATTCCTCTTTATCTAGGCCAGCTCACCGTCGTATCCGTCGGCTGTTGCATGAGCATCAGCTGGTTGATACGTGGCGGCTCCTCCATCCCTCGAAGACTACACATTCTTTTCGGCTCCTCACAACACATATTCCCGAATAGACTACTTTTTCTAAGCCATTCTCACCTTCCCAGCCTCACTTCTGCCTCCATCGATGACATTACACCTTCAGATCACGCTCTTATTACTCTTACCCTCACTCGCCCCACGGTCTGTCCTCGCTCCTGGCAGTGGCGCTTGAATGAGTCGCTCCTGCAGGACACGACGGTGGTATCAGACATTCGTAGGGAATTAGTGGAGTATTTTACCATGAATGCTTTGCCGGGGGTTGACCCTTTTTGCATTTGGGAGGCACATAAATGTGTGGTGCGCGGTTCCTTTATTCGTATTGGTTCCAAACTAAAGAAGGAGCAGATGGCACACCTCCTGGACTTATTGTCCCGTATACACCGTTTGGAACAGTCCCATAAGGTATCACAGGATCAGGTTGAGGTGGCAGAGCTGGAGCAGTTGAGATTGCAGATCCGTTCGCTCTGTCTTTCCAAGGCTAGGGCCTCCTTAGTCAAGTGCCGGCGGCATTTTTATGAATTTAGTAACAAACCGGGTAGGACCTTGGCGCGGGTACTTAGGAAAACACGCTCTCGCACTTATGTCCCCCATGTTCAAAGCTCACACAATAGGCACCTGCAGCTCCCACAAGACATCTCGGAGGCCTTCCATGCCTATTACGACTCTCTGTATAATCTCCCTCAGGCACCTTCTTCTCTGGATGGCGGTAGCCACTTGGAGAAGATTGTATTCCTCCGGAGGCTATTGCTGCCCTGGAGGCTCCTCTTTCTCTGGAGGAGTTGTCTTGGGCACTGAAGGACTCGCCCACGGGGAAGTCACCGGGCCCAGATGGCCTGCCTTTGCATTACTATAAGGTCTGCTCAGATCTTCTCTCGCCCCATTTCCTACACGCCTTCAATTCACTCACAGAGGGGGGTACCCTTCCCCGAGACACGTTGAGGGCCCACATCACGGTGATACCCAAAGAGGGGAAAGATCCATCCTTGTGCCAAAATTATCGCCCTATTTCGCTGTTAAATGTGGATCTGAAACTCTTTGCTAAGATTCTGGCCCATAGACTGTCCCCACTACTGCAACCCGTGATACATAACGACCAGGTGGGTTTCTTGCCCCTCAGGGAGGCACGAGATAATACAACTCGGGCAATTAACCTAATATATCAAGCGGCTGTTTTGGCCCTTCCTACTTGCTTTCTGCCAACGGATGCGGAGAAGACCTTTGACAGTCAATTGGGATTTTATGCTGGCCACTTTGTGGTATGTGGGATTGGGCGCACATATGTTGCATTGGATTTCAGGTCTATACTCCTCCCCATCGGGTCAGGTTAAGGTCAACAGATATTTTTCTCCTCCGCACTCGCTATCTCCAATGGTACGAGGCAGGGTTGTCCCTTGTCCCCGTTAATTTTCATTTTATGTTTGGAGCCTTTTTTGTGCCATATTCGCTCCAATCTGGATATAGCGGGTGTGGCCTTGGGAGGTAGGTCCCACAAGGTCGCTGCTTATGCGGATGACCTGCTCTTCTTTCTCACGGCTCCCAGGATCTCCTTGCCTAACCTGATGGTGGAGCTGGATAGATACTCTAAATTGTCCAATTTTAATATCAACTACCAGATGTCAGAGGCTCTGAATATCTCGTTGCCACAGACCCTGGTGGATGATATGTCGGAGTCCTTTTCCTTTTAAATGGGTTAGGGATTCGCTTAAATATTTGGGGGTCCGGCTTCCCAGTGATCTGTCTCGCCTTTATGCGGTGAACTTCCCTTCGCTACTTCAACGCGTAAAGAGCGACTTGGATTCTTGGACAAAGGGCACCTTTACCTGGTTGGCAGGTGTGCAATATTTAAAATGAATATTTTGCCACGGATCTTGTACCTTTTTCAGGTGCTGCCGGTACACATCCCACGCCCATTCTTTCAAGCTCTGCTGTCTCTACTCCACAAGTTCATATGGCTGTGGAAACCCACGCGTATTGAGTGTGAGGGTGGTGTTGGTCTCCTGGACTTTGTTTCCTACCATCAGGCCTCTCACTTGACACGAATTTTGGACTGGCTTAGGCATGCGGAGATTAAAGAGTGGGTGTCCATGAGCAGGCCTTTCCTGAGGTTTCCTTGCAGGCCTTACCCTGGTTGGGCAGTCACGTCCCCCTGTCGGCGCGGATGCACCCGACTATCGGGCCCACCCTGGCGGTTGCGTCATGGCTCTTTCCTCGGAAAGAGATTTCTCCATCCCCATATCCCTTGTTTCCCATCTTGGGCAATCCTGCTTTCCCACCGGGGTGGGAAGGAGGCCCCTTTCAGCTCTGGTTGAAGGCAGGTAAGGGAAGAGCCACACACTTTCTGCAGAATGAGACGTGGATGTCTAGCGTACAATTGGAGTCTTTGACTGAGCCGGTCTCCTTCACTAAGTGGCAGGTCACCCAGTTGAGACACTTTCTCGCGTCCTTAACTAACTCATCGGCATACTCACGAGAGAGTTCCCTGTTCTAACTCCTTTGCACGGGAATGGGCATGGTGCGTCACTCGTTGTCCAGACTTTATGCGCTCCTGATCTCCCCATCCGATTTGTCCACTCCGGCCTACTTGCTAAGTTGGGAGAGGGACTTTGGTTTAACGTTCACTACGGAGCATAAGGACAGATTTTTCACTATGACGCATATATCCTCTATGGCTAGCAGATTTCAGGAGGTGGGGTTTAAGGTTCTGTCGAGATGGTATAGAGTGCCTTCCAGATTGCATGTAATGATACCGGCGGTCTCGCAGTTGTGTTGGAGATGTGGTGACCATGTTGGTACAATTCTGCATATTTTTTGCGAGTGCCCACTCTTGACTGATTTTTGGTCTGAGGTGTGGCGCATTTCCTCGAAGTTCACGGATTTCCTCCTTCCGAGATCTCCGGGTTTCTTCCTGCTCCATCTGTGTGACGTGCCATTATCCACGTATCGACGCTCAGTGGTTTGCCACAGGGTGAATGCAGCTAGAGCGTGCGTCCCTGCGCTGTGGAGACAAACTTGCCTTCCATCGGTATGCTTGTGGTTTAGCAAAATCTAGGAGATTGAGAATGGGGGACCTCACGGCATCAATGAGAGGATCCCACGCCAAATTTCTTAAAACATGGCTTGTTTGGATTCGGTTTCAATCCTCTGCGGTGTACAGGACCATCATGGCCTCTTGAGAATAACCCCTAGTCCCAGTACGTCAGGTCAGTTCTCTCTCCTTTCCTTTTTTTCTCTCTGTCCCCTCTTTTCCTTTTTCTCCTCAGCTACTTCCTGTTCTCTTACGGGTTATTATGCATGGCTGCAGGTTCAGGGTGCATATCAGAGATTCTCTGTCAATATTAATTCTGACTGTATGTTACTATTCTGTGTGTTCTTTGAATTTCTGGTACACTCAATATGCTGGCCTGTGGGCCGATGTTTGTGCTGTATATGTCTGCACCATTGTTTTTTGTGTATTGAAAAACTGAAAATAAAAGAATTAAAAAAATATATATAATGCAGGAAATGGTGTGTTTTTTTTTTTTTTCTGCAGCGGAACGTCTGCTACTTTCAACGGTATTGCTGCACAAATTTTCTGCAGCAATTCCGTTCTGTGTGGACAAGTCCTTAGGTGCGGAATTTATCTGCAGCTTTACCTGGGGTTTTGATGCAGATTTTCTACACCAAATTCCTCAACGTGTGCGTGTAGCCTTACAGATTTTGCTAGGGATTTGCAGCAAATTAACCCTTTGCATTGTAAGGGTATGTTCACACGGCCTATTTTCAGCCGTAAACGCCCCGAAAAATGGCTAAAAATACGGAGGCTGAACGCCTCCAAACCTGCCAATTTATTTCAATGGGAAAAACGTTGTTTCGTTCCCACAGGGCATTTTTTAACGCGGCTGTTTGCAAAAACGACGCGTAAAAAAACATCCCATAAAAAAGTGCATGTCCCGTCTTGAACTGTTTTTGGAGCTGTTTTTCATTGTCTCAATAGAAAAACAGCTTCAAAAACGGCTGTAAAGAACGCATCAAAAAACGCTTGATGCATAAAAAACGGCTGAAAACTAGAGGCTGTTTTCCCTTGAAAAGCTCCGTATTTTACGGCCGTTTTTTGTTTGCTGTGTGAACATACTCTAAAGGGTAAAATACGTTCCAATTCTGCAACATAATAGGCATGTTGCTGATTTAATAATCAGCAGCACGTCCTAAATTCCATGCAGATTATTTTCTGCTGCATGTGCATGGGGTTTTGAAAATGAGTTAGGGCTAATTCAGACGAGCGTGTTAAATGTCAGTATGATGGCCATTGTTCTAACGGCCGTCACATGGTTGCATGTATTTCTATGAGGCTATTTACACAGTCGTTGTTTTAACGGACTGTGTAAAGGGCCGTGAAAAAATAGTACATGTCCCATTTATGTCCGTTTTTACAGATCCCTCAATAGACTCAAGTCTATGAGGGATTCGTGAGAACTGATCCCACACGGTTGCAAATTGGCAGTGAAAAACGGCCATTTCGCACACGTTCGTGAACATTTGTAGTGAATTTTCAGTGCGCAATCCGCAAAAGAAATAGGAGACAAATCCGCCACTTCTGAAGGGGCCTTGTTGAAACGTCCATGTTCGGTCCGTTTTATATGGACCGTATGTCGGCAGTATTTCCCGGAACTACCACAATTAAGGGAGCTGGGCTCCTAGCGTCATAGTTATCTATGACGCTAGGAGTCCCTCTCTCTCGGCGGGAATACTGTCCCTGGTCCCGTTCTGAAAACATGATTACAGTATGGACCCGGTTTCCCGCGGAGAGACCGGTACACCTGGCGTCATAGATTACTATGTTGCTAGGAGCCCGGCTCCCTGAACTGTGGTCGGTCCGGGAAATATGGCCGATACACGGTCTTTATAAAACGGACCGAGCACGGGCATCTGAATAAAGCCTTAATCTATTTACACAGTGCGGTCAAATCAAAACATTTTTGCAAAATGGCAACAAAAACTTGATTTTACAGCACTTTGACTATAGCCTAACAGCACTGTTTTACCATGTTTTGTACCCTTTTTTTAATGCAATTTTCGTAATCGCGGCACAAATCACACGTGCCATTTTTGCCGCGATTACAAAAATCGCGGCAAAAAACCTCTACGGCAACATTTTTAACATACTTTTTATAATCAAGTTATATATAATCAAGTGGCGTCAGGAGGAATGTAAAGCAGGATGGAGAGAGTGGACACTCGCCAACCCGCAGGTCTAGTTGGCGGTGTAGGGAAGGAGCTGGCTGGTGGGCGGGATCTCTCCACACAGAGTTTCTACATGCTGCATCTTCCCCTTCTGTAAGTCCTCTCAGAGCCCCAGCGTTACTTCAGAGTAAGGAACAGGCCCTATTACATTGCAGGGTCCGTTCCTTTCTCCAAGTGACTAACGCTGGGGCCCTCAATGAAATGTGTAAAGTTGCTGAGAAGCGAGGGCGCCTATTTTTGATCATTCTCGCCGGGCCCCTGACTGCAGTACCAGCTGTACTGCCGTGATGGCGGTCCTAACCTCACGATAATTTGAGTGGACAGTCTTGAAGAGGCAATGTCTCAGAACTTGCTATCTTTCCTGCAAGATTTCATTAATAACATACTAATTTACCCCCAGTTAAGCCTGTTCTCCTTACTGTGGGCATATAGGCTGACTTCACTGCCTCACGATACCATATGTATGCTTTCCTGTGTAGAGGATTGTGCAGATTTGTTCAGTTTAACATGATCAGGACATATTTTATAAGTGATATGCCATGAATGTCTGCGTTTGGGAATATCTACTACTGCAAGCAGAGTTCTTGAAAATGGTGAGGATTTAAAACACTAGGGGGTAATTAATCAACCTTTTTGTGCCACCCTCCCCTCTTTTGTGGAAAGGAGGTGTGGCCTCCAGAAATGGGGAGTGGTCACTATGGCCTACAAAGTTATTATAATTTACGCCAGAAAACTGGCGTAAGTTATAGGCGAAATCTACGCAAGCTTCTAGCTGGTGTAGATTTCACTCTATGGGGCATGTCGAAGTAGATGCCCGCGCTGGGCCTCATATCTTGCCCCTCCCGATCAGACTAACCCCCGCCCATGACCGTTAAAAAAAATTATAATTTGAATTAACATTAAAAAAAATGATACTCGCCTCAACGCTTTTCTTCTCCTCTCCGGCTCCCTCATCACTCATCATTCCAGCGCTGCTTATACTACACAATGACACAGAAGGCATCAGGATGTTTTATGCGACGCAGCACTTAAAGTGCTGCGTTCCATAGAAGGTGCTGACGCTGCTCGGCGTCAGGACCTTGTACGAGCGGCGCTAGAGTGATGAGGGAGCCAGAGGGGAGAAAAGGAGCTGAGGTGAATATGTTGGTTTACTTTATTGCCGATATTGGGGGAATATATAGCGCATGGCCGCGGTAGTGGCGACACAATTAATAAATGTGTCAGAGTTTACTCCAACTTTTCATTCTATCAAGACTGGTGTATGAAACGCCAGTCGTAATAAATTCCCCCCCCCCCCCCAAGTATATTAGATTGATAGTTAGAAAGTTTCATATTCAGAGATTAAGCTTTATTTATATATAACCAGAAAACGCCTTTTGCTGTATTTGTGCGATCTCACTGCAATCCCCCATAACGGTACAATAGATCCCAGTTACGGCCTATGAGCCTCATCAAAACTATCTGTAAGACTTGCTGCTTTGTTCATAGCAGCCTATCAGAACTCCGCTTTTATTTCTTAAACTGCTCTGGAAAACTGAAAGTTGTCCTGTAATTGGTTGTTATGGGCAACAAGAACAGTGTTTGCTGGCAGACCATTTTGATAAATGTGACCCTTTTACTTTGTGTTTAAACCTTTGCATAAATAGCAGCCATGTCTCATGTCATATAATGTAGATGAAAATAAAACCATATTCCATAAAAGTATATTATTTTCCAGTTTAATAAACCGTAACTATTCTTTACAGAGGACAAAAGTTCACTTAATACAATGGGTAAGGCTTCGTTCGTGCTCTATTCTGATGTTCCGTCTGAGGTTTCCGTCAGAATAGAACCCTGACTGACCCAAACGGAAACCATAGGTTTCCGTTTCCATCCCCATTGATTTAGATGGTGACTGATCCGGCGCCAATGGTTTCCGTTTGTCTCAGTTGTGCAAGGGTTCCGTCCTTTTGACGGAATGAAAAGCGTAGTCAAGTACAGTATTGATTCCATCAAAACGACAGAACCCTTGAGACAAACGGAAACCATTGGCATCGGATCCGTCACCTACGGTTTCCGTTTGGGTTAGTCAGGGCTCTATTCTGACGGAAATGTTTTAGTAAAGCATTATTTTACTGTATGTGTGAGTGATTGCAAAGCAGTTTCGGCTCTCATGCTGATGCTGTGGTATGTTTCTTTAAATTTGCATAATTTGAACTAAGCCGTTACAATTAGGGCCTGTTCACATCACGTCTGCCTTTCGTTTGGTCTTTCCGTTCATCTGTTCTGTCAGAGGATCGGAAGAACAGAAACAATTTTTTTACAGAAACAATATCGTAGTGTGCTGCGCTATTGTTTCCATTAAAAAAGAAAAGACTGGACGCAAACTGAATCTAACTGAGGAAAAAAAAATACCATTGAAATAAATGGTACTGCAAACAGAAACTATACGTTCCGTTTGCCTTTCTGTTTATCTGTTCATCTGACTGAATAGATGAACGGAAAGACCAAATGGAAGGCAAAGTGATGTGAATAAACCCTTAGATGAGTGGATAACATCACCATCTTTTCTTAGATTTCCAAAGTTTGGGTATTATGATTTTTTTTTTTTATTATTGCTTACAGCGATATTCGCAGTTGAGAAATTTAGACAACAAACGATCATTCTGTCAGCCGTCATCTTAGTGGGACATCAGTAATTTAGCTGTAACATCCAAAAATCTGCAGTTTATTTTCAGCTTTTAAAACCTTCAGCTGCCATGGGTGAACATAAATGCTCGTACACACTTCGCAGAAATTTTCTGTGATTGTTAAAGGCTCATTGTTTTGAATGCAGGGCAATGTTTTGACTGTTGTAACAACTTCTCATGAGACCTTGGCCAATCGCTTCCAGCCATGGTAGAATTTTGTTTGCAGTTATGTCTTGTCCCATTGTAGTCTATTGATAGTTAGTTTTATTTTAAGTTTCGAATGTTATTTTGGAATATTATAATAAAGAATTGTAAACTTGTGTCTACAACATTAGTATTTACTTAAAGGTCCTGAAATCCTGCTGTTCCATCATGAGATCGATATATTATGGACCTTCCTAGGCGGGAAGAACAAAGTTGACCAATTTCCATTTTCTTGATTTAATGTTTTGCGTGTCTTTGGGTATATATATTTTTATTTTTTTTAAAGTAGTGTTTTCTAATTTTATTTCCAGATTTGATGCCATTCTTGATAACGTTGGAGGAACGAGTGAGGAATTAGCTCTTCAGTATCTAAAGCCATGGTCTGGAGCCACATTTGTAACGCTGGTCACTCCTTTTCTGTATAACAATGATCGGCTGGGGATAGCGGATGGTATGATGCGTACAGGTGTTACTCTCGTGTCAAAAGTAATGAAGGTAATATTTCCTATTTCTGGTCAGTGTTCACTTGGGAAGTCTAACGATAAATATTTTCAACGGTGTCCGTTATATGCACATAGCGAGATTCTACTACTATGCCCAAGCTGCAGTAAGTCATACTACCATTTTCTTTTTTTAGCACTACTGCAAAGGAATCCACTACCGATGGGGATTCTTTGCTCCCAGTGGTCCATTTCTAGATGAAATAGGAGAGCTTGTTGATGCTGGCAAGGTATGTGGCAGTTCGGTAAAGGAGTGCTATTTCCATTGTGTACACCTACTCTATAAAATGGTGTCAGAATTTACTTACTAGGTCATAGACAATTATGCATATTGATCGGAGTAACGACCCCTCGTCCCTATCCATAGCTCCGTGTGACCGTTTTGGGTACATAGAACTTGAGGAACTTTTATGATCAAAAAAACAGTATTCCACCTTTTTTTTGGAGGGGTTTATTGCATAAATTAACGCATTTGTTTTATAGTACAGGTCGTTAAAGTTGCAGCAATACCAATTATGTGTACTTTTTTTTTTTTTTTTTTTTTAATACTTTTTCCATAATAAAAAGGGTCTTTCTTTTGGATTTTATTTAAGAACTTTTTTTAAAGATTTTTTTTTTTAGTCCCTCTAGGGGACTTGGGCAAGCGATCGCTTACATAATACACTGCACTACTTATGTTTTTCATGCGTGTCGCACGGACCTATATTAGTCTATGGGGCAGTGCAGACAGTCCGTGATTTTTGCACAGAGTGAGTCCGCTGCGTAAAACTCACGACATGTCCGTTCTTTGTGCGTATTTCGCGCATCACGCGCCCATTGAAGTCAATGGGTGCGTGAAAATCACACGCACCACACGGAAGCACTTCCGTGGGACGAGCGTGATTCGCGCAACAGCAGTAAAAGAATGAATGTAAACAGAAAAGCACCACGTGCTTTTCTGTTTACAAACATCCAAACTGTGTCATAATGATGGCGGCTGCGCGAAACTCTCGCAGCCACGCATCATACGGGGATGACACATGGAGCTGTTAAGTGCCTTTTGCAAAACACACACGCTCATGTGAATCCGGCCTTAAAGGCATACACATATCGCAAACCTGGGAGACTTTTTTTTAAGCCCCTGGCTGCCGATGGGGTGACAGGTTCTTCTAACTACTTATAAGTCGCAGTCTACTGGCCGCAGCACGCGAGGCGTTAATCAGCTGGGATTGGAGTTGGCTCTGATCCCGGCTGTTGCTGGCTGTAATAGACAGCTGACAACCACAGCGGATTTTGCAGTCATGGCTATACGTACAGTGCTTAGATCTAACTACATAGCGCCTGCAACATAAACGTTAGATTGCTCTAAGGCCTCATGCACACGAACGTGGTTTTGCGGCCGCAATTCTTCCGAAAATCCATGGGAGAATTGCGGCCCCATTCATTTCTATGGGGCCATGCACACGACCGTAGTTTTTATGGCCCGGGAGCCCGCACCGCAGAAAGAACGGACATGTCTTATTAGGGCCGTGTTCTGGGGTCCGGGCTCATTGAAAATAATGGCCGCGGCCATGTGCATGTGCTGACAGTCCGCTGCTGGCCGACCTGAAAATCACGGCAGTGCACATGGTTACGGTCATGTGCATGAGGCCTAAAGGGTTAAATAAACTCTCTGGGCAAAACTGGTATTATTTTGTTATTGCTGGTGCAAGCCCCCAAGAGGGCGTAGCATGACATAGAGATTCAAAGAGCAACAATAAGAGAATCCCCCAGTCATTCACACCAGATATCGGTTTTGCCCAGTGTCTGTTTTTTGTTTTGTTTTTAATATATATTTAGCATGTTACAGAAATGACGACTTCTTGAGCAATATCGTTCAATGTAAATTTAATTCAGTTTAATCATTTGCCTGCGTACGATTGAAATATTATTCTTGTCGAGGCTAATGAATCATTTCCCAAATGGATGTATGATTGTCGATGCAGAATCTATTTATGTTTTCGGGGACAAGAGAAAGTGACAAGCATGTGGAAAGTAAACTCTGTATCATCTGTGGTATTTTTGCATAAACAGATGTATATTTCTCTAATCCCTGCTCTCTGTAGACCTACGTTTTAATCCCTCTTCCCAGAATACAACAAAAGTGCCTTGTGCTGGGAGTCTGATGTTCTGCTGTAAATAGGCTGTGATTTTATTATTCACATAATCTCCCCTGATCATTGTGTATTCATCCTGCACCAAGCCTTCCCCGCCTTTGCTGCCTTAATACAGGAAGGACTTTTAGCTGACTCAGTTGATTTTAGCAGTGGCTCAGTGATATGTTGCCCTACTGTATGGTCAGCCGTTCCAGGATTAGATAGACAATGTATCCGATCAATGCAAATAACACCATGCTAGATGGAGGGGATCATCACTTTGGTATTCATGTCTCAGTGTTTTTATCACTGAATATAGCAGAATTACTTGAACAATACAAGAGATGAAGTGATCTCAATCAAACATACTTACATCTGTTTTATGGTGAAAAACAAAGCATTTGTTTCCTTATTAACTATATAGATTCTCTGGTAATTAGGATGAACAAATATCATTTTATTCCAATAGATTTACCAGGACACAGCCATATTTAGCCATAAGTGCCTAGAATAATTGGGGCACATTCAGACATAGCGGAAATTTTCCACTGACTATTTTTCTGCAAGTTTGCGGCACATACGCAATGAATCTGCAGCAAAATCGGCATATTTAAGGGTTCGTCAAGACGTGGCAGATTTTTCAGCAGACTTGCTGTAGATTTAAATTTTTGCATTGCAAAGCTGAAATCCACTGTGAAAATCCGCTGTTTCTCCGCAACAGACTGTGCATGGCTCAGAATGTAAATTCCACACCGTAAGCTATTTTCCGCACAGTTGTTTTCCACAACGTCTGCACTAACTTAACTAAAAAGCTATAGAAACCAAAGGAAAAAAATGTCTGCTTCGGATTTCCATTGCGGCCTATCTGCAGTGGAATTCCGCAGCAAATACGCCATGTCTGAATGTTCCCTTGCTCTTGAATGCCCACGTATTTTCCTTCACTAAAGGCTATGTGCACTTTTGCAACTGTTATTACTGCTTCTATGCATCTGAAGAATATTAAATAAAAATATTCTACCGTTTAGTGTATATATCTCCTATACATTATAAAAATAATAATAATCTTTATTTATATAGCGCCAACATATTCCGCAGCACTTTACAATTCAGGGGGAACATGTACAAGATATCAGACATTACATAGTGACAAAAGTAATTTACAATTCAAACAAGAGGAGTGAGGACCCTGCTCGTAAGAGTTTACAATCTATGAGGAAATAAGGGAGACACAAAATGTTAAAAGTGCTCACCAGATTATAAGTGCCCTGTCTCCTACATAATCTGATCAGTGCTGTAACGTAGATAACAGCATTGGTTTTTATTTTGAAAAACGATAATTTTTGAGCAAGTTATGAACAATTTTAGATTTATGCTAATTAGTTTCTTAATAGACAACTGGGCGTGTTTTTACTTTTTACCAACTGGGCGTTGTACAGAGAATTGTATGATGCTGACCAATCAGTGACCAATCAGTGTCCTGCACTTCTCATTGTTCCAGCCCAGCTTCTTTCACTGCACAATCACGCTGTAACAATTTGCTGGAACAATGAGAAGTGTATGATGCTGATTGGTCAGCGTCATACACTCCTCTGTACAACGCCCAGTTGGTAAAAAGTAAAAACACGCCCAATTGGTCATTAAGAAACGAATTAGCATAAATCAAAAATTGCTCATAACTTGCTAAAAAATGATCATTTTCAAACTAAAAACCCCGGTTATCTACATTACAGCGCCAATCACATTATGTAGGAGATAGTGCACTTATAATCTGGTGACAGAGCCTCTTTAAGTACAATGGTCCAGCCATCTTTTATACATATGGGGTAGTACACATAAAGCTGCATGTGTCGGTCACCAGCCAGTGTCTATGTATGACCGATATGAAGTGCATTAGGGTGTAGGGAGTGGGGGATACTGCTGAATGAAGAGGTCAAGTTCTGGTGACTAATGTATTAGAAGGGGGGTAAAGGAAAGGAGTCAGATTAAGGAATGTTACAGGTCTGTATAAAAAGATGTGTTTTCAAGGCATGTTTAAAACTGGATGTTGGGAATTAGTCTGGGGTAGCGCATTCCAGAGCACTGGTGCAGCATGAGAAAAATCTTGGAGACGGGAGTGGGAGGTTTGGTTTATGGCGGATGTTAATCTGAGGTCGTAGGCAGAACGTAGAGCGCGAGTAGGGTGATAGACAGAGATGAGTGAGGAGATGTAAAAAGGTGCAGCACTGTGGAGAGCTTTGTGGGTGCGAGCAATAAGTTTACATTTTATTCTAAATGGAATGGGCAACCAGTGCAGTGACTGGCACAGGGTAGATGCGTTGGTGTAGCGATTGGTCTGAAAGATGAGCCTGGCTGCTGCATTAAGGATAGATTGGAGAGGGGAGAGTTTAGTGAGGGGAAGACCGATCAGTAATGAGTTACAGTGGTCAAGACGAGAGTGAATCAGAGCGACAATGAGAGGTTTGGCTGTTTCCAGAGTAAGAAAAGGGTGGATTCTGGAGTTGTTTTTGAGGTGAAAGTGACAGGAGCGTGAAAGTGATTGAATGTCAGGAGTAAAGGAAAGATCTGGGTCATAAATTACCCCAAGACAGCGGGCGTGCTGCCTGGGAGTTATGGTAGTGCCACACACTGAGATGGAGACTTTAGGTAGGTTAGTAGATGGCGGGAACACAAGGAGCTCCGTTTTAGAAAGGTTCCGTTTCAGATAGAGAGAGGACATGATGTTAGAGACAGCGGACAGAAACAAAATATGGTTACAAAAGTGTACATATCCTTTAATTAAAATATTGCAAAGATAATTGAAGTGATTTGGTTAGGGGATGTCTGTACTGCCTAAAACTTCTACGACTAGGAGAACAAAAGAATTACAAATCCCACCCATCGTCCATATTTGGCAGAACTGGCTGGCAGTTGCATTATATTGTGATTCTGAACTATGTATGTATGTGTATATATAAGGGCCTGTTCACATCAGCGTTGGCTTTCCATTCCGTCTGAGGTGTCCGTCGGGTGAACACCGCAATGGAAAGTCAAACTGAAACCACAGCTTCCGTTTCAGTCACCATTGATCTCAATGGTGACGGAAACATTGCTTCAGTTCATCACCATTCCGGTAGGTTTCCGTTTTAACGACGGAATCAATAGCGGAGTCGACAGCGCTATTGATTCAGTCGGAAAAACGGAAACCTGCAGGAATGGTTACTAACGGAAACCATTAGCAATGTTTCCGTCACTATTGATATCAATGGTGACTGAAATGGAAGCTGTGGTTTCAGTTTCACTTTCCATTGCGGGGTTCACCCGACAGAAACCTCCGACGGAACCCCGAAATGGAAAGCCAACGCTGATGTGAACAGGCCCTAACCTCTATCCCCTGCCTGTCCTAAATTTTGTTGAAATTTACAGTGACCAGCCAGTACCTTATTTATGTGCTGTATATGATTCTGTGCAGCTGAGTTTATGGTGCTTCTAATTTGTGCTCCTAATATAAAACCTTTTTTTTCTTTTTTACCAAGGCCTAATACTTTTTATAGAATTTGGACTGCATATAGTTACATGTTGGTGTTTATTTGGCGACTTTTATCATTTATAATTTTATGTAAATCAGTAGGCATTTTTCTTTATTCTTTATCCTTAGATACGTCCTGTAATTGAAGATGTATTACAATTTTCTGACGTCCGCAAAGCCTTCCAGAAGTTAGAAGCAGGACATGCTCGAGGAAAAACTGTCATTCAAGTTGTTGATCCTAAAAAATAAAAATATATTTTTGTACTTCTATTTTCCTAAAAGTTTCTTTGCGTCGTTTTCCATTTTAGCAGGGGAGCAGTGATGTACTCTTCTAATTTCTAAAGTGTTTAGTTTTGGAAATGCATTTAAAATGCTTTCCAATGTGAGTCTTATAAGTAGGTGAAGACCATATGTGGGGCACTATATACAGGGGGCGCTATATGTGAGACACTATACAGGGGTGGGCTATATGTAGAGCACTATCTATAGGGGAGCTATTTTGTAGGGCACTTTCTATAGGGGTGGGCTATATGTGGGACACTATATACAGGGGTGGGTTACCTGTGGGGCACTAGCAACAGGGTGGCTATATGTAGGGCATTGTCTACAGAGGTGGGCTATACGTGGAGCACTACCTATAGGGGAAGCTATATGTAGGGCAGCATAGTGGCTATGGGGGCACTATCGACAGGGGGCATGGTGTGTGTGTGTGTGTGTCAGTGTATGGTACTATTATAATCAGGGACACAATGTATGGCGCTATTATAGTTACAGGTGCAAGAGGTGTTGAGAATTTTAACTTTGTTTATAGGTGCAGAAATGTTTTAAAAGTAAGAAGCTGAAGACATCTGAGCGGAAAACTGCAGAATTGGGTCATGGCCGGTAGGAATCCGTCATATATGTCTGGACCGGAGGGAGAAGAAAAGAACTAGAATATGAGACGTCACCGGTGAGTCACTTAATGTAAATGTTTATTCTGCCTCTAATCAGTACTGTAGTCACTGTATGATCTGCAGCATATCCTTACCACTGTTCGGGCCATGCTGGGAGCTGTAGTTTTACGCCGTACAAACCTATACGGCTAAATTGAGCTGTGTTTGTTCTGGTGTTGTATATATGTATGAGATTGGTTTTGGTGCTGTGTATATATGTAATGAGTTTTTTGTTCTAGTGCTGTATATATGTACTGAGCTTGGTTGTAGTGCTGTATTTATGTACTGAGGTTGGTTCTGATGTTGTATATGTATGGGCTTGGGTCTAGTGCTGTATTTATGTACTGATCTTGGTTGTGGTGCTGTATTTATGTACTGAGCTTGGTTGTGTTGCTGTATATATGTCGGAGCTTGATTCTGGATCTGTAGTTATATAGGATATATTTCTAATAAAATTGCAGGGCAGATGGAATTGTTCTCAATTCAATGTATATTTAATGGGAATCTGTCAGGTAGTTTTAACCCCTTGAACCGCCACCATGCGGTAATACATGACCTGACAATATTTCCAAACATTCCCTTGTATGTTTTTTCAGATGCAGCAAAATTCTTAAAATCCACTTTTAAAACGACGCACACTATATGCTAATTACTCATTAGAGGGTCATGGGGTGGTGCCGCTATCCTGAAGAGCCACGTAGTCCTGCCTCCAAACCCACCTTTCCATATTTGAGTGACATCTCCCTGGCTGATACATCTTTCTCGGATGTGCCATTGCCTTGTGGCACTATACACAAGGGGGAACTGTATGGCACTATACACAAGGGGGAGCTGTATAGCACTATACACAAGGGGGAGCTGTGTGGCACTATACACAAGGGGAAGTGCTGTAGCTCTATCTACAGGGGGCTGAGTGTGGCGCAATCTACAGGGGTCTGTGTGTGGCACTTTCTACTAGGGGGGGGGGGGGGGCGCTGTGCTGTGCTGCACTTTCTACTAAGGGGGGGGGGGGGTGGTGTGGCACTATATACAAGGGAGGGGGGCTGTGTGGCACTATATACAGTGGGAGCTTTATGGCACTATCTACAAGGGGGAGGTGGGGGTGCTATCTACAAATGGGGTGTGACACTGTCTATAGGTGGGACTATATAGCACTGTCTACAGGGGAGCTGTATGGCACATTCTACAGGGGGCACTATTTATAAGGGGGGCTGCTTGTGGCATCTGGGGGGGCCCCGGTCAAGAGTTTGCTATGGGGCCCAGTCTTTCCTAGTTACACCCCTGTATCATGGAATATATCACCTGCAGAGTTCAGAGTCGCCGTTCAAGATCAGTAAATTACACTCTCCTCTTCTACATCTCTGTAGATTTATTTTGGAAAAAGGGATATTTTATGGCCATCAATAGCCAAGTTCATCAGTTCCCTGGCTTTTCTCAACAGGATTATTGCTTTGGCCAATGGCACTCTCAATATCTGTCAGTGTGGACTCTGCTGTGTCTTTCTCTCGTCTCAGGGGTACTGTACCTCTTGCTGCTGCCATATGTCCATTAGATCTTGTGACTGGAAGACTCTCCCCAGCTAAGTTTAGCCACTATATCACACTGCTGTTCCATGGTGTGTGCAGAGCGGACAGGAGTTCTCATGACTGCGCCATATTGGGCGTTTTATTTTCTTGCCCCTATAACAGCCTTGCTTTTTGTCATTGCTAGTGTCATGGGGCAAAAGGAACAATTTTCAGGTGCCGCTGGGTCTAAAGAATATTTTTTTTACTTCAACCGTCAGTAAGGGCTTACTCAGACAAACGTGATATACGTCCGTGCAACGCGCGTGATTTTCACGCGCCTCGCACGGACCTATGTTAGTCAATGGGGCCGTTCAGACAGTCCGTGATTTTCATGCAGCGTGTCTGCTGCGTAAAACACACGACATCTCCTATATTTGTGTGTTTTTCGCGCATCACGCACCCATTGAAGTCAATGGGTGTGTGAAAATCACACGCAGCACACGGACACACTTCCGTGTGCCACGCGTGATTCGCGCAACAGCAGTAAAAACTATGAATGAAAACAGAAAAGCACCACCTGCTTTTCTGTTTACAAACATACATACAGCGTGTCATAATGATAGTGGCTGCGTGAAAATCACGCAGCCACGCATCATATGCTGCTGACACACGGAGCTGTTATGTACCTTTTGCGCGCGCAAAACGCACATGCTCGTGTGAATCCGGCCTAATGGTGAGTTTAGAGGGTAAATGTCAGATAATTGTCAGGCGCTAGCAGAAGTTTTGTCGCCTCACCTAGTGCTCCATCCACACCCCTGAGCTCAATGCACCGTTGCTGCGCTCCTCATTACAGAGGTCAAAACTGCCCCTGGAAGTGACATCAGCACAAGAACTGCACGTTGGGAGCTTCATGAAAAAGGCTTCGTTTCTGAACACAAGCCTAAGGTTAGCAAACACAAGCTTCAGCTGGAATCTGGAGCAGTGGAAAAGTGTTCGGTGGGGTGATGAATTACATTTCACTATCTGGCAGTCTGATGTTTGAATCTGGGGTTGGCAGATGCCAGGAGAATGCTACTTGCCATAATGCAAAGCGCCTACAGTAATATTTGGTGAAGGAGTAATCATGATTTAAGGCTGTTTTTTAAGGTTTGGGCTAAGCCCCTTATTTCTAGTGAAGGGTACAAAATACAAAGACACTTTAGACAACTGTAATCTTAAAACTTTGTTGCAACAGTTTGGGGGAAAGCCCTCTTCTGTTCCAGCATGACTAAGCCCCTGGGCACAAAGAGAGGTCCACCAAGACATGGTTTGGCGAGTTTGGGGTGGATGAATTTGAGTCGCCTGCACAGAGCTCTGACCTCAACCTAAATCGAGCACCTTTGGGATGAATTTGAATGCGAATTGTGAGATGGACCTCCTCGTCCAACATGTGCCTGACCTTACAAATGCTCTTTTGTCTGAATGGGCACAAATTCCAAGACACACTCTAAAAATCTTGTGAAGAGTCTTCTTTGGTAAAGGCTATGTACACCTTTGACCTTTTTATTTAAAAAAAAAAAAGCCTCTCATTTAGTGTGATTGGTGCAACTTAGGCATAATTTACACGAGCGTAATATACGCGCGTACTTTTCACAGCGTGAGTGCATTGCGTAAAACTCATGACATGTCCTATCTTTGTGCATCACACACCCATTGAAGTCAATGGGTGCGTGAAAACCACGCATACCGCACGGAAGCACTTCCGTGGGATGAGCGTGATTCGCACAACAGCTGTCAAACTCAATGTATACAGAAAAGCACCACGTGCTTTTCTGTTTACAAACATCCAAACGGAGTGTCATAATGATGGCGGCTGCGCGAAAATCACGCAGCCGCGCATCATACACTGATGACAAGTGCCTTTTGCGCACGCCAAACGGCGCGTTTTTTGCGTGCGCAAAACGCACACGCTCGTGTAAATCAGGCCTTAAGGCTGGATTCACACGAGCGTGTGCGTTTTGCGCATGCAAAAATCGCAGTTTTTTGCAAAAGGTACTTAACAGTTCCGTGTGTCATCACCATATGATGCGTGGTTGCGTGATTTTCGCACAGCCGCCATCATTATGACACTGTAAACAGAAAAGCACGTGGTGCTTTTCGGTTTTCATTCATAGTTTTACTGCTGTTGCTTCCGTGTGCTGCGTGTGATTTTCACGCACCCATTGACTTCAATGGACACACGCTGCATGAAAATCATTGACAGTCTGCACGGCCCCATAGACTAACATAGGTCCGTGAAAATCACACGCGTTGCACGGGCGTATTACACGTTCGTCTAAATAAGCCCTTATAGTTTATTAAAAATTATTTTAACTTTTTGAGCTACAGCTGCTCTGTATTCTGTATACAAGGCAGCTGCATCATTCGCTAAGACCTGAATCCATCAATCCCGCAGACCTAATGGGTTTAGGTCAGCGGGTCCTGTGTGAATTTACCTGTAATCTGTCACATCTAAGTTATGAACTTAGATGTGATGCATAAGGTGGATCCTGTGTTATCGGAGACATGCAGGACTCGCTTTCACTGAACCCATCGGGAAAGGGATTTAGCGCTAGATACAGCTGACTTAAGAAAAAAAATATGTTTTCACCTAGAAGCGAGGGGAAACGGGGAAAAAGTTGATGCAGTCTCTTGGTAACGGCATCAGGCTAGAAAGTACAATTCCAATACGTATAAAAAATTTATCTTACTTTATTCGTGCAAACTACACGTTTCAGGACCGAACCGGTCCCTTTGTCAGGTCAGGTATAAATGGAAAAGCCCGGCAGAAATAGTTACATTTCTTTCGAAAAACATACAGAAGGGAATGAGAGAACAGAAGGAGGGGGGGGGGGGGCTTGATCTGACATTACGCACAAGCACAAATGAACATTTCATTCATAAATTTTTCGTTAGTATGATTAACAATAATTAGTGGTCTTTCAAATTTTTTGTTTAATAAAGGTATCGTGCAATAGAAATAGTCAAGCATTATCTTTATCGCTATACAACAGGAATCCGTTCTTTCCTAATATTTTTTACATTTTATCAAAACCCTAGATACGAATTAATCACAAGACTTGTTCTTATATACTATATTAAAAGTAATATTGTGACCATATTTTTACAACTAGAAATAGGGATATAAGTTAATTCCTTTTAACAATGTCGTTCGTAATCACTGGACCAAACAATTTGATCTTTACAGACTTAGTCCCTACGAAACAGATCTCAGAGAATCATTTATTCTGGATTCTCTCTATTTTAAGCAAGAAAACTAGAGGAAATAACCGATTCCTGTTATATAGCGATATAGATAATGCTTGACAATTTCTATTGCACAATACCTATTATTAAACAAAAAATGTTAAAGGCAACTATTATTCTTGCATATTTTCTGGGACTGCCCGTGGCTGACAGATTTTTGGTCAGGGGTGTGGCGTATCTCCTCCAAATTCACAGATTTCCACCTTCCGCGTACACCATCCTTCTTCCTGCTCCATCTGTGCGAGGCGCCATTATCTATGTACCGTCACTCTGTTCACCATGCAGCTAGAGCGTGTATCTCAGTGCTGTGGAGACAAACTTGCCCCCCGTCAATTGGTATGTGGTTCAGTAAGATCCAGGAGATTATGAGGATGGAGGATCTCACGGCATCCATGAGAGGGACCCATGCTAAATTTCTCAAAACTTGGTATCATTGGGTCAGATTCCAATCTTCTGTCGAGTTCAGGAATATTATGGCTTCATGAATATATTCCTGAGGCGTAGGGGGCATTGTGTGGTTTCTCCCCTCCCTTTCTGTCTTATCTTCTTTTGTATTTTACGCTCGCTCTCTGATTTGTCTACCCACGGATCTTTGTGCATGGCTTCAAGTTCAGGGTGCATAGGGTGTCCGTTTCCATTATTGTGTCAGATGTGTTATTTTTTTTTACTTATTTTTGCACTTAATGTGTCATTACACTGGCCTGCGAGCCGATGTTTGTGCTGCTGACGTTTGCACTATCGTGTCTAGTTTACTGGAAAATGGAAAATAAAAGAATTTATTAAAAAAACTATTATTCTTAATCATACTAACAAAAAACTTATGGATGAAATGTTTATTTGTGCTTGTCTGTAATGTCAGAACAATCTCCCTCCTTCTGTTCTCTCCTCTCCTGTATGTTTTCGAAAGAAATGTAACTGGTTTTTTTAGGATATAAAATGGCGCACCTTCCATGTGCAAACATTATACCGGACCTGACGAAGGCACCGGTTCGGTACTGAAACGCGTAGTCTGCACGAATAAAAAAAAAAACAAAACATTTTTTTTTTATACATATTGCAATTGTACTTGCTCGCCTGGCGCCGTTACCAAGAGACTGCATGAACATTTTTCCCGTTTCCCCTTGCTTGTAGGGGATGTCACTCTTAAAGGCTATGTAAACTTTTGAAAGGCCTTTTTTTTTTGGTGTGTGTTTTCACAGAGGACTGGAATACATACATGCTCCAAAGGCACGATAGAGCGGATCACCACTAATTGCAATTCACTCAGTGCCACACTAATCCCGGTCCTCACTGCCACCCTCACAATATTAGAACACACATAGACTTTCACTCTCTCAACAGAACAACCACCAACAGATTACTCAAAATAGAGAGGGAAACCATTGAGGAAAAAAAATAAAACACAAATATGCTAGGTATAAGTATGTAAATAAAATAAATTACTTGGCTCAATCTAGACAGAACCCAGATAACTATGATAAAACAAGGAAACCCTACAAAAAAAAAGAGAATACACAAACCCAATAACAATACCGTGGGTCACACAGGCAGTCACAACATAGAAAAGACAGTTGGAAACGTCCAGCAGGGAGAATATTCCTAAACAGTAAGCATAGCTCTAAATACGCCGCCACCACCACAACAACAAATACAAGAGGCCCAGCAGAATAACCCAACATAGCCAATAATTAAATAATCATCAAGGACCCCAAAAGAGAAAACGTGAGACATAATTTGCATAGAAAAGGGGAACCCACTAGTTACATCGACTCAAGCAGATGCAGTACAGCGATATATACCCTTTGAGAACAATGAGGAGACTACACAAACTGATATTAGGACCTTGACCTGTCCTTGTGCGAGGACAGAACAAAACTAGATACCTTTAGTAAACAAAAAATGTGAAAGACAACTATTATCATACCAACGAAAAACTTATGAATGAAATGTTTATTTGTGCTTGCTCGTAATGCGCCCTCCTTCTGTTCTCTCCTCCCATTCTGTATGTTTTTCGAAAGAAATGTAACAGTTTCTGCCGGGGTTTGCTGTTTTTTTTTTTATAAGATAAAATGGCGCACCTTCCATGTGTAAACATTATACCTGACGAAGGGACCGGTTCGGTCCCGAAACGCGGAGTCTGCACGAATAAAGAAATACATTTTTTTATACATATTGCAATTGTACTTATTAGCCTGGCCCCATTACCAAGAGACTGCATGAACTTTTTCCCTGTTTCCCCTTGCTTTCAATCTCCTCCCCATGACAAGGATTTATCCTTCCAGGGGTCGCAGTAGGAGGCTGCCGGCATACACCGCTACCATATAGATGCAGGATTGCTGGTTCTTCTGGTGGTGTGCCCACTACCAGAGAATAGGTTTGTTGCGGAGTCTTTTGGTACAAGACTAATTTCCTAAAGGTACTAAATGTACTTAAAACGACATTGCCTCTGAGGAGCGCCATGGTCTCCCATTTTTTTCTTCACTTTCTCGAACCCCTACAAACCCCTCAAACACTTTAGAAGGGGATTAACTGTAGGCTGTAAGCCAGTATTCTGGTTTATATAGTCACAAATTAAGGAGCATGCCATATTTGCGCAATAATTTAAAAAAGTGGATGAGGCTTAGCATAAGGGGGTGTGGTCATCGCAGCCATCATACTCACTATATTTAATATACCCCACAGATGCTGGGGTATATTATAGTGGAGGTCTATGCCAGCTCATAGTTTGCGTAGCTTTCCCTTTCAGACAGGAGCATTTTACTCCAGCGCAAACTCAACGAGTATGAAACAACAAATTATTCCTGTGAACACTTTGATTGGTTGTCATAAAGATCATGTGATTGGGACCTGAACCAAATAGGCCCTCATGATGTCACCAGGACCAGAGGTGGTTAATGTTGGGATAAGGGCATTAGGGCTGCTGTGGGGGACACAATCAGCAGAATAGGACTAGATGATCGTCTCTTTACAGTGGGTGGTCCTAAAGTAGACCACCCTGTAGATAGTGCCCCACATATAGACCCCCCTGTAGATAGTGGCCCACATATAGACCCCCCTGTAGATTGTGCCCCACATACAGACCACCCCTGTAGCTAGTGCCCCACATCCCCACATATAGACCCCCTATATATAGTTGCCCAAATATAGATGACCCCCTGTAGATAGAGCCCCCACTATAGATAATGCCATTAACCGTTTTATGAGGAAAAAAAAACAAAAAACTTTACATAATCACATGAATCCGTTCCTGTTCGCTGGCGATGCAGATCTGCTCTCTTCTGAGTGAGTCTGCAGAAGCTGAACGAGTGTCGTCCAATGACGGTGATTGGCGGGGCAGAATGACTTTCCCCGTCAATTAGCGCCTTTCAAGCATGGAAGTGGCACGATGACGTCATCGCGCCGCTAGCCAATCAGCGTCATTGTAAGGCGCTGAATGGTCGGGCACGGAACATGTATTTGGCTGTCGCTAGCACCGGGGCTCCCTCCGCTGCTAGCGACACCTACAGGCATGAGAGGGCCTGTGTCGCCCGGCCCATACTTGTTGGAGGGTCGGCAGCGTGGGCCCCATAGTAGCGGCGCTACTGCTGTAGCAGCCACAACGGCTGCTGGCATCGCCACCGAGCATATGGGAGGGAGCGTGTCGGCTGGTGGCACGGGCCCCCTTAAGCCGCGGGCTCCGTAGCAGCCGCTACGGCTGCTACCGTGGTAGTTACGCCACTGCCATGATATATTCCATACTATAAAGCAGCCCTGTTTTTCTAATCCTGTAGAATATTTTTTCACAATTTGTTTAGCTAAAATGTGAATCTCCAAATGAAAAGATCTAGTAATTGTTAATAAATTGGAACATATGCCTTCCAGTTCGCTTGCCACGCTGGGACACAAGATGGCAGTGTTACCTTAATAACCAATGCATAATATTAAAGAGGCTCTGTCACCAGATTTTGCAACCCCTATCTGCTATTGCAGCAGATAGGCGCTGCAATGTAGATTACAGTAACGTTTTTATTTTTAAAAAACGAGCATTTTTGGCCAAGTTATGACCATTTTTGTAATTATGCAAATGAGGCTTGCAAAAGTCCAAGTGGGTGTGTTTAAAAGTAAAAGTCCAAGTGGGCGTGTATTATGTGCGTACATCGGGGCGTTTTTAATACTTTTACTAGCTGGGCGCTGTGAAGAGAAGTAACATCCTCTTCTCTTCAGAACGCCCAGCTTCTGACAGTGCAGATCTGTGACGTCACTCACAGGTCCTGCATCGTGACGGCCACATCGGCAGCAGAGGCTACAGTTGATTCTGCAGCAGCATCAGCGTTTGCAGGTAAGATCGACTTACCTGCAAACGCTGTTGCTGCTGCAGAATCAACTGTAGCCTCTGGTGCCGATGTGGCCGTCACGATGCAGGACCTGTGAGTGACGTCACAGATCTGCACTGTCACAAGCTGGGCGTTCTGAAGAGAAGAGGATGTTACTTCTCATCAGAGCGCCCAGCTAGTGAAAGTATTAAAAACGCCCCGATGTACGCACATAATACACACCCACTTGGACTTTTACTTTTAAACACACCCACTTGGACTTTTGCAAGCCTCATTTGCATAACTACAAAAATGGTCATAACTTGGCCAAAAATGCTCGTTTTTTTAAAATAAAAACGTTACTGTAATCTACATTGCAGCGCCTATCTGCTGCAATAGCAGATAGGGGTTGCAAAATCTGGTGACAGAGCCTCTTTAAATATGAGCAGAAATGAAAACCACTGACAAATGATCCCTGACATGCACAGCCCAAAGATGAACATTTAAAACATTACAATTATCATTTGCTTACCGTCATTATCAAATGCTATTGAACATTCCCACAATGTACCTTTTATAGGAATAATTTGACAACAGACATTTCCATTTGACAATGATTTTTATGTATGAATGATCAGTTTTAATCAATGATAAAAAATATAGACTGAATAGACAGACGTAAGTTGCAATCGGAAGATTAGTGAAAAATGACTACCAATTTGGCCAGCATCTGTTCTGCTGTGGGTGCACTCAGGCTCTGGAGCCTGAGAGGGCCTAAAAGGAGAGACGGGTAATATAAAAAGGTAACTGATAGTTGTGGGCCCTATAAATGATTTTGCATCGGAATTCAAGAGTTTAAACTTAACCCTCTGCTTATGCACTAAACTCCACTAAAGCTGTACACTCAGGGGTGGATGTACCATTGGTGCAACCTGTGCAGCTGCACAGGGACCCCGTAGTTAAGGGGGCCCACTATCAACCTAAAACAGCCTTATTCTGTGTATTAGAGATCACATGTAAATCCCTGCTAATGAATTATATTAACAATTACTGATGAATTGTTAGAGAGACATGATGACAAGAGGATGATTTATGATGAGATATTGGAGAGCAAGGGGCCCAAATACTGTTCTTGCACAGGGGTCCTCAGCTGTCTGTGCAAGCCCCTGCATACACTTCATTGACTTCTGTAAAAAGAGGAGTCTTAATGCCCAGTAGCAGTTACTTCCTTTCTCATTGGTGTCATTACTGCAAAGAGGGGCACATTTTTTCCCTTATAAGCCACGCCTCTAATCCTGCCCAATCCCCACCCATGTACACCTGCTTAAGCCCACGCAGTATCATGCTCCCATAGTGCCTCCCACACAGTATAATGCAAAATAATTGCCCCCACACAGTATAATGCCCTCATACCTGCCACCATACAGTATAATGCCCACACAGATGCCCCCATACAGTATAATGCCCCATAGCTGCCCCATACAGCATAATGCCCCCCATAGCTGGACCCATACAGTGTAATGCCCCATAGCTGCCCCATACAGTATAATGCCCCATGCAGTATAATGCTCAAAGATGCTCCCATACAGTATATTGCCCACACAGGTGCTCCATACAGTATAATACCCCCATAACTGCCCCTATACAGTATAATGCCCCTATAGATTCCCCCATACACTATAATGCCCCCTTAGCTGCCACCATACACTATAATGCCCTCACAGCTGCCACATACAGTATAATGCACCTGTAGCTTCCCCCCATACAGTATAATGTCCCCATACATTATAATGCCCCCCTAGCTGCCACCATACAGTATAATGCCCCTTAGCAGCCCCCATACAGTAGAATGCCCGATTGCTGTCCCCATACAGTATAATGCCCTTTTAGCTGCCCCTAGTGCCAGTGCCCACATAGTGCCACAGTGCCGATGTAGATAGTACCACACCCTGTGTAGATAGTGATACTCCCCCTGTAGTCATTAGGACTCCCTCTAGGAGTGGAATCCCCAGCCATAGTATCAGCAACGCTCTGCCCGGGGATTCCGCTACAGGAGGAGCTACTAATGTCACTGTCCATATATAGTCAGGGATTCCCTCTTGGAGCAAAATTACCGGCCAGAGCGTCGGCAATGCTCTGGCAGGGGATTCCGCTATGAAGGAGCCACTTACATCACTGTCTATATATGGACAGTGACGTCAAGGGCTTTCCCTGGCTCTGTGCTTTAAGTAGCGCTGTGCCCGGAGAGTCCTCTGTACTAATGCTGAAGCAGGGAGCTGGCTGCTTAAGCATTGGATTCAACTGCATCTGCGTCCTGAGGAAGAAGATACAGTTGACACCGGGAGTACGGGAAATACCACCGGCCGCCTAGGACAGCGGGAAGGTTGGGAGGTATGTATTATATATTATCATGTTCATTGGTATTTATGGTTTCTTGCATTGACACGCACGTTGGGCTTGTTTAGAATACTGAGAAGATTAAATGGAACTCACAGGAAGTTTGGCCACTTTCAAACGGGCATTTTTAGGTCAGTATTTTGCATCAGTATTTATAAGCCCATACCAGGATTGAAAGCTAAACAAAGAAAAAAAATTATGAAAATATTTGTACCTCCTTTTTCTAGTTTTTAGAAAAAAATACTGAGTAAAATACGCCCCCCCCGTATAAGTGGTCTAACGTGAGAGACCCATCAGGAACTTCAAAGAACACTATGTAGCCAAAATTATGTGGAAGCCTCTCCTAATTATTGAGTTCAGGTGTTTCAGCCACGCCGATTGCAAACAGTCACGCAATCTCCATAGTCAAACATTAGTAGTAGCATGGGCCGTACTGAAGAGCTCTGTGACTTTAAATATTGCACTCATAGGATGCCCTCTTTGCCACAAGTCAGTTCATGATATTTTTTTATCTGCAAGATCTGCCCCGGTCAACTGTAAATGCTGTTAATTTGAAGTGGAAGCGTCTACGAATAACAATAGATCAGCAAGTGCTGAAAGCGTGGCACATTAAGATAGTCTTTCCTCTGATGCGTTTCTCAGTTTCAAAGTGACTCTGGAAGTGACATCAGCAAGAACTGTGTTTCAGGAACTTCATGAAATGGGTTACCATGGCCGAGCAGCTGTACACAAGCCTAAGATTACCATGCACAATGCCAAGCATCTGCTGGAGTGGTGTAAAGCACGTCCTCACTGGATACTGGAGCTTTGGAAACGTGTTCTCTGGAGTAATGAATCGTTGCTCATTATCTGGCAGTCTGATGGACGAATCTGGGTTTGGTGGTTCCCAGTGGAATGCTACATACCGGAATGCACAGTGCCCACTGTAAGATTTGCTAGAGGAAAGATAATGATCTGGGGAAGTTTTTTTAGGGTTTGGGCGAGGCTTCTTATTTCTAGTAAAGGTGAATGTTAATGCTACAGCAGACATTTTAGACAATTGCATTCCAACTTTGTGGTAACAGTTTGGGGAGGGCTCTTTCTGTTCCAGCATGACTGCCTCTGTGCACAAAACGAGGTCAATAAAGACAGGGTTTAAAGAGTTTGGTATGAAGGGACTCGAATGGCCTGCACAGAGCCCCAACCTCAACCCCATTGAACACCTTTGGAAGTAATTGGAATACCAATTACGAACAGACCTCTTCAGTGCCTTACCTCACAAATACTCTTTTGGCTGAATTGGCACAAATTCTCACAAAAGGGACGGATGTACCATTGGTGCAACCTGTGCAGTTGCACAGTGGCCCAGTAGGTAAGGGGGGGGGGGCAGTGTCACTTTAGAGCAGCCTTCTTCTGTCGATTTTAGATTGCATTTAAATATCTTAACATTTATTTTATGGCTAACAATTACTGTTCTTGCACACAGGCCCTCAGCGGTCTCTGTCTGCCCCTACACAGACACACTACACTACATAATCTTGTGGAAAGCCTTCACAGAAGACAGGAGGATGTTAAAGCTGCAAAGGAGGTTGGTTCTATTTCAGGCAGCTGTATCAAGCCTTTATGTCAGAAGATCATGGAGCAATGAGGATTGTGGAGGTTCCAGAATTGGTTAAATTAATGATGAATTCACTTTCTAATAAGGGGCTGTCATCTAAATTATATAAATCCTATATGAGGCAGAGGTTGGTAAGGAATCCAGGAAGTACTGGGAAGATATTCTAGGTACTAGGGATGGTAGAGAATGGCCTCTGGTATTAAGGGGTCTCAAAAAAGTGTCAACCAGCCCGGCCCATAGGATATCACAATTTTTTATTGTTCACAATCTACATTTCTCCCTGGCCAAGATAGCCAAATTCTATAGGCATCAGGAAGCCAGGTGCCCTAAATGTCATAGTCTAGAAGCTGATAACCTGCATTTACTATAAATGTGCCCAAAAATAAATGTCTTCCCAGAACATATCTGTAATAATATATTTGGGATTTTTCAAGTAAGAATATATATAGACCCTTGGATTTGTTTATTGGGAGCTCTGGAGGTGGAAGAGGGGTCTGTGGGACGAACCATGGCAGTGGTAAAATTACTTTATTATGATAGGAAGTGTATTTTATTGAATTGTTAGAGTAAAAGCCCTCCATCGGTAGATAAATGGGTTAAATACACCAATAGAATTATAATGTTGGAAAATAATGATTTTAGAAAGAGGAAGATCTCTTTTTTTTTTCTTCTCAGGTTGGGCCCCTTGGATTCAGTGTCGGTTTGAGGCACTGGAAAGGGAAGCATTGGAGGTGATGTAGAGGATGGGGAGGAGAAAGTTGTTTGAAGATATTATTATTTTATTATTTAAATTATTGATTTTTTATTTTTTTTAATCTTTGGGATGGGGTTATAATGTTAGTCATAACTGCTATGATGTTTTGTGAAGAAACTAAGCGCAGTTGTACATTGTTGGTTCATATTTTTTTGTGCTGAGTTAAAACTATCTAGTGATATACTCGGTTTTTATAGGGGTTATAGAGTATATGTACTCAGTAAGGTCGTGGTAATAAAGTGGAACTATTATATATGGGCCATTTGTTTCTATGGTACTAGTACATAGAAATAAGCACAATGAATGTAGGTTGTCGGTTTCGGATCATGTTGCTAATATTCATTGTTGTATACAGGGTATATGCGATATGTACGGTTGTTTTTTTTTTGTATTTGAAATTTGTCTTAAAATAAAAGAAGACTTGGGAAAAAAAAAAGCTGCAAAAAGGGTCCAACTCCATATGAGCACCCCTAGTTTTGGAAGCTTATTTAGGTGTGATGGTCAAGTATCAACATAGTGTGGTCATATAGTGTAACTCCCTTTTCATGTGCAGAGATCAGTAAGAGAGGAAGAAGTTTGCCTGGCAGAAGTGATCTATGACCAGGCGTGTACTATCCATGTGGTAAGTTTTAAGAGTTTTGTCTAACTGCATGGGAGCAGAATGCTTTCGTGCCCACATTTGGTGAGGGTTGGGATGCTATTTCACTCTTCACCCTAGGGAATAAAATGGCTAGTAGCACCCCTTTCTATGATGGATCGCTTTTTTATGAACAGAAGCTTTTCCTGCAGGAGAAATGGTATGTACCTGTACCCTAATACCGATCACATGTTTACAGATATTACCAATAACACAAACCAAAGTGAACGGCTCTTCACAGTAGAAATAGACAAGGCCACCTTCTATCTAATTTAATGTTTACACATTGAAAATACAAAAAGTGCAGTTCTCATAGCAGCAGATTACAAAACTGGAAAATAAAAGGAACTGGGGGAAGTACTTTTCACGTTAACCAATTATCAACTCTTTTTGGGCAACGTGATCATTGTAATTGAATAAAGTTATATGATGTAGGCTATATTTAACCCATGTTTAGCTAGTAGGTATACTGTAACATTGCCGTATGTTTCTAAGGGCCAATGCAGGGCCACATTAACCATAGTGCAAAGGTAGATCCCGCAGCAGCGGCGACGGTTACACCCTGCCTCTCCATTCTCTCTTAGACCACATGCTGCTTTAGGGCTGTAGCCTACCAGGCGCAAAGATTGTCAGTGACTTGAAACCGGGGGCGCAATGAAGTCACTGCAACACACCGCTTTCACCGGGGCCACTGACAGCACAGGCTGGAAGAGGTCTGAGCCGCTCTGCTTGTGGTGGGAACAGGTTTTTTGTTTTTTTTTAATTTTCCAAACATTACAGACAAGTGAACAAAAATTCAACAATTCAACAACATGTCCCATGGCAATAGCATCTCTGAAC
Organism: Rhinoderma darwinii; assembly: GCF_050947455.1. NCBI lineage: Eukaryota > Metazoa > Chordata > Amphibia > Anura > Rhinodermatidae > Rhinoderma > Rhinoderma darwinii. The sequence goes on along the minus strand of NC_134690.1, from coordinate 227,081,842 downwards.
ACTAATATTATGTTGCATAGAATATAATCTTCAATTCGTATAAAATACTTCAAAGGGTCCTAATTGGAACACGGACAGAATTAGAGATTTTACCCCAAAGACAAAGGGAAAAAGTGTCAATATTCATAGGACATGTAACACACTAAATAAACCATTAACCCCTTCAGGACCCAGCCAATTTTTTCAAATCTGACATGTGTTACTTTATGTGGTAATAACGTTGGAATGCTTTTACCTATCCAAGCGATTCTGAGATTGTTTTCTCGTGACATATTGTACTTTGTTAGTGAAAAAATTTTGTCGATAATTTTGGTATTTATTTCTGAAAAACACCACAATTTAGAAAAAATGTGCAAAAATTAGCATTTTTCTAAATTTAAACGTATCTGCTTGTAAAACAGATAGTAATACCACACAAAATAGTTACTAGTTAACATTTCCCATATGTCTACTTTATGTTTGCATCGTTTTTTGAACGTCCTTTTATTTTTCTAGGACGTTACAAGGCTTAGAACTTTAGCAGCAATTTCTCATATTTTAAAGAAAATTTCAAAAGGCTATTTTTTCAGGGACTGAGTTCTGAGGTGGCTTTGAGGGCCTTATATATTAGAAAATCCCCAGAAGTCACCCCATTTTGAAAACTGCACCCCTCAAGGTATTCAAATCAGCATTCACAAAGTGTTTTAAACCTTTAGGCGTTTCACAGGAATTAAAGCAAAGTAGAGGTGAAATTTACAAATTTTATTTTTTTTGTCGAAATTCATTTCTAATACATTTTTTTTTGTAACACAGAAGGTTTTACCAGAGAAATGCAACTCAATATTTATTGCCCAGATTCTGCAGTTTTTAGAAATATCCCACATGTGGCCCTAGTGTGATAATGGACTGAAGCACCGGCCTCAGAAGCAAAGAAGCACCTAGTGGATTTTGGGCCTCCTTTTTTTTAGAATATATTTTAGGCACCTTGTCAGGTTTGAAGAGGTCTTGTGGTGCCAAAACAGTGGAAACACCCCAAAAGTTACCCCATTTTGGAAGCTACACCCCTCAAGGAATTTATCTAGGGGTATAGTTAGCATTTTGACCGTACAGGTTTTTCGCTAAATTTATCAGAATGTCTGTAAAAATGAAAATCGACTTTTTACTGAAAAAAGACATTTTTAATATTTACAAGAAATAATAAAGAAAATGCACCCCAACATATGTAAAGCAATGTCTCCCGATTACGGCAATATCCCATATGTGGTAATAAACTGCTGATTGGGCCCACAGCAAGGCTCAGAAGGGAAGGAGCGCCATTTGAATTTTGGAGCACGGATTTTGCTGGATTGGTTTTCGGTTCCATGTCGCATTTGCAAAACCCTGGAGGGACCAAAACAGGGGAAACCCTCCAAAAGTGACCCCATTTTGGAAACTACACCTATCAAGGAATTTATCTAGGGGTATAGTTAGCATTTTGACCACACAGGTTTTTCGCTAAATATATTGGAATTAGTCTGTAAAAATGAAAATCTACTTTTTTTCTGAAAAAACATAGAAATTTGTAATATTTACAAGGAATAATGAAGAAAATCACCCCAACATTTGTAAACCAATGTCTCCTGATTCCCACAATGTCCCATATGTGGTAATAAACTGTTGATTGGACCCACAGCAAGGCTCAGAAGGGAAGGAGCGCCATTTGGATTTTGGAGCACGGATTTTGCTGGATTGGTTTTCGGTGCCATGTCGCGTTTGCAACGCCCTGGAGAGACCAAAGCAGGGGAAACCCCCCAAAAGTGACCCCATTTTGGAAACTACACCTCTCAAGGAATTTATCTAGGGGTATAGTTAGCATTTTGACCACACAGGTTTTTTGCAGAATTTAGTGGAATTAGGCAGTGAAGATGAAAATCAACTTTTTTTCTGAAAAAGCATGGAAATTTTAAATTTTTACAAGGAATAAAGGAAAAAAGAACCACAACATTTGTAAAGCATTTTCTCCTGATTATGGAAATACCCCATATGTGGTAATAAACTGCTGATTGGACCCATGGCAGAGCTCAGAAGGGAAGTAGCGCCATTTGGATTTTGGAGCACGGATTTTGATGGATTGTTTTTCGGTGCCATGCCGCGTTTGCAACGCCCTGGAGGGACCAAAACAGTGGAAGCCCCCCAAGTTAGCCCATTTTGGAAACACCCCTCAAGGAATTTTTCTAGGGATATAGTGAGCATTTAGACTCCACGGGTCTTTTACAGAATTTATTAGAATTAGGCGGAGAAAATGAATATCACTATTTTTTTCCACTAAAATGTTGAATTTTCTCATTTTCACAAGGGATAAAGGAGAAATAAACAACCAATTTTTGTAAAGCTATTTCTCCCGAGTACGGAAATACCCCACATGTGGTCAAACATTTTTTTCATTAGAAATGAATTAACCCTTTCAGGACTGATCCATTTTTTGCTTTCTTATTTTCGTTTTTCACTCCCCGCCTTCCAAGAGCCATAACTGTTTTATTTTTCCGTCAGTAGAGTGATGTGCGAGCTTATTTCTTGCGGGAGGAATTGTAGTTTCTATTGACACCATTTAAAGTGCCATAAAAAGTACTGGGGAACTGAAAAAAAATAGGAAAATATAGGAATATAGGAAAAAAATCTGATTCAATTTTTTGGGGTTTTCGTTTTTACAGCGATTTTGGTGGTTAAAATTATTTACGTTTTTTACGGTGTTCACGTGAGAGTTAAATAATGGTATATTGTAATAGTTCGGCCTTTTACGGACGTAGCTATCAATTCTGTTTATTTTTTTACATTACTTTTGAAAAAAAATGGGAAAAGGTTTTTTTTTTTTAACTTTAAACTTTTTTCTCTCTCACTACTAATAACTTTAATTCTTCTACACATTTTATTAGTCCCCTTAGGGGACTTGTACCAGCGATCATTGTATCCGCGGGTACAATATACGGCAATACTAATGTATTGCAGTATATTGTTATTTTTACAGACTCCGGTAACAGCGCGATCGCTGTTCCTGTCAGTTAGTCCCGGGTGTCAGCTGTAATACACAGCTGACACCCGCAGCGTATGGAGCCCGCTCCATACATCACCCCCGCACCATGATGTGCTATTAAGTCATAGTGCTCAAAGGGGTTAATGCACAGTGGGTGGTGTGAATATTGCAATTTTCCACTGATATGCCATTTTAGTGCATAATATGTCGTGCCCAGTTTGTGCCACTGAAGACAAATACCTCATAAAGCGTTAAGCGGGTTCTCCCGGGTATGGCGATGCCATATATGTGGGCACAAACTGCTGTTTGGGCACGCTGCAGGGCTCAGAAGGGAGGGACGCCATTTTGCTTTTGGAGCGCAGATTTTGCTTGGTAGTTTTTCTGTTTTGGGTTTCGCTGATATTTCAGTTTATAATGTGGGGGCATGTGTAATCTGTGCGGAGAACATCAGGGCATAATAAGAGGGTATAATAATGCTGTAAATAAATAATAATTCATAGATATGGGGCCGGTGTCGCACTGATAAATGGTGTCGGATGTTACCCGCTTTTAGAAAACACTGCACATTTTGCATCGCCATATTCCTGGGAGCCAGAACGTCTTTATTTTTTCATCACCGGAGCTGCGTGAGGGCTTATTTGTTGCGGGACAATCTGTACTTTTCATTGGTACCATTTTGGGGTACATGCGATTTTTTTTGATCACTTTTTATTACATTTTTTTGCAAGCCGGGTGACCAAAAACAAGCAATTCTGACATTAATTTTTAGTTTATTTTTTTGCGGCGTTCATCGTACACTCAGGGATCACACAAGGTGTTCCATGAGTGTAAGGAGTACCGAGGCCCCCGCACGGTCCTGTGTGGTTGGTTTGGACCGGTCGATGTCTGAGTTCAAGGTGAGATTAAAGTCGCCTCCCAAGATCAGAGTGTGTGTTTGTCTCTGTAGTAGCGCTGCTATGAATAGTATTTGGCGCCCATGAAGAGCGGTAAGCCGCCAAATACTATTCATAGCAGCGCTACAACGCATTATAGATTCGCATCGATCCAGTCCCCAGTACGGCTCAGTGCCCGATGAAGGTCTAACGACCGAAACGTCGACGTCGCACATGTAGCCTCTGGCATCCATCCTGAGAATCCAATAAATATAATTTTTGAAACACAAGCAAGGTGTGCCGACTACAACATGTATCGTGAACAGTCAGGCCCAGAGATTTATGAGTTGCCACCCCCCTAGATTTAGAAGTGTAGGAGGCCGTGTAACCGTCACCCAACCATGGGGCCTTCAGTGAACCCCCATCGTCCTCGCGCCAGTGTGTCTCCTGTAAGAAAATGACATGGGGTCTCAGTCGCTTTAAGTGAGTTACGACCTTTTTACGCTTGACCACAGTATTTAGGCTGGCAACGTTCCAGCTGACCATTCATAGTGTGGAAGGCGTGACGACAGGTGTGTCTATAGTGCTAAAAGGGGTACTCATCCTATCCCAGTACGGCCGATCTTAGAGTAGAAGTGCGAAGAGTTACAAAATCCGGGTCCACTGTCCCAGCAAGCAGTAGATCCCACGATGTAGCGACGGAGGATAACACGTGTCCAGGGAAGAATGGGGTAGGAAAAAACCTGAGTTAAGTTTCAAGGAGACTGCTGAGGAGAAGTCCTGGAAAACAAGGAGTTTAGATCCCGACCTGCAAGTTCCTGGCCTGTCTATAAGCCCTTAAGACACGTTCCTTGATTGCCCAGTTAAGATATTTCACTATAACTGGGCGAGGTATACTCTCTCTCCGCGTGGGGGGCCAATTCTGTGAGCGCACTCAATGCTGAATGGGTCCGGTGTAAGATCCAGTTGGAGGGCGGATGGGAGGTCTGCTGTGAGAAGCTGCATGAGATCATCGCCCACAACGCTTTCAAGAATTCCTACAAAGCGCAGATTGTTCCGCCTGTCCCGGTTTTCCAGCTTATCTCTCAGAATGATTTCTGCATTTTGGTGTTGAGCCACCGAGTTCTCCAGATCAGACACTGTAGTTTCGCATGCCAGCACACGGTTTTCCAGGTCTGGATCAGATCCAGTCTCTTGTCAAATAAAGGTATAATTAAGCGAGACACCTCTTCTGCCACTGCAGTGGCATGATGATGGCCCATAAGCGGAGAGGACATAGGCCTGTCAACCGGAGATAGGTTTGGTAGAGTGATGTCTCCAATTTGGAGAAGTTACAGTGAATGAGGACAAGACAGTGATGCAGACGGAGTCTGAGGAGGTCTAGGCCCGTTTGTCTTTACCGGCTTTTCCCTTTGTCATTGCTTCTGTTTTAGGGTTGGTCCCTTGAGATTGCCTAGTAAGACACGGAGGCGGAGTGTGTCTATGAAGAAATTTGTCCATTATCAAGACAGGGAGAGAGATGGAAGGGCTCGATTAGGTCAGACGGGTCCTCTCCTGCATTTCAGGGTTACGGCATCAGCATTTTATCAGAATTTGCAATTTGTAGAAAAGATGGTGCAACAAATAAGACTAGAATGACCACTAGATGGCAGCAACGTCACAAGCATTCAGCTATTACTGAAGCCAGATGATAGTGAAGTATGAGCAGTCAGGCAAGTACAACAGGCAATGTAGTTATCCAGATGACATATATGCCAGATTTCAAGCGTGCAGCCCAGGGTTGAAGCAAGCAGAGTTCAAAATGTACACGTAACAGGTCTCTATGTGGTCCCTGTACTTAGCAGAAGATTATACTCAGTCCTTGAAAGGGGAGACACTGTACTCACTCAGTACCAGGCAATATCTCCGGTCCGGTTGCTTTACTTTGAAAGATGAAGACGAACAGCGCTCAAATTGGCCACCAACTTCCTGATGATGAGGAAGGAGCCAGGGCGCTCAGTTCTTCCCCCTCAGAGAGCCAGGCAAAGGTGTTTCAGCTCTCTCCAGCGTCCCGTGAGTGGGGATGATGTCCGCCTCACAGTCCCCCTCCGTGAGGCGACTGGGGATCCCAGATGCAGTGGGGACTCTCCAGCAGCCTCAAGGCCAGCAGCAGTGACCAGCCTACTCCGGATGAGGCAGGATGGCAGGCCCCAAGATGGCCGACGACTCCTCAGTGATGGACAGGTGTGCGACGCCAGCGGTTCTCACTGGCAAGGAAACGTCCCTGGGAGGCAGTATAGGGGCGCCGAGACCTTCCCTGAGAAGATGGAAGGCATCAGCTCCGGCGCTACTACCCGGCCGACCCCACCAGTGGCAGAGCAGTAGGCCCCAAGATGGCCGACGATCGCTAGGGCGGCGTGCCTCAATGGAGACACTGACGACTCCCGGAGCAAATGAGCGGTTCCGATGGTGCAGGGGAGGGTGTCCTGTGCGCCCACCACAAGGACGACAGCGAGCTTCCGATGGCAGTGATGACCGCTGGATTCCCTGCACGGTGCCGAGGTAAGATGTGGCCACTCAGGATGCTCCGCCTCCGGAAGTAGAGAACAGGTTTTAATAGGGGTTTGTTTTATTATTTTGCAGGAGACTATTACTGTGTGGGGGGTACAAAAGTGGATAAGTGGTGCACAAAGGCGGGCATTATTACTACCATGCGAGGGCTACAGAGGAAACTACTACACAAAAGGGCACTATTACCATGTAAAGCACCACTTCTATTTAGGCACAATGTGAGGCACTATTTGTGTGGCACTATTATTTTTGGGTCACTATCTGCTACCATTATTTTCAGGGGGTGCAATCTGTCGGACTATTATTTTGGAGTCACTACGTGTGTCACTTTTATTTTTCGTGTACTCTAGGTCACCAATATTTCAGTTGCTGTAGTCTGCAGAGATTAATTGTGGCTGGAAGAAGCCTGCATGGCGGTCTGGTTAGGGAAGAAAAGGCGGAGTAAATTACTACGAACAGAGAAGACATTATCGGGATGGCTGCCTAGGCGCAGGTGCATCTCCGAGTTCCTGCTTAATCTGACCCATCTAGAACCATCCTACTATTTTAAGACCTCAAACTGTACTGCAGGCTCTGCTATAGCACTGCAGACTACCTGGACTGATGTCTTAGTTGGCAGATGACCGGAGTGCCTATGATTGCTTGCAGAAAACACGCCCACCGACTCTGTGACAAGCCCACGATCCTCCATCCGAGTTGTCTGGGCATCGGGGAACATATATGGACAGTTTTTTCAGGGTCTTCCCCAGAGCGGAGTCCCGGGCAGAGCGCTAGTATAGGCTCTGCTCCGGGACTCTGGGGAAGACTCAGACATCTCTTTCCATATATGGACAGTGATGTCAGGGGTTTCTCGAGAGCAGGAGTCCCAGTGATGTCAAGAGCACAGCTGGAGTCCCAGGAAGAGGCCACTAGCGCTCTGCCCGGGACTCCAGCTCTGGGGTTGCCCCTGACATCCATGTCCATATATGGACAGTGATGTCAGGAGCAGAGCTGGAATCCCAGGCAGAGTGCTAGAAGTGGCTCTGCTCCGGGACCCCAGCTCTGGGAAAGCCCCTGACATCACTGACCATATATTGACACTGATGTCAGAGGCTTCCCCAGAGTTCCGGCGCAGAGCCTATACTAGTGCTCTGCTCTGGGACACCGGCTCTGGGGTTGCCCCCGATATAACATTTTGGTCCAGGAGGATCCCCTGACGTCACTGTTTGGACATTTACGTCAGGGGCTCTAATAGCAGAGGAATCACCAGCCAAAGCATCGGTAAAGCGCTGGCTGGGGATTTCACTCCCAGAGGGAGCCCCAATGGAGCTATCTACTTGGGGTGTCTGCGGCACCATCGACAGAGGACTCTGCGGCACCATCGACAGAGGACTCTGCGGCACCATCGACAGAGGACTCTGCGGCACCATCGACAGAGGACTCTGCGGCACCATCGACAGAGGACTCTGCGGCACCATCGACAGAGGACTCTGCGGCACCATCGACAGAGGACTCTGTGTAGATAGTGCCACAGAGTCCTCTGGCACTATCTAAAAAGGGGCTGCCCAATCTGGACATGTGTGTCTGCCAAACGCTGCCAACTGAGCCGCCAGAATGCATTTAGCGACACAAACTGGATTATTGAAAGAAGCACGTGGAGAATTCTCTCAAATTTTAAACCTAGCGGTATTATTATAGTAATGTAGTATTATTATTATAGTAATATAGTGTTATAGTAGTTCAAATAACTAATTGATTAACAATAATTTTGTATTGTATCAAATTTGAAAGTAATGCAGCCTGTGAACTTCCCATTTTTTCTATATGTGGCCCACTTACCCGGCCGAGTTTTAGACACCTGCTCTAATGCAATATATCTCCGTACCAAACAAGCTAAACTTCTCTAGACTATAAACACACACAAAGCATAACAAAAATCCCCTAGTAGCTCACAAAAATCATAGATATTTGCCTTTCAACCTTTGTTGGATTCAACTATAGCAGCTGCAGTAAAAAAAATGTTTCTGTAAATATGGTACGTAATTAAACTAGATATTTAATAGGTTTTACAAACACAGACTGGTGTATACTATTTTTTATCTTATGAAATAATACAATAAGACTTTAAAATTATGTTTATATTATTTATTTTCCAAAAATGTTGCATATATAGAAATAAAAAAAATCCACCAAACGTTAGAAAACATACAGAAACAATAGATTAAGAGCTACTTGGGACCACTTCCATTCTTTCCTATTAATACACATTTTGGTACATACAATGTAAAATTGATAAAGGCACATGCGGCTTCAATAGAATTGGTTAGATTTACTTAAATATTCTAAAATAAGGCTTTACAATTCCAGTGTAAATATCTTTATGTCTCCCTAAGGTGCCAAGTTCATGTTAGTGTCGGTAGAGAAATGATCAGTGCTGGCATAAAATACAATCACTTAATCACATGAGCTGGTGAGGTACCAACTTACTTTTATGCTGCGAGGAAAAACCTCATATAACAATGGAAAGTGCGCCTATAATGTGTGTATATCAGGATAGACTGTCATTTACAACAATAGATCTGTTCGTCGGGTACCATGTTTCAAAGCAACATATTCATCTTGTAAAAAGTCAACTGAAAACGAAAACTATTAAAAAAGCAATTTTACAGAAATCTGGATTGTTGATATCCATAAACAGCAAGCTTTTCACTCTATTACTATAAAGACATACTGCTAAACTCATCTAATAAGAAGAGCAGTTACAGGTACATTCTATATGGATTCTAATAGATCTTCGACAAGATGCTCTAAATGACAGAATAACGCAGAATCCAAAGTATAATGCATTCAAAATAAAAGATTCCATATAAGAACACACATAATAGATGTATAGAAAGAAAAAAGCCAAGCCGAGTAGTGGTCGATGCATATGGGAAGAAAGCATCTGATCAATTGTTGTGTCCTGAATGATACAATCTGCAGGGCTGGCGAATACTCTTAGGTTTAGAGAACACCCTCGACATTCGAGTCTGCAAATACTGTCACTTTCAATTTAGTGTCTACCAATAAACAGTGCAGATACTTGGGAGATCATAAAATTTCCATGTTGAATTATCGGTTGTGGTATACGGTCACCACAAATATTAATAGTCCTCTGTAGGTTTGATTCCACATGTTGACCCCAATAATTGGCTCACATGAAAATTATCTGTTCATTGCACAAGCTTCAAGTTTTAAACATCAAATCCAGTAGATCAGAAAACATCCTGAATGTATTTTCCACTTTAAAACCAGGCGACACCCACATATCCTTAGTTGTATAGAAAACCTCATTTTATGGATTATGTTATGCAGGATAAGGGGCTCAATAACAGTGCAGAGTGCATAGCACCAAAATGCATTGAGTGCCGTGATATACCGGTCTTTAGTCTGTGGTGGTGCCTGGTTATAGCACACATATTTCCCAAAACTGGCTAAGCTTGTCCTCTGTGACAGGATTCAGGACAACATGTTGCTGATCATATTGGCTTCCCCCTGCAAGGATAAAACATGTAAATATTAGACTTTGATGCCACATTCAAAAGAAAATGGTCTATAAAATTTTTTAATAATGCTGTGACATCCATGGTGTTATTGGTGCACATGCAGGAAGCTTGGGAGCTTCGGCCTCATGCACACGAACGTAGTTTTTTCCTTACGTAAATACGGGTCCTTGGTCACACGTATTCGACCCGTATTGCACCACTATTTACGGGCACGTTTTCGCTGCAAAATTGCACTGCACTAATCGGCAGCCCTTCTCTCTATCAGTGCAGGATAGAGAGAAGGGACAGCCCTTTCCGCAGTAAAAGTAAAAGAAATTCATACTTACCCGGCCGTTATCTTGGTGACGCATCCCTCTTTCGACATCCAGCCCGACCTCCCTGGATGATGCGGCAGTCCATGTGACCGCTGCAGCCTATGATTGGCTGTAGTGGTCACATGGGCTGAAACGTCATCCCAGGAGGCCGGACTGGAGGAAGAAGCAGGGAGTTCTGGGTAAGTATGAACGTCTTTTTTTTACAGGTTGATCTATATTGTGATCGGTAGCCACTGTCCAGGGTGCTGAAAGAGTTACTGCCGATCGTTTAACTCTTTCAGCACCCTGGACAGTGACTATCCCCTGACGTCGCCTAGCAATGCTCCCGTAATTACGGGTGCACACACGTCGTCACCCTTAATTATGGGAGCCCCATAGACTTCTATGGGCCTGCCCGTGCCGTAATTACGGCCTAAAATAGGATATGGTCTATATTTTTTAACGGCCCGGGCACCTTCCCGTAAGCATACAGGGAGGTACCCGTGGCCAATAGAAGTCTATGGTCCCGTAATTACGGCCCGTGATTACGGGCATTTTTACGTTCGTGTGCATGAGGCCTTATAGTCTCCAATCTGTTACATTTAGGCCAGAAGCTACAGTATGTAAACAAACAAATAATAATGCACCACTAGAATATAATTGGATGTTTTGTCTGTAGTACAAAACTGCATAAAAGCACAACAATGGTAAGGAACTAGTATGAATTTTGAGCACAAACAGCGAATTTTGTTCCTGCACTTTAATTTTATTCTCTAGATATTTGGGGGACAAGTTGTCATAGCACCAATCGTGAATTCAGCAACAGATACACAGACTACTGTGTAAAATAGACCTATCATTCATACCAATACATGCATATTACATCTATACAGCTCCTGCTCTCCAACCCACCAAATCCACAATATTGAGATAGCAATTAAAAATAACTATAATAAAGTCCCCCAGCTCCATTAATGTAAAAACAGGGAAATGTCTCACTAGCCATAAATGTTGAGGTGACATTCCACAATGTATTGTCAGCTCAGTATATTTTGTGCCAGGAACAGTCTGAATCCCATCAGAATAAAGCAGGGGAGGGGTTTTTTGGGAAACGTTCCACTGCTTTTTATTGACCAGCTCCAACCCAAGTCCTCACACTAAATGTGCCATCTAAATGTAGCCTAAAGGCCCTATTACACAGGCCAATGATCGGGTAAACAAGTGTTCATATGAATTCTCGTTCCTGATCATTTTCCTCTGTAAACAGGGCAACAATCATCCGATAAACGAGCGGCGATCAACGAGCGGTCTCATTGATCAGCTTACGCATTCACGTCCATATCGGTCCTTGTAATAGGACCTTTAGTCTCATGAACAACATATTTCCAGAATAGTATATTTCATGTTTTCAAAAACATTCTCCATATTACATATAGGTCATCACCAGATTTGTGTAAAAAATTTCCAATAGATATTTAAACTTTCAAATACATAGGCCTCATGCACACGACCGTAGCCATGTGCACGGCCGTGATTTCCGGGTCGGTCGGCCACAAAGTGACAGCCGCGAGCTGCCCGCAAATTGCGGGTCGTGCACATGGCCGCCGCCATTATTTTCAATGAGCCCGGTGAAAACCACGGTCGTGTGCATGGCCCCATAGGAATGAATGGGGCCGCAATTCTCCCGTGGATTTTCGGAGGAATTGCGGCCGAAAAAGCACGTTCGTGTGCATGGGGCCTTACAGTTTGGAAATTATCTCCCACAGACATGCAAAAGCGGCTGCTTAGGAGGCTCTGCATATAAGGTCTTACACAGCCCAACGTGGGCCATATCAACAAGCGCCGATCAAAGAGACAGCTCGTTGATTGGCGCTAGTTTCCTCCTTTCACAAGGAGCTATGTATGGGGACGAGTGCTCGTTACTATGACTGCTCTTTCCGATAAATTTCTATCATGTCTGTAGCACATCTCACTGCAAACAATGATAATATTTTCGGCTGCATAAACGATAAAATCAGCCAATGAGCATTTGCTGGTTCATCGGCTGACTGATACCCTGTTTGCACAGGACAATGATCGGGAACGAGTGTACGGTGTACGCTAGTTTGCCCGATAATTCTCCCGTCTAAAAGGGCCTTACGACACAACATTCCCCAACCAATCAAGCTTACCCTTTATGTCCAAAACAAAGTTGGGCTTGGAGCGACAATAGATCCTGCCATCTGGGCTGACATTCCATAGCATGCTTGTTCCAGTCTGTTCAAGGCTAAGGCCAAGCTTGCTACCAGTAGTAATAACTGTCCCAGCACTATCAAGGCTACAGTCTTCAGCAATCTGTGGGTTAAAAGAAATGTGTTATCAGCCAAACTCACTTTTGGTCAGAGGACGTATATCTCTGCTTATAGTCAGTAAATGGAAATGTTCATTGCTTACATTCAGAGGTTGAAAACCCATCTTTGGCTGTGTCCTGCTCATACAGTTGCTACGAAGTACTAAAGTTTTGTCAAATCTCTATTCTATCCTATCCTGCACTTCAAGCTCAGAGCTGTGATACAATGTAACAACCCTAGCAGCTGTGTGAGCAGGTCATGATTAGAAGAGGTTTTTAAGCCACCAAATGTAAACAATGAACAATTACATATAGTGACAGCAAGAGATATAAACAATGAGAAATTGAAAAGTTGCTTAGCATTTTAAAATACCATTATTTTTATTTATGCAAGACTATATTACTTCTTTTAAGAGTTCGCACAACCCAAAATACATAGTTATCCTGTGCAGCTAACTTGATAAAATATTCAATACTGCAATAACAGTTGATAATGGTAACAGCTGCTAGTTGAACACTGATGTGTATCTGTATACGTGTAATTAAAAGGTTAACTTCACTGAGCTGGGGTGATCAGAGGGTGATAAATATTGGATACAATGACCCCTGTTCTCGATATAGGGGTGGGACCTCCATCTATCAGACATTTATGGCATATCCACAGGAGTAAATATTTTACTACTATGACAAAATAAAATCAATTTGCTTAAAGAAAAAAAAAAAGTGTTCAGGGATGGCATAACTTTATTTTATTATTTTCCGCTGATGGAGCGGTATACAGGCTTGTTTTTTTAGGGCAAGCTGTAGTTTTAATGGCACCAGTTAATGTACCATATAGCGGCCCTCCTACCCCTTTTTTTAATGGCTTAGTTGCCGCGGTTGCGAATAACCATTATTATGTAAGTGCCTAAACGACTGGGATTGGGAGTTATCTCCGATCCAGGCTGTTAGTGCGAGGTATCATCTGTAATACACTTCTGCACCTCTGGCCGAGACGTAGTTACATCATTGGTCGTTAAAGGGTTACTGTAAGGCTCCATGCACATGACCGTAATTACGGGCATGACCGGCCCCTGACAGTCACCCACATTTGCAGCCCGTGCTCCCATATAAAGTATGGTCATATTTTACGTCCTATCTTTTGCGGAGCCTTTCTACGGCACGGACAGAGACAAGAATAGGTCCGTAATTACAGTCTGAAATGACAGACAAAATCTACGGTCGTGTGCATGGGGCCTCACACAGCAAATGGGGATAATGGAGTCAACAATTTGTGCATAAAAATTTCAAAGCAGCACTACAAACATTTTTTTATCTTGGCCCCCATTTGGAAAGTAAACTGGTAGGGCAGATAATCCTCTTACCGGGCGCTTTGTTGCCTATCTTTTCCCATACTGGTCGCCATTCTGTCACGTGACCGCACTGTGACTGCCCGATTTCTACATCATCTGCTATGTGGACTGGAAGTCCCTTTCACTATGCACGCCTATGAGACGCTAAAGAAAAAGCAAATATGTGCACTCTCCCCAATTTCTTCTATTTTTGCATATTTCTCACACGTTAATATTTTGGATCATCAAACTACTTTTAATATTAGACAAAGATAACCCAATGCGGTTTTTAAATGAGGATTTCATTTATACAACGAAAAATGCTATTCAGCCCTACGTAAAAAAAAACGTAATTACTCCCTTAGCTACTAAATCAACCAGATAACCAAGAATTGGGTTAAATTTCACTAGCCACACCCAGGCATGATTACTGCCAGACATCTTGTATCTAAACATCACTTAAATAGAAACTGTCTCGCAACGTGAAGCAGGTTAGAAGGTCTCCACAATCAGAACATGATGCCATGTTCTAAAGAGATTCAAATAGAGATGCGAAACAAAGTCATCGAAATCTACCAGTTTGGAAAGGGTTACAAAGCCATTGCTAAGACTCCGGCACTCCAGCTAACCATGGTGAGAGCCATTATCCACAAATAGAGAAAACTTGGAACAGTGGTGAACCCTTCCAGGAATGGCCTGCCTGCCAAAACTTTACGAAGAGCATCGATGACTCTTCCAGGTGGTCACAAAAAAAAAACAAAAAAACGAACATCTAAAAGAACTACAGGCCTCAGTTAAAGGTCAATCTGCACGATACCACAACAAGAAAGACACTGGGCAAACATGGCATCCATGGGAGAGTTGCGAGACGCAAACCACTGCTGACCAAAAAACACAAAGGGTTCTTCTTGCATTTGCCAAAAACACATCTAGATGGCCCCCCAAACTTTTGGGATAATAATCCGTGGACTGATGAGTCAAAGTTGATTTTTTTTTGGAAGACACGGGTCTCATTTGATCTGGCGTAAGCTTAAGCGCCGTTGGGTTATGCAGCAGAACAATGATCCAAAAAACACAAGCAAGTCCACCTCTGAATGGCTCAAAAGAAACAAATTAAGGTTTTGGAGTGGTCTAGTAACTTCTGACTTTAAGGTCTTGCCACAGTATATTAATGGGATTAAACAGCAGTTCATGCTCAAAAACCCTCCAATGTAGCCAAATTAAACAAATTCTGCAAAGAAGATTGGGCCAAAATTCCTCCACAGCGAAGTAAAAGACCCATCACAAGTTATCACAAACATTTGATTGTAGTTGCTACCAGGGCCGGCCTTCGGGCACAGGGCGCTGCACCCTCCCAGCATGTGGGGATCGCCACTGGGCTCTGCCTTTGCTCTGTCCTCTGCTCCTCCTTACACACACGTTGGAAACAAGAGCCGAAGAAAGAGCAGAAGAGGAAGCTCCGCCCACAGCCCGTCCTTCAAGAACCCTGTGATCCTGTCAGCATGGAGAGATGGTAAGTGTATGTATATGTTACAGTATGTGTTAGTGTTCATATGTATGCCTCTGTGTGTGTTTAAATATGTGTGGGTATAGTCAGAGTGCTATATCTGTGTTGTTACATAGGACTGCAGATAACTCTTATTACAGATAATGTTGTAGATGTTATTACGGTGTGATCTGTGGTGTTTCATAGGACTGCAGATAACTCTCTGATTATAGATAATGTAGTAGATATTATCACTGTGCCATCTGTGGTATTACACAGGACTGAAGGTAACATCGACTACATTATCTGCACTGTGTATATATGAGTATGTATGTGAATGTGTCTTTCTATATATGTGCCTTTTATATATTTGTATATGTTCCGGTAAGTGTATTTATATATGTGTGTGTGTGTGTGTGTGTGTGTGTGTGTGTGTGTGTGTGTGTCTATACAGCATGTGTATGTATGTCTATATATTTACCTTTATGTATGTGTGTGTGTGTATATATATATATATATATATATATATATATATATATATTCCAGATTGTGTGTGTGTGTGTATATATACATATTTGCCTGTTTGTCTAAATATGTCTCTCTATGTATGCACAGTATTTATGTTCCAGTATGTGCGTGTCTATATATGGGGTTAATTTTTGGTTTGTGGAAGGCAGCAATAGAGAATCCTGCACAGGGCGCCATCCAACCGAAGGTCGGTCGTGGTTGCTACCCCCTAGGGTGGCACAACCTATTAATAGATTTCGGGGGCTATTACTTTTTCACATGTGTGATATAGGTTTTGAATAAATCTTTCTGTTCAATAAATGGAATGATCATTGAAAAGCTGCATTTTGTGTTACTTGTAAGGTTTTTATCTTATTTTAATATTAGTTTGAATATCTGAAACATTTAAATGTGACAAATTAGCAAAAATAGAGGAAATCAGGTGAAAGGCAAATACCTTTTCTCAGCACGGTCTATATGAAAGGCATCTGACCACTTATAAAAATTATAAAAATAAAGAGGGAAAAAAAATGCAAAAAACAAAACCTTACACGACATCTAAAGACTCCCTTGTGATAGACCCAAATCTGATCTTCAGCTCCAGTGTCTTCCATAACTTGTATCCTCAAAAGTTTGATATCATCCAGGCTTCCATTGGTTGACATGAGCATTCCATTGGCCTTATTTCGAAGCTTAAAGAACAGTCGTTTCTAAAAATAAATAAAATTAAGTTCTCTTTACTGTATAAAAGCTCAAATATTGAGGTTATCTAAGTAGCTGTGTCATATTGTACATTGAGAGACACCATTGAATGCCCCAGTAACTAGCCTGAGGTTTTTATTCAAAAGTAAAAATGGCAAAAGTAAACGCCTCTATGTAACACATGAAACTTAAAAGGGTCACTTCAGTCAAACTAAAAATTCAGCTTGATATCCGCTCCATGGATCTCAACAATTCCCAAAGTTTAATTGACTGTACCTGAATGGTGCCATTACAGTGATCCCGTGGTGTCCCCTACTAGGAGGCAGCTGACGTCTGAGCAGGTCATAACAATAGAGCAGTGCTGTACTGAGCCAGTATAGGAAATATACTCAGTAAGCATCATCATATGATTTTACAATAATAACACTTGGATAATCCTAAAATGTATAAATCCCTAATATTTCTGTCATTCAGGCAGTTTAATTTTCCCAGTCTGGGAGGAGCTTAGTTGTGTGGCACCCGCCCACTAATATCTATGTAAGGAGAGCTCATTAACATGCAGATAACATTACTGGCCTGTTTGGGTCATGCAGATAGCAGCCACTTGTAGAAAATATGTAGTAACAGTAAATCACAGAAAGCACGAAGACTTCACACTCTAAAAGTAAGGAAGAACTATAAAACACCATATGATGGCAACATTTTCGTTTTTTGACTGTAGCGTTGCTTTGACATAAATTAATTAATTGTAGAATGGATATTTACGCCAGCCTCTTTTTTTCTTTTGGAGTGTAGCAGGTATGATACATTTGTGAGGATGTGGTAATAACGGACATTGTCCAACATCAGCAGAAAAATATTGCGATCAATTAAAGTATTAGGAAATGGTGTAAGAATACCTGTCGAAGTGGATGCATAGATCCAATTTTATTCCATCCACTGAATTGGGGCCACTGTGCAATCTTGCTTGGTGTGATTAGTAATTGTCTACCTCTGTAATTTTCATATTCATAAAAAACCCATCTGAAAGCAGGATTAGATCCATTTAGATTATGTACATATTTACCATGAATCAAAAAATATTAGTAAAACATTGTTTCCATATTTACAGCAGTACTTGACTCATTTTTATCCACTGCTAACATAAGGCTATGTTCACACAAAGTTTTTAGCAGGCAGAAAATTCTGCCTCAAAAGTCCGTATGGAATTTGGAGGCAGATTTTGATCTGCCTGCACGCCATGTGCCGCATTTTCGCCTGCGGCCATTGAGCGCCGTGGGCAAAAAACCCAGCGAAATACGCTTTCTCTGCCTCCCATTGAGGTCAATGGGAGGTCAGAGACGTAAACGCCCGAAGATAGGGCATGTCGCTTCTTTTTCCCGCGGGATGGTTTTTACGCTCACGGGAAAAAAACACCTCCCATTGAAATCAATGGGAGGCACTTTTGGCTATTTCTTGGCGCGTTTTCCGCCGCGGTGTCCGCGTCAAAAAACTCAGTGTGAACTGGCCCTAACTCAGGTTATCCTGATGTAACATGATGTCACAGACACGCTGCATTTGTGTTCTGTGCCTTTCCAGGTAAAGATAGAAGCTTTGCAGTTCAGCCCATACTAATCCCATGTGGAACCTTCTGCAGCTAAAAACAAAATCCATCTTCTGCTTCTGACATATTTAAATCCAGGATGTATTTTGATTGTAGCGAATACCAATTAAAATACCACATTTTTCAGACTATAAGACGCACCCAGGTTTTAGACAACAAAAAATGGGGAAAAAATTTCATATTTTACTACTTTTACAAAAAAATAACTATTTGTAAAACAAAATTATTTGTTTTGTTTCACCACATTAAGCGGTGTGAGGGCTTTTTTTGAGGAACAAGCTGTAGTTTTTAGTACATACAATTTTTTGATCACTTTTTATTTATTTTTTTAGCGCTAAGGTGACCAAAAAACAATGATGCTGGTGTTTTACTTTTTTTTATTACGCCGTTCACCGTGTGAGTTAAATAATGGTATATTGTAATAGTTCTGACTTTTACGGAGCCAGCATTACCATTTTTATTTTATTTATTTTTTAACATTGTGCTTGGGGGGGAAAAAAAATAGAAACGTTTTTGTTTTTTTTGAACTTTTAATATTTTTTGAAAAATGCATCAAATTTTTTTTTTTTATACCATTTTATTAGTTCCGCTAGGAGACTTGAACCAGCGATCGTTCGATCACTGGTACAATATACTGCAATACGAAAGTATTGCAGTACATTGTCATTTTTACAGGCTTCTGCTAAGCCCTGTCGGAGGCATGGCTTAACAGAGGCAGACCTGGGGTGGTATTTAAATGGGTATTTCTATGAGGGACATTTAGGGCATATCCACAGGATATGTCCTAAATGTTAGATCGATGTGGGTCCCACCTCTGGGACCTGTACCTATCTAGAACGGGGCCCCTAAACCTAGTTCTAGCTTTTTGTGCTCACGCTGCCTCCCGGCCACTTCCTGACTTCATGGTCAGGAGTTACGGAAACAGCGTTACTCGCTGAGCGACGCGGTTTCCGTAACTCCCAAAGTAGTGAATGGCAGCTACGGAAGCAGCGTAGCATGCTAGCTATGCTGTTTCCGTAACTACTATTCAGTTCTATGGGAGTTACGGAAACAGCGTTGCTCAGCAAGTTACGCAGATTTCATAACTCCCGATCATGTAATCAGGAAGTTGCCGTTAGGCAGCGTTAGCACAAAATTCCAGAACGGGGTTTAGGGGGCCCCGTTCTAGAGATAGGTGCTGGTCCCAGAGATGGGACCCAAATCTATCTGATATTTTACATATCCTGTGGATATGTCATAAATTTCCCTCATGGGAAAACCATGGCCAGGAACAGCGAGATCGGCCTTTCTGCCCGTTAGAGCAGTGTGTCAGCTGTAAAACACAGCTGAAACCTGCAGTGTATCGAGAAGGCTCAGCGTGCGAGCCTGCTCCTAACATCACCCCCCCTCCGATCCATGACGTGCCAGCAAGTCATGGGTCGGGAAGGGGTTAAGGAAGGTCTGGCAAAGGGGCGTAGGAACTTTTTAGCAAGATTTATTCTTGTTAAAAAGTGCGTCTTATAGTCTGAAAAATACGGTATGTATAAAAAAAAAAATATGTGTTAGTTTTTATGTGCACCCTCTGAAATCTGAATTGCTCACAAAAGCACACAAAAAAAAACCAAAAAATACCACATACATTAGAACAACCCTCACCATGCTCTCTCACTCTTTTGCTCACCCAGCATCATGCATAGCTTATGCATGATTGTGGGGACCCTAAGTGAGTGAGGGAGAATGTGGGTGTGTGATAATTCCTGAAGGCAACGTATTCAGAGTCCATGCACTAAGGCCCTGTTCACACAGAGTATTTTGACAAACTTTTTGGCGCGGAAACCGCTCCGCAAAACTCGTCAAAAACCGGCCGAAAATGCCTCCCATTGATTTCAATGGGAGGCGGTTTTCTCCCGCGAGCGGTAAAACCGCTTCGCGGAAGAAGGGACATGCCCTATCTTCGCGCATTTACGCCTCTGACCTCCCATTGACATCAATGGGAGGCAGAGAAAGTGTATTTCGCTGAGTTTTTTTGCCCGTAGCACTCAATGGGCGCGAGCAAAAAACGTGGCAAACGACGTGCAGGAAGGACAAAATCTGCCTCAAAATCCCAAACGGAATTTTGAGGCAGAATTTTCCTCCTGCAAACTCCGTGTGAACACAGCCTAAAAGTAAGGGTATGTTCACACGCTTAACAAAAAACGTCTGAAAATACAGAGCTGTCTTCAGAGAAAACAACCTCTGATTTGCAGGCGTTTTTGAAACTGAAAATGAAGCTTCTTTTAATTTGGAGCTTCTTTTGAGGCGTTTTTAATAGTGTTCAATGGAAAATCAGCTAAAAAAAAACGCCTCAAGAAGTAACATGCTACTTATTTTTACGGAGCGTCTTTTTACGCTCCGTTTTTTAAAACAGAGGCGTAAAAAGACGCCCCATATGAACTAAATGCTGTTTTTCCAATTAATTTCAATTGGCAGACGTTTGTAGGCGTTTAGCTTACGTTTTTCGAGGGTAAACACCCTGAAATACGCCTGAAAACACTGCGTATGCACATACCCTTATTGTAATCATGTGTAATATTTGTATGTATGTATGGACCGGTCATCTGCCCCTTGTATTGTCCTGTTATTCACCTATTTCATGGCCTTGCTACACTATATGGAGTATTGGGACACCTGCAGTAGCTTTTTCTGGCATCCCATTCTAAATCCATAGGCATTAATATGGAGTTGCGCCCTCCCCCCCTTTGCAGCTTCTCGGAAGGCTTCCTACAAGATTTTGGAGTATGTATGTGGACATTTTTGCCCGTTGATCCAGAGAAGCACTTGTGAGATCAGACAATGATGTCGGACGAGAAGGCCTGGCAGGCAACCCCCACGTCATTATCCCTCCTCCACCAAACTTAATAGTTGACACATTGCAGTCAGGCGGGTAACGTACTCCTGGCATTCGCCAAACCCAGACTTGTCCATCAGAGTGCCAGATAGAGAAGCGTGATTAGTCACTCCACAAAACATTTCCACTACTTTAGGTGTTCAGTGGCAGTGTGCTGTACACCATTCCATCTGGCGCTGGGCATTGCGGTTGGTAATGTAAAGCTTGCATGCAGCTGCTCAGCCATTGAAACCCATGCCACGAACTTCCCGGCGCACAGTGTTTGCGCGGATGTTAATGCCAGAGGAGGTTTTGAGTCAGAGTGTTGGTGACTTTTATGCACTATGCGCCTCAGCACTCGGCGACCCCCCTCTGTAACTTTACGTGGTCTGACACTTTGTGGCTCAGTTGCTGTGGTTCCTAAATGCTTCCACTTTGCAATAATATCACTCACAGTTGATCATGGAATATGTCAGAGGAAAGAAATTTCACAAACTGACTTGTTGCAAGGGTGGCATCCTATTACAGTACCATGCTCCAATTTAATAAGCTCTTTAGAACGACCCATTCTTTTAGTAATGTTTGCAAAGGCAGACTGCATGGCTAGGTGCTGGATTTTATACACCTGTGGCAGTGGGATTGAATAAAACACCTGAAATTAATGATTAAAAGGTGTGTCCCAATACTTCTGTCCATATGGTGTATCTGCTGTTTGGAGATTTTTTTTAATTTTTTAAAGATAACATAGCCATGTAGTGACACACTGTGTTAGCATTTTTTGTGGTTTACACCTTTTAGCATTTCTGTTGATAGGGATTCCCTGCAGCATGAAATTGCCAGGGACTCCCTCATAGTGAAAAGGTTGGATATTATTGGCTCAGAGAAAGGTGACCAATAACAGAGACGGAAAGCGACGTTACTTACATGCCACCTAGAACCTCCAGAGACTGTAAATCTGGAGAGTAGCCCATTGCCTGCAAATCCGTTGTCTCCTTGCGAAGTTTCACTCTTCTTCCTTTGTAGTGGTCTTTTCCGTAAAGTACTAGACTGGGGTCTGAAAACTCCTATAAGAAAATAGTAAAGTTCAAATAGCCATCAGTAAATAATTCTTACAAACACAGCAAGGAAATCTTAAAGGGAATGTGTCGCAAATTAAACCTTTTTTTTTTTTAAGTGTCGTTACTTATTTCTATTATATTTTTTACGTTTTTTGCTGTATTTTTTTTTTTTTTCCGTATGGTGGAAAGTATTAAAAATGAAATAATAATTTGACATGTTTTCCAATGTTGGCCACCAGGGGGAGGACTTCCCAGAATTACAGCAAGGTGAATAAGGCAAAGCAACCTGACTCACAGCTGCTGTAAATGTGGGAGGGAACCTCACCCCCCCCCCCTCTCACAAGCCAGGTAAAGGTGTCTTCAAATTGCTAAGCAGTGTCCGGCAGCCATATTGGGTGTGATTCTGCAGCTGGAAGAAGTTATAGGACACACCAAAAGGCTAAGTGTATGTTCACACGCTTACTAAACAAAGGGAAACCAGCTCCTGATTTTCAGCCATTTTTTAATCAAACTCGCGTTTAACGGCCATTTTTGGAGCTGTTTTTTCTATAAAGTCAATGAAAAACGGCTCCAAAAACGTCCCAAGAAGTGATGTGCACTTCATTTTGGTCGGGCGTCTTTTTACGTGCCGTTTTTGGAAAACTACCACGTAAAAAACGCCCTGTCGGAACAAAACGCTGTATTTCCCATTGAAACCAATGGGCAGATGCTTGTAGGCGTTCTGCTTCCGATTTTTCAGCTGAAAACATTGTGTGTGAACATAACCTTAGGGTATGTGCACACGCTAACTGCATTTACGTCTGAAATGACGGAGCTGTTTTCAGGAGAAAACAGCTCTGTCATTTCAGACGTAATTGCTCGTACTCGCGTTTTGCGCGGCGTCATTGACGGCCTTAATTTGGAGCTGTTCTTCATTGAATTCAATGAAAAACGGCTCAAATTATGAGGCTGTTATTTTACGCGCCCTCTTTTGACAGCGACGCGTAAAATTACAGGTCGTCGGCACAGTACGTCGGCAAACCCATTCAAATGAATGGGCAGATGTTTGCCGACGTATTGGAGCCGTCTTTTCAGGCGTAAAACGCCTAGTTTACGCCTGAAAATAGGTCTTGTGAACCCAGCCTTAGAATGATGAAAGTGAAGTGAATGACTTTTCAGTTGACCGGTTCACACGCCGTGTATTTGACATGTTTTTTTTTGCACATTTTACGTGCAAAAAAAAAACACATAAAAAACGCTTGATTACACTTGATTTTGCGTGTTTGGGTGATTTGTGCGTGTGTGTGTGTGTGTGTGTGTGTGTGTGTGTGTGTGTGGGGTGCTCGCCGCGGATTCTTCAAAACAGCTGAAAAGCGGCTATGAAGTATCAGCGGCGCCAGTGCACACTCCCCTCTGCCACACACACACACACACACACACAGGAAAAGTCTTAAAGGGGTCGTCCAGGAAAACATGGCGCCGAACCTGTCCTCAGGTCGTGTGTGGTATTACAGCTCTGTCCTATTCACTTCAATGGAGGTGAACTGCAATACCTGACACAACCTGAGGACAGGTGCGGCGCTGTGTCTCCAATCCGGACACCCCTTCTGTCCTGAGATGACCCGACGGGGGAGGCGGGTGTCAGAGCCACCCACCGCCATCACTGCAGACAGAACTACACAACTACGGCATGAGGGCAGGGCTTGTCCTGAGTGCACGGTCTCTTGTTATGGACAGATTTATAGTCACATGAACCCAGTCTGATGAACCGGTAACCTAGGTCCGATCACATGACAGAGGTGGTCACCAAAAACCCTGTGCACCCTCAGCCCGTCCATCCAGCCCTTTACTGGTTATATCTGCATCTGGGAAAGCTGGGTGACCACCATTACCCCTCCTACTGGAGTGTTTAGGGATGTGACTAATGAACCTCTCACACTCCAGTGGGAGGGGTAATGGTGGTCACCCAGCTTTCCAAGACCCCTGAACAGTAAAGCTCTCTAGTTGTGCGGAGACTGTTTGTGAATGTGACTAATGAACCTCTCAGTCTCAGCACAACTAGAGAGATTTATCGTTCAGGGGTCTGGGAAGGCTGGGTGACCACCATTACTCCTACTGGAGTGTGTTTGGGGATGTGACTAATGAATCTCACACTCCAGTAGGAGGGGTAATGGTGGTCACCCAGCTTTCCCAGACCCCTGAACGATAAATCTCTCTAATTGTGCTGAGACTGAGAGGTTCATTAGTCACATCCCCAAACAGTCTCAGCACAACTAGAGAGATTTACCGTTCAGGGCTTTCCCAGTACAGTTTCATCATGTGTCCTTCATACAAGGGGGGGGGGGGGCCGTCGGGGATCACGGGAGCGGGGGTCTGTGAGATAGAGAGTGGGACATGCAGAGACACAGACCTTACCTGCAGTGCAGCTGGTCTTCAAGATGGCGCCTGCTCTCTCCCTGCAAACAGCTGCTCTGCTGTGTGACTCTGACCTGTGTCTGCGCACTACAGAGCCATAGAGCAAAGTCAATGGAACGGCTCCCGTTCATTGACTCCTATGCACTGTAGCTGCCGTATTCCATCTCTGTATGTGTCGTTAATCGACACATACAGAGATGAAAAACAAAATTGCAGCCCCCATAGTGAAGTAAAAGTTAGAAAAAAGAAAAAAGTAAAAACACAAACACACACATAAATAAAAGATTTTATAATAAAACACTTAGGCCTCATTCACACGACAGGGTCCGAGTGTCGGCCGGGAAAATCGGCCGTTTTTGGCCGATTTTCCCGGCCGGTTTGCATCCGATTTGCATCCGTTCCGATTCCGTTCCGGGCCGAGTTGCCGTTTTTACCGGCCGATTTGGACCCGATTTGCATCCGTTTTTTTCCCTGTCCGTTTTAAAATCGGATGAATTTCATTTAAATTTGTTGCCACACACAGCCCTTTGTAGATAATGCCACAGCCCCCCTGGTAGGTAATGCCACCCAGCCCCCTGTTGGTGATGCCACCCTGCCCCCTGTAGGTAATGCCACCCAGCCCCCTGTAGGTGATGCCACCCAGCCCCCTGTAGGTGATGCCACCCAGCCCCCTGTAGGTGATGCCACCCAGCCCCCTGTTGGTGATGCCACCCTGCCCCCTGTAGGCGATGCCACCCAGCCCCCTGTAGGAATACCACCCTGTCCCCTGTAGGTAATGCCACCCAGCTCCCTGTAGGTAATGCCACCCTGCCCCCTGTAGGTGATGCCACCCACCAGCCCCCTGTAGGTGATGCCACCCACCAGCCCCCTGTAGGTGATGCCACCCACCAGCCCCCTGTAGGTGATGCCACCCACCCTGCCCCCTGTAGTTCATTCCATCCTGCCCCCTGTAGGTGACGCCACCCAGCCCCCTGTAGGTGATGCCACCAAGTCCCCTGTAGGTGATCCCACACAGCCCCCTGTAGGTTGCACCCATCCCCCCCCCCCTTCCAGGAGAAGTCACTGACTTCAATGTCCATATATGGCCAGTGTAGTCACTGACTTCTCCTGAAGAGGAATTCCCTGCAACAGGTCGGGAATTCCGCTTCAGAAGTGAGTGACATCACTGTGTCCATATATGGACAGTGTAGTCACTCACTTCTCCTGTAGCGGAATCCCCGGCCATAGAGTCGGGGATTCTGCTGCAGAAGTACGTGACTTTGCTGTGTCCATATATGGACAGTGTAGTCATGCACTTCTCCTGTAGCGGCATCCCCGGCCATAGAGTCGGGGATTCCGCTGCAGAAGTGCGTGACTTCGCTGTGTCCATATATGGACAGTGTAGTCACTCACTTCTCCTGTAGCGGCATCCCCGGCCATAGAGTCGGGGATTCCGCTGCAGAAGTGCGTGACTTCGCTGTGTCCATATATGGACAGTGTAGTCACTCACTTCTCCTGTAGCGGAATCCCCGGCCATAGAGTCGGGGATTCTGCTGCAGAAGTACGTGACTTTGCTGTGTCCATATATGGACAGTGTAGTCATGCACTTCTCCTGTAGCGGCATCCCCGGCCATAGAGTCGGGGATTCCGCTGCAGAAGTGCGTGACTTCGCTGTGTCCATATATGGACAGTGTAGTCACTCACTTCTCCTGTAGCGGCATCCCCGGCCATAGAGTCGGGGATTCCGCTGCAGAAGTGCGTGACTTCGCTGTGTCCATATATGGACAGTGTAGTCACTCACTTCTCCTGTAGCGGAATCCCCGGCCATAGAGTCGGGGATTCCGCTGCAGAAGTACGTGACTTTGCTGTGTCCATATATGGACAGTGTAGTCATGCACTTCTCCTGTAGCGGCATCCCCGGCCATAGAGTCGGGGATTCCGCTGCAGAAGTGCGTGACTTTGCTGTGTCCATATATGGACAGTGTAGTCATGCACTTCTCCTGTAGCGGCATCCCCGGCCATAGAGTCGGGGATTCCGCTGCAGAAGTGCGTGACTTCGCTGTGTCCATATATGGACAGTGTAGTCACTCACTTCTCCTGTAGCGGCATCCCCGGCCATAGAGTCGGGGATTCCGCTGCAGAAGTACGTGACTTTGCTGTGTCCATATATGGACAGTGTAGTCACTCACTTTTCCTGTAGCGGAATCCCCGGCCATAGAGTCGGGGATTCCGCTGCAGAAGTACGTGACTTTGCTGTGTCCATATATGGACAGTGTAGTCATGCACTTCTCCTGTAGCGGCATCCCCGGCCATAGAGTCGGGGATTCCGCTGCAGAAGTGCGTGACTTCGCTGTGTCCATATATGGACAGTGTAGTCACTCACTTCTCCTGTAGCGGAATCCCCGGCCATAGAGTCGGGGATTCCGCTGCAGAAGTACGTGACTTTGCTGTGTCCATATATGGACAGTGTAGTCACTCACTTCTCCTGTAGCGGCATCCCCGGCCATAGAGTCGGGGATTCCGCTGCAGAAGTGCGTGACTTCGCTGTGTCCATATATGGACAGTGTAGTCACGCACTTCTCCTGTAGCGGCATCCCCGGCCATAGAGTCGGGGATTCCGCTGCAGAAGTGAGTGACTTCGCTGTGTCCATATCTGGACAGTGTAGTCACGCACTTCTCCTGTAGCGGAATCCCCAATCCCCGGCCGGGGATTGGTGATTCCGACTCCTACAGCGAGCAATAAAAGACCCTCCTCCTCCTCCTCACATGCACTCTGCACTGTGAGGAGGAGGAGAGTGCGCGAGCGACGGTAGACCCGGCCATCACTCGGGACATATTCCGGTGATGGCCGGGTATTACCCGGCCCCATAGACTTCTATGGGAGCCGGGCACCCGGCCGAAAATAGAGCATGTCCTATTTTTTGACGGCCGGTTTTCCCGGCCGTCAAAAAATCGGTCGTGTGAATAGCCCCATTAGGGGTCTATTATTCCTAATGCAGCCGGGTGCCGGCCGATTTATGAACGGCCGGCACCCGGCCGGGAAACCCTGTCGTGTGAATCCCGCCTAAATGCAAATTGATATAAAAAAATTTTTTTTCGTGACACTCGTCCTTTAAGGTTAAACCTCTGAACATTGCCTTCGTAACACAGCCCAGACTGCTTTATTCAGATAAAGTACTTACATATTTTATAGTCTTCACAGATCTAATAACTGCGTCATATGGACATCCCATAGCACATAAATTAGGGAAGCTTCCTTCTTCTAATACCCACAGACTCCCTGAGAAATCAGCCTGGTCATATGCAGCCCATCTGGAACGAGAAAACATTCTCAATCAAAATCAAGACAGAAATGCCAGTTTAATTAATAGATGAACAGTTTGCCACATGGTAAAACACTTCAGACTGGAAAAAGAGAAGATCCTGTATAAAAATCCCAGTGCAAGAGTTTTGGTTAATGGGGATTAATCAGAGTTCTTCCCCCTTAGAGAGGACACCCTTACAGAGTTCTACTCCCACCTCATCTTAGCATTTTTTATGGAGCCTTTAGCAGTTAACAAATCAAGATCGGGATAATTGTGAATTTGGGTTTAGCAGGAGATAAAACATCATATTACTTTCTGCATAGGACATCTTGCTGTATCTGGCTAATACAAATGAATCTCTGGACAAGATGATTGGAAGAGTGAAGGAATATTGACAATGGTCTGGATTAAAAATCAACTGGAGTAAGACTATTTTGCTGCCTCTGGACTTCACATATTGTTCATATGAGAGTCAAGATCTTGGGTAAGGAGGAGTCTTAAGTACCTGGGGATCAATATGGTAAATCATATATGTAGATATATAGAACTGAATATTTCCCCAGTTGTTAAAAAGATCAAAACAAAGATCAAAATTTGGTTAAAACTCCCATTGTCTATAGCAGATAGGATCGGCCTGGGAAAAATGATAGTTCTACCACAGATACAGGATTACCTGAATAACACCCCAATATGGTTGGGGCAGAAATATATTCAAAATATTGGAAAGTTTGTTAAGGGGTTTGATATAGAAAGGAAGGAAAGCTAGGATTCGGCTGGATCATCCTACAAAGGAGGAGAAGGATGAAGGACTGTGGGTACCTGATCTGAGGCTATACTTTTGGGCAGGAGAGTTACAACATTTAGTTAGAAGGAAACAGTCAGACTTTCTAGAGTACATAAGGAAGAACACTGATCGCTCTTTTTTGAGATGCTATGAAGTCTTAGAGTTGGGACAATTAAGGGAGAACAAGTTTACGATTTCCCCCCTAGTTAAAATAATGGTTAACTTATGGGATAAAGTGAAGATTTCAGGCTCACTCATTAACCGGTTAGCGACCGCCCATAGATGTTTTTACGGTGGTCACTAAAAGGTTTTATTCTTATGCAGTAGCGTTTTTACGGCTTCTGCATCAGAATAAAGCAGCACCGCTGGGAGGAGTTTAAGATCCCTGCTCTCAGCTGCCTCCGGTAGCCGAGGGCTTGGAGCAGACCTGCTCTAGTGGGCGGGGTCGAAATCAGCATCTTTCCCGCCCATTTACCCCTCAGATGCGGCGGTCAATAGCGAGCGCTGCATCTAAGTAGTTTTAGAGGGTGGGGGCTCCCCCTCTCACCCGCGATGCGAGTGTGGCGATGGCTTTTATGGCACCCAGGGGCCTAACAAAGGCCCCCGGCTCTGCCTTTAGTGAATGGTTTCTATGGCAGCCAGGGGCCTAACAAAGGCCCCCAGGTCTGCCTTTAGTGAATGCCTGCTAGGCCACGCCAGAGGCATGGCTTAACAGATGCCGGTCAGGCAATAATACACTACAATACAGAATTATAAAATAAAAAAAAAAAGTTTAAAAAAAAAGTTTCACATATTTGGCATCACTGCATCTGTAACAACCAACTATAAAACTATTACATTATGTAACCAGCACGGTGAACCCTGGGAAAAAATTTAACAAACAAAAAATGCCAGAATTGCTGTTTTCTGTTAATACTGCCTTCAAAAAAAGTTGATAAAAGCGATCAAAAAGTTGTATGTACTCCAAAATGGTACCAATAAAAACTACAAGTCGTCCGCAAAAAATATGTCAGCAGAAAAATAGCAGGGTTATGTCAGCAGAAAAAAAAATTAAAAAAAAAGTTATGGCTCTTAAAACATGGCGACAAAAACAAATAATTTCTAAAAAAAATTAAAGTTAAGCGTTTACTAGGTGTTTTTTTCCTTATCTAACTATAAAGTAGAATTATTTTCATTTGAAGGTCATGTTTTTTTTTTTGGCAAAATAAAAAGATATATATAAAAAAAAGAAAAGAAAAAAGGAGGTGCCAAGAGCTACCAGATGACAATAATAATTATATGGACGGACTCCTAGTTGGAACATGAAAGACCCCGTTATAAGTCAATCGACAGATCCGTCACAGCGCTGTGGCTTCTGTTATAAACTGTAGCCACAATACAGAGGTGAACAGCCTTACGCAATGCAAAATACAAACAAAGAATCGGGACACTATTTTTGGAAAGGTTGTTTTTATCTATAGTGACCGCACACAAGGCAATTTAGAAAGTTACTAAATAATATAGGGGATACCAATATTTTTAGTTTCATAAATTTACTTTCCCGAGTTGAATTGAATACTATGTGATGGCAAGTAAGAAGAAAACTTTAATAAATCATTATGGTTGCACTTCCGTCAAACTTTATGTTCCTAAAGCAATGGTTTACTCAGAGATGAGAAAATATGAGCAACTTAAAAAAATAAAATCACGTCCTGAACTTACCTGCCAGAAGTAACCTTGCATGACATTATTTTAAAGGACTCCTCAATGCTACTTGAATCCGCCTCTAATAATTGGTTTTGACCTTTGAAATTCGGCTCTGAAAACAGCTCAACCTTAACGCGAGAGAAAGAAATATTTGAAAAGAAAAAATGTTTAACTGACTGCACAATAGAAAACATGGGCAAGAGAAACTACTAACTGGCATATAATCTCTCTATATACAGGCATGGGATCTCACCCTTGCATTGACCTTTTAGCAAGCTAAAGAAACCAATATGCATGATTTGTATTAATGGGAAAAATATTCCCATCATTTACACAGACCACCAGTGTACATAAGCGCGGTGTCAGAGGCGATGCAGCAAGACACTTATCAAGAAATGGTTTCCAAATCACAGTCTTCAAAATACTGTAGACTTTAGCAGCGATTCAGATGTTTCAAGTAGCCGGTTTTCTAGTTGCCAGGCAAAAAGAGCTTTAAAAAGGGACTCGGTCACCTCAGAAAATCCCCCTAATCGTCAGTAATCTGTATATAGTTGACAAGAAACTGACTCGGAATCTGTAACGGTCTACTCAGTGGCGTTCCCCCGTAATCCTGCAAACAGGTCGTGCGCTGCATGCTCATGTAAAAAGAGGACTACTAAGCTTGGCGCCATAATGGAGAGGACAACTAGGACTCGTCTTCAGCATGCGGGCTTACAGCAGAGAAATGGAAGTGAGTAGAAAGATAAAGATTCAGAATCGGCGTCTTTTAAGCTATTTACTGATTACTGTAGTTTAGAGGGTTTTTCGATGGTGACAGTCTCATTAAAAGACATCAATAGAAAACAACCCAAAACTTTAGGCACCAGTTACAAATTTCTAGGCACATTAACTACCAGCTTCAGAGATTAGTACAGCCCTGCATTAAGATTATTTTATTTCAATATTCTTCAGTATCTTTCACACAGCTTCACATTTGGTTGTTTCCATCAGCCACATAGACTTTGAATGAAGTGGGGAGGCCCAGCATACGTGGTGCCGCTCCATTCAAACTCCTCCTAGTGGCCGTCTTGCGGCTGGAGGGAGAACGGATCCCTCATTCTGGACATCAATGGGGTCCCAGCAGTTAGACCCCAACCAATCTAGCATTTTTAACCTATCCGGTGGATAGGTGAAAAATGCTAAATGTTGGAAAACCCCTTTAAGTTTAACAAAAAAAATACATACCCTAAAATTTCCTGGACTTTCAAGGGCTTCCTATTTGAAATGAAGAAAAAATATCATTTTAAGTGGAACAATTATGTAACTGTCATTTTAAGCTGCATGTCCTCCTTAGTGCAGGTCTACTGGAAGAAAATGTTATGCAAGCTGAAGTACATATATAATCAAGCCTTTTACCACTTCTTCTGACATGAATATACTGCATGCTACACTAAGGTTACATACTAGCGCATCGCTTTGGGTTACTACAGTATTACTAAATATTCCGCATTATGTATTGCACAAAAAGTAAAACAAACAACCCCAGCAATTTTAGAAAGTTTCTCTGTGTAAAAGGAAGGCAAGTAAAAACATTAAGCAATATATTTGTCCTACCTTCTAAATTAAAAACAATTATATATGCTAATCTATTTTTTAATTATTCCTAAATACATTTTAATAGTCTCTTTTTTAGCAAGGTGCCAAATGCAAACTTCTCCTAACCCAGCCTGGGCTGAGTGCCATATAAGGGAAGGGACATGAAAACTGTTCAGAGCTGCAGATGTCGTGGCAGCACAGGATTTACTGTTCGATCTATACTAGTGTGAAACTCACCCTGAAGGAAGATTTCGCAAACACCAATCTTTTCAAATAAAAACCATTATATAAAAGATGCGAATATGTCACCACTTAAAACATACAAATAATATGTCTAGAAGAGTAGTATACCAAATGTTTCTACAAATTGGGTATTCGAATGTAGATTTGGTGTAGTATATTTAAAGCAATGAACTTACCATAAGTATTGGCTGCAAAGAGGAAATCTTGTAGTTTTTGGCTCCCCAGTCACTAAAACTAGAGTACATTCCTTTCTCCAATATGTACTGCTCCCCGGTAAAGTCAGGGCACTCATAAGCCACCCACCTATGTGAGAGACAACAATGACATAGCTTGATATCACTCTACAGCAAACACATTTTTTTTACTACAGATGGCCAAATCCTATAAGACATGTACTTTTTACTTGCAGATACTATTCATAAATATGTGAGGTAAATAATCCTTCCCTGTGTCAGATTACACCTGTGTTAACCAAAGTCTTCAGTGACGGTCCTTTTACACTGGGCGATTATCACAGGGCTGATGATTGCCCTGTGTAAACAGAGGAACCATCAGCAGACCAACGAGCAAACGCTCGATCATCTGCTGGTCGCATCGTTTTAAAAAACAAAAAGAATATAGTTGTCGGCAGACGCCATGATAATGGAAGGGGACGAGCGATCGGAGTAACGACCGCTCGTCCCCATCCATAGCTCTGTGTGACAGGAGCAGACGAGCGGCGATCAACGATATCTTATTGATCGGCGCTCGCTGCACCGGCCTATTGTCGGCCGGTGTAAAAGACCCTTAAGTGTTGAGCACATTGCTTTCTCAATGCAATAACATGCAGATAAGCGGCAACCCTGCATGGAAAGTGGGCACTTAGCCATGTCACTTGACTCCTTGTCCCAGGTGAAAGTTGAGTACATTGTATCAGGCTTCATGTAGACAACCATGTGCCATAAATACAGCAATACAAGCGGCACCCTGCTGAGGCCCTTATATTGCAGGGGATTGGCTGACCCAAGTGTGCATGCTTCTCGTGGATTCAAAAGAAATAGCTGTCGCTTGAATGAATGTTTAGCTGACCGCTATCGAATGGGTGTCGCCATACAATCTGTATCAAGTTTAGTCTTTGAAAAACCAACACTTCAAATCTGATTATGTCTACATGCATTAAAAACAAGGAAGAAAAAAACATTAACATTCAAATTCATGGTATAGCGTCTTGACAATTATTTATTGCTGCTGTTGTGATGTTCAAATAACTTTTTAGTAAGTTTCCAACACTGAATTAGTGGTTATTAAATATTTTCATGCAGAAACCCCACATGCTGGCTAGCATGATAATTTCTGAGGAAATGCTTGCCCAAATTTAATCCTTGTAGACATTAAAAATGTTACATATAAAAAGTCAAACTTTTGTTTAACTAGTGTAAGCATGTCACAACTATTTACATTTGTAATAATACGTTTGGCTGGTGTTGTATACTTTATTGCGGTTCTCAGCAGATACACGTTATAAACTTCTGGCACGTGTTGATTTAATAACACAAGTTTAGATGGTAGTGGATGAGTCGTGTTTGAGCATGGTAAAACAAACTTAACGCCAGGAGTGCCTTGAGAATCCAGATCTGTAATGGGCAAGTTAAACAGGTATTTATTTTTTTTTTTTAAAAAACAACATATTTAACCTCTTAAAGAGGCTCTGTCACCAGATTTTGCAACCCCTATCTGCTATTGCAGCAGATCGGCGCTGCAATGTAGATTACAGTAACGTTTTTATTTTTAAAAAACGAGCATTTTTGGCCAAGTTATGACCATTTTTGTAGTTATGCAAATGAGGCTTGCAAAAGTCCAAGTGGGTGTGTTTAAAAGTAAAAGTCCAAGTGGGCGTGTATTATGTGCGTACATCGGGGCGTTTTTAATACTTTTACTAGCTGGGCGCTCTGATGAGAAGTATCATCCACTTCTCTTCAGAACGCTCAGCTTCTGGCAGTGCAGACACAGCCGTGTTCTAGAGAGATCACGCTGTGTCGTCACTCACAGGTCCTGCATCGTGTCGGCCACATCGGCACCAGAGGCTACAGTTGATTCTGCAGCAGCATCAGCGTTTGCAGGTAAGTAGCTACATCGACTTACCTGCAAACGCTGATGCTGCTGCAGAATCATCTGTAGCCTCTGGTGCCGGTGTCCTCGCTCGTCTGACACGATGCAGGACCTGTGAGTGACGTCACAGCGTGATCTCTCGAGAACACACTGTGTCTGCACTGCCAGAAGCTGGGCGTTCTGAAGAGAAGTGGATGATACTTCTCATCAGAACGCCCAGCTAGTAAAAGTATTAAAAACACCCCGATGTACGCACATAATACACGCCCACTTGGACTTTTACTTTTAAACACGCCCAGTTGGACTTTTGCAAGCCTCATTTGCATAACTACAAAAATGGTCATAACTTGGCCAAAAATGCTCGTTTTTTAAAAATAAAAACGTTACTGTAATCTACATTGCAGCGCCTATCTGCTGCAATAGCAGATAGGGGTTGCAAAATCTGGTGACAGAGCCTCTTAAAGGACACCGCCTGTTTTGGCCGTGGACACAGCCAATTTTTTGAAAATCTGAAATGTGTTACTTTATGTGGTAATAACTTTGGAATGCTTTTACCCAGCCAAGCGATTCTGAGACCGTCTTCTCATGACACATTGTACTTTATGTTTGTGGTAAAATTTGGCCGATACATTCAGTATTTGTGAAAAACACCAACATTTTTCTAAATTTAAATGTATCTGCTTGTAAGACAGATAGTAATAACTTAACATTTACTATATTTATACTTTATGTTGGCATTCTTTTTTTTTTTTTAAGTCATTTTATGTTTCTAGGACATTACAAGGTTTATAACTTTAGCAGCAATTACTCACATTTTCAAGACTATTTCCAAAACCTGTTTTTGTAGATACCAGTTTAATTCTTAAGTGGCTTTGAGGGCCTTATATATTAGAGCCCCCTATAAACCACCCCATTTTAAAAACTGCACCCCTCAAAGTATTCAAAACAGCATTTAGAAAGTTTCTTAACCCTAAAAATTTATTTGAAATCCATTTGTTGTTTTAACACAGAAGGTTTTACAGGAGAAAAGCAACTCCATATTTATTGCCCATATTCTGCAGTTTAGAAATATCCCACATGTGGCTCTAGTGTGGTAATGGACTGAAGCACCTGCCTCAGAAGCAACGGAGCACCTAGTGGATTTTGGGACCTCCTTTTTATTAGAATATATTTTAGGCACCATATCAGGTTTGAAGAGGTTTAGTTGTACCAAAACAGTGGAAACCCCCCAAAAGTGACCCCATTTGGGAAACTACACCCCTAAAGGAATTTTGTCGAGGGGTATAGTGTGCATTTTGACCCCACAGTTTTTCTGCTGAATGTATTAAAATAAGGCCATATAAATGAAAATCTACTTTGTTTCTGAAAAAAACAATTTATTTTTCTATTCTTTTTTTTAGGAATAAAAGGAGAATAAGCACCCCAACATTTATAAAGCATTGTCTCCTGATTACGGAAATACCCCATATGTGGTAATAAACTGCTGTTTGGACACACATCATGGCTCAGAGGGGAAGGAGCGCATTTGGAGCACAGATTTTGCTGGAATGTTTTTTTAGCGCCATGTCGCATTTGCAGAGCCCCTGAGGTACCAGTACAGTGGAAGCCCTCAAAAGTGACTCCATTTTGGAAACCACACGCCCTAATTTATTTATCTAGTGAGTTTTTCGAGCCCAGTTTTTTGTGGGAATTGATGCAAAGCCGATGTAAAAAATTGAAATCTCATTTTCGGTCACAAATTTGTCATTTATAGGACACACATTTCCTACAAAGTACATTAGACTCAATAATTGCACCCCTACATTGATTATGCTGTGCCTACTATGTTTCAAAATAGCCCAATTTGCAGCTATATCAAATGGTGGACCCCAAAAGGAAAGCAGCACCCTGCGGCTTTTAGGACACCAGCTAAATTATAGGCCCTAATCCACACCTTCAGAAGATTTTAGCTGGCAGAACTATGCAATACCCCCAGAATTGACCCAATTTTCTAAATAAAACCTCCTAAAGGTATTCATCGAGGGGGTGTAGTGCACATTTTGTCCCATAAATTAAGCAAATTAAGCAAAACTGGTTTTAATATAAGTTTTTTTTTCACAAATGTGTCATTTTAAGAGCATTTTTTGCATGGAAAATTCATGATACTGAAGGAATGCACCCCAATATTTATTACATCATTTCTCCTGTGTTCAGTAGTACCACTACTTTGGCCATAGTCTGCTGCCTAGCCACACAAAGGGGCTCAAAACTATACAATATAACCAGAAGTTACTCCATTTGAAAAACTACACCCCTAAACTATTCATCTAGCAAAGTTTTTATAGCGGAAAATAAGAGGTCGGGTGTAAAAAAAAATATTTTTCCCTTAAATCTGCCATTCTAGTACATCATATTTAAATGGCATGTAAAAATGTAGTTACAAATTATTCCTCTACTATGTTTAGAAATATGCTGCATTTCTGGGGGAAGAATAGAGGCGCGCCAATTTTTACTGGTAAAAAAGGCATGTCCCTAAAAGTGAATTTTTGCCTGAAGATACTGTATATGACCATATCATGCCAACAAAGCGGTTGACCATCAAACTTAGCCCTGTAGAGTAATTTAAAGAGTGAGGAAAAGTTGTCCTGTAGTAAAAGGCAATATATCTGAAAAATGGAGGAAAAATCCATACAACCGTCTTGGAACTCAAGCGTGTTCACAGGTTCAGGTCAATATATTTAGAATCTCTTCTTTTTTTTTTTTTTAAAGGGACTGGTTGTACATCTCTTTAGCACCAGCAATCCCTAAATGTGCCAAGTGACGTCGGCACAACATAACAGGTCCCTGCCCGGCAAAACAACCGGTCACCTGCAGAATATATAAACAGTGTCTGTTTTATGGTCAAACATTTAAAAAGTGGAATATTAGTGTAAAACTTGTCTAAGTACAAGTGGTAGCCTTGATCTTGCAGGGAGTGCAAGAGATCCCAGACAATTTTACCACTTGGACCTAGGACAGGAGGGCAGTGTGGGGGCTCAATCTCTGAGTCTTTGCCCTCATAAATCCTGTATATGTGTAGCCAGTCTCAGACTCGCCTAACATTTTGAGTTGGCCCTTAAAATGAACAAGGGATTCGTCAATTGCCCTCTCTTTTACAGGGGTGTATAAGGAACTACATTTTTGGGTAAAATGTGCGATCATAGGCCGGATTTTATAAAGGCGGTCGGAGTTGGGGTCATATAGGTGTGGGCACTGCAGGTTATTGTTATAGTGCAAAAATGTTATAATTGCGTCAAACCGTCCCCTGAACATTGCACTGCGGTACATGGGTGTATGTTGCAACACATCTGTTACACCAACATGATCTCAATGTGTTGTTTTTTGTTTTTTTTTGTTATATCCGTGTTTAACAGCAACCCCCAGAATTTAAGCATTTCCGCTGCATTAACAGGATGCCAAGTTTGGCTTGGCATAAAATGACTGCAGATTAGCTGCAATAAATTGCTCCGCATAGAAGTTTGTTTTCGTAACAACTAAATTAACAAAAAAAAATTTAAAAAAAATTGTTAACTTAAATCATCAAGCTCTGTTGTGTCAATGTGAACCCCTGAAGTAGTGTTGAATTCTGGAACTTGGGGGGTATAGTTAACGGGAGAAGCCAGAAATGTTTTTCGATTATCAGTTTGGGCTTGATGGCAGCCCACTTCAGGATTCTAAAGAATTTCCTCATCATCACTGAAAGATGAGGAAATAACAAACTCTGATCCATCACTAGCTGATTTAGTATCAAAGAAAAGCATTTTGTACGCCTCTTCAGCTGTTATACATATCTATCTATATATACACGCACATATACACCTATAGATATATATAATAAAAACACTTTAAAACTATAAAACTGTTACAGCAAAGTGTAATGTACTATAACTTTTTTGTATTTTTTTCTGACAACGATGTAACGTCCCTAACAAACGAATTACTATGACGCTATACCTATGACACCCTTACTGTAGAACGACAAATGTATTAATATTTGACGTATATACTTTGTATAAAAATGGTGTGTATATATATATATATATATATTTTTTTTTTTTTTTTCTTTCTTTCTATAAAACGTCCTCAACTGTGGCTAGCCAACAATCGCTATGCACCTATAGAATTAATCCCGAATAATCTAAACCTGTATGATATCCATAAAATTTCTCTATCACTCCCTCTCCCTAGGAAAGGGTTAAAGGATTATGAATTTTATGCTGGGCACACTATTACACGTCCGATCTCCTCACATTCACTGTCACAATGAGGAAGTCAGACGCTGTAACAGTTGTTACGGCCAAGTTTTTAACGTCACGAAGCGGTTATTTGGTCAGTCTGCTGTGACGGACCAATCACAGCGATTGCTGAAAGGGGACCGCTGTGATTAGTCCCCTGCATTGTTACTGTGCCCTCTCACAACAGTGACAAACAGAAACCATTAGCATAGTTTTCGTCACCATTGAGATAAATGGTGATGCAAACAGAAGCGAAGGTTCCCCCGACAGAAAGCTCCAACGGAGCCCCTCAAAGGAAAGCAACGCTGATGTGAACAGGCCCTTCGATGTGACCGATAACAGGTGGAACCTGCGTGTCAGACACGCAGGACCCGCTGTCACTGAACCGGTCAGTCCCGCTGACCTGAAGGATTCAGGTCTCAGCGCAAGATACAGCTGCTCTGTATACAGGATACAAATGTGCACCTGTATTTCAAAAACAATAAAATATTTTTATAAAAAGTATTTAGAAAGTTACACACATATATTTTAATATATATATATTTTTTTTAAATCAACACAATTTCAAAAGGTATACATAGCCTTTAAATACATTACACTGGGTGAGACCGAAGATAAATAAATTGGATTTAGAGAATAGTGACTGAATATTTGTAATCTCTGCACTACTATTTTTAATAACTCCTTTCGCCACCAATAGTGTCACTTTTTGACTAACTGTGCTATTTTTTCCGGTATTTTGGTACAGATCTGCGACAGGCCGATATTGCATCTACCCTGTACATTCTTTACACAGATACTTTGGTTCAAACATATTAAATTGCAAGCAAATTGTGAAATAAAAAAAATAGTTAACAAAAACAGTAGAAATACATACAAACATAAATATTACAAAGGGAAACTTACGCTCCACTTAATACATTAATAGATTGTATCTTCACTCCAAAACCGGTCTCTTCCATGTTTGATATAATACCCAAAACATTGATATTTGATGCCTTTTCGTCAAAGTCCTTTTCACTATACATTACCAAATGTGGTGTGGAAAAGTCCTGTGAAGAATTAACATATAGGCTAAACATGTAAGCATTTATGTTAAAAAACAACCTAGCAAGATACATATGCTGTACCATATAGTAATAGGATAGGTAATACATAAATAAAGCGTTTTCTTCAGTCTCTTGCACTTCTAATTGTATAGGTAACTATACATATGTCTAGAATTATTAAATGTTATTATGGTAAAAAAAAAACACTTACAGATAGAATGGGTCGTAAAGATTGCAACAGTCCATTGTAACCACCCCAATGACTCCATTCCTCGTAATCACCTTCTTCAAACAAATATTGGTGACCTTCATATCCAGGTTTCTCATAGCCAACCCACCTACAAAATATAAAATCATACAAAAAAATCTTACCATATTTACTTATCAATGGTATTTTTTTGGTAGGGTAGGTTACCTATGCTATTTTTCTACTAATGGTTCAATGGCAAAATATGCTGTTAAAAACCTATCCTGCCAGAACCAAGCATTCATGAAGATCTTGTTACTTTAGTTGGGACGAGCTGCTGTTTCTCACCCTTTCACTTTGGGCCTCTTCTCTTAGGGCCTGTTCACATCACCGTTCATTTCCGTTCCGGGGTTCCGTCGGGTGAACCCCACAACGGAAAGGGAAACGGACAGCACAGCCTCCGTTTCAGTCACAGTTGATCTCAATGGTGACGGAAACATCGCTAATGCTTTCCGTTCGTCACCATTCCGGCTGGTTTACGGTTTTCCGACGGAATCAATAGCGTAGTCGACTCCGCTATAGATTCCGTCGGAAAACTGGAAACCAGCCGGAATGGTGACGAACGGAAAGCATTAGCGATGTTTCCGTCACCATTGAGATCAACGGTGACTGCAACGGAAGCGGTGCTGTCCGTTTCACTTTCCGTTGCGGGGTTCACCCGACGGAACCCCGGAACGGAAATGAACGGTGATGTGAACACGCCCTTAGTTGCACCATAAAGGCGACACCATATGTTTGACAATAAGGACATTTCCACTCTGTCCAATCTTAATGACACAAGAAAGTGTAAAAACTATGAAGAAATGCCATATGGGGATCAAATGTGACCTGTGGCCATAACATGAAAGGAGAATTTAATATTTATTAGAACCATTAAATAACATAAGATGTCAAAAAATCCTTGAATGAAAGCAATAAAAAAATATCCTAAAAACCATAAAAGAAGGTTTAGCGGTTGACAAGATATAAATATACAAATGTGAATAGACATGTCAAAAGATACACATTCAAATTGGAGAGATATTGAATGTAATAATATGTCCACACTAATCAGGGTATAACCAAATATACAACCAAAACACCATCTAAGTGATCAGAAAAGTAGCCGCAATCTATAATGTTAAATATAGGGACAGTCTACTGAAATTGTTACTGCGGTTAACAAGAAATAGAAAAAACAAAAAAACAAAACACACACACTCAACCCCAACAACCTCAAGCACATTTCTCCACCAAGTTTTCTTCCTCTGCAGGTTTAAAACACGCTCAGTTGTCCATTAAGAAAGTCATTAGCATAAAGCTAAAATAGGTCATAACTCCGTCAAAAATGATCTACATTACAGCGCCGATCACATTATGTACAAGATAGGGCATTTATAATGTGGTGACAGAGCCTCTTTAATAAATTTGTTTGTTGGTAATGGCCTCTTGCACACGTCAGAATTCTGGCCAGTATTTTGCTTCAGTATTTGGAAGTCAAAAGCAGTAGTGGAACATAAACAGAGAAAACCGATAATGGAAAGATTTGCACTTCTTCCGTATTTTGGACCCACTCCTGGCTTTGGCTTCCAAATACTGAAGCAAAATACTGACCAGAATACCGACGTGTGCATGAGGCCTAATACTATTATTATACCTGTATTTACATAAAATAAGTGTATATCTAATACTGTAGAATTTATAGGGCGCTATAACTGGGAAACATTCAAGACAAGTTAAACACACAAACCATATTACATCCATAAAGTACAACAATACTCACAACCCACTGAGAACTCTTATTGAACCAACAGCGTTAAAAGCAAGTTCTTGCGCCTCTCCAGTTCCTTCTGGCATTTCTAGATTTTTAAGTGTAAACATTTCCTTGTCCAGCTCCACCTGCCTGCCTTCAAACATGGGCTTCTCGAAAATAATGATCTGTAAATAGACATACACAAGGGTTCACAGTGCTCTAAGTAAGTAAGGTTAAAGGGTAACTAAACT
This sequence comes from Rhinoderma darwinii, assembly GCF_050947455.1. Lineage (NCBI taxonomy): Eukaryota > Metazoa > Chordata > Amphibia > Anura > Rhinodermatidae > Rhinoderma > Rhinoderma darwinii. Next base: position 227,040,167 of record NC_134690.1, on the reverse strand, counting down.
TTCAACAAACTTCTGACATGTCTAAGTGACATGTCATATGTTTTGATTGGTGGGGTTTTGAGCACTGAGACCCCCACCGATCGCTAGAACGAAGCAGCAGAAGCGCTCGGACGAGCACTGAACTGCTTGGTTTCTGATCGGCTTTACTCGGAAAGCCGATGTAGCGGTGTACGGACTCAATAGAAAGTCTATGGGCCCGTACACTGCTACATCGGCTTGCCGAAGAGAGCTGGCGGCTGAGTCAAGCGCTTCTGCCGCATCGTTTTAGCAATCGGTGGGGTCTCTGTGCTTGGACCCCCACCGATCAACACTTCTGACATGTCACTATGACATGTTAGAAGTTTGTTGAAAGTTTAGGTTTAATTGAAACATCACCGTACATGTTCATGGTTTGTAATTCATATTGCGTAGTTATTTCATTACAAGGAGCAGTCATTACTTCTTCATGGATCTGCACTTGGTACCAAATTACTGCATCAAGTAATGTACAAGTACAGATGTAGCCATCCTTATCTTGACTTTTAAGGCATTAATTACACAGTGGCAAGATCCTTTATCTTGACTTTTTTCAATGACTTTTCAATGGCTTTTGTTGAGTTATGTTGCACTGCAGCAAGTTATCAGAGTCAAAATAAAGATGGCTACATCCGTACCTAGATTATATATATATATATATATATATATATATATATATATATATATATCTTTTGTGTTACTCTTACCTTGGGTTCATAGGGGATTTCAACCTTGCGGCTTCCCTGTAAAGAGAATGAAGACGTACGTCAACACAATGGAAACTGAACTTACGTGTTATTATTGGAGAGTTCACATGGTTACGGAACGTTTTCAAAAGCAGCATTTTATCAGGGAATCCATATCTGTATGTAGTGTGTGTGTATATGTATATATATATATATATATATTTATTTATTATATATTTTTTTAGTATATATCAACTGGCTCCAAGGTGGTGGTTTACTTTATTATCATTCCAAATCCTGCAGCCATCACTTGAAACACAACTGCCACGTTTGAATATTTTCCACTTATTTAGTGTCCTAGTTCCACTTATTTAGTGGGAAAAAGTGCTACGTCTCTACGGTGTATGTAGATACTTTTATATGCTCAGAAGCAATATCGAAGATGTGGCTTCTACTGCAAGACCTTCATCTCTACTAATCACTGCACAGGAAGAGGCAGGTCAGTATGGCTGCCGAAATGTAGCTTCTTGCTAATAGCAGTGGATGAGAGCAGCAAGGAAATCCAGAAAAGTGGACTACTGCGGTTGGCCCTTTAAAAGTAGTGAGCACTGACCAATAAAAATCAACACAAATCTGTAAAACTTTATATGTACAGAACATTTTTTGTGAACATACATAGAAGACTCACAAAGTGTGAGGCAAGAGAAATCAGGCCAGAATATTGAGAATTCCGATACAACTTTTAAATGCAAGATATTTCTCGGATAGTATAGAATTTTATTCTCACTATATAAAGTACTAGCCTACTCCGTTATTATACAAAATAAGAAAAATCACTTCAGCGATAGTAATGCTATGCTGTGTCCAACAAACTCACCATTTTCAAAGGTCTCATTGATCCAATGTATGCTTCCTGAATATTTAAAAACGAAAGATCGGGGTATTCTCCTGGCTCCATGATGAATGGCACTCCCTGGAACCCAGATTCCTCATATATAAGCCACCTGGGGAAAAAAAAACAAAAAACATTTTCGATTAATAAAATTAATAGGCAAATATTTTTCAATGAGACACGAGCAAGTGTGCAACAGAGGGAGGCAAGGACACCTATAAATCAAGGTTACACCTACAGATAGCCAAACCCTGTCCAACAATAGTAGAAGTGGGATTCCTTCCTGTTATTATCAGAACATTCACACTGCTAATATTTCCTATATCAGGAAATGTGATTGCTCTCATTCCTTAAAGTGTAACTAAACCTTCATCAAACTTCTGACATGTCATAAGTTTTGGCCGGTGGGGGTCCGAGCACTGAGACCCCCACCGATCGCTAAAACGAAGCGGCAGAAGCGCTCAGGTCAGCGCTGAGCCGCTTAGTTTCTGATCGGCTTTTTTGGAAAGCCGATGTAGCAGTGTACGGGCCCATAGACTTTCCATTGAGTGCGTACACTGTTACATCGGCTTTCCGAGAAAAGACTATCAGAAACTAAGCAGCTCATTGCTGACCTGAGCGCTTCTGCCGCTTCGTTCTAGTGATTGGTGGGGGTCTCAGTGCTTGGCCCCCACCGATCAAAACATCTGACATGTCACTATGACATGACAGAAGTTTGTTGAAAGTTTAGTTACACTAGAGCATATTTCTGTAGACCGTATTATGTATAAGCTATATTTCTTTCCGGAGCTACATATCCTTTTCTCTAATTAATAAGGATTAGAACAGATTTGTGCATACAGTAGACATAACTATCAGTATGCTAGATTTCCATACATAACATTGGGACTGCACACTGTAGTTTGCCATGAACATCTGCAAACTACATCTACATTATTGCAGAGCTGTTATTTTCTGAATTTACTTGGCAAGGAAGAACCAGTAGGTGTGCGGACATCCAAACACACAATAAAACACATTATAATAAGTAGTTACATATGAAAACATGTACACACACACACACACACACACACACACACACACTTCAAAGTCATGTGGAGTACCATACACTGATCTGTGCATGTGATTGTGCAAGCAAACACATTTCACACATTAAAAAACGCTGTAGTTCAGGTTCAAAATCTCACTAAGCAACGTTCCTGTAATTGTTCACAAAGTAAAAGTCTCCTACATATATATATATTATTTTTTTTAGCTATAACAAATTGTAGCTAGTACTTCTGGTTAACCTATGCTTGCAACACAAGTTTGAAGTGAGTGTCCACTTTTAAAAGGGGACCTGTCACTAGGTCATAGAAAAACAGAGCTGGAATCAGGGAGACCTGGCTATTCAGGTCAGTTAACCAGCTCTACTTATTTTTCTCCTGGACCCTTCCGTTCCAGAGATATGGCCCACTGTTGTGTTAGCTCCCAATATGCCAATTTATTGTAGTTAGCACAGGGTGGAGCTAGCTTCCCTGCCTCTAATGCTGACCAATCAGCGCAAGGCAGCTTGAGGGTAGTTCACGCCCTGTTAGCTAACTACAGCAAATTAGCATAGAGGGAGCCAATACAACAGTGTACCATATCTCTGGAACGGGGGGGGGGGGCGGAATCCAAAATGAAAAACAACGCTGGAATTAGGGAGACAGCGCTATTCTGGTCAGGTAACCAGGCCAACTTATATAACCTAGTGAGAGATCCTTTTTAAACACCATTTTATTTTTTAGTTCAAAGTTTTGTGCCTAATTTTAATTCTGTCTATGGAGAATTATTTCCCACATATGGAGTAATGTTTTGACATCAAAATAACTTCTATAGAGATTACTTCTACTGCGGTCTTATTTGATGTAGACATATATAATTCATATAATACATATTAGCCAAGACACCTAAATTTTTTTTACCCTACATTTAGCGTATATATGCTGGGAAAAGCTCCCAATGTGTATGTTAAACATGGGCTGTGACAGATGCCTAACAAGGACATTGATCACCCATAGACCTTAACGGAATATGTAATGAACACTCATGATCTTTTCATGACTTATCCGTTAAAGGGATGCCTTAACAGCCTATGGGTGACGAATGCCACTGTTAGACATCCGTCACAGGCATCTGTTACCCATAGACTAATATGAAATAATCGATGAAAAAGCAGAAGGTGTATACATTTAACTGGTGCTTGTGATGTAAACCATATAATGGCTCGCATGTTTAAAAAAAAATAAAAAAATAATAATAATATGGCACGCACGCATGCGCAGAACATACTTCACAAACATGATGTGAACAGCACCCAAAAAACATATGTGAATTTGGGGTTGGCTAAATTATTTGCAGTGTAGCCAAGGAGGTGTGTGGTATAAAATAAAAAAAGTTTGCTTTGATGGCCTCCTGGCTTTCTGCCCCAGAGTACTGGGATTCTAACAACACCTCTGCGAATGTCAGATAAATGTAAAAAGACAAAAACAAACAGAAGTAATGCATAAGGCTACAACTCAAATTGCCCCTGGTATTTGCTAAAAAGGAGTGTTAGATCATGGTTTTCATCTACAATAATACTTAATTGTTCCAGGATATATGCAATTTGAGATCGCTATCTGTACAGAAGAGCACCTGTTGGATAGTTGCAGATAAATACAGGGTCTGCTATACACCTGTTTTAACTGGCAAATTGAGCTAAGCAAGGAAGCCCAAAGAGTGTATTTACATGAGACTTTGTGTGTTTGCGGGTTTGATGGCCCGGACTCAAGTCAATAGCTAATTTCTCAGCTGATGGGGAAGTAAGGCCTCATGTCTTACTTCTAGGGCAGAATACCTCCGAAATACTGCAATGAATGGAACATCACACGGTTTAGTTTCTGTCATACTCATATGTAATTCAACAAAAACTTACAGTATGGAGGTACAGTAAGTCCCCACAGACTTCTATGTACGCCGTATTACAGCTCCGTAACAACTCAGATGTACAGAGCCGTAATAGGATCGTGTACATGAGCCCTTACAGTGAACATCCTCTTGAACAGCACTTTTTTTTTCTAATTAGGTAAAAGGTTCATTTCTCATTATATCTTTATTGAAAAGAGCTCTTTTCTGATATATAGCTCCAAATCACCTGCAGAGATATAGACTTAAAAGAGAACATGCTGGCCGCCTGCAGCCACCACTAGAGGGAGAATGGGAGCTTACTGCACACTTAAAATGGGTATTCTTAACGCAGACATTTATGGCATATGCACATGATATGCCATAAATGTTCGTTAGATGCAGGTCCCACCTCTGGGACTTGCAACTCTCTCTAGAATGTGGTCACCTGACCCCAATCCTACGTGGTGGCTGGGTTTTCCGTAAACAGCCTAGCGCAGTTTTCAGTATCAGGAACTACAACAGAAGTGAATAAAAGTTACGGCAAAAGCATAGCACAGCGAGCTACGCTGTTTCCATAACTCCCTCTAACTTCTTTGGGAGTTTTTATTTTTTTTGCTTCGTTTAAATAGAGTAAACGAGTGCTGATCGACATGCTGTATCATCGACCAGCGCTAGTTTACAGGGCAAAAATCTGCCTATGTAAAACCACCATTACCCATTAAATAATAACAGTGTATGCTCCTAATCACACATTCATGGCTTATCCTATGGCTAGACCATCAATGGAAATTCTTGGAAAGACCTTTTTATGTTTAGAGCATATGAAGAACAGGTTTAAGGGGGACGGAGACTACTTTGTTTTTTACTGGGAGGCAGAAATGGAGAAATATGAGGCTGTATCGGAGACTATCAACCTCTTCACGACTGCCATACGGCTATATACTTTCCAACTGCCGACGCCCAGTGCAGTTGTCACATATATAAACGTTGGCAGCCTGGAACGAGGTTAATGAGTGCAGCACTGCTTTCCTTCTAAGCAGTACTGCACTCTCATGATGTCTGCCGGGCTTTGAGAGCCCTGGAACACCCCCCCCCCCCCAGTAGATAGCTGCACACACAACCCTTCTGTAGATAGTGCCACATAAGCTCCCTCTAGAAGCAGAATCCCCGGCCAGAGCGCCCTAGAGGGAGCCCCTGACGTGTCTCCATCCCCTCTGTAGATAGCACCATCCCCATGTAGATAGCGTCACCCCCCTGCAGATAGCACCACCTTAGCTCCCTCTAGGAGCGGAATCCCCGGTCAGAGCGCTCTGGCCGGGGATTCCGCTCCTAGAGGGAAACCCTTACATAACTGTCCATATGTGGACAGAGACGTCAGGGGCTCCCTCTAGGAGCGGAATCCCCGGTCAGAGCGCTCTGGCCAGGGATTCCGCTCCTAGAGGGAGCCCCTGACGTCTCTGTCCACATATGGACAGTTATGTAAGGGTTTCCCTCCAGGAGCGGAATCCCCGGCCAGAGCGCTCTGACCAGGGATTCCGCTCCTAGAGGGAGCTAAGGTGGTGCTATCTACCGGTGGGTGGCGCTACCTACATGGACAGTGTGGCACGATCTACATGGGCAACGTGTGTGGCACTATGTCGGCACTAACTACAGTAAGAACTGGGGCACCATGAGGGCACTGTGGCACTACAGGGGCACTAAGGGTTTTTTGTCCCAGCGACCTCAAAACACCAAACAAATCAAATTCACCCATTATTTTTTTCATTTTTTTAACGGCCATGGAAAACGGATAGCAAATGGCGGTTAAAAAGCAGTCAGACGGCCAGGAAATGGGCTAAAATTTTGAAGCCATGAAAAACGGAGAGTGTTGTTAACTACTGTTTATGTCACGTCGTGTAAATATAGCCTTATAGCCCTCTTCACTCTCTCCTCACAGCGATCCAGGCTGACAGAGAGAAGACTAATTGTTACAGAGCTGCAACAGTGTATATCTATATACATATTATATAGATAAATATATATAAAAAAAATACAAAAAAAGTTGGGTTTTTTTCACATTTTTTGTGATTTGTCTGCTCATAATAAAAATGTAAAACACGGAATTAAACTAATCTATGAAATTAAAGCCTCATATTTGTAAAAAAAAAAAAACAAAGTAAAAATAGTTGTGATATTCAAAGCAGATGCAAAGATATTATCGTTTAAAGAAGTGCATATCAGAAATTTAAAATTTAACCTTGACACAGGGGCATCAATGACCCGTGCTCATGAAAGGGTTGAAGAAAGAATGGGACTGAGCTGCAATACTAGACACAGCCTATTGATACAGTGGTGTTTCTAGAAAAAAAAAACAGACTCTTTTTCCTAATCTTATACAAGCTCTTTAGGCTGGGTTCACGCCTTTCATTCAAAGTGCGTTTTTTGCCATGATTCGCAGCAAAACCGCACTATTTTGCTGCGACTTCGCAAAAATCACGGCAAAGTAGTGCGGCTTTGCCGGCATTGTGACAAAAAAAAAAAAAAGACATTTTGACTGCGACGTGTGAACCCAGCCTTAGGCCCAACTTCGTTTAACACAATTGTCAAAATATGAAGGGACAGAGGAGATGAGGAACCCGTTTCTCTGCCAGATTTCTCCCTGCTGCTGACTGACATTGAAATGTTTGCTAGGTTATTGAAACTTAATTCCTTACACTCCACAATGCACTTTAACGGAACAAGTTCTCTGCAGTCTTCCATACACCTGCACCTCTTCTGTGTCATCATAATATGAAGACATAACCCCAAGACCATCTGGATCCGTGAACAGATCGATTTGGCAAACACGATAATCCTAAAAAGAAAAACCAATCCAATGTTTTACAAGTTATTACAAAACAGATGATTACATTCCTTGTACATGCCTTCCTAATACATACAGAATAGTTCCCTCTGTAGTAATGAGTCATACATTCAGTTAATATCGGATATGTATCCTGTTTAACCACAAACCTGCATATTTTACCGTTTATTCATTCTGTATGGGTGCGGTGTAAACATTCATTCCTATTTTCTGAAAAGATATTACAAAGTAGGGACGCAAAGAATGAAACTACAGCAGTTTCTCTCTTAAGATGTGCACATACATCAGGATCTTGCAGTGGATCTTACGGTCTATCTAAATCTTTTAACCCCTTAAGGACATGGCCAATTTGGGCCTTGGGACACAGCGATTGTTCTAGTTTTTTCATTACTGCATAACGAGAGCCGTGACATTTTAATTTTCCTGGCAACGATATAAGGGCTTGTTTTTTGTGGGATGAGTTTTCTGGGTTTCGACCTTGTGATGTTTACAGTGCGGTATAGAGGACAGGTTTACTTTATTTTGCGAGCCGTTACAGTTATGGTGATAATTGATATCTTTTTTTAGATTTTGCGGAAAAAAACACTTTACTTCAATAGGAGAATCGGCGATTCAAAAGTACGAGCAGTGAAAGGAATGAAGGGGAAGCAACAGTCATATGAGCGCTGCGGCCCCTTCAAAAACAGCTGATCGGCGGCGGTGCCGGGATTCGGACACTGACCAATCAGATATTGATGGCCTATCCTGAGGATAGGTCATACACTTTGAGACTGGAAAATTCCTTTAATACCCTAGAAATTATTATTTTTTGGAAAGCAGCCCCCCCCCCCAAGGTATTCATTTAATGTCATATCAAAGATTTGAAAATCTGCATTGTAAAATGTCTGCAGCATGTGGATGAGATTTGTAAAATCTCATCCACTTGCCTTGTACTGTAATCCACTGCAGACTTTACATGCAGAAATCCACAGGTAAAATCTGCAGCGAATCCACCAGATGTGAAGTCACCCCGAAGGGGCTACATGGTGACTTTGGTACCGACAAACTTTTTCGTGATTGATGTGACAGGCTGTCACAGCAATCACATGACCGGTGACCACACTGAGTGGTTTCCGGATAAAAGCTCTGTGATACAGCTGTATTACAGAGCTCCTTACCATCGGTGGTCATGTGACGGACACACAGAGCTGTGTCTTCTATCTAGCCGTACACCTGATAGACATTCTGTAACGGTAGCAAGCTGTGCACCTGTGTGTCCATCACATGACCATGGACAGAATTTTATCCACTGGAAGTAAACAATGAATGTTCTCACTTACGAACCACAAGACAATATCTTGAAAACCGTGAGGAATTAATATAGAAAGTATATTAGAAAATTGTATAAAACTTTTATCATCCAGAAAATAACGTTAAATTTGCTGAAACTGGAAAACCTCTTTAAGAAGCGTTTTTTTCAAATATGATTCTGAGAAGCTATAATTAGCCATATAGGAGTGCACAGCCATTAACCCCTTGACAACATGTCACGTATAGGGTTGGCACAATACTAGAATTTGGACTTCGATACCGATACTTCGTGTAGTATTGCGATTCTCGATACCAAAACGATATTTTGCCAACAATAATAAAAAAAAAAAAAAAAAAAAAAAAAAAGAAGAGTTCTCATTTTCGTATGTGAGGAACGTGGTGTGATGAACCTCCATGTGCCTCACATTAATAGTGATTAACCCCATCATGTTTCTCAGTCATAATTGACAACATTGGGTTAATGTGTGAAGTACATGATGGGGTTAATTACTATTAATGTGGGGCACATGGAGGTTCAAAATGCATCACACCTCGTGCCTCACATTAATATGTGAAAGAAAGCAGTTTTTTTTTTGTTGTTTTTTTTGTTTTTTTACAGAGTACACATGATAAATGACGCTATAAATTTGTTGTGCAGATTATTGCGGTTGTGACTATACCGAATGTGTGTATGTTTTATGTATTGAAACTTTTATTTTAATATTTATTGCAAAAAATGTGTGTATTTTTAAACTTTAACCCATTCCCGACATCTGCCGAATATTACGGCGCTGTCGGGCAGGGCTTCCCGCAAAGCACAGTACCATTACGTCGCGGTAATAGCTCCTGAGCCCGCACCATCACCGCCGGGTGACAGCTGTATGTTACAGCTGGCACCCTGAGGTATCGGCTAGGACCGGAGCTAGCATCCGATCCGGCCGATTAACCCCTCAGATGCTGCGTTCAATAGAGATCACAGCATGTGAGGAGTTTTTAGCCACCGGCACCCCAGCAACGTGATCGCTGGGTTCCCGGTGGCTGCAAAAGCGATCGGAAGCCTAATACTTACCTCCCGGTCTACCAGCAATGGAAGCCTCCTATGCCCCGCTCGTCGGCGAGGCCTAAAAGGCTTCCGGTACCATCGGCACGATGTCGCCGGCTCAGCTTTCGGCTCAGAAGCTTAGCCGGCGTCAGCAGTGGGTGTCCGCTGTATGTTACAGCGGATACCCCGATGTATCGTCAGGCTAGCTCCGATTACTGCCATTAACTCCTTCGATGCAGCGATCCAATGCGATCGCTGCATCAAAGTGGCTTGTAGCAAATCGGTAGCCTGCAATGCGATGGCAATGCTACCAACTGCTACTATGGCAACAAGAGGCCTAACAATGGCCTCCTGTCTGCCATTACCGAAGCCAATTAGGCCCCGACCAGAGCCTGATCGGCTTGCTGTCAGTGAATAACGGACAGTTCTAATACATTGCACTACATAGGTAGTGCAATGTATTAGAACATCAAACAGTTGGACCTTCAAGTCCCCTAGTGGGACTAAAGAAAAAAAGTGTAAAAAAAATAAAAATAAAAGTTGTAAAAATAAAAGTTTCAAGTAATAACATAAAACACGATTGCCCTTTTTCTCTTATCAAGTAATAATTATTTTTTTAAATCAATAGTTTTTATTGAAATTTTACTTCTTTTTTAAACAAGAAAACATCAAAATGTGCCCAAGACACGGGCCAACAACAATAGTGCTTCAATACATTGAATATATGCCAGGTTGAATCAGTCCGTTAGCACCAACTTATAATAGTAAAAATAAGCAAAAATAAACAAACAAAAACAAACACATAGTGCAGTATCATATTTTCAGTTACATACATGTCAATCTTTATACCATTATGTATAGTATCTCGAGTCTTTCCATATCTCCCAATTTTTCAAGCATTTTTCATGACTGGCAGGGGTATGCAATAAAATCGATTCATAATGGCAGGTATTATTTATTCTACTGATTACTTCTGTTATTGATGGCGATATATTCGCCTTCCAGGATTTAGCAATGGTTATCCTAGTGGCTATGAATATGTGATGTGTCACTACTCGGTCTTCATGTGGGATATCACCCAGCCCAATATCCAGAACTGCCAATTCTGGTTTAAAAGGAATAACTCTCCCAGTAATCTCTTTCATCAATTTATACACCTCTTTCCACAAACCCCTAATCCTCGGGCAATACCACCACATGTGAATGGTCGATCCTATCAATCCACACCCTCTCCAACATTTATTAGTTGAACCAATCATTAAATGAGCACATCTTGCTGGTGTCATATACCATCTGAGGTGGATTTTCCGTGAGAGTTCCACATGATTAATACATCTAGAATGACGTAGAATCCACCCTGACGCCTTTGCCCATTCTTCCCCAGAAAACTCCTCTCCCAACTCACTCTCCCATCTCAACTCGTTTGATGATTTACTTATAACCGTATTATTTAGAAGAAGATTATAGCTACAGGATAATCCCTTATCATATCCTTGCCACTGATAAAAATACTTATGGAATGCTGACAGATGGTCTGGCCGAGTTGGTAACTCTATAGATTGTAGTAAGTGTCTGATTTGAAGATATTGATAAAATAACTTGCTGGGAATATCAAACCTGAATGTTAAGTTCTCAAATGATCTCATACTTTCTCCTTCATAAAAATCAGAAATACTCACTATCCCCGCCTTTATCCATGGGAGCAGAGACAAATGAGGGGCATAAACCTGCACTATGTGAAGCGGTAGATGTTCAAGACTTAAATGTATCCAATTGTTTTTGCATATGTATGATTTCCATACTTTCAAAGAATCTAAAGTCGTTTGTAATGTCACCCTTGGCATCTTAGCCCCTATATATATTGCCGCCATTAAACTTTTTAAGGATGTTTGCGATAACATATCTCCTTCCAGCTGAGCCCATAAATTAGTGGCTGGATTCTTCCATAACATACGCGTTTGGTCCATAAGTGCGGCTATATTATAAGCCACCACATCTGGTACCCCCAATCCTCCCGCTTTGACTTTACGAAATAGTAATTTTTTAGCTACTCTTGCTCTTTTACCATTCCAGATAAATTTAAGAAATAAATTCTGAATTTGTGAAGTAATTGGCCCAGGTATCAACAAAGGAATAGTTCTACAGAAATATAAATACTTGGGAAGTAACAACATTTTAACAAGGTTAATTCTGGCGATCCATGACAGCTGGAAGGTGTTCAACCTTGTGCATTCTGACTTTAACTCCTCAATGAGATCCACATAGTTGTTATTTAATATTTGAGAAATTGAGGAGAATAGCTTTATTCCTAGGTACGGAAGCCCTGATGTAGCCCAACTCATTTGAAACTTTGATAAGGAATTTTTAAGTATAGGATCCACATTGATATCTAACATTTTGGATTTAGAGATATTCAATTTGTAATAGGATACTTTTGAGTATGCTGAAATAATGACCATTAATTCCGACAAAGACTCAAGAGGAGAGGTACATGTTAATATAACATCATCTGCATATAACCCTATTTTATGCTCTCTCGTACCTATCTTAATACCCGAGATGTTATTGGAACTACGGATCATTTCCGCAAAGGGTTCCATACATAAAGTAAAGATTAAAGGGGATAAAGGACACCCCTGTCTAGTCCCATTAGTAATTGATATATCTCTGGATAACAAACCAGAAGACAGGACCTTGGCTGATGGAGTGGAGTATAAAGAAAGAATGGCCTTTTTAATAAAGGAATTAAACCCAAATGTGTCTAGCGTTCCTTCCAAGTATTGCCAATTTACTCGATCGAATGCCTTTTCGGCATCTAGGGAAATAAACAGAGACGCATTTCTTGACTCGCCAGCTATTTGTATTAAATTTAGGATTCTACGAGTTCCGTCATTGGCTTGACGCCCTTTTACGAACCCTACTTGGTCCCACGCGATCAAAGAGGGCAAGCAATCATTTAGCCTGTTCGCTAATAGTTTAGCATATAGTTTTATGTCGCAATTTAAAAGCGAAATTGGCCGAAAGTTAGCTGGAGAATCTGGAGTTTTCCCAGGTTTGGGCAGAGTGACAATAATGGCCTTTAACATCTCTGGAGGGGGATTAGGGTTGGCTGCAAATCCTTCAAACATGTCCTTCAAGTGGGGTAACAGAATTTCTGCAAATGATCTGTAATATTCATTTGGTAGGCCATCAGGCCCGGGAGACTTATTGTGTTTCGATTTAAGTAGTAATACCCTTATTTCATCTACAGATATCTGCGCATTTAATTTCTTGAGCTGTTCTTCAGACAGTTTAGGTAATTTCACCTTTTCTAAAAAGGAATCAACCTGTTCTCTAGACACTGCCGTTATTTGTGTATCCTCTTTAAGATTATACAGGGAACTATAATATTCTGCAAATGTCTCTGAGATATCTTGAGGGTCATACACTCTTGTCCCATCTGTTTTTTTTATCCATGTAATTTTTGTTTTTGCTATATGTTGTTTCACTCTCCTAGCCAGAATTTTACTCTGTCTATCTCCTTGAACATAAAAGTTCCATTTTAATTTTTTTAGTGTTTTTTCATACATAAACAAGTGATGTACTCGTAGTTTTTCTCGAAAAGATCTCAGCTTTTCTCTTATTACTTCTGAAGGTATCATTTTCATTTGGGCTTCCAAGGATTTTATATTACCTATAAGCATATCAAACTCTTTAGTTCTTTCTTTTTTAGCTCTAGCTGCGGCCTGAAGGAATAACCCCCTTACGAAAGCTTTGTGTGTGCACCATAGGAGTTCAGGGGATGATGCAGATGGAGCATTAATGTCAAAGAATTCCTCCAAAGCATGTCCCACCGATGTCATGAGTGTTGGAGAATTTAATAGGAATGTATTTAAACGCCAAGGAGATCTAGGAGTTGCAGTATAATGGTCTGAAATTATGAGCTCAATCGGAGCATGGTCTGACCAGGTAATTACACCAATACTAGAAGAGCGCGAGTTCATAAGAACTTGCCTATCCACCAAAAATAAATCAATCCTTGAGTATACTTTGTGCGGTGAAGAATAAAAAGTATAATCTCTTTCTGCCGCATGTTGGTACCGCCAAACGTCATGAAGATCTTCTTCCCCTATCAATGCATTTAGCTCCTGAGTCAATCTATTACCCCCGTCAGAACGGTCCATATCTTTATTTACCACTGCATTGAAGTCTCCACATATTATTAACCCCCCTTTTTGGTATTCTTTGGCTTTTGAAAACACTTTTTTAAGAAACGCTAGTTGTCTGACATTAGGGGTGTACACTGAGATTAAGGTGTACACCAGATTGTCTATTTCACACACTAAAATTATAAATCTGCCCTGCGGATCTGAATAAGATTGAAGAAATTTAAATGCTATGGTGTCTTTTACAGCAATAATCACCCCTGCTTTCTTTACCTCATTAGACGCATAATACAAATGAGGAAATTTTTTATGTTTAAATAGTTTACAATCTTTTGTGCGTAAATGTGATTCCTGTATACATAAGATGTCACAAGATGACTGTAAGGCTTCTTTCCACACCATGGACCTTCTGAAGGGAGAATTCAGACCATGAGCGTTAATCGAGACCAACTTCAGACCCATCATGAGTAATGTGGATCGTCGTAAGATATGATACAGCACAAAACCAAAGGCAAAACAAAAAACATATTAACAAAAACCATAGGTAATACTTCGAGATTACCCAATAGGACATTCCCTCTTTCAGGGAAAGGGTCACAGGGACTCAAGTTCAGCTTTCCTGTAAAGTAAAAGTTACTTAAAAACAGAAGAAGGAATGGAGAACGTCCCGGATTCGTCACAAAAGCCTTGACGAGAAAGATTTGTTTCTGCTGCAAATATCATTATACGGGCAGCCGACGACTGGATCTCCTACTACTCTCGGACCATAACGGGGCGACATTTTCCGGTCTGATGTTAGGAGGACGAGCGGGACTCTGATCTTGCGACGGGAGCAAATTCCAAGAATTAAGAAGCTCTTTCACTGCTGTCGGAGTGAAGCAGATGTGTTGTTTTCCTTTGTTCGAAATAATAATCTTCACTGGAAAGCCCCATTTGTAAAGAATCGCGTTATCTCTTAAGATTTTTGTCGAGGAAGCAAATTCCTTGCGTCGTAGCATGGTTGCTGCAGAAAGATCCGGGTAAAGAACAATATCTTTAAACCTTTCTGGAAGCTCAGGGGAAATCTTTAAACCTCTTAAAAATTCATCTTTCACATGGAAGAAATGAATACGTGCTATCGTATCACGAGAAAGATGTGCAGCAATATGTTTGGGTTTAGGAATACGGTGGATTCTGTCAATTAGAAGCTCTTGGGTGTTTTTTTGCGGTAGGACACTGGCCATCATGTCAGTAAGGAACTGGTTCAAAAGGTCTGGAGTGACCGCTTCCGGTATGCCCCTGATGCGGACATTATTTCTGCGAGATCTATCTTCTAGATCTAAAACTTTACTGGAAAGTCTCATCACCTCTTCCTCCAAACTTGAATTAGCATCAATGAGCATATTGTGGGATTTAACAACCTCCTCCATCTTATGTTCCATGTGATCTGTTCTGGAGGCTATAGTTTGAATATCTTTTCTCAAATCTCCAATAACTTGTCTTATATCTGTTTGGATTGATTCTCTCAAGGAATCCAACAACCTTTTAATTGTGGGTTCTGAGACTGGCTGAGATTCCATCTCATCTTGTGTGTCATTATCAACCGATTCCGCTCTGGATGACGGAGCAGGCGAAGAAGGGGTACAAGGTATACGTTTGTGCGCACCCATTTGTTGTGAAGATGATGGGTTAAAAAATTCAGTAAGTTTAGCAGGTTTGGCTTTGGTGTTCTTTTTGGATGTGCCTCCCATTGCCTCTCAGAGGATTAGATGGGTTATATACAGCTGAATATCTTGTATAGTATACTGGTATATTGACAAGACAAACAGTTTGTCCATACACAATTGTGGTGGATTTGCCACAAGTATTGCACTTTTCCCTTTATGCAGATGCACTTCTATTCCCAGGACTGTAATATGGTCTCCAGCTACCCCCAAGGTATGTAGCGGTATCTCCACTGCAGAAATAAAATTACACTCCCTCTTTATCTCCACCTTCAATCCTTAATGGGCTAAACCCTTTATCCTCCACGTTAGCACTGCGTACTCACTCAGATCAGGCCTTCCCAAACGGCAGCTTCCAGACGTGTTCCAAGTTAGATTTGGCTGTCACAGTCCTCCCGAAAATCACCACTGCCTGTGGCTGTGTGTGTTCCAACCTTTTACTGCCGTAGTTTCTCCTTTAACTCTGTGTTATGTGCTAAGCTGCACTTCTGTTTTCTTCACTTTCGCCACGTGTACAGCCTAATGGCGCCGTTCAGAAAATGGCCGACCGAGGAAGAAGGGCGGCGTCAGAGGGTATTTTCCCCCTGTTTGATTCACCCCGTCTCCTTTGCCTCCGGTACGAGATCTCAGTTTCCTCAGCCCTTTGTTTCGTCTTTATGCCACGTCTTTTTTCCAGTTTCCTCCTCACCGCCGATGGTACTGAAGTCTGCCGGATATCCCTCGTCTCCACCGTGCTTGTCACCATCAAGGTCCTTTCTCCTCCGGTGTTATCACACGCTCCTCCACTGCCAACCGGGTCGGATGATTTCTACCGGGCTATTCTTGCAGCACAGTTTCTTCACTTGACCTTCGTCAAAAATCGGTTTATTTGAGCCGTTTTAGGCTTTCTTATCCCGGAGCTCAGCAACTATGCGACTTCCTCCATTCGCCTCTAGGCCACGCCCCATCAAGTAATAATTATTATTGAATTTTTTTTTTAAATAAACCATACATATTTGGTATCGCTGCGTCCGTAACGACCTGAACTATAAAAAATATTATGTTATTTGTCGCAGTGAACGCCGTAAAAGACAACCTAAAAAATAATGCCAGAATTGCTTTTTTTATGGTCACTTTGTCTTCCAAAAATTGAAATAAAAAGTGATGAAAAGTCGAATGCATCAAAAAATGGTACCTATAAAAACTATAGCTCGTCTCGCAAAAAACAAGCCCTCATACAGCTCCGTCGACAAAAAAATTAAACAGTTCTAGCTCTTACAACAAAAGTAATTTTATTGTGCAAAACGTTGTAAAACATAAAAAAAGTTCTATAAATTAGGTATCGCCGGAATCGTACTGACTCGCAAAATAAAGTGAACATGTAATTTAGGACGCGTGGTGAACGCTGTATGGAAAAAAAAACTATGGCAGAATTGCTGTTTTTTTAATTCCTTGCCTCCCAAAAAAAAAAAAAAAGGATAACAAGTGATCAAAAAGTAGCATGTACCCCAAAATGGTACCAATAATAACTACAGCTCGTCCCGCAAAAAAACAGCCCTCATACCACTACGTCTATGAAAAAATAAAATTAGTCAAGGCTCCAATAAGTCAGGAAAGAAAAATATGCAGTTGTGCCGGCCCTAGGGGGAAGTATTTCTTCTGTTTCAAGTGGCGATTTATCAAGGCCCTAAAATTAGGGAACCAGAAAGGGGAGGACTCAAACATATCTGCTGGAAGCGGGGACGCCCGTATAATACCAGGACAACACTTCCCAGAAAAAAATTCTTCAAACTGCAAAGGTGCGGAGTGTGGACCAAATGGGAGATATGTAAGGGCACCATTTATCAGTGCGACACCGGCCTGTGTAGAAAGAATTGCTTCACAGCGCAACACACATCTATGGATTGTTTTATTGTTTTTTTACCCCATTATTATACCACCTGACTATGCCCCTGATGTACTCTGCCCAGCTTACGTGTACCCCCACATTATAAACTGAAATACCAGTAAAACTCCAAACAAAACTACTACCAAGCAAAATCCACGCTCCAAAAGCCAAATGGCGGTCCTTCCCTTCTGAGCCCTACAGCGTGCGCAAACAGCAGTTTACTTCCACATATAAGGCATCGCCATACCCAGGAGAACCCTTTTAACTATTTTTGGGGTGTGTGTCTCCCCAGTGGCATAAGCTGGACACAACATATTTCCCACTGAAACGTCACATCTAGGGAAAAAATTTTATTTTTACTTTGTACCATCCGCAGCACAATCATTTATGAAAAAGACCTGTGGGGTGAAAATGCTCACTACACCCCTTAATAAAATGCATTGAGGGGTGTAGTTTCCAAAATGGGGTCACTTCTCAGCGGTTTCTTTTATTATTTCACATCAGAGACTGCAATTGTGAACCAATACTGTGTAAGTTGCCAAATTGGGCCTCAATTTCGCATGGTACTCTCACTCCTGAGCCCAGTCGATAGTCCAGTCAAAAGATTAGGGCCACATGTAGGGTGTTTCTAAAACCGGGAAACACAGCATCTTAATTAGAGAGCTGTCTTGTTATGGTGGCACAAGCTGGGCACCATATGTTGGCAAATCTATATTGCTCACTAATTTCTGCAAAACACCTGCGGGGTTAAAACGCTCGCTACAACCCTTAGGTGAATACCTTGAGGGGTGTAGTTTTCAAAATAGGGTCACTTGTGGGGGGTTTCCACTGTTTTAGTCCCACAGGGGCTTTGCAAATGCGACATAGCAACCAGAAACCAATCCAGCAAAATCTGTGCTCCAAAAGCCAAATGGCACTCCTTCCCTTTGGAGCCCTACTGTGTGCCCAGTTTATGACCACATATCGGGTATTGCCGTACTCGGGAGAAATTGCTTTACAAACGTTGTGGTTCTTTTTTTCTTGTATTTATTGAGAAAAATTTAAAATTTTGAGCTAAAGCTACGTTTTATTGAAGAACAAGTTTTTTTTTTATTTTCACTGCCTAATTCTAATAAAATCTATAAACCCCCTGTGGAGTCAAAATGCTCACTGCACCCGTAGATGAATTCCTCAAGGGGTGTAGTTTCCAAAACGGGTTCACTTGTGGGTGGTTTCCACTGTTTTGTCCCTTCATGGGCTTTGCAAATGTGACATGGCCTCCGCAAACCATTCCTGCTAAATTTGAGCTCCAAAAGCCAAATGGCGCTCTTTCCCTTGTAAGCCCTGCCATGTGTCCAAACAGACATTTAAGACTACATGTGGGGTGTTGTTTTAATCCGGAGAAATTGATTTACAAATGTGGTGGTGCTTTTCTCTTTTTAGTTCTTGTGGAAATCAGAAAAAATTCGCTAAACCTACATTTTCTTTGAAAGAATGTAGATATAAATTTTCACAGCCTACTTCCAATCATTTCTTAAATAAACCTGTGGGGTCAAATACTCACTATACCCCTAGATAATTTCCTTGATGGGTCCAGTTTCCCAAATGGGGTCACTTTTGGGGGATTTCCACAGTTTTGGCACCGCAAGACCCCTTCAAACCTGACATGGTGCCTAAAATATTTTCTAATAAAAAGGAGGCCCCAAGATCCACTAGGTACTTCTTTGCTTATGAGGCCAATGCTTCAGTCCATTGTGCTACTAGGGCCACATGTGGGATATTTCTAAAAACTGCAGACTCTGGGCAATAAATATTGAGTTACATTTCTCTGGTAAAACCTTCTGTGTTACAAAAAAAAAAAAAAAAAAGGATTAAAAATTTACTTCTGAAAAAAATAAAAGAAAAAAAAGTTGAACATTTGACCTCTACTTTGCTTTAATTCCTGTGAAACATTTAAAGGGTTAAGAAACTTTCTAAATGCTGTTTTGAATGCTTTGATGGGTGAAGTTTTTAAAATGGGGTGACTTATTCAGGGTTTCTAATATATAAAGCCCTCAAAGCCACTTCACAACTGAACTGGCCCCTGTAAAAATAGCCTTTTGAAATTTTCTTGAAAATGTGAGAAATTGCTGCTAAAGTTCTAAGCCTTGTAACGTCCTGGAGAATAAAATGATATTCAAAAAAACAATGCCAATCTAAAGTAGAAATATGGGGATGTTAATTAGCAACGATTTTGTATGGTATAACTGCCTGTCTTACAAGCAGATACATTTAAATTGAGAAAAATGCTAATTTTTGCAATTTTTCACAAAATTTTTGTGTTTTTCACAATTAAATACTGAATGTATCTAGCAAATTTTGCCAGTAACATAAAGTCCAATGTGTCACGAGAAAATCTCAGAATCACTTGGATAGGTGAAAGCATTCTGAAGTTATTACCACATAAAGTGAAACATGTCAGATTTGAAAAATGACGCACTGCCAGGAAGGTCAAAAGTGGCCAAAGCGGGATGGGGTTAATGTACTAAATATAAATATATATGGCATATATCTATATTAGAGTACATTAGCCTGTGTACTGATAGTACACAGGCAGTTGTTAGGGCATACCCAAGTATGCCCTAAAAACAGGAAATATGGTCGGACAGCCCTGGTGTCCTTCAATGGACCCTGGGCTGTCTGCCCATATATGTATGTCCCTAGATCGTGTCACTTCTAATTGTCCCCTTGAATGCTACGGTAAGCTTTGATCGCGGCATTCAAGGGAATAGCGACGAAGATCAGATGTTTCCCTGATCTCCGTAGCTCTGTAGTTAGCGCGAGGCTGTGGCTGTATAGTACAGCCACTGCCTTGCTCTTGACAACAGGTGTGTGCGCGGTCAGCATGATGTGATGCGCTGACACTGAAGGTGATGCGGCCGGCGCTGCAGTAATGAGCGGCGGTTCAGGCATGGAGGACAGAACATGGGGGTATTTTGCAGTGCGCCCGCCATGTTGTGTCTGCAGTGCCAGCGCTCATTAGTGCATCGCCGGCCACATCACGTCATGCTGACCGCGCGCACACTTGTCAGGCGTGGGGCAATGGCTGTATTACACATCAGCAGCCCCGCTCTGACTAAATTCATGTGTTACAATACTAAGCTGTGCGGCCGCACAGCTTAGTATAGAAATACATGAACATTATTGAACCGTTTGAGGGTGCACGGCATCTAAATAGTATCAATATTTCGATGCATCGTGCAACACTAGTCACGTAACTGTACGTGCAGCTGCCTAGAAGAAGACTGGAGCGTGCTCCATACTGAGCAGGTATCGACTATGTTACAGCCGACACCGCACTGAAACGAACAGAATCGAAGATCACTTCGATTCCACCCATTTAACCACTTAGATGCCGCGGTCAATAGTTACCACAGCATCGAAGCCATTAAAATAAGGTAGGTAGCCCCTTCCGACTTCCCATCGGGAGCGGTGCCGCGGTGTGCCGATGGTTGTTTTGGCAGCCTGGGGGCCTAATGGGTCTGCCATCTTTGTATTCCAGAGGAGACTGAAAATCACAATATACTGCAATGCATTAGTATTGCAGTATATAGTACAAGTAAAATACAGTTAAATAAAAGTTTTTTTAATGTACAAAAAAATAAAAATAAACCTAAAAAGGGTTGTCCACACACTGACAACTGATGACCTATCAACAGCATAGGTAGTCAGTATATGATCGGTGGGGGTCCGACACCCAGACCCCGTACCAATCAGCTGCTCAGGCTGCCTTCGGGAGTCGGATGTTACGCATGGTATGCGTTATTCGGAGCTGAAAGCAGATGGCTCCAGCTACTGCATAGCGGCTGTGCTGCAGAACAGCAACTCTGCTTCTATTCACTTGCATAGGAGCAGAGCTGCAGTACTGCAGCTCGGCCGCTATTCCGTGACCGGAGCCATCTGCTTCCGGCATGTACATCCGGTGCTCAGAGGCAGCCAGAGCAGCTGATCGGTGCAGTGTCCTGGTGTCGGACCCCCACCATTTGTCCGTGCGTGGACAACCCCTTTAAAGTAATGTTAAAAAATATAAAAATTAACATGACTGGTATCGTCGCGTCTGTAGAAGTCTGAACTACTACAATATAACGTTATTTAACCTGCTAGGTGAACGTCAAAAAACAAAATAATTAATAACGCCCAAATTGCTGTTTTTTGATCACCTTAGCTCCCAAAAAGAAGGGGAATAAAAAGTGATCAAAGAGTCGCATTTACCCAAATTGGTACAATTAAAAACTACAGCTCGCCCTGCAAAAAATAAGCAAGCACACCGCCAAATAAAGTTATGGCTCTCAGTATATGACGACGCAAAACAATGTTTTTTTAAACAAATAGTTTTTCCATTATAAAAGTGGTAAAACATAAATAAAACTATATAAATTTGGCATCTCTGTACTTGTATCAACCCGTAGTTAACGTGTCGTTTTTACCGCACAACGTGCATCATAAATACGAAGCCCAAAAAAAGGTGAAATCGCTGTTTTTTTGTCCATTTCACCTCAGAAAATATATTTTTTTCAGTTTCCAAGTACATTATAAGGCACATTAAATAATGGAATGAAAAAAAACTTGTGCCGCAAAAAACGAGCCCTCATACGGCTATGTTAATGGAAAAATAAAAGAAAGTTATGGTTTTTGGAAGGTGGGGAGGAAAAACTAAAAATTAAAATCCGAAAATTGGCTGCGTCTCATAGGGGTTAAAAGTGCTTAAACACACACAAATAGACACATCATATAAAAAGGAGGACATAAAATTAGGTAAAGCTCCCGTTTTATTTTTCTTACGGAAAGTCCACACATGGAACAGTTGTTGAAATCTTATCCATGGAAACCTGTCCCTGATATGAACATACAGTTAAATAGGCTCTGTCACCAGATTCTCAAATCCCTATCTCCTATTGCATGTGATCGGCGCTGCAATGTAGATAACAGTAACGTTGTTTTGTTTTTTTAAAACGTTAATTTTTGGCCAAGTTATGAGCTATTTTATATATATATATATGCAAATGAGCTTTGAAATGGACAACTGGGCGTTTTTTTTTCGTTATGTCCAACTGGGCGTGTATTGTGTTTTTAACCCCTTCCCTCTTTGGCCGCTTTTGACCTTCCTGACAGAGCCTCATTTTTCAAATCTGACATGTTTCACTTTATATGGTAATAACTCCGGAATGCTTTTACCTATCCAAATGATTCTGAGACTGTTTTCTCGTGACACATTGGACTTTATGTTACTGGCAAAATTTGCCCGATACATTCAGTATTTAATGGTGAAAAACACCAAAATTTAGCGAAAAATTGCAAAAATTTGCATTTTTCTCAATTTAAATGTATCTGCTTGTAAGACAGGCAGTTATACCACACAAAAATGTTGCTAATTAACATCCCCCATATGTCTACTTTAGATTGGCATCGTTTTTTGAACATCATTTTATTTTTCTAGGACGTTATAAGGCTTAGAACTTTAGCAGCAATTTCTCACATTTTCAAGAAAATTTCAAAATGCTATTTTTACAGGGGCCAGTTCAGTTGTGAAGTGGGTTTGAGGTCCTTAGATATTAGAAACCCCCAATAAGTCACCCCATTTTAAAAAATGCACCCCTCAAAGTATTCAAAACAGCATTTAGAAAGTTTCTTCATCCTTTAGACATTGCGCAGGAATTAAGGCAAAGTAGAGGTGAAATTTACAAAGTTCATTATTTTTTTCCAGAAATTCATTTTTAATCCATTTTTTGTTGTACCACAGAATGTTTTACCCAAGAAATGCAACTCAATATTTATTGCCCAGGTTCTGCAGTTTTAGGAAATATCCCACATGTGGCTCTAGTGTGATAATGGACTGAAGCACCGGCCTCAGAAGCAAAGGAGCACCTAGTGGATTTTGGGTCTCCTTTTTATTAGAATATATTTTAGGCACCATGTCAGCTTTGAACAGGTCTTGTGGAACTAAAACAGTGGAAACCCCCCAAAAGTGACCCCATTTGGGAAACTACACCCCTCGAGGAATTTATCTAGGGGTGTAGCAAGCATTTTGACCGGCCAGTTTTTTTGCAAAAATGTTTGGAACTAGGCCATGAAAATGAAAATCTAAATTTTTTCAAATAAAATGTAGGTTTAGCAAATTTTTTTTCATTTCCAAAAGAACTAAAGTAGAAAAAGCACCACAACATTTGTAGAGCAATTTCTCCCGAGTAAATCAATACCCCACATGTCATAATAAATGGTTGTTTGGACACACGGCAGGGCTTAGAATGGAAAGAGCGCCATTTGGCTCTTGGAGCTCAAATTTAGCAGGAATGGTTTGCGGAGGCCATGTCACATTTGCAAAGCCCCTGAGGTGACAAAACAGTGGAAACCCCCAACAAGTGACCCCATTTTGGAAACTATACCCCTTGAGGAAATTATCTAGGGGTATAGTGAGCATTTTGACCCCACAGGTTTTTTGCAGAAATTTTTGGAAGTAGGCTGTGAAAATGAAAATCTACATTTTTTCAAATAAAATGTAGGTTTAGCTAATTTTTTTTCATTTCCACAAGGACTAAAGGAGAAAAAGCACCATAAAATTTGTAAAGAAATTTCTCCCGAGTAAAACAATACCCCACATGTAGTAATAAACGGCTGTTTGGAGACACGGCGAGGCTGAGAAGGGAAAAAGCGCCATTTGGCTTTTGGAACTCAAATTTAGCAGGAATGGTTTGCGGAGGCCATGTCACATTTACAAAGCCCCCTATGGGACAAAACAGTGGAAACCCCCAACAAGTGACCCCATTTTGGAAACTACACCCCATGAGGAAATTATCTAGGCGTACAGTGAGCAGTTTGACCCCACAAGTGTTTTAGAGAACTTATTGGAAGTAGGCCGTAAAAATGAAAATCTACATTTTTTGAAATAAAATGTAGGTTTAGGTTTTTTTTTTAATTTCCACAAGGACTGAAGGAGAAAAAGCACCATAAAATTAGTAAAGCAACTTCTCCCGAGTAAAACAATACCCCACATGTGGTCATAAACGGCTGTTTGGACACACGGTAGGGCTCAGAATGGAACTAGCACCATTTGGATTTTGGATAGTGTCTGGGCGCCATGTTACATTTGCTGAGCCCCTGTAGTACTAGTACAGTGGAAACACCCCAAAATTGACTCCATTTGGGAAACTGCACCCCTGAGGAATCATCTAGGGGTATAGTGAAAATTTTGATCCCAAAGGTTTTTTGCTGAATTATTTAGAATTAAGCCATGAAAATGAAAAATAATTTTTTTTTCCAACAAGATGTAGTTTTAGATCAACATTTTTCATTTTTACAAGGAATAGAGAAGAAAAAGCACCCCAACATTTGTAAAGTAATTTCTCCCGAGTACGGTAACACCCCATATGTGGTTATAATCAGCTGTTTACATATATGGGAGCATTCAGAAGAAAAGGAGCGGTATTTATCTTTTGGAGCGTAGATTTTGCTGGAATGGTTTGCGGACAGCGTGTTGCATTTGCAAAACCCCTGATGTACCAAACAAAAGTGACCCCGTTTTAGAAACTACACCCCTAAAGGCATTTATCAAGGGGTGTAGTGAGAATTTAGACTCCACAGGTGTTTTTCAGAAATGAATACGCAGTGGATGGTGCAAAGTGAAAATTGCAATTTTTCCACTGATCTGCCCATTCACCACACAAGATGTTGTGCCCCTGGAGAATGTTACCCCATAAATTGTTAAGCGGGTTCTCCCGGGTATGGTAATGCCTTACTTGTGGCCATAAATTGCTGTTTGGGCACGCTGTAGGGCTAAGAAGGAATAGACCGCCATTTTGAGCATGGATTTTGCTTGGTAGTTTTGTTTGAGTTTTGCTGGTATTCAGTTTATAATGTGGTGGCATATGTAATCTGTGCGGAGTCCATCAGGGCATAATAAGAGGGTATAATAATGGGGTAAATAATACAATTATCCATAGATGTGTGTTACGATGTGAAGCAATCCGTTATGCACAGGCCGGTGTCACACAGATAAACGGTTTTCTTTCTTATCCCCCTTTTGTAACGCTCTGCACCTTTTGGGGACTTTTTCTCCTTCGTAGTTTGGGAAATATTGCTGGGAAAGTTTTGCGCTGGTATAATACGGGCGCCCTCGCTTCCAGCGGATGTGCTATGTCCCTTCCCTTTCCTAGTTCCTCAATACTAGGGCCCTGAAACTGAAGGAATGTTCCCATCCGGCCTGCGCATTGAGATGTTTTTTCATCACCGCATTACTAGTGGCATAACTTTTTTATTTTTCAGTTGATTGAGCGGTGTGCGGGCTTGTTTTTTGCGAGACGGGCTGTAGAATTTATTGGTATCATTTTAGTACACATACGACTTTTTGATCACTTTTTATTTCATTTTTTGGTAAAGGAAATTACCAAAAACAAGCAATTCTGGAATAGTTTATTGTTTTTTTTATCGGCATCCACCGTGCGCCCTAAATTACATGTTAGCTTTATTCTGCGGGTCGATACGATTACGGCGATACCAAATTTATATAGTTTTTTTTATGTATTGCGGCTTTTGAACAACAAAATCACTTTTTTTATAAAATCATTTGTTTTCTGTCTCGCCATATTCTAAGACACATAACGTTATTATTTTTGCGTGCACAAAGCGGTGTCAGGGATTATTTTTTGCGGGACGGATTGTCGTTTTTATTAGTACTATTTTGGAGTAAATGTGACTTTTTGATCACTATTTCTAGCATTTTTTGGAAGGAGATGTGACCTAAAAACAAAGATTCTGGCGTTGTTTTTCATGTTTTTTTTTTTACGGCGTTCACCGTGCGGGATAAATTACATAATAGTTTTGTAGTTTGGGTCGTTACGGACGCGGCGATACCAATTATGTATAGTTTTTTTTATTTTTACGGTTTTTCCCATAATAAAAGACTTACCGTATATGTCGGCGTATAAGACGACTGGGCGTATAAGACGACCCCCAACTTTTACCCTTAAAATATAGAATTTAAGATATACTCACCATTTCGTGCAGGAGCGCTTCACTATGGCCATCGGCGGCAGGACCCAGGACTCTGTCTCTTTGAACTCGCGCATGCGCAGATAGGCTGCTTCATCGCGCGAGATCTGAGAGGCAGGGAATGAGAGGAAAGGGCGGGCCCTTTTTACAGCGTACACATCATAAATGATGCAAAAACATTGTTGTCCGCGCCATTATTGAATGTGTGTATTTTATGTATTGAGACTTATTTTAATGTTTATTGTAAAAAAGGTGAAGGTGTATTTTTTTTTACAATTTAACAATACTTTGTTTTTACTTTATTTTTAAACTTTAATGTACTGACATATATCAGATATGTGCCAGTACATTAACCTGTGGACGGATAATACACAGGCAGTTGTTAGGACATACTTGGGTATGTCCTAACAACATGAAATATGGTAAGACAGCCCTGGGGTCCGTCAATAGACCCTGGGCTGTCTGCCCATATATGGTATGGCCCTCGGTCGCGTCACAGGAATTCCCTGTGACGCGATCCAGGGGCATCCCCCCTTCTCACTTTCCCCTGAATGCTGCAGTCAGCTGTGATCGCAGCATTCAGGGGGAAGAACGGCGGAGATGAGCGGTTTCTCTGATCTCCGCCGTTATAGAGCGGGGCTGCGGCTGTGTAATACAGCCATTGCCCCGCTCCTGACAGGAAGTGCGCGGTCAGCATGAGGTGATGCGGCCGGCGCTACACTAATGAGCGGCAGTTCAGGCACTGAATACAGAACATGGGGGTGTTTTGTAGCGCGCCCGCCATGTTCTGTCTCCAGTGCCGCCGCTCATTAGTGCAGCGCTGGCGGCATTGCATCATCCTGACCCCGCGAACTTATGACTCAGGAGCGGGGCTGTGGCTGAATTACACAGCCGCAGCCGCGCTCCCATACATTCATGTGTATTATACTGAGCTGTGCGGCTGCAATGTGCATCCCTAATGTAGACAATATCCGGCATATAAGACGACCCCACACTTTTGAAATTTTTTTAAGGGTGTAAAAAGTCGTCTTGTACGCCGATATATACGGTACTATGGGAAAAAAGTCAGTTTAGCTTTATTTTTATTTGAAATGTGTGTGTGTTTTTATTGTTTTACCACATTTTTATTAACTTTTTTTTACTTTTCTGACTTGTCCCACTAGGGGACATGAGGGCCTGATGCCCCGATCGCTACTCTAATACACTGCACTACATACGTAGTGCAGTGTATTAGCGCTGTCAGTTATTCACTGACAGCAAGCCTATGAGGACTCGCCGAAGGCGGGTCCTCATCGGCTCCCGTACAAGGCAGACTCGGACGCCATTTTCTGGCGTCCGATTGCCACAGCAACCCAGCGATTGCATCACTGGGTTGCCGATCGGGTGAAAACCTATCAGATGCTGCGCTCTATTGAGCGCAGCATCTGAGGGGTTAATCTGCCGGATCGGAGAGTAGCTCCGGTCCTGGCAGTTACAGGAGGGTGCCAGCTGTATAATACAGCTGTCACCCCGCGGTGATGGTGCCGGCTCTGCTCCTGAGCCCGCACCATCACTGCGCTGTACATGTACGGCGCTTTGCGGGAAGCACCTCCCGACAGCGCCGTACATGTACGGCGCATGTCGGGAAGGGGTTAACTGGCCGTGTTTACGTGTTCACTGACCAATCAGTGACCAGTGAGCGTCATACTCTCCTCTCCATTCATTTACACAGCAGCGATGTGCAGCCACATAAACAGAGATTAACGGTAATCAAGTGTCCTGATAATGAATACACATGATCATCCAGCCTGGACGTCATGTGTATTCAGAATCCTGACACTTCTGACTCTTTTCTGTGAGATTTCCAGCAAGGGAAACGAAATCTGGTTTACTTCCGTAATCTCGCGAGATTTCGTTTCACTTGCTGGAAATCTCACAGAAAAGAGTAAGAAGTGTCAGGATTCTGAATACACATGACGTCCAGGCTGGATTTCATGTGTATTCATTATCAGGACACTTGTGTATCTGGCTGCACATCGCTGCTGTGTAAATGAATGTAGAGGAGTGTATGATGCTGACTGGTCAGCGTCATACACGTAAACACGCCCAGTTAAAAACACAATACACGCCTGGTTGGACAGAACGAAAAAAAACCGCCCAGTTGTCCATTTCAAAGCTCATTTGCATATATCTATCTATCTATATAAAAAATAGCTCATAACTTGGCCAAAAATGAACGTTTTAAAAAAAAAAACAAAAAAAACGTTACCGTTATCTACATAGCAGCGCCGATCACATGCAATAGGAGATAGGGATTTGAGAATCTGGTGACAGAGCCTCTTTAAAGGCGTTGTACCAAAAAACAGTATAGGTGATAATTGTCTTGTCGCTGGGAGTCCCCCTCACTGCACTAACGCAGTGAGTAGGAGCTTGAATGGAGCAGCAGTCGAGAATGCGCACGCCGCTCCATTAAATGTCTATGGGACGGACAGAAACAGCGAGCGCTGTACACTGCTGTTCCCATCATTCCCATAGACTTTGAATGGTGTGGCAGTGTGCATGCTCGACCGACGCGCCATTCTATGTGCTCTTCACTGTGGTCGAGCAGTTAGGAGGAACAGGAGGTATGGGGCCCCGTTCTCATGATTGGAGAGGGTCCCAGCGATCAGCCAATTATCACCTATCCTGTGGATACCTGATAATTGTTGATTCTGAGAATACCCCTTTAAATAGTTGCCAAGTTCAAAATTTTTACCTTTACCACATGTCTTAAAGAGCCAATTGTCACTGGTGATCGAGAATTTTCATCCTGTGATTCATCTCCCCATGGGTTAGTGACTTCTATGTCACCTTCCTCCAGAGCTATGGTTCGTCCCTCAAAAGCAGGCAGTTCATAAAGTATCCAGCTAAAAAGAAACAATAATGGGAAACAGACTGGTTAATATAATGAATGAGAACTCATTCTGGTTACATAAATGTACAATATTATATTAGCCAAAAGTAACATATGAGCATAGTTTAATAAAATAGGAGAGCGGTCTACACAAAATACCTCATTGTCATCATAAGATTGCTGAAAGGCAATGGTGTGCAAGAAGGCCGCGAACTTAACCCTTTTGCATACAGTTGTCACCCAGCTCCTGAACATAGTCACAAACAGTTATGATTTTAAAAGTTGTTTTTTTTCTTAATGAAAACCAAAACCTGCACGTTATTAAATTTTCCTCAAACTTTTAGTACCACGTTTTTTATATTGGGCAACAGTTCAGTTTCTTATCTGGTCTAGTATTCACAAAGTAACTATTCTAACTTGATCAGATCCTGTATAAATTACATAAGCTTAAAGGCTGGTTAACACCAGATTTTTGCACATAACGATCACCGATATAACAAGTCGATTGGCGCTTGTTTAAAGGCCCTTTTGAATGAGCTGATGCAAACTGTGTGACGACAAAAGATCGTTAATATGATAGTTCGGTCGCCAAAAAGTATGCATATAGTCGGCAGCACATCCCATGTTAACACGGGGAGATGTGCTGCCTACAAGGATTATTTTATAGGCTGCATAAAAGGTGCAATCAGCCGGCGAATTAGCATCTGCTTGTTTGTCGACTGATCGCTGACATGTTTACACAGGCCAATGTACACTCGTTTGCCTGATTAGTCTGTGTAAATGGGCCTTTAGGCAAATGTCCTGCACTGTTTTAGCATGTTTGGTATAAACCTCATTACTGCATAGTTCTGAGCAAGATTTCATACCATGTTTTTCAGGAAGGTACATGGTTTACAACTCTAGTCTGCATCCTCATTGAATAGTAATAAGGCTGGTTTCACATCAGCGTCGGGCTTCCGTTCATCGGTTCCGTTTGACCTTTCTGTCGTAGGAAGCGATGAGCGGAAAGCCAAACTGAAAGCATAGATTCTGTTTGCGTTACCATTCATTCCAATGGTAATGCTTCCGTTGCGTAAAGTTTCTGTTTTTTTGACGGAAACAATAGGATAGTCGACTACGCTATTATTTCCGTGAAAAGGCCGAGACACACAGGCTATAAAGGTACATAGTGTCATGTTTCTAGACATGTTTTGTATTCAAAATACAAAGATTAACATGGACTAAAAGAGTAATCCTAATGAAAGGATAATTTCTTACCATCCCCTTATGGTTTTAATGAAAATAGTAGGTGAAAGCTCCCAAGAAGTACAATCCATTACATCAGAAAAGATTTCAAACACAGCACTGCCATATTCAGCTTCAGTAAGAATTACCACCTGCAAAATGTTAAGCATAAAAATAATCAACTGTGCAGTCGTTTATACAAGCAGCAATGACTTGTGTAGATAGCATACAAAAGTATTCACATTACCTTTCCTGGTCTAGGGTTTATTTTCTCTGAACCTTTTAAGGAAAGTGCCTAAAATGAATAAGACAAAAACATATTTTTAAATAGATCTTTTCTATTTCCATTTCATTGTTTACAGCATGTAAATACGTTTCATGGACTGCTGTTACACCTCCTAGCCTGCAGGTGTCATTGTTCTTGTAGGCTGATAATCATACACCATACAGACAAAAGTATTGACACCTACACATTACACCTACAAGAGATTTTATTACATCCCATTCTAAATCCATATTCATGAATATACAGTTGGTGCCCCCTTTGCAGGTAAATCAGCTTCCACTCTTCTGGGAAGGCTGTCTACATGATTTTAGGGAGTGTCTGTGGGAATTTTTGCCCATTGATCCAGAAGAGCTGATGAGAGATCCAACATGGATGTTGGACGAGCTGACCTGGCTCACAACCTCCATTCTAGTTCATCCCAAAGGCGTTGGATAGGGTTGTGGTCAGGGCTCTGCACAGCCAGTCAAGTTCTTCCACACCAAACTAATCCAACCATCTTTTTATGGCTCTTTCACTGGGGCATAGTCATGCGGAAACAAAAATGGGCCTTCCCCAAACCGTTCCTACAAAGTTGTTAGAATACGATTGTCCAAAATGACTTGGTATGCTGAAGCATTAAGATTTCCCTTCACTGGAACTAAGGGCCCTGGGCCAACCCCTGAAAAACAACCCCATAACATTATCCCTGCTCCACCAGACTTTACAGTTGGTAAAATGCAGTCAGGCAGGTGACGTTCTTCTGGCATTTCCCAAAGCCAGACTGGTCCATCAGACTGTCAGATAGGGCGACTCGTCACTCCATAGAATACATTTCCACTGCTCCAGAGTCCAGTGGCGGCGTACTTTACACCACTCCATTCGACACTTGGCATTGTGCTCGGTGCTCTAAGGCTTGCATGCAGCTGCTCGGCTATGGAACCAAAGCGATGATGCTCCCCGGCACACAGCTTTTGTGCAGATGTTAATGCCAGAAGTAGTTTGGAAGTCTACAGTTATTATTAAGTGTTGGTGACTTTTATGCATTATGCGGCTCAGCACTCAGCGACTCCACTCTGTAACTCTACATGGCCTGTCACTTCGAAGCCACAGCAACTTAGCCACGAAGTGCTCCACAGTTGATCGTGGAATATCTGGAAGGGAGGAAATTCCACAAACTGACTTGTTGCAATGGTGGCATCTTATTATAGCACCACGCTGGAATTCAGTGAACGCTTTAGAACGACCCATTCCTTCACAAATGTTTTAAAGGCAGACTGCATGGCTAGGTGCTGGATTTTATAAATTTTATACCTGTGGCAATGGGACTGAATGAGATCTCTGAATTCGATGATTAAGAGGTGTGTCCCAATACTTTTGTCTATATAGTGAATATGAAGATGTATAGACCATTTCATAGAAATGTGTATAAAACCTGACTGATGGATGCACTGAACTGAAAAGTAACTGCAGCGTGTTTGTATTTATGTTATGTAGCATTCTATGCTAAGAAGGGAATACAATTTGGCTGGTAGACTGGAACCTTACAATGCTAGTTTTGAAGTTCATGGAAACTTCTGAGTCTCTATTTAATGGCAGTTGCACACGACCGATTCACTTTAGCGGGTAAATCGGGTCTGAAAACAGACCAAACTTTGTTCCGTTGAAAGATAGGCTATGTCCTATCTTCCCGCAGATAACTAACGGGATTCGACCGACACACACGGTCATGTGCATTAGGCAATAACTCTCTCTGGTTTTCTAGCGTTTCCTTTTCAAATACATAGCTGTACGACATGTTCTCTCATATGCCGTCAAATCCAAAAAGATTGTGTGTTTTTTGTTTTTTTATTGGGGAAGTAGAGTTTCATGATGATATAGCCTAATGGACTACTGAGAACAACATCAATGGTTCTCATTTAAAAATCACTGTGATATTGTTTAATTAAAGCATGAACGGAATTTATCTTATTATATGTTAATTACTATTAATTAAATATGGAAAGGTCAGGAGAATATGTTAATATATAAATATTCAAGCAGGTCAAACTGTGTTTAAGAAAGAAAACTGTATTCAGTGGGTTCAGAAAAGTAGCTTTAGGATATTTCCCACATGCATGTTAAGATGCCTACATTCTCTACAAGTTCAAACATAAATGTCTTCATATTTAACAATATCTAAAGAAGAATGACAGGTGCTTTGTAAGGTAAAAAAAAAAATATATATGTTAGTTAAAACTTGCCCTAAACCTTTGGGACCTTTAAGGGATGAAATAATCTGAGTCATATTTTAAAATATGCAAAAGTTCTTAACTTCCTGTCAACAGTAGTTTTGGTATGGAGAGGCTAGATGTAACCGCTTCTACATATCTATTAAATGAAAAAGTTCAGGATATATATATACACACAAACGTAAAATAGCCTAAACTTTTATTTAAAAAATTGTGAACTACAAATGGTTTAGCCCTTCCAGTTAAAGGGGAGCTGTGTGTGGGTGGAGATTTCACCTGATGCCACCTTTCTACAAATTCCTTTCTTTTCTCAAGTCACTGCTTGATTCAATGAGCAGCCCTGTTAGTGACATATTACAATTTGTTTTTCTTGCTTAAATGCATACTCCGCTTTTTCTGTAACCCCCATAGAAGTGAAGGGAGAGAGCCAATGTGAAGCCACCTCTACACTCAATCTCCACCTGGAAACAGTGACCACCTCACTAGACCGGGCACCGCCGTTCTCCAGAGAGGTGCGGGTCCCAAGAGGTGGGACCAAAACGTATCAAACATTTATGGCATATCAAGGCTATGTACACCTATGCGAGGTCTGGTTTGTTTTTTTTATAAAATCGTGCATCAGTGTGATTGGTGCAACTTCCTAAATACTTTTTACTTTTTGAGATACAGCTGTTTTGTATCCTGTATACAGAGCAGCTGTATAGTTTGCCAAGACCTGAATCTGTCAGGTCCACAGGAATGACGGGTTCAGTGTCAGTAGGTCCTGACACGCAGCATCCACCTGTAAACTATCACATCTAAGTTATGAACTTAGATGTGATAGATTACAGGTGGATCCTTTGTGACAGACACGCAGGACCCGCCGACACAGAACCTGTCAGTGCCGCGGACATGACGGATACAGGATTCAGTGCAAGATACAGGATACACAGCATCTGTATCTCAAAAAGTAAAAATAATTTTTAATTAAATATTTTTAGGCAGTTGCACCAAACACAACGATGCACAATTTATTTATTTTTTAAAATGACGTCAAAGGGTATACATAGCCTTTAAAATGGGAATACCCCCCCACTTTAATTCCACAGAACAATGAATATCGCTTGCCATTACAGAATCTTCTTTGATCCCCATTTGTTATATGCAATGCTGGAAATAACACTAAACATTTTACTTGTTTTTAAATAGAATGCAGAAGGTTATAAAACTTCTTAGCAATACAAATATTCTGCAATGATTATTCTCAAAAGGGCACCATGTTTATAATGCATTGCGCTCTCTGCGAGTCAAGTAAAAGGACAAAGAGCTGTTCCCTAGGTAACAAGGAAGAAGTTAATGAACTGCAATAAAAAAAACTGGCGTGTCAACTATTAGGAGTTAGACTTGGCACTGTTCACTTGTAAAGAGTAGCCCATGTGATATTTCTAGAAGTTGTCTGTGCAGTTTGCCTAAGTTTTTTCTATTTTATCTATGAATAATTAATAAGCTGTTTCATGCATCCTAATAAATTAGTTGCATCTTGTGCTGTTCATTCGCCTAAAAGTAAAATTTATGACAGATCCGAGCTTCCGTAGATTTCTGCAAATGTTGACCACGCCCCTTATGCTAAACCATGTTTTTTAA
Source organism: Rhinoderma darwinii (assembly GCF_050947455.1). NCBI lineage: Eukaryota > Metazoa > Chordata > Amphibia > Anura > Rhinodermatidae > Rhinoderma > Rhinoderma darwinii. The sequence continues at coordinate 227,005,560 of NC_134690.1, read as the reverse complement.
AAAAAAAAAAAAAAAGTCTCAGATGTGGTGTATAAATGAAAAAAGTTGCAAACAGCCGTGCTCCTAAATTTGCAACTGACACTAAAGTGGAGAAAATTGCTTTAAAAAAAATGGGGGCCATTGGGTTTGCAAAAACAAAAAAGTTACTAAGCCAAGGAAGATACAAGAAGGCCACGATTCCATCATTTTGGCTAGACAAAATAGCTCATCATGCAGTACTATTTTGTCCAGAAAAACGACAGAAACCCGACGGAACCTATTAAAGTCAATGGGTTCCATCAGGTGCCTAATGTTTACATCATGCGATGGATCCGGTGCTTCCATTTTTTCCTTTTTGTTCAGCTCCTATGATGGAGCAGAACAATGTAAAACAGAACGCATGTGTGAGCATAGACTAAACCCAAGATATCCCGAGATATGTGGCTTGAGATGCTGAACTAACATGTAAAAAAACGCATATCTCAGACGGACGCTATGCGTCGCCCATAGACTCCCATGTTAAAAAGACATATCGGTTTAACGTCTACTTTTTTTTTTACTGGATGGCGCGAGATTGTATTAAATTAGTATCACCACTAATTGTAGAATTTAATGCAATTTAAGAAATGTTAAAGATGGACACATCTGTACAACATATACAAACAAATGTTACAACTAAGAAGTAGGTCATATAGTAAAAATGCTGTTTCTTTAAAAAAAAAAACAACACCCAGGTACCACTGTTGTGGCTATTGTTCTGGGACCCCAAGTGGTCTGTCTGCAGGGTTGGCCTTCCTTTAGATGTTGCCCTCTACAGTAATTTTACTTGGCACCCCCCTTCTCTTAATGGTGTCTAGTCATACAGTGTACAAACAACTAAACAATGCCTTATTTTAATTACCATACAGTGCCATACGTTGGCCAAATAATACTTTTATACATAGGTTGAAAAGACACCGGTCCATCAATTGTCTAAACAATGCTATACAGTGCAGCCACTACCACCATACACTGCAAAACATATTACTACACACTGCCCAACCAGTACACAGTAAATATCACAATACAGTGTTTAAACAAGACCATTATGCAGTCAGCAATCAATAAGATTTCTGTTGGTCACAAGTGCCCCTGAGATGCAAGTGTGACGAATGTGACCAGAGGCTGGCCATGCCCATCTGTCTTTATTTTATTTCACTGTTTAGCTAATAGACACTGTATCTAATACTCATTATGCATAATTTAAACTAAGGTACAGAGGACACACGAGCCATATAGAATGAACATGGTAGTAACTACAGAAGTGCAAGAAACAAACGGCACTCACCTCTGAGCTATGTGGTATGTTTTGCTCTTCTTGGCCCTTAAAATAAAATATCTCCGAGGAGTCTTTGGTAGTTTTGTCAAATTCTGAAATGCTGTCAAAAAGGGGCACAGTCCTGTTTCCTTCAGGTGTGGAATGATTTACATCTAGGTGGCCATTAGAATCAGGCAGTGTTACTGACAAGTTACCGTTTGCATGGTTACTGCCTTCCTGGTGGCTGTCCATGCTGTGCACAGGTATGGATATGGACTGCTTTGCAGAGTCACTGTGAAAGAATTCTAAAGACGGCTGTGTGAGAGCACCTTTGCCTTCTTTACCCAATGTATGAGCTGTCTTCACAGAGTCTGTAGTTTTAAGATCACAGCTTTTGCCTGAGGGTGTGAACTCCTTCCGGGGTGTGTCAAAAGAGGTAGTTATAGTGCTGACTGTTGTGACAGAAGGGGAGAACACATTCTCTTCAGATCTTGCTGCAAATGGTGACTTGAAGCCTGAATAAATGGATTCTATGCGAGATCTCTTCACAGCTAAATCAGTCACATCTGCATTTTCCTTGTCACATGTTTCCTGTGGTATCAAAAGTGGTTCTCTTTTTGATCTCAGAGATTTCAAAAGCATGCTTTGTTCAGCAGATGCCCGTTTTGGCTTTAATTTCTCTGCAGTTTCTTTGCTTTGCATCTTAAACAATGCCATTGGAGCAAGGTCCTTTGGTCTATCTTTCTTTCCTAAGCCAAAGGAGAATGCATCGTTATCCAATATCTTTTCCAAGTAATCCTCATGGATAGGGGGCAAACCACAATATGGACCTGGTGATTTAGGAGCTCTGGGCTTTTTTCTCTTCTGAGGCAATGTAATTGGGCTTTCTAGTTTTCTGATGGTTTCAGCAAATTTTTCCATATCTGAAGATGAATCTAAAATAAATTCCCCACTTGCCACAGAGTCATTAAAACTGATTTCAGGGCTCCCTTGCATATTTGTGAAATGCTCTTCTTGACTCATTAGATGTTGTAGGCTTTCATTGATATAGGTAATGGCACGAGAGTCGAAAAGGCATCCATTCTGAGGTACACTCGGCTCCGGAATGTCAGAATTGTTCAAATTCCCATTAGTAGTGTCCTTGTTATTTACTTCAGTAAAAAGGTCTGTATTTTTTATATCATCCTCTTTTAACACATTGACCTGCTGAACTTCGGTGTCCACATGTTCTTCAGATTCTTCTACAGCCACAACCACATTTTGTAAAACGAAGACATTTTCTGTCTCAGAATGATTTTGTGTGCTTTGGAAATCACCCGGTTGTTCATTCGTTTCGTATACAGATCCATCCTTTACTGGAGGCAACGACACACTGTCATTTCTGGTGTCTGGGAAGATTTCGGTGTTTGGTGAAATAATCTCATCACACAAAACGTTCGGCTCACCTTCGTCTTTTGCTTGCGCATTGTTCTGTGGTGAGAAATTATTGGAAATCGAGCACTCACCCGTTTCGAGCTTGGAGCTTGCGGAGGACTGGTGTAGACTATCCTCACTTTCTGCTCCAACATTGGTTTCAATTGAATCTCTTGTAGGGCTTTGTAGAAGATGATTTTGCTGATCAGAGATCGGTTGTTCCTGTCCTGCAAGAATAACTGCCTCTAAAGCCAATGACTCAGCAGTTGGCAGACTTTCCTCTTCATGGTGAGTGAGAGAACTTAATACATCTGAATTTCCATGTAATGAAGGTTTTTCCTCAACTTCTTCCCCTTTGGACGGCACCTTTGTTTCTGTTAATTGTTGATCGGTACCATTTGTGATTTCATTGCTTAATAAATCGCTGTCTCTCTCATAGCTTCTTTCTGAATCTGTATTATTCTTTTGAACATCTTCTTTGGTATCACCATTTAAAATGTCTTTGGGCTGAATGTTCTCTGTGTCCTGTGTGACTTCAGGTGACTTGTCTGCGTCTTTTCTCTCAGAAAACAGCGTTTGAACTTCTCTTTCGAGTTCAGTTATTGCTTTACTGCCATTTAACGGCAAATTATCTGTTTTTAATGATACGATTGATGGCAGAGATGAATCTACATCATCTGAATGTAATGTTTTAGACTCTTTAGTTAGACCATCATTGGAATTTTCTGTTGAAACAACAACGGATGGTTCTTTAATAGAGTTCGGTTTATTACCCATATCTAGAGGGTCAACTCGTGAAACCGCACCACCTTCAAAATTAGCTTTATCCTCAACTAAATAAGAAGTATTCTCAGATGACAGTGACAAAGTATCCTTGGTATTTCCATCAAGCTGTAGACTATTGGTTTGTGAGCTAATACCCTCACTTAAAGCATCAGCGCTACTGGTTTGCTCAGTAGGAGGCTTCTTGTGTTTGTCATTCTTCTCTAAAGGCAAAATAGTTTCTCTTGAAAGCCTATCTGATGCAGCTAATTCAAACCCATTTCTGTTGTCTTCCATCTGCATCTGGCTTGGAGTCACAACAGTGCCTACACTTGGGTTATAACCCACCTTATAACCACTTTCGGCTTTCTTTTTCTCTGCCTTTATTTCACAATGACCATTTTCTTTTTTTACAAAAGTAGAACTAGAATTGCTGGCTTGTTTAGCCGATGAGCTATTTTCTTTTGACACAGCCCCCTTTGCCGGTTTCCCAAAATTTAGTTTGGCTATTTCAACATATTTTTTTTGCTGGGAAATGTTCTTTGTTGCATAAAAATCTATTTGCTTGTGGCTGGTCCTTTTACTCTCAAATAAAGAAACTTTGCTTGCAATGTTTCCTTTTGGAACGAAGTCTTCAATGGTACCTTCATCTACATGATCAACAACCTTGGACTTAATAGGCAGTTCCACATTCTTCGGTTTTGGCGGGCTAAAAATAAGAACAAAACTGCATTAATGCATATTTTCGAAACTGAAAGCAGCCTTTTTTTTTTTTTTTTTTAACAAATCCATCACACATATACCATTTACTTCAAAACGTGTAACACCAAAGTAGTTCTGTCTATTAAATAGACAATAAAAAGAACATTGCTGCAAAATTAAAAAAATTAAAATAAAGAATTATATTACCAGTCACAAGAGCTCAAAAACACCAAATAAGGATACATCAATCTAGAGGCATCAGTTGTATTTAAAATATTCCAAAATTAGTTTTGGAAGTTGTTATAACTCAAATAAAAGCTGGCAAAAAGAGCAACAAATTAGATTGAGACACTAGCATATTTGCACATGGAAAATCATAAAACCATAACAATAGAAACAAATTTACCTCCCACAATGTAGAACACATATTCCATATTAAAACCGGATTCTGAATTCCCAGCTAAACTCTTAGGCCCCATGCACACGAACGTGCTTTTGCGGCCGCAATTCCCCCCGAAAATCCACGGGAGAATCGCGGCCCCATTCATTCCTATGGGCCCATGCACACGACCAAGGTTTCCACGGTCCGTGAATGGCCCAGGAGCCCGGAGCGCAGAAAGAACGGGCAAGTCTTATTACGGCCGTGTTCTGCAGTCCAGGCTAATAGCAAATAATGGCCGATTTGTGGGCAGCTCGCGGGTGACAATCCACGGCCGCCCGACCCGAAAATCACAGCCGTGAACATGATTAATGTGAAAAAATGGAGCCTAAAAGCTAGCAAGAGTAAAATCTTGCACAACTGGGAAGAGCTCACATAGGATCGACTTTAAATAAACATAATAAAAGTTTCTGTGGGAGCAAATGTGAAAATCATTATTTAGTGTTTATTCAGTGAATTCACAGAATCGATGCATTTAGGTTGTTTATACAAAGACAGTCTGAAACCTGCAGTTCAGCATTCCATACAGAATGACAGCGTTGTGACAGGACTTCTTTTCCACTGAAAACCGATTATTACCTATCGAGGAAAGGTGATAATGGTCTGATTACTGGGAACACCACCACTGGGACCACCACCAATTGCGAGAAAGGGGATCACAAGCCTGAATGGAGCAGCAGTCAAGCATGCGCCTGCAGATCCACTCAATGTCCATGGGACTGACCGAAACATCCAAGCACTGTATTTGGTGGTTTCTATCATTCCTATAGATATTGAATAAATCGGCTCGACTGCTGCTCCATTTAAAGTCCTCCTCAATGCACGAGGAAACCCCTGTTCTTGTGATCGGTGGGGGTCCCAGTGATAATTGTCGATTCTGGGAATACCCCTTTAATTTAGGTCAATGACATTTTTAAAAATAGCAATGAGTTTAATTTAAATTTTTTTTTTAAATAAATATATACAACTTGTTTTTTTTGGGGGAAAAAAAAAAAAATCAGCTTGACCTTTTAGGTTGATAATGTGATCCTTGAATAAACCGGGCAAAGCACTGTGGCTAGAGATAAAATAAAAAAATAAAGAAAAAAGACATACCTAGTGTGTGTCACGCATAGCATTTGGTTCCCTGAAAAACCGGACATGCAAGGTGTGGGACGAGAGAAAAGGGTGCTGCAAGAACAATTATTCAGGTAACGAAAAATGTAGAAAATTTAAGGTTGTTCCAAGCATCACAGTGAAATGAATTTCAGAATAAAACGACCATCATGTAGCGTGTGCCCTGAAATGTGGCAGTAAGTGACAAATGCTGTCAGACTTCTGCATAGATCTAAACAAATTTAACTCAATTGGTGTAAATGCATGCTGTAATCATTCACTGGTTTTCTACTGTAAAAGATAAAATATAGAATATAGCAAAAAGACATAGCATTTTAGTTAAACTACAAGTGTACTGTACATTATTAATAATGCTTTATGTTTAAGACAATAAAAAGGGTTGGCTCATCAGAAACAACCCTTTTCAGGTGGCAGCTAGGGTGTTCAGCTGATCTCCGAAGGTTCAGCTCCCAACAAACCCCAGCAAACAGATGTTTTTGCTGGGAGAAGCATCGTCTGGCAAGACATTAAGATGAATGGCCATCCATGTAGTACATGGACGGCTTGAGTCCACTAGAGCAGAAGCCGCTCTGAGGGCATATGGACAGAAGTGGCCTTCATGAGACAACCACTCTTATCCCCTCCTCACATAGTAAAAATATAGTATGATCTGGTTCACTGGTTCTCAGTGTTCAAAGCCCCATTTGTCGGTGTAGCTTAAAAAAAAATATAGCTGTTAAACCCGTGTGTACTAAAATCTGCTGAATTTTGCCTGAACATTAAAGAGGTTAGCAAGGAATATACACTGAGGGCTTGTCCTTCTGTATTGATCAATAAAGCTTATACATTTTACACTCTCCATTTCATTCGTACCCGATCTTAAGCATAAAATCCGCTGGCTGTTTCTCTAGCGATAACCGTAACCTACTACAGTCATATTGATAAACATGATCACTAAAAATGGAAGCTCTGATGGAAATCTCTAACATCCATCAGAAATGTATTAGTCAGAAAATAAATTTTCCACTCAAAAAAGCAGCATTAGTTAACACAAAGAATAGGTTTAGAGATTTGTGATTTTAATCGTGCCAAAAATTTTACTGTGATGTGTCAACACAGCCTTAGTTTGTATAAGGGAATAGAAAATTATATTCCCCAATTTAATGTGCAAGCAAAATTGATTGGTGCCTACTTGTAGTTTAAAAATTTTTTTTTATCACACGGACCTGTGAATATAGACGTGTGGTATGCATGAACTACTTACATCTTACAGTTTTTTGCAGAATACATATTGTTTGCATAAGGCCTCATGCCCACTTCCGTTTTTTCCTTCAGGGTGCTAGCCGTTCTTTTGACAGCTAGCACCCTGACCCATTCATTTCAATGGGGCCATGCACACTTCAGTTTTTTTTACGGTCCCGTTGTTCCGTTCCAACAAAAGTAGAGCATGTCCTACTTTGGTCAGAGATTCCGTGACCGTGGGGCCCATACAAGTCAATGGGTCCGTCAAAAAAACTGAAGGCACGCGGAAGGCATCAGTGTGCTGTCCGTGTGTGACGGAGCCATTGCCTAGCAACGGCCGGGCGGGCAGAAGTACACGGAGAGAGATATTGCACTGCACTAATCGGCAACCCCTTCTCTCTATCCAGCACTGATCGGCAGCCTCTTCTCTCTATTAGTGCTGGATAGAGAGAAGAGGCTGGCGTTCAGTGCTGGATAGGGTGAAGGGGCAGCCCTTTCTGGAAGAGCATCCGCAGCGGAACGAAGCGATAGAAAGAAAAATAAGTTCATACGTACCCCGGCCATGGTCTTGGTGACGCGTCCCTCTTTTGACATCCAGTCCGACCTCCCTGGATGACGCGGCAGTCCATGTGACCGCTGCAGCCTGTGATTGGTCGCAGCGGTCACATGGGATGAAACGTTATCCCAGGAGGCCGGACTGGAGGAAGAAGCAGAGAGTTCTGGGTAAGTAAAAACTTATTTTTTTTCTGAGTTGGGGTTTTTCAAGGAAACATTCTAAATCTACAGGGTGGGCCATTTATATGGATACACCTAAATAAAATGGGAATGGTTGGTGATATTAACTTCCTGTTTGTGGCACATTAGTATATGGGAGGGGGGAAACTTTTCAAGCTGGGTGTTGACCATGGTGGCCATTTTGAAGTCGGCCATTTTGTATCCAACTTTAGTTTTTTCAATGGGAAGAGGGTCATGTGACACATCAAACTTATCGACAATTTCACAAGAAAAACAATGGTGTGCTTGGTTTTAACGTTACTTTATTCTTTCATGAGTTATTTACAAGTTTCTGACCACTTATAAAATGTGTGCAAAGCGCTGCCCATTGTGTTGGATTGTCAATGCAACCCTCTTCTCCCACTCTTCACACACTGATAGCAACACAGCAGAAGAAATGCTAGCACAGGCTTCCAGTATCCGTAGTTTCAGTTGCTGCACATCTCGTATCTTCACAGCATAGACAATTGCCTTCAGATGACCCCAAAGATAAAAAGTCTAAGGGGGTCAGATCGGGAGGCATTTCTTCTGTAGAGTTGAAGCTGTTTTGTATGGAGGAATGGTCTAAAATACGTCCAAGCCGATGTGCAGGACTAATAGACAATTAACGGAAACGTTTAGATGCAGTTATTCCTGCACGAGCCACATACTGAAAGAAAAGTTCACATACTTTTGACACTCACAGATATGGGATATTGGATAATTTTCCTCAATAAATAAAATGACCAAGTCTAATATTTTTGACTCATTTGTTTGATTTGGTTCTATGCATCTACTTTTATCTACCACTGTAGGAATGGGGGTAAAGTATTATTTTTCATCTTGTAATTAAGGTTTTATTTGTACATGTCAAAAGTGTGAAAATTGTCCTGCCAACCAGAGGTGCAAAATGTCCAAAAACCCTGACAGAGTGGTCTGGGCCCGTGGCATTAACCCTTTTTCTAAGTCAGCGCCTATGTTAAGAAGCCACCAATCTGGTAATTTTTAATGAGTACACTTAAAGAGGCACTGTCACCAGATTATAAGTGCCCTATCTCCTACATAATCTGATTGGCGCTATAATGTAGATAACAGCAGTGGTTTTTATTTTGTAGCAAGTTATGAGCTAGTTTGGATTTATGCTAATGGGTTTCTCAATAGACACCTGGCCGTGTTTTTACTTTTTACCAACTGGGTGTTGTACAGAGGAGTGTATGAGGCTGACCAATCAGTGTCCTACACTTCTCATTGTTCCAGCCCAGCATGAAAGAAGTAAACACGCCCAGTTGCTAAAAACACAATGCATGCCCAGTTGCTAAAAACACAATGCACGCCCAGTTGTCCATTAGAAAGGCTCATTTGCATAAATATAAAATTGCTCATAACTTTAACGTTAACGTTACTGTTCTCTACATTGCAGCGCCGATCACATGCAATAGGAGATAGGGATTTGATAATCTGGTGACAGAGCCTCTTTAACTATAAGAAATAAAAAAAATACTTAAACCACCATCATACCCCTGCTCCCCCCCCCCCTTTTTACTCTCTTGCTCCAATCAAATGTTCCAAGAAAAATTTATTTTGCTTCCACTTTCTGAGAAAACCCTGGCTGGGAGGGAACTTACTTCAACGGGAACCCTGCCCTACCGATCTAACTGCAATTGTACAACTGGCAATCTTAGCCATGCTACCTATGATAAGGACAGAGGAACCGCTCCAGTGTGGCAATGCTTGGTTATAAGCCCTGGTGGTGAGTTTCTTGGCAATTTTGTTGTTCCCTGTGTTTGTCCTGGCTTTTGTCTAGACTCCGCTTGATCTCACATATTCGTGTGCTGACCTCTGGCTTGACACCGAACTTGCCTACTGGACCTGACGTTGCCCACCTGTTACCAACCCAAATCTGTTTGACCATAAAACAATTCACACCTGTCATCTGCAGCCTGACTGTCTTTTGGGGACTAGCCTGAGGACTGCAACCTGGAAATCCTAATGGCAAAATCCACACCTCCTAGTGGGGGTGAAGAGCGAAGAACGGGGGAATCCTTAGGCGGAGTTCAAATGTTGAAGATTTGTCGGTGGATTGTTAATACAGATTTTACCCTTCGCAATACAAAAGGGTGAGATCCGCATCAAATCTGCAAAGTGTGAACTCACTGAAATCTGTTCCCGCTACGCTGTGCTACTCTGCTCTACCGCCTCCGAAAAGTTCTGACTACACTATCGGGGGACCCACATCCAGGTACGCGTTTGGGCTTACGGTCTATACAAAGCTCTACACAAATATTGTAGTTCCTTTTTTTAAAATTCATTTTCCCATTACCATAAATCCTTAGGTTAGCGCTGGGATCACATTTACCAAACGTTGGTGCACATTTTTGTAAAAATCCTTACTTTTGTGCACCTTCAGTATCCCCACGGGTTTCCTTTACTTCCCAATACCGGTATTGAAGGTAGGGGCGGGCTGTGCGTATACCCTGATGTGATCCCACTACCACAATTCACAAGCACAGTGCAGTCATCACTCGCTGCGGTCCTGAAACGGTTACTTCGCATGCTCGGCTGCGTATTTCATTCTATGGGCTCCATTGACGTCAATGAAGTTCATAGAAGTCTACGGACGTGTCCGAGCATGCTCAGTAAGATGAAAGAGCGCCTCTTAGGGAGTGAGAGTAAAACTGCTGTCTGAGCATGCACCGAGCAATGGAAAGTGAGAAGAAGGAATGAAATGCGCAGTCTCGATCATGTTAGGGACATTGGCAGCAGGGCAAACTTTTGATTGACAGGTGTGGAGACGTGGGAGTTGAAAGCTCAGCAATGGCACAACATTTTTTATTGAAGTGAATTACAAAGTGGCTTAGGTTTATAAATGGCATGTTCTTAACCCCTTCCAGACACAGCCTGTTTTGGCCTTGTGGACACAGACTACTGTTTTCAAATCGGACGTGTCACTTTATGTGGTAATAACGTGGGAATGCTTTTACCCATCTAAGCGATTCTGAGATTGTTTTCTGGTGACTTATTGTACTTTCAGTGAAAACAGATCGTCGCTATATTCAATATTTGTGAAAAACACCAAAATTACCCCATTTTAAAAACTGCACCCCTTAAAGTATTCAAAACAGCATTCAGAAAGTTTCTTAACCTTTTAGGGACTTCAAGGAATTAAAGCAATGTAAATGTGAAATTGACAAATTAAATTTTTCTTGCATAAATGTATTTGTAAGAAAAAAATTTCTGTAACAGAAGGTTTTACCAAAGAAATGCAACTCAATATTTATTGCCCAGATTCTGCAGTTTTTAGAAACATCCCACATGTGGCCCTAGTGCGCTAATGGACTGAAACACAGACCTCAGAAACAAAAAGGATTTTTGGGGCCTCCTTTTTTTTTAGAATATATTTTAGGCACCATGTCAGGTTTGAAGAGGTCTTCTAGTGCCAAAACAGTAGAAACCCCCCCAAAAGTGACCCTATTTTAGAATCTTAACCCCAAAGGAAATTATATAGGGCTATAGTTAGCATTTTTACCCCACAGGTTTTTTGCTAAATTTATTGGAATTAGTCTGTGAAAATGTAAATCTACTTTTTTTCTGAAAAAACATAGAAATGTTAAATTTCTACAAGGAATAATAAAAAAGAAAACTACAAAAAGCACCCCTACATTTGTAAAGTAATTTCTCCCTATTACGGCAATAACCCATATGTGGTTATACACTGCTGTTTGGACCCACTGCAGGGCTCAGAATGGAAGGAGTGGCATTTGGATTTTGGAGCGCAGATTTTGCTGGAATGGCTTTCGGTGCCATTTTGTGTTTGCAACGCCCTGGAGGGACCAAAACAGTAGATACCTTTCAAAAGTGACCCCATTTTGGAAACTACAGCCCTCAAGGAATTTATAGAGGGGTGTAGTGAGCGTTTTGCCCCCACAGGTTTTTTTGCAGAATTTAGTGAAATTAGGCCGTGAAAATGAATATCAACATTTTTTCCACATAAATGTTGACATTTTCAGTATCACAAGGGATAAAAGGAGAAAAAGCCACAAAACATTTGTAAAGCAATTTCTCCAGAGTATGGCAATACCCCACATGTGGTCATAAATGTTTTTACATTAGAAATTAATTAAAGAGCAATTCGGTTAATGAAAAAAAACCTTCAAAAATGCACAATATGTACATATTTAATGTTGTGGCACTTATAAGTGTTGTCACATTGAAAATATATACACTAGAAGATTGCTAGACTGGATACATGTTTACATAGTTGATGGATAATGCAAATTAGATATGTTAAATGTCTACATGGGATGGAAATTCTCCTTTAGAACCAATAAACCCTTGTGATATTGCTGAAGTTATAAAATGACAACCAAATATGGTAACGCCCAAAGCTGCCCCACTGAATCTGCATGGCTCGGCTTATGCATTGCAGCATATATATAATATCCTGTCATACAAAGAGGTTCTCCAGTCAAATACTGGCTGTATTCTTTCTATAATGAGTAAATGCTTGCAATCCTGAGTGCACAATCTGTGCACACCACCATACATTGTCTTGGCGTTATTTCTTTTCAGGTCAAGTTACTACTGCTCATACTAATGGTGTCTGTACTTTAAATAATTGATTTGCTTAAACATAAAAGTTGATATTCAGTTGATTAGTCAGCCCTTAAATCATACTCCGCGCCACAGTACGAGGTTAAGACACTTGCCAAGCCAAAACATGTATGGGGCCTAATTTTCGGCTCTCTTTACATTTACCAGTAATGCCCATGAAAGAGTACATCACACCACAGATTTAGTTATTAGTTGCCAACATAGTTAGCAAATGTAACCATGTAAAATAATTACTGTAATGTTTTCTTCATTTATGTGTTTGCTGGGGAGACAACCACCATTCTTGACCTGTCTATTTTAGAACTCAATAACTAAGCTATTTTTTTTAGTTTTTCCATCGTTGCACACAAAGAGCTATATTTTTCTTTTTGTGTTTTTTGTTTTTTTGCATCAACATAGCAGTATAAGGTCTTGTTTTTTGCGGGACAAGTTGTGTTTTTTTAATAGCACCATTTTGGGGTACATATAATTTATTGATCAACTTTTAAAAACTATTCTGGGGGGGGGGAAATAGAAAAAAAAACAACTGAAATTTCGCCACACTTTTTTGCGTCGTAAATTTACACTGTTTACCGTGTGGTATAAATAACACAACTTTATTCAGCGGGTCATTATCATTGCAGAGATACCAAATTTATATCGTTTTCTTATGTTTTACTACTTTGACACAGTAAAAAAAACACTTTTCTTCAAAATAGTTTTTGTGTCGCCATATTTTAGGAGCCATAACTTTATTTTTCTGCCGATTCGACAGTACTAGGGCTTTTTTTTGCGGGACGACTTGCAGTACTTATTGGTTCCATTTTGGAGTACATGCAACTTTTTGATCACCTTCAATCAAATTTTTTTAAGAAGGGATGAACAGAAAACATCAATTCTTGCATTGTTTATTTATTAAATTTTTTTATGGCGTACACCGTGCGGGTTAAATATTGTAAAAGCTTTATTAGGTGGTGTAGTTACAGATGCGGGGATACAAAATATATGTAATTTTTGTACTTTTTTTTTTTCAGAATAAACCATTTTATAAAGGGGAAAAAGTGGGTTTTTGTATATTTGTTTTTTACCTGGGATTATTTATTTATTATAATGACACAATCAATGCTGAACCTCATACAGCTTAGTCGAACAAAAACTTAAAAATTCTGAGTGCCGGAATGCAAAGTTGAAAAGAAATATTAATCTGGTCTTCAAGGACAAATTTTGTCCAGTACTAAAAGGGGCCAATAAAGCTGTTTGAGAACCTAAAGTGGCTTGGTGTGCTGCTTCGCGGCTAGTTTGAGGTTATTGGTTCAATGCGAAGAATGGACTAGCCATAAAATCTCCTAGGGAAATACCCAGGAAAGTGCCCACCTTTGCAAAATATCCCGCAAGATCACGGACACTTCGACTGGTCCTGCAATCTTTTTTTCATTTCCCAAAGGCAAAGGGAGGCTGCTTCCCACACCAAATAGCCTGCATAAAAAACGCTTGCAGGGTGCTTTCGGAGTTTGGTTTTACTGTTTGCAGTATAGAAAAATTAACATTTGACATTTTTTGTATTCTAATTATAAGCTAAAAGGCAGGGGAAGCAAGATGGAGATCTACTGTTGGAACTTCGATTGTATTGAGATCTACCTGGTACCGAGTTGTTACAGGACCATGGAGGAATGAGGTGAAAATTATATATATTTTCTGCAGGTTTCAGAAAAGCCTGCTGAGCCAAAAAAACTTTCTTTTAATGTGCTTGCTTAGAGCTTACACCTTTTGTATATTTCCTTTTTTTTTTTTTATGTTATTGAAAAACTATTTAGATTAAAAAGTCTAGTATGCCAGCCAAAAACAGGGATTTATTAAAATCTTTTTTTTTTGTTCAATTTTTGTAAAGAACTTTTTGTATAAAACAAAATTTGGAACATACTCTAAGAATAAAATCCAAATAGACAAAGTACAGCACTGAAAAAATAAAATAAAAGTAGTATAGAAGCCCCTCTACTCCAGAGGACTGCAGTCGGTTAAATAGCTTAAAGATAACCGGTCACCAGCATTTCACCTATTAAACCAGCACAACCTGGTGGTAGTGGGTGAAAAATCATTTCTATATAACCTATAATTGTCTTCTTAGGTCGGCTCTGTAGCTTTAGTCTTCAGTTTTTTAGTGTTCCCACACCATATGCTAATGAGCATAAAAGAGAGTCAAATCTTTGTTTGAAAAGAGTCATATTTTCATTCCTCAAGTCTTTCCGGGTTTACTCCGCCTCCTTACTTTTGATTGACCGCCCCTCGCCTTCCCCCAGCACACAAAATCCCACGCTTGTGTATTGATGTCCTCTTCTGGTGTGTGCATACAACCAGACCCCCTATTAGAACGATGAAAGGCGTGAAACATTTGCAGACCGTTATTTACAGTTTGAGGAGGAGTTTAGGAGAGGGGATAAGGGCAATGAACTTTTGATAGCAGTGGCCAGTGAGAGAGAAGTAAAGTTCAATAGGTGAAATGCTGGTGACCGGTTCCCTTTAAGGGCGTCAAGGCGTAAGTGCGCAGTACCTGGCACCATGGCAATCGGGAAAGCTTAACAGTGTTCAGTCAGTATTGCAAAATAAACACTATTCTGCAATACTGATTGATATACCACCTTTAACCGATACCTTGTTAAAGGGGTAGTCTGGACAACCCATTTCAAATTGGCAGCTTTCGAAATGGTAAGCTGCTTACAACAGGTTTCGCTGCTGGGAACCTCTGATCAGCTGTTACTCCTGAGGTAAGCTACTGCCATTTCCCCTGCAGTATCAATGTTTTATTACACAGTACCCATTCAATAAATGTTAATACATTGTGCTAAGTCCACCTCCAAAGCAACTCTTTATAGCTAGCAGCTCTCAACTGTGCATAGTAGTAGGACCCTCTCGTGAATCCAAATGCCCTCTTTGGAAATATATGGAAGATACTTGTTAAGATAGGACAACCTTTGTCCATACGCCCTATGTAAAAGCAGATCTAGCTGGGATCCCCCTCAATGAGCCAGAAAGGAGAGCCGCTATGTAGCTCTTGCTCTGGTGAACCTGACCTACTCATGCATTGTATGTTAACCATGCAATTGGTTTTTGCAGGTCAACAGCAGCCTGGCGGCCACCACATGTGTTGCTACCATCAAAACGCCCATGAGTCATTCATACCTACAGTGCATTAACCCCTTCCCGACATTTGATGTAGAGTTACATCATAGCTGGGAAGGAGAAGTATGGAGCGAGCTAAAGGGATGACCCCGTTCCATACTCAGCGGGTATCGGCTCTATGAAACCGCTGGGATCAGAAATAACTCAGACTCATAACTACTTAGATGTGGCAGCATCTTAGCAGTTGGGAAGAAGGGTGCGTTTGTGGGGTGCCGATCATTGTCATGGCAAACGAAATGCGGAGGATGCAAATACAGTTGAATCTAATGGTAGAGTAGGGAGCCGTAAGGTCTCTTATCTACCATTCGCTATGTTTAGCCGGACACTCACGGTTCGGCGCAGACAGGTGAGAGGCAGTGATCTCATCGCGTCTGTCTGAGCCAAGCCACACAGACCGGAGGAGCGGAGGGTTCTCCTCTCGTAGTTCTAACGAGGTAAGGGGAGTATGTATTTTATTAGGAACTATTGGGGCTGTGTAGAAGGCAGCTATAGGGGGCATTATACGATGTGTAGGGAAGCTATAGGGGGCATTATACGGTGTGAAGGGCAGTTATAGGGGCATTATACTGTGTTGGGAGCACTAAGGGGGAAATATACTGAATGTGCAGGGTCAGGGGGTATAATATATAGATTAGTATACAGCAGGCTCAGGGGACAAATATAAATTTGATGGCGTAGCACGCAAATAGGGCGTGTGGTATGCAAAAAGGGTGTGGGCTAAATAATTGTTCATTAAATTGTAATCAAGGTTACATTTTGAATTGCGATTTTGATTTAGGTCATAATCGCCCAGCCCTACTAACAGCTGCATGTTGGTGGTTTTCATGTAGCAATAGGACATTTTTATACATTGAACAGAAATACATTGAACAGAAACACATTGGCTTAACCCCTTAGTGACCACCGTGAAAAGGCGTATTGGGGGTCACTAAGGGGCCTTAGGCTAGGCCATCGCCTTTTCACGGCGGCCCAGTCTAAGTCCTGCACGGGTGTCCCATACAGGCTGGAGCCGGGGCTCGGCTGTCTGATTGCAGCCGGGCTCCTGCTCCAACGTTAGCGATCAAAGTTTACTTCAATCGTGGCCGTTTAACCTGTTAAATGCCACAGTCCATAGCAATCGCAGCATTTAAATAATCTACAGAGGGAGGGAGTTTTACACCGACAGGCAATAATGCTTTGGTATACGAAGTATACCAAAGCATTATAGCAGCGATTAAAAGATAGCACGGTGAAGTCCCCAAGTGGGACTAAAAAAATATAAAATATTTTTTTTTATAAATGTCAAATAAAATGATTAAAAGATTACAGTAAAAAAACAAAAAACATTTTTTTCCAGAAAAAGTGGATTTAGTAAAAGTGTAAAAAAATAAAAAAGTACACTTATATGGTATAGCCGTGACCATAACGACCCAAATAAAGTTAATAAGTAACTTAAACGGCAAAGTAAGTGCTGTAAAAAAGCATATGCAAAAAACGGCGAAATTGCTATTTTTTTCCATTGCCCCCCAAAAAAGTCATAATAAAAGTTAATCAATAAGTCCCACGTACCCCAAAACAGTACAAATAAAAACGGTGTCTCATCCCGCAAAAAAAACAAGCCCTCATAACACTAGATTGACGGAAAAATGGGGCGTGGCCTAGAGGTGAATGTGAGAGGACGTGTGTGACCGGAGCTCCTGCTGTAATCATCCTTTAAGGTCCATATATCCCGTAAAATTCGGGGAAAATAGCTTCCCCAGGGTCTTACCAGAATCTGGAGGTGGAGGAGCACGAATACCCGGCCATAATGACGCGCTCTAAGAAGCAGAAGTCGCCGCCAGCGAGTCCCGGGTCCCGCGCTCAAGATGGCGCCGAGGAGAAGGAAGGCCGCAATAGAGGCCTCCGGCAGGAAGTTGTGGAGAAGCTGGAGAGGTTCGCCGCACGCCGAGAGCAGGGGGGGGGCGGCTGCACAGCAGCGAAAGTCGGCTGGAGATCAGGCAGCTGGAAGCTCATCATATGGATCCAGGTATTCTCCTTTGGCGGGGGACATGAGAAGTGAGGAGGAGGAGGAGGAGGAGGAGGAGATGAGTGGCGCCATGCAGGATCAGCCAGGTGCTGGAGGGAAAAGTGGAGTAAGGAAGGAGGAACCCTCCCTAAAGGACATTTTGGCAGCGGTGAAGCAAAATTCCATGGTCCTTAATACCTTAGCAAGCCAGATGGGTGGATTGAAGGAGGACATTTTGCTGCTCAGGAATGATCTGCAGAAAGTTGCGGAACGCACCACTGCCGTGGAAGGGAGAGTCTCAGACATGGAGGATGCGATTCCTCACATAAAGCAGGATGTACAGGCACATTCGCAGGCAGTGGCGACATTGATGGCTAAGACAGACGATATGGAAAATCGGCTGAGACGAAATAACGTGGGCCTTGTGGGGGTTCCGGAAAGAGTGGAGGGAACGAATCCGGATGACTTCTTTGAAAAGTGGCTGATAGACACATTTGGTAGAGAGGAATTGACCCCTTTATTTGCGGTGGAGAGAGCGCACAGGGTGCCGACCAGACCTGGCCCTCCGGGAAGGCCGCCGAGACCGGTGCTGATAAAGATTTTACATTATAAAGATAGAGACAAGATCCTGAGGAAAGCTAGAGAACGTCAAGACATCTCCTTTAATGGGGTGAAAGTGTCCTTCTTCCCGGACTTCTCTTTGGAAGTACAACGAAAAAGATCACAGTTTATGGATATAAAAAGACGACTAAGGGCATTACAAGTGCAATATTCGATGATGTATCCTGCCCGTTTGAGAGTGGTGGCGCTGGGAACAACTTCTTTTTTTGAGACACCGAGAGAAGCGGTTAGATGGTTGGATAGCCATGAAAGTCAGCTGAGACCGGCAGAGGGACGGCGTTGATCCGGAATAGACCGGCTGACAAAAGGAGGCTGGGGATGCGGGACTGAACCAGGTGTCGTAGGAAAAATTGCAAGATTTGGCATTTGATTGGACTTGGAGTTGGAGGGCATGGTTGCGGGGACCGCGGAAGACCGGAAGAGGAGGAATGTGTTTATGGACATTGAGGGGTATTGATATGCTGAAGGGATGGTAGTTTATTTGCAAGAAAATGGCAGCGGGAGGGATGGTCAGTTAAGCGGGAAAAGCACATAACGAGTTATGGTATTGTTGAATGTATGGTGGGCGGAGTTGACCTGCCGATGTTTGTTATGGGTAATGGCAGATACGTTCTGTTGCCCCAACCCTTGGAAAGGGGTAGGTTTACGGGGGAGGTTGCAGGGGGGGGAGGGGAGGGAGGGAAAGACGACCCAGCCGGTCGGATATGTAAAATTAAGAGAACAGGATAGGAGGTGTTGTGATATGTTGAGGGATGATGGGATCACTTAATTGTTTGTCCTGGAATGTACGGGGCCTGCGGGAAGCCAGAAAACGACAGGCGGTATTTGATTTTATTAGGAAACAGGAGTCGAGGGTGATAGGACTACAGGAGACACATATGACTAGGGATTCAGTTTCCATGCTGCATAGGGCCTGGGTAGGCCATAGTTTTCATTCTTACCATACTACATATTCAAGGGGGGTGAGTCTTCTCATACATAGGGCAGTGCCATTTGTATGTCACGACTCCTTCCAGGATGGGGAGGGGCGGTATGTGGGGGTACACTGTACAATGTATCATTGGAATTGTGTGTTGGTGGTGTTGTATGTCCCCCCTCCGTTTTCTAGTGGATGTATCAAGAAAGTGGTGGAGGAACTGGCTAGGTACCCGGAGGTGCCGTTACTAGTGATGGGGGATTTTAACGCAGTATTGAATACCAATATGGATAAATTCGGCATGACAGGGGGAGGTGTAACAGCTTTTGGCCATCTGGTTGCTGAAATGGGTTGGCGGGACATATGGAGGGATAAACATCCAAATAGCTTTCAGTATTCTTGTGCGTCTTCCACATATCAGTCTTTATCCAGGATAGACTTAATCTTGTGCTCACCGGCAGCGGTACCATTTGTAGCTCAGATAGAATACTTGCAAAGAGCGTTATCGGACCATTCTCCTTTGTTAATGAAGGTAGAGACGGAGGGGAGGACAGGGCGGGGGCAAGGGTGTTGGAAACTTAATGCCTTTTGGCTAAAGCTGATAGACAATAAACAAATTTTAGACCTCGTAAAGGAGTACTTTCAGTTCAACTCAGGAACGGTACCGCAAGAGATACTGTGGGACGCGATGAAGGCGTGGCTGAGAGGGGTGTTCATCCAGCACATTTCAGCAGTAAAAACACGGTCTAGACAATTAGGAGAAGCACTGTTGGAAAGGGTAGCGGAGACAGAAAGGCTGCATATAATAGATAACACAACAGACACATTGAAGCATTGGGTGGAGGCGCAGCGGTTGTTAAAGCAACATCAGTTGGAGAGGGCAGATAACAAAAGGATGTTTTTAAAACGCCAATATTATGAGGAGGGGGAAACCACTGGACGGTTACTGGCAAGGATGGCGCAGGCTCAGAGGGAGAATAATTACATACACACCATTAAAGGGGAGGGGGGGAAGTTGGAGACTGATACAGGACAGATTTTGAAAGTGTTTCAGCAGTTCTACTCGGATTTGTATGCCTCTAGGGCAGAGCACACGCCTCAGCAGCTGGAAGAGTATATAGGGGAGATAGAATTTCCTAGGTTGGGGGGGGGGGGGGAGAGAGGGACATTGGAGGAGCCAATATCTCTGGAGGAACTACAGGCGGCTATAGGGATACTAGCCAGTGAAAAGGCGCCGGGGCCGGATGGTCTTCCGGTGGAAGTTTTTAAGGAATATGGGGAGGAGCTTGCGCCGCAGTTACTGGCCACTCTTTTAGATAGCTTCAATAGGGGGCGGCTTCCAGAAACAATGTATGAAGCGACTATAGTAGTTCTGCCTAAAGAGGGGAAGGATCCTCAGCTCCCGGGCTCTTATAGACCAGTTTCACTGCTGACGGCGGATATTAAAATCATGGCGAAAGTATTGGCGCTTCGACTAGCTAAAGTAGTAGCTGGGGTGGTACACGGAGATCAGGCCGGTTTTATGCCATCCAAATCGACGGCGGTGAATCTGAGACGGCTGTTCTTGAATCTACAAGTTATGCCGGATAATCGTGGGGGGAGAGCCATAATGTCCTTAGATGCGGCTAAAGCATTCGATTGTGTGGAGTGGAATTATTTGTGGTCAGTTCTGGAAAAAATGGGATTTGGCCCTAATTATATAAAATGGGTAAAATTGTTGTATGTAGCCCCGACAGCAAAGATAAGGGTGAATGGGGTGTTATCGGATAGGTTTGCGCTGGAGCGGGGAACGCGTCAGGGATGTCCATTGTCCCCATTGTTGTTTGCGTTGGCGGTGGAACCCTTGGCGTGTGCAGTGAGACAACATGAACATATTCAGGGGTTGAGATATGGGGGGGTGGAGGAAAGAATTGCATTATACGCAGATGATATGCTGCTATTAATGGCGGATACCGAACGCACATTACCGTTAGTGATGGCCCTAATTAAGCGGTTTGGGAAATATTCAGGACTACTCATTAATTGGTCAAAATCGGCCCTAATGCTCATGGACCCGGGGGATATCCAGAATGGGGAAGAGGAGGTGGAGGTACCTGTGGTTAAGGAGTTTAAGTATTTGGGGGTGAGGGTGACGGCGAAAGTACAGGATTATATGTCCCTTAATGTAATGCCACTGTTAACAACGATAAAAGCCAAAGTAGAGGCGTGGAATAAGTTGCCCCTATCGGCTCTGGGTAGGACAAATTTGATTAAAATGATCCTTATGCCCCAGGTGTTGTATGTCCTACATAACTCACCGGTATGGATCCCCAAATATTGGTTCAGGAGATTGCATAACCTTTTTAGGGATCTAGTATGGAAGAAGGGGGTACCTAGGATTAAACTGGAGAAATTACAGCTGCCAAAGGAGGAGGGGGGCCTGGCTGTTCCCAATGCTTGGGTGTATTATTTAGCTGCCCAATGTCAGCATTTCTGGGGGTGGGAGCAGGAAGAGACATGGGGATCCAGTGCGCGCATCCTATCATATCTGGGGGGGGGGGAGAACCCGTTGGCAGGACTGGAAGCGCACAGATATAAACAGATGGCGAGTACCAGACCCACTCTGCTTCTCATACATAAGGTGTGGTGGCAGTGCAAGCAATTGCTGGGGATAGGGGAGTGCACTAAATATACACCGCTCTGGAGAAATGCTTATTTGGGGGAATTGGGTAAATTGGAAGGGATGCAGGGGTGGGAGCAGCAAGGCATAATACGGTTGAGTCAGTTGTACGAGGGAGACATACTCAAATCTTTTCAGCAAGTGAGGGAGGAGTTTCAACTGGACTCCCGCATGTTCTATCAGTACCTGCAGATTCGGCACGCTGTGCAGGCACAAGCGGTAAGTGTGGACCTGACAATGCATGCCGCGGGGGTGTTGGAGCATATTGCAAAGGCAGTAACATCAAAAGGATTAATCTCATTGGTTTATCGCAGGTTGTTGATGGAACATCTGGGAGATCCTATGGCACCAGTGAAAGCAATATGGGAGAGGGATGTGGGTCCTATTACAACAGACCACTGGGAGGCGGTATTGGCAGCAACATGCACTTTGTCCATTAATGTAGCACAACGAAGATCGCAGTTGTTTCTGATACATAGGGTGTACAGGACCCCGTGGGTGCTGAAACAAATGGGATTAAGAGCGGATGCCAAATGCCCTAGGTGCCCGGAAGAAAAAGCAGACATCCTTCATATGTTCTGGACATGCGGGAGGCTGGGGAGTCTGTGGACGGAAATATTGGAACTAGTGGGGAGAGTGTTTGAGGTACAGATCCCATGGGATCCTGTAGTAATGCTGCTAGGGTATGTTGGAGATTTGGGGGGAGATAGGATGTTAGGGTTGGCAATTGCTAAAATACTGTATCAAGTTCGGAAGGAATTGCAAAGCACTGGCTGGATGCGGAGCCACCATCAAAACAAGAAATCATAGGGGCACTTAACTCACAGGTTCTGATGGAGTATAGGATATACTCCAAGAGGGGGTCCAGGGTCAAGTTCGACAAACAATGGGCTAGGTGGATTGATCAATCTGGGTATGCTTCTGTGGAGCTAATGACACTAAGGCAACAAGTGCAGGTATAGGGCCACTGAGGGGAGAGGATTGGAAAAGTGGTACTGAGTAGATCGGCTGGGGGGGATACAGGGGGGAGTTGGGGGGAAGGGAATGTTTGGTTAAATGCAAAGAATTGGGTCTGTTGAAAATTGCTTGTACACTATATGAAAACGTACAATGACCTGTAATAATGTGGAGTTTTGTTGAATAAAATTGAACTGATTAAAAAAAAAAAAAAGATTGACGGAAAAATAAAAAAAATTACGGCTCCTGGATAGCGATTATGCAAAAACAAATAATTTTAGTTCAAAAGAGTTTTTATTGTGCAAAAGTAGTAAAAAACACAAAAAACCTCTACATACGTGGTATCGTCTCAATCGTACCGACCCATAGAATAAAGGTAACGTGTCATTCACACCGCACAGTGAACGGCGTGAATTTAAAATGCATAGAACAATGGCGGAATTTCAGGGTTTTTTTCTATCCCCCCCCCTCAAAAAAAGTTAATAAAACGTAAATCAAAAAATTATATGTAAAATGGTGCCATTAAAAAGTACAACTAACCTCTTCATACAGCTATGCCGATGAAAAATAAAAAAGTTATAGCTTTTTGAATGAAACTACAAAAATGAAAAAAATAGCTTGGTCATTAGGACCTAAAATAGGCTGGTTGCAAAGTGGCTAAAATAAGTGAACACCAAAAGGTAATGAATATATTATTACATATATTGCAATAGTGTTAGAATTTCTACGTGCTGACTATATCGTCGATGTTAGTCAAAGGAGGAACTTCACTTTATACCACAGGGCAAAGTATACAAGATATGCAGATATCATACAGATATACATGTCTGTAAAGTTCAAAGTGCGTCCCACTAAAAGTATAGTAATAAAACTTGATCACTTGACATGACTGTTTTCAGGATGGAATGCTTCATATAGGTCTTCATCCCACCCCTAAGGCCCTATTCACACGACATGGATTCCCAGTCGTGTGACGGCCCTTTTTTGAACGGCCGTCACACAGCCGCAGTAGGAACAATAGACCCCCAAATGGGGCTATTCACACAGCCAATCTTTTGATGGCCCAGTAAACCGGGCCGTCAAAAAAAATAGAGCATTCCCTATTTTCTGCCGCTCTCTCGGCTGCACGGCACCCATAGAAGTCTAAAGCACGCCTGTCACTCGTATGTGATCCGAGTGACGGCCGAGCTTTCTGCCGCTCGTTCGGTCTTCCCCTCCTTACAGTGCAAAGTGCATATGAGGTTGAGCAGGAGGGTATTTTTTTGCTCCCTGTAGGAGAGTAATCCCTAATCCCCGGACACAGCATTGCCGCAGCTGTGGCCGGGGATTCCGCTCCAGAAGTCCCTGACTTCACTCTCCATATATGGACGTTGAAGTCAGGGACTTCTCCTGGAACGGTCCCCTATAGTGGCGCTATCTACAGAAAGGTGGGGGGTGCTATGTAAAAAGGGGGCTGTGTGGCACTATCTACAAGGGGGGCTGTGTGGCACTACCAACAAGGGGGGGCTGTGTGGCACTACCTACAAAACCGCAGACGGTTTTGGCCTTTATGACGTGGTAATGTTATAATATAAAAAAATAGCAATTCTGACATTTCTTTTTGGGTTTCTACAGCGTCTACTTTGTAGTATATATGACACTAAGGAAGTCACAATACCAGAATTTGGACTTCGATACCGATACTGTGTGTAGTATTGAGATTTCGATACCAAAATGATACTTTGCCAACAGTAATTAATAAAAAAAAAAAAGTTCTTCCTTTTTCTGATGTGAGGCGCGAGGTGTGATGAATTTAACCTCCATGTGCCTCACATTAATAGTAATTAACCCCATCATGTTTCTCAGGTCATAAATGGGTTAATGTGTAAGGTACATGATGGGGTTAATTACTATTAATGTGAGGCACATGGAGGTTAAATGCATCACACCTCGTGCCCCACAATAAGTGAAAGCAGTTTTTATTTCATTATTTTTTTTACAGCGTACACATCATAAATGATGCAAGAAAATAGTTGTACAGGTTATTAAGGCCACGCCAACACCGAATGTGTATATTTTATGTATTGAGACTTATTTTAATGTTTATTTAAAAAAATGTGTATGTGTATTTTTTTAAATTTAACATTACTTTATGTTTTTACTTTATTTTTAAACTTTAATATACTGGCATATATCAGATATATGCCAGTACATTAGCCTGTGTACTGATAGTACACAGGCAGTTGTTAGGACATACCTCAGTATGCCCTAACAGGAAATATGGTCATACAGCCCTGGGGTCCGTCAATAGACCCTGGGCTGTCTGCTCATATATGGTATGGCCCTCGATCGCGTCACAGGAATTCCCTGTGACGTGATCCAGGGGCATCACCCCCTTCTCATTTTCCCCTGAATGCTGCAGTCCGCTATGATCGCAGTATTCACGGGAATAACGGCGGAGATGAGAGGTTTCTCTGATCTCCGCCAGCGGGGCTGTGTAATACAACCATTGCCCCGCTCCTGACAAGAAGTGCGTGCACGGTCAGCATGAGGAGATGCGGCCGGCGCTGCACTAATGAGCGGCGGTTCAGGCACTGTGGACAGAACATGGGGGTGTTTTGTAGTGCGCCCGCCATGTTCTGTTTGCAGTCCTGCGGGTCATTAGTGCAGCGCCGGCCGCATCGCATCATCCTGACCCCGCGCACTTATCAGGACTCAGGAGCGCGGCAATGACTATCACACAGCTGCAGCCCCGTTCTCATACATTCATGTGTGTTACAATACTGAGCTGTGTGGCCGCACAGCTCAGTATCGAAATACATGAAACGGTATCGAACCGTTTGGGGATGCACAGTATCGAAACAGTATCTAAGTTTCGATGCATCGTGCATCCCTATATGACATGTTAACTTTATTTTGCAGATCAGTACTATTAGGTGGATACTAAAATTCATATATATTTTTAAAGTATTTACTACGTTTGGACAATGAAAACACTATGTTCGTGTCGCCATATTCTGAAAGACAACTTTTTTTATTTTTTTGAGTCAGAGTTGTGTGAGGGCTTGTTTTTTGCTGGACGAGTTGAAGTTTTTATTGGTACCATTTTGGGGTTAAAATGATCGCTCTTGCATTTTTTGAGATGCGAATTGAACAAAAAACAGCAATACTAGCATTGCAGGTTGAATAAAATGAGAATTTTATCGTTTGCGTTGTTACGAAAACGGTAATATCAATTATGTTTTTTTTCTCTCCTACAAGAGAGGGTTCTTTGCCTTTATTTTTTTCAATATTTGTAAACCTTTTATTTAAATTTTTTTAGACTAGACTGGGCGAATCGTTGTTCAACCATATAATACAATATAATATAAAACTTTTGTATTGCAGTATATTATGCCTGTCAGCGTTATGCTGCAGGCTCTCTATTAGGTGTAGTAAGGTGTCAGGCCTTGGGGCCATTGTTGGGCCCTCGGCTGGCATGGCAACCCATAGTCAACCCCTGCAATCGCATTGAAACGGGGTGATAGGGTGACAGCGGGAACACCCTCCATCTGTCTAAGGCCCCATGCACACGACCATAGATTTCGTCCGTAATTATGCACCGCAATTACGGACTCATTCATTTATATGGCCGATTCAGGCTTTCCTATAGATTTACAAAAAGGTGTCCGGGCCATATGAAACCTTCTGTAAAAAAAATAGGACATGTCCTATTTTTTTTATTTTACGGACTGTGCTCCCATACTTTAGAACGGGAGCACGGTCCGCAAATGCGGATGACTGTTCGCAGCCAGCCATACCCGTAATCATGAACTGGGATTACGGGCACAGTCGTGTGCATGGAGTCTAGCCACTTTGATGCTGCACTCAGCATTGACTACAGCATCGAAAAAGGATTAAACAGTAAGGATTTTTAATACAGCCGGCACCCGCAAGTGATGGCATGGGCTCAGATCCTGTACCTGCAACATCACAGGTGGCGGGACGCACAAACCCCTAGGCGGCGGAGTGGTATATATACACAACAGATGTTGCGAAGCGATTAAATGATTTCAATATATTTTGTTTCCTTCTTTCAGATTAAACCCCTTTTTGGGTGAACTTTGATGTGAGCTGCATGTGTGAAGAAGTGGTTTTGTCAGTTGTATCATTGGACTATAGTAAGGGTATGTTCACACGGCCTATTTACGGACGTAATTCGGGCGTTTTTGCCCCGAATTACGCCCGAAAATAGCGCCTCAATAGCGCTGACAAACATCTGCCCATTGAAAGCAATGGGCAGACGTTTGTCTGTTCACACGAGGCGTATATTTACGCGCCGCTGTCAAATGACGGCGCGTAAATAGACGCCCGCGTAGAAGAAGTGACCTGTCACTTCTTTGGCCGTAATTGGAGCCGCTATTCATTGACTCCAATGAATAGCAGCGCTAACTACGGCCGTAATTGACGCGGCGTTCAAGCGCCTGCACATGCCGGTACGGCTGAAATTACGGGGATGTTTTCAGGCTGAAACATCCCCGTAATTTCAGCCGTTACGGACCCCCGCCGTGTGAACATACCCTAAGAATGATGCAGAAGAATATGCAAGCATTAATGGAGGAACTATATTTATTAATGGGCATTTAATACTTTATAGTTGAGATATTAAGGAGGCTCTGTCACCAGATTCTCAAAAACCTATCTCCTATTGCATGTGATCGGCGCTGCAATGTAGATAACAGTAACGTTTTGTTTTGTTTTTAAAACGTTCATTTTTGGCCAAGTTATGAGCTATTTTATATATATATATATAAATATATATGCAAATGAGGTTTGAAATGATCAACTGGGCGTTTTTTTTTTCGTTATATCCAACTGGGCGTGTATTGTGTTTTTAACTGGGCGTGTTTATGTGTATGACGCTGACCAATCCGTGACCAGTCAGCGTCATACTCTCCTCTCCATTCATTTACACAGCTGCACAGCGTTCTTACTAGAACGATGTGCAGCCACATACACAAGTGTCCGGATAATGAATACACATGAAATCCAGCCTGGACGTCATGTGTACTCAGAATTCTGACACTTCTGACTCTTTTCTCTGAGATTTCCAGCAAGAGAAACGAAATCTCGTTTACCTCGTAATCTCGCGAGATTACGAGTGGCTTGCTGCAATCTCAAAGAAAAGAGTCAGAAGTGTCAGAATTCTGAGTACACATGACGTCCAGGCTGGATTTCATGTGTATTCATTATCAGGACACTTGTGTATCTGGCTGCACATCGTTCTAGTAAGAACGCTGTGCTGCTGTGTAAATGAATGGAGATGAGTGTATGATGCTCACTGGTCACGTATTGGTCAGTGTCATACACAAACACGCCCAGTTAAAAACACAATACACGCCCAGTTGGACATAACGAAAAAAAAACCGCCCAGTTGTCCATTTCAAAGCTCATTTGCATATATATATATATATATATATATATATATATATATATATATATATATATATATATATATATAAATAAAATAGCTCATAACTTGGCCAAAAATTAACGTTTTTAAAAAAGAAAAAACTTTACTGTTATCTACATTGCAGCGCCGATCACATGCAATAGGAGATAGGGATTTGAGAATCTGGTGACAGAGCCTCTTTAAATACCGTCCTATTCAAAATATGGCTTGATATAAACAGATTAGTTTTTTTGTACCAAAAATGGAATAAAGGGCGTATGTATGGCTTGAAGTGCATCTAGGGATAAGGACTTCGGAGCCCCATTGAACCAGCTCCGCTCCCTCCTTCATTGTCAGGCACGGGTGTCTAGTTTCTTTGAGTTACCCGAATGAGGGAAGGTCCTCAGAGTAAAGTTACAATATGCAAACAAATCCCTTTCTAAATGGTACAGTAGATAGACTCACTATCAAAGAGCTAATTTTGAGACCCCAGCTACAGAAATGTATTACAATGGCTCACTGGAATCAATGTATATGCTGGACTATTCAATTGGAGCCATTGTATACAGTTACCTAGGTAACAAGCTAAGATGTACATAGGCGAATGTGAGACTAGACTTCACATAACCGATATGTATGTTTTTAATGGGGGTTAATCGATACAAATTTAACTGTGCATCCCAGAACACATGGAGCAGGTGCTATTTTTGATAACTTTCTTGAGAACGACAAACCCTATCCATATGATCTATTAGAGACTATGGACATCATGGAGGGCGATTTCCCCGTTCGGGACCTCCCTTTGTTTGAGAACAGAGTGCTGCTCATGAAGAGCACCGATGTCAATTAATTCCAAGATGTAGGGAAAAAGTGTGCCTATATAAGCCTTCCCCTGGCGATAACAGTGGATGGCTTGGGTTGAGAAAAGTTGGCTATATTTTAAAAAGGAGTTGTCCTCATGAGACTACCCCTTTAAAGGTGGCCATAGACATAAGATAACTATTGGCTAGCAACTATCCTGCCCAACAATTCCATAACTATGCATTCTTCGATCAGCCAAACATTCACAGCTGCTTCAGAACAAAGCAGCTAGGCCGGAATCTGAAGTTTCCAAAGAATACCACTGTGTTGGTCGGCCTTCTGCAACTCTATGAGCCTGATGAATAGCCAATGTCCGAAACATCGAACAATCTTCACAGTGGTGAGATTTAGGATACGATTAATAAAGTAAAAATTCTTTGACCTCAACTGCATAATCGATGTGCTGGTTAGGTAAGGAGGTAAGTAATTGTTTGGGTGGTAAGGTTTACCACAAGTTCTTGGCACCTGGGGAGATTTACTATTTGAGAGCACTTCCGATCCCAATGATTAGGGAAAAAAACAACAACAAAAAAACAACTTTCCCTGCAACAAGGACGTGCCCGAGCTCAGTCATATATTAGAACTGCCGGTGAGCCCAAATTGACTTAGCCAATCTGCCACCAATTTATTGAAAGACTCCTCGTGAAGGAGTAGTGCAAATCCCTTGTGGCCGTATACACTTTGTCTAGCCTAGAAAAAAGGACAATTGTTAGCAAACCCTGGGCCTACTGTGTCATCATAATTGTGGATGACCTGCAATAGGCTTTTGGTTCAGGCTAACATGTAAACATATTCTTATGAGGTTCTGCCCTCAGCTGCTGAAGGTAAAAATTAAAGGGCGTTTCAGGTGGATGACTCAATACATCCCTTTCCTAATTGAAAATTCGGGTTCTGCAGCATCTGTACAGGCCCAAGTGCCACAGAATATCTTTGAAACCAAGAACTTCTTGTCAATTAATATTGACTGGCATTAAGCTAAAGAATGAGGGAGAAGGAACAACTCACTATTCCACTCAGCACCCACTACATGCCAATTATACTGTACAGTTACTGTATTACTTGCAAACTGGTCAATCAATCTACGTATTATAGAAAAGGTAGCGTAACACGTGGCATTTTTCAGTTTTGCAGAAATGGCCCAAAAAAATCTGCAGCGAAAATCTACACCGTGAATGCCATTAAATCGCGGTATGTGAACAGATAATAATTTTGAGAATTATTAATATTAGGGTAAGTGACTGATAGCTGTCCTAAAAAAAAAACAGGCCCTGGCACTTCAAAAAGCCAATCAACATGTGTCTTTCCTGCATGCTCTGTTTTCTGACTTCAGGCTCATGCACACTTGTACGGAGCCTGTAGGGCAGCGCACAGAGTTTGTATGGCTCTTCAGTATTAAGCCATACAGCCTGTATCCTGCCATAGAGGCTCCATCAAACTCCATGTATAAGGAGATATACTCCCTTAGAAGCATTGAACCTATTGAAACAAATCCAAATGAAAAAAAAACGTCCTCCGTAGGAAATTGGAGGTATAGTAGAGTGCGTATTCACCCTTATGGAAGGCATATTACGTCTACACAAAATACAGACATCTATGTGTATAAGCTCTTGCAGAAATTGCCACCGCACTGTAAAGAGCTCAGATTTGGGACATTTATGCAGGTCTTGGAAAAGATTATATTATTTTCACTTTAATAAACCTAACAATACTGAAATCATGTATAAAAAAAAAGAGGACAGTTGCAATAAAACTATATTACATGCCAGTCTGGATTTGCAGTCTTAAATCCATTATTGATATAGCAATACTTAATTTAGACATTTCAGCAATATTTACCACTCTTTTTAACAGAGATACAGAGGTAGTTAAAGAGGCTCTGTCACCAGATTTTGCAACCCCTATCTGCTATTGCAGCAGATAGGCGCTGCAATGTAGATCACAGTAACGTTTTTATTTTTTAAAAACGAGCATTTTTGGCCAAGTTATGACCATTTTTGTATTTATGCAAATGAGGCTTGCAAAAGTACAACTGGGCGTGTTTACAGTAAAAGTCCAAGTGGGCGTGTATTATGTGCGTACATCGGGGCGTTTTTACTTCTTTTACTAGCTGGGCGTTAGGAATGGGAGTGTATGATGCTGACGAATCAGCATCATCCACTTCTGTTCGTTAACACGCAGCTTCTGGCAGTGCACAGACACAGCGTGTTCTCGAGAGATCACGCTGTGACGTCACTCACTTCCTGCCCCAGGTCCTGCAACGTGTCGGCCACATCGGCACCAGAGGCTACAGTTGATTCTGCAGCAGCATCAGCGTTTGCAGGTAAGTAGCTACATCGACTTACCTGCAAACGTCGATGCTGCTGCAGAATCAACTGTAGCCTCTGGTGCCGATGTGTCCTCGCTCGTCTGACACGATGCAGGACCTGGGGAAGTGATGTCACAGCGTGATCTCTCGAGAACACGGCTGTGTCTGCACTGCCAGAAGCTGGGCGTTCTGAAGAGAAGTGGATGATACTTCTCATCAGAACGCCCAGCTAGTAAAAGTAGTAAAAACGCCCCGATGTACGCACATAATACACGCCCAGTTGTACTTTTACTTTTAAACACGCCCAGTTGTACTTTTGCAAGCCTCATGTGCATAAATACAAAAATGGTCATAACTTGGCCAAAAATGCTAGTTTTTTACAAATAAAAAAGTTACTGTAATCTACATTGCAGTGCCTATCTGCTGCAATAGCAGATAGGGGTTGCAAAATCTGGTGACAGAGCCTCTTTAAATAGTAACTACACTTTCAAACTTTTGATATGTCAGACACATATCAAAAGTTTGGTTCGGTGGAGATCCGGGTGCTGAGACGCCACCGTTACTGAAACGAAGATGCAGAAGCGCTCAGCTGAGCACTTTGCGCCTTCGGCTGTGATCAGTCCTGCTTGTGAGGCTGAAGAAGGCTCTCATAGAACGTCTATGTAAACCGTCTTAAGCCTGACAGGGGGCGCCGATCACAGCCGAAGGTGTAGGGTGCTCAGCTGAGCGCTTCTGTATCTTCGTTTCAGCAACGGTGGGGGTCTCAGCACCCGGACTTCCACCGAACCAAACTTTTGCTAGGTCTCTGACATATCAAAAGTTTGATAGAAAATAGAATTAGAAATACTGGTAATTCGGTTTCTATGAAACCCTCTATGACAGCACCACAGGAGGTTGGGGCTCCACCTCTAATAGGGACAGGAAACAGCAAGAGGATAAATAGTTCCCCCACCTCCCAATCCCCAGTGTATATTTCAAATAACCAATTTAGGAAAGTAAAAAAATATCTATTAAATTAATAAACAGGATACCCATAAAAAACAGGGAGGTAAATAAAAGGGTGCTGTCATGGAGGGTTTCATAGAAAACGAATTATCGGTAAGTCTAATTCTATTTTCTCAACTTACCCTCCATGACAGCACCACAGGAGACTTATCAAATAAGCATATTTTTATTTGGGAGGGACTATGGCGTGAAGAACTTTTCTTCCATAGAAAACATCACTGCCTGACAGTAAATGGAGTCTGTAATGCTTTGTAAACGTATGTACAGAGGACCAAGTTGTAGCCCTGCAGATCTGAGAGAGGATTCCGCTCTTTCTGCCCAGGAAACGGACACCGCACGAGTAGACTGGGCTTTGATTTTTACTGGAGGGGTAATTTCTGAATACCATATGTTTCATATATAGCTTTTTTTAATCCAATTGGCAACTGTGCTCTTTGAGGCCTTTTTAACTTTATTTGGACCCCAAAATTTAACAAAAAGATTTAAATGTTTCTCAAAGCCGTGTGCGACTTCTAGATACTGGAGAATAGTTCTGCGCACATCTAGAGAAGGAAATTCTTCCTCCTTTCTATTAGCTGGGCTTTGGCAGAAAGAAGGAAGTGTTATCTCATGGGACATGTGAAAATCTGATACCACTTTAGGTAGAAAAGAATACAATTCTATATTCGAAACATTTTTAAATAGGGTTCACGAATGGAGAGGGCCTGGATTTCACCTACCCAACGAGAAGTAGTGACTGCTACCAGAAGAGCGGACATCTAGGAGAGATTCCAGATGTTTCAATCTGCAATTTGCTCAGACTTAAAAAGTAAACCCCTTAAAACCAGGGTTGTCATCCACCTAGATGAACGAATGTGAAAAAATTTGCCTAGTGAAAAAGTTTTTTTTTTTTTTAAAAACAACAAAATCTTTCACTGTCAAGATGACTCCACCCAAAGATTAAAAAAGGGCACTACCCTACATGAAAAATGCGAAAACCGGTTTGTTTAATATCCTACCTACTACTCTATAGATGTAGGATCTAGCCTGAGGCCGGAGTTGAACTACCAAGAGATTCTGAAAACAATATATCCTGTTTTAACTTATGTCATTTGAAGTGTCGTCATGTAACCGTGCATACTGAAATTTTTTTGAACTCGAGGTAACTACAATATGTACAACTCATTTTTTCCATGTCAAAGGTGTCTATAGCCTTTAACTCTTTTCCTACCAAGTACATATCTCCTGGCAAGCAGGCACTTTAGTAGCCAAGGACAGATCTCATACGTGTTCACATGTTTCGGTCAATTTGCGTTTTTCTTTTAAAAACTAAAAAAAAAAATGCTTTGACTGCGTTCACACGACCACATTAACGTCCGTAATGGACGGAACGTATTTCGGCCGGAAGTCCCGGACCGAACTCAGTGCAGGGAGCCGGGCTCCTAGCATCATAGTTATGTACGATGCTAGGAGTCCCTGCCTCTCTGCAGGACAACTGTCCCGTACTGTAATCATGTTTTCAGTACGGGACAGTAGTTCCACGGAGAGGCAGGGACTCCTAGCATCGTACATAAGTAGGATGCTAGGAGCCCGCCTCCCTGCACTGTGTTCGGTCCGGTACTTGCGGCCGAAATACGTCCGTCAATTACGGACGTAATTAGTGTGTGTGCACATACCCTACAATTTGTATAGGGGGATGGAAAAATCTATACTTATATAATCCCCAATTTAATTTGTACGCTAAAATTGGTTGGTGAATACGTTTTGGCGTTTCTTTAACACATGCAAATGTTCATTTTTTTTTGTGGTGTTGTATCTGTGGTGGGGACGTGGCCCAAAGTCAAGATGGCTTAGCCAGGCAGCATGGCTGCTGTTGGTCTCCTGGGATGTTTCCTATGCAGGGCTGTGTTGCAGCAGAACTGGTTACCATGCAATACTGCACTTGATAGGAGTAGAGACTAACCCTAAAAGAGTTGTCCGTGAAGTGGCAAGTGGGTGAATACAGTTTTATCAAAAGGTTTACTAGGAACCTCATGTTCATACATTTTTACATTTTGCTTAGCCGCAATAGAACACATAACAAGTGGATGTGCGGTTCAGGTTTTTCCTTTCTCCCTTGTTGCATGCCTGTAAACACACACATTGCACCTGTAAACCTAGACATATGTGGTATGCATGAACTCCTTACATCTAAGGGCCTGTTTACACCTGCATCAGTGTTTCTGTTGTTCTGCTCAGCCAGAGGAATCCAGTTCTGTTGCATGACCATTGGTGCTTGACAGAACTCATGGACTTTAATGGGTTTTGTTAGGTTTCGGTCATGGTGTACGTGGTTTTATCGCACGTTTTATAGCATGCTGCGCTATCGTTTCTAGTATTTTGGGCCATATCTGTGCAGGAGGCCCCTAACAGAGCCTTCAACGTAGATGTTAACAGGCGCTAATAGTTCATTGCAGAGCACATTTTGTTTGCATAAGCGGTCTGCTAGAGTACGCACTTTAGTTATAGGCCTCATGCACACGACCGTAGCCATGTGCACGGCCGTGATTTTCGGGTCGGCTGGCCACGGAGTGACAGCCGCAAGCAAATCGCGGGCAATGCACATGGCCGCAGCCATTATTTTAAATGAGTCCGGACCGCAGAAGACGGCCGTAATAAGACATGTCCGTCCTTTCTGCGGTGCGCGCTCCCGGGCCATGCACAGACCTTAAAAACTACGGTCGTGTGCATGGCCCCATAGAAATGAATGGGGCTGCAATTCTCCCGTGGATTTTCAGGGGAATTGCGGCCGCAAAAGCACGTTTGTGTGAATGGGGCCATAAAGTTGAATTTTCATGCAATTATTGTTTAGAATTACTGTTTGATGCAAGTAAAGGCGGTTGTGTGTATAAATTAACAAGTTGTATTTTCACACATAGTATGCAGCACGCTCTAAAAAAAAAAACATTTAGATTTTGGTAGCACAGTAGTGGTTTGCGGATGTTGAAGTTCGTGGTATAACTGAACTTTGCACACTTTGATCTATTGTTTTAACATTGTTTTTGTATGTAAACCTCTGTTGAGTTTAAGGCACAAATGTATGCTATACATTATTTTTTTTATAAATAATTCCCGTTTGTCACAGAGCCACCTGAAGTTGGACATAGATGTCTAAAGTACGTCAAGACTATTGCAATCATCAGGTTGTTTTCTTTTGGGAAATATAAAAGGGTTTGGAGGTGCACTCACTTTTTAAAGGGGAGTAATTCAGCAGCTGATGCTCTGTCCGGGGACTCCAGCGATAGGAGACCCCTGAAGTTACTGACCACAGACAGACAGTGACGTCAGGAGGAGGTACTGTAAGTACTGCAGCCAACGTCACTGTCCATATATGGACAGCGACGTGGGCAGAAGTGCTGGAGTCCCCAGGCAGAGCATCAACTGATGCTCTGCTCGGGAACTCCGGCGATAGGAAACCCCTGACTTGACCAAATATTGACGTCGGGAGCAGTGCGGGAGTACAGAGCAAAGAGCTAGCTGATGCTCTGCTCGGGACTCAAGCAATAGGCAATGTGGGGTGGCGCTATCTGCAGCAGCGATATTGCTAATTACAGGAGGGATGTTGCCATCTACAGGGGGTGTGGTGCTATCTACATGGGTACTATGGCATTATATTGGCACCATCTACAGTGGACACTGTGGTGCTATCTAAATGGGCACTGTGTGTGGCACTAAGTGGGCATTATCTACAGGGAGAACTGTGGCACTATGTGGGCACTATCTACAATGGCATTGCGTCAATATCTACATGGGCACTGTGGTGTTTTCAGGGGGTTGGGACAAAAAGCCCTAATGAGTTCATCCATATTTTTTTTTTTTTTTTTTTAACGTCCATGAAAAACGGTTGGCAAATGCCGGTTAGAAACGGTCAGACTGCAAGGAAATGGCTGTTTTGCATCAATGTGTCTCAAAATTTGAATCCATGAAAAATTGACAGTTATTTCATTGTTGACTGCCATTTATTTCACGGTCGTGCGTATATAGCCCTTTTCACTCTCCCCTCACAACGATCCAGGGTGAGAGAGAGAAGAGGACTAATTGTTACAGAGCTCTACAGTATAATATATATATATACAAAAAATAGAGACCAGAAGCAGCACTCAAAATAGCAAAAAATGTGAATTTATTTACCCAACAAAGCAATGTTTCACTTCCTCCATGGAAGCATTTTCAAGCTTCCATGCTTCCATGGAGGAAGTGAAATGTTGCTTTGTTGGGTAAATAAATTCACATTTTTTGCTATTTTGAGTGCTGCTTCTGGTCTCTATTTTTTGTATATTCATGAGGAGTGCGTCCCTCCTTTTATTGAAGCTAGCACCAGCCGATTTTGGTATTCACACTGTGCTGCTCCTACTTTCTGTTTGAGCCTATATATATATATATATATATATATATATATATATATATTATATATTTATTTTTATATTACAAAAAAGTGTGGTTTTGATTTAATTTTTAGAAATTTGTCTGCTCA
The DNA here is from genome assembly GCF_050947455.1 of Rhinoderma darwinii. Classification (NCBI taxonomy): domain Eukaryota; kingdom Metazoa; phylum Chordata; class Amphibia; order Anura; family Rhinodermatidae; genus Rhinoderma; species Rhinoderma darwinii. The sequence continues at coordinate 226,968,901 of NC_134690.1, read as the reverse complement.
TAGTAAAAATTAAAAACACTGAATTAATTAAACTAATCTAGAAAATGATGCTGATCCCACGCGTGCACTTATTGTCAGGAGCGGGGCAATGGCTGTATTACACAGCCCCGCTCAAACAGCGGAAATCAGGGGAATAGCGTCAGAGATGAGAAGTTACTCTGACTGCTGCGATCAAAGCTTACCGTTGCATTCAAGGGGAAAATGAGAAGGGGGGATGCGATCGAGGGACATACCATACATAGACAGACTGCCCAGGGTCCATTGAAGGACCCGAGGGCTGTCTGACCATATTTCCTGTTCGGGTATACTTGGGTATGTCCTAACAACTGCCTGTGTACCATCAGTACAGAGATATACGCCAGTACATTAAAGTAAAAAAAATAAAAATAAAGTAATGTTAAATAAAAAAACATTTCAATAAACATTAACCCCTTCCCGACATTTGTCGTATGGATACGTCATGGAAAGCTAGTGTTTCTCGCGTCTTGCCGTATCCATACGACAAATGGATGGCACCGGCTCAGAAGCGGAGTCGGTGCCATCATCGCCGGATGTCAGCGGTGTATTACACCTCCTGCTCTGCCATTATGGAAGGCGATTAGGCCCCAGTGAATGACTGACAGATCTAATACATTGCACTACATAGGTAGTGCAATGTATATGAAAAAAACAAATTAAAAAAAAAAAAAAAAAATCAGACAGTTGGACCTTCAAGTCCCCTAGTGGGACTTAAAAAAAAGTGAAAAGAAAAGTTTTAAAACATAATAAAAGTTTCAAGTAATAAGATACAATCGCCCTTTTCCCTCATCAAGTCCTTTATTATTGAAAAAAATAAAATAAACCACACATATTTGGTATCGATGTGACCGAAATGGCCTGAACTATAAAAATATTATGTTATTCATTCCATGCGGTGAACGGCGTAAAAAAACAAAAACTTAAAAACTATACCAGAATCTGTTTTTTGGTCACTTTGCCCAACAAATATTGGAGTAAAAAGTGATTAAAACGTCACACGTATCCAAAAATGGTACCTATAAAAACTATAGCTTGTCTCGCAAAAAACAAGCCCTCATACAGCGATTTAGACGAAAAATGTAAAAAGTTACAGTTCTCCCAACGTGGCGACAGAAAAAATAAAATATTTTTACAAATACTAGTACTATAAATTAGGTACCGCCGGAATCTTACCAACCCGCAGAAATAAGTTAACAATATATTTATAACGCATGGTGAACGCTATATATAAAAAAGAAAAAAAGAAAAAAAACAAACAATGCCAGAATTGCAGTTTTTTTGGTCGCCTTGCCTCTCAAAAAACAGGATAAAAAGTTATCAAAAAGTTGCATGTACCCCAAAATGATACCAATAAAATCTACAGCTTGTCCCACCAAAAAAACAGCCGTCATACCACTACGTCTATGAAAAAATAAAATGAATTAAGGCTTCAATAAGTCAGGAAATAAAACATGCAGTTGTGCAGGCCCGAGGGGAACATTTCTTCCGTTTCAAGAGGCGATTTATCAAGGCCCTAAAATTAGGGAACCAGGAAGGGTAGGGCCCAAACATATCTGCTGGAAGTAGGAATGTTACGATACCAGAATTTGGACTTCGATACCGATACTTCGTGTAGTATTTCGATTTGGATACCAAAACGATACTTTACCAACAGTAATTTAAAAAAAAAAAAAAGTTCTTCCGTTTTCTGATGTGAGGCGCAAGGTGTGATGATGAATTTTGAATGTGTCTCACACTAATAGTAATTAACCCCATCAAGTTTCTCAGTCATAATGGGTTAATGTGTAAGGTACATGATGGGGTTAATTACTATTAATGTGAGGCACATGGAGGTTTAATTCATCACACCTCGCGCCCCACAATAAGTGAAAGAAAGCAGTTATTTTATTTTTTTACAGCGTACTCATCATAAATTATGCAAAAAAATAATTGTTGGGCAGGTTATTACGGCCGCGCCAATACCGAATATGTGTATATTTTATGTATGGAGACTTATTTTAATGTTTATTGTAAAAAATGTGTATGTGTATTTTTTTTAATTTAATATTACTTTATGTTTTTACTTTATTTTTAAACTTTAATGTACTGGCATATAGCTATAAGTATGCCCTAACAGGAAATATGGTAAGACAGTCCTGGGGTCCTTCAATGGACCCCGAGCTATCTGCCCATAAATTGTATGTCACTCAATCGCGTCACAGGGATTCCTGTGATGCGATCCAAGGGGCATCCCCCCCCATCTCATTTTCCCCTGAATGCTGCAGTCAGCTTTGATCGCAGTATTCAGGGGAATAGCGGCGGAAATAAGAGGTTTCTTTGATCTCTGCCGTTATAGAGCGGGGCTGCGGTTGCGTAATCCAGCCATTGTCCCGCTCATGACAATAAGTGCGCGCGCGCGGTAGGCATGAGGTGATGCGGCCGGCGCTGCACTAATGAGCGGCGGCGCAAGCACGGAGGACAGAACATGGGGGTGTTTTGCAGTGTGCCCGCCATGTTCTGTCTTCCGTGCCGCCGCTCATTAGTGCAGTGCTGGCCGCATCGCATCATCCTGAAGGCACGCACTTGTCAGGACTCAGGAGCGGGGCAGTGGCTGTATTACACAGCCGCAGCCCCGCTCTCATACATTCATGTGTTACTATATTGAGCTGTGCGGCCGCACAGCTAGGTATCGAAATACATGAAATAACAGTATCGAACCGTTTGGGGAAACACAGTATCGAATATTCGATGCATCGTGAATCCCTAGCTGGAAGCGAGGGTGCCCGTATTATACCAGGACAACACTTCCCAGCAAAATTCCCCAAACTGCAAAGGTGCAGAATGTGAACCAAAAGGGGGATAAGAAATGACACCATTTATCAGTGCGACACTGGACTGTGCATAAAGGATTGTTTCACAGCGTAACAAATATCTATGGATTTTATTGTTTTTATTTACCCCATTATTATACCACCTGACTATGCCCCTTTTAACAATTTTTGGTGTGTGTGTCTCTAGTGGCACAAGCTGGGCACCACATATTTGCCACTGAAATGGCATATCTAGGGAAAAAAATTTACATTTTTACTTTGCACCATCCGCAGCGCAATCATTTATGGAAAAGACCTGTGGGGTGAAAATGCTCACAACGTCCCTTAATAAATGCCTTGAGGGGTGCCGTTTCCAAGATGGGGTCACTTCTCGGGGGTTTCTTTTATCATTTCAAATCAGAGCCTCTGCAATTGTGAACCAAAACTTTATAAATGGCCAAATTAGGCCTCAATTTTACACCGTACTCTTTCACTCCTGAGCCCTGTCAAATATCCAGGCATAAGATTAGTGCCACATGTAGGGTGTTTCTAAAAGCGGGAAACACAGCATAATAATGAGAGCTGTCTTGCTGGCATATCTATGGAAAAAAATCCCATTTTCACTCTGCAACAACGAGTGGACACTAATTTTTACAAAACACCTGCGGGTTTAACATGCTCACTACACCACTAGGTGAGAATGCATTGAGAGGTGTCGTTTCCAAAATGGAGTCACTTCTGGGAGGTTTCCACGGTTTTGGTCCCACAGTGGCTTTGCAAATGCGACATAACGACCAGAAACCAATCCAGCAAAATCTGCACGCCAAAAGTCAAATGGCGCTCCTTTCCTTCTGAGCCCTACCGTGTGCCCAAACAGCAGTTTATGACCACATACAGGGTATTGCCGTACTCGGGAGAATTTGCTTTACAAATGTTGGGGGTTCTTTTTTTCCTTTATTTGTTGAGCAAATTAAACAGGGAATGTTTTTATTTTTACTGCCCAATTCTAATAATTTCTATGAAACACCTGTGGGGTAAAAATGCTCACTGCACCACTAGATGAATTCCTCAAGGGGTGTAGTTTCCTTAATGGATTCACTTTTTGAGCGTTTTCACTGTTTTGTGGCTTTGCAAATGTGACGTGGCCTCCGCAAACCATTCCTGCTAAATTTGAGCTCCAAAAGCCAAACGGCGCTCTTTCCCTTCTAAGCCCTGCAGTGTGTCCAAACAGCAGTTTATGACCACATGTGGGGTTTTGTTTTACACGGGAGAAATTGCTTTACAAATTGTCGTGTTTTTTCTCCTTTAGTCCTTGTGGAAATGAGAAAAAATTAGCTAGACCTACATTTTCTTTGAAAAAAATGCCTCAAGATAGGGCATGTCGCTTCTTATTCCCACACAGGAATTCTGCTCGCAGAAAAAAAGCCTCCACCTCTCATTGAAAACAATGGGAGGCAATTTCAGCCATTTTTTGCCGCAGTTTTTGCCTCTGTTTCGACAGCAAAAAAAAGAAGTGTAAAAAAACTGTGTGAACAGGGCCTTAATGTGGTTCTAAACATATACTAACATTTCTGCGGAAGCGTACTTCGCATTGACCATTATGGTGCAAACCTGTTGTGGCATACAGCGCACTCTGCCTAACAATGCCAGGTTCAAATCAATGTAAATTTGGAGGCTCTGCTCCAAAAAATGGACATAGGGGCTTCACGCATAGTACGAATGCCATACTGTTCAATGCAAAAATACCAGAAACCTAGCATACTTGCATTAATAACGGTCTTATTTCTAAATCAGTGCGGTTTCCAATCAACTGTATATCAAAATTCAGTTCCCAAGCACTCAATTCAGGCATAGGGCTATAGGCTAGGAATGTGATTGTTTACACACACATCCATGTAGAAGACTACATTGACTTAATACATTCAGAGAGATCAAAGTATAGCCCAGGTTCTCTATACACAGTCAGAAGCCGCTTATTTATTTTATACCTCACGATTGCCTTTTAGGTAATTAATAATTAGTCTGATTTATACTTGCTTAGCAGTAACTTTATTACGTCAAAGTATTTTTCTTGAGGTTTTTTTTTACATTACATTGGATATAGTATTGTAATACAGGCCATGATGTGTACATGGCAATAATGCTTTAACCCCTTCCCGCACCTTGATGTAACTGAACGTCGATGTGTGCAGTAAGTTCGCGCACCTTGACGTGCAGTTACGTCTGTGCTTTGACAGTTAACCGCCGTGCGACGCTACACTGCACCGAACTGAACTGGTCCCTGAAAAAATAGGCTTTTGAAATTTTCTTGAAAATATGAGAAATTGCTGCTAAAGTTCTAAGGCTTGTAACGTCCTAGAAAAATAAAGGGACGTTCAAAAAACGATGCAAACATAAAGTAGACATATGGGAAATGTAAACTAGTAACTATTTTGTGTGGTATTACTATCTGTTTTACAAGTAGATACATTTAAATTTAGAAAAATGCTAATTTTCTCTAAAGCTTGGTGTTTTTTACAAATAAATATTGAATTTAGCGACCAAATTTTTTCCAACATAAAGTACAATATGTCACAAGAAAACAATTTCAGAATCACTTGGATAGGTAAAAGCATTCTGGAGTGATTACCACATAAAGTGACACGTCAGATTTGAAAAATCGGTTTCGTCCTGAAGGCCAAAACAGGCTCAGTCCTGAAGGGGTTAAGATTACTGGCTCACACTAGTAGACAACATGCATGCACAGGTCATACAGCTCCTTCTACAGAACTTCACTTCATTAATCCCTAATTATAGGGAACCTAGTACTAGAACCTTATGTTTATACAGTCATTTCTTATTTACATAACTTTGTTATATGACAACACCTAGTTTCTTTGAAGATATTCATAATCTGCCTAAAGAGTGCACCATTGAGTAAAATGTTCTGAAAAGTAACGATCACCTCATCATGTATTTTAATAACTTATGACCTATTTGCATTGTCATTACATAGAAAAATGTCTGCACATATCCATCAAAGTGCAGCTTCTCTTCCATGTCATGAGGGCACACGCACGGCATGTTGAGGGGAGAAAGGAGCCAATTATTGGTCCTCTCTGGCTCCTCCCAGTCATCAACAGTTCCTGCTGAGAGACCGCCTCTCAAAGCATCCAACCTCTCCTTAGAAACCAGGCAAATAATATCCCAGAGGCCACCAGGGGCGAAAGAGAGCGTGACTTAACTCATTAATTGCCTGGGAACACCTTTTTACATTCGCTAAAATGGGGAGAAGGTCACGTGAGGCTGCATAATTTGGCCATGGATTTGCGGCTTCCAATAACGTATCAGTTTACCCCTTCAAGACAGCCAATTTGAGTTTTTTCATTTTAGGTTTTCAATCAACGCATTCCAAGAGCCATAACTTTATTTATCAGTCGATAGGAGAGACAAAATTACAATGCCATCTCTAAGGCATTTAACCTCCGGGTTAAAGAACGATAATTTTATAGTTCAGATTCTACAGACGCAGCACACCAATTATGCATATTTTTCTTATTGCTTACAAAGCTAGAAATTAGAAGGGCTGTTTTTATTTACTTTTAGTTATTTATTCTTTTACACAGTATATTTTTAGAAATGTTAGGGCCAGTTCACACTTTTTGATGCGGAAACCGCATTGGAAAACGGACCAAAAATGCCTCCCATTGATTTCAATGGGAGGCAGAGTAGTTTTTTTCCCGCGAGAGGGAAAAACCTGCTCACGGGAAAAAGAAGGGACATGCCCTAACTTCAGGCGTTTACGCCTCTGACCTCCCATTGACATCAATGGGAGGCAGAGAAAGCGTATTTTGCAGCGTTTTTTGCACGCAAGCTCAAAGCCTGCGGGCGAAAAACGCTTCAAAAATCGGCGTGCAGGCAGAGAAAAATCTGCCTCAAAATTCCAAATGGATTTTTGAGGCAAATTTTCCTCCTGCAAAAAACTCAGCCTTATTAAAAATGTTTTACTTGTTTTTCAGTTCTCCTAGGGAACTTTACCATGCGATTATTAGACCGCTCATGCAATACTTATGTATTGCAGTGTATTGACTTTATCTCTGGCAAGAATAATAATAGAACACTGATGGCAGACCTGGAGGCCTTCAATAGTCCTCCAGCTGCTATGGCAACCATTCGGCACCCCCAATTTTGTTGCCGGGGGAACACAGGGAAGACCCACCCTGTCTCATCGTTCATATGCCGTGGTCGCAATTGTTCGCGGCATCTGAGGGATTAAAGGGCTGGGATTGGAGATATCGCCCATCCCGGCCATTGCAGGTGGGTGTCAGCTATTTAAAAATAGCTGGCAGCCACAGTGTATGGAGCGGAGTCAACTCCTGAGCCATCTTGTGTCGGCAAATATCCGACGTAACACTATTTAAAACGGTTTCCATGGAAAATCGTCCCGAAAAACATATGTGAATGGGATTTTAGACTTTGCCTAAACCAGTGTGTGAATGGGATTTTAGACTTTGCCTTTTACAGCAAGATCACGTGACCAATACAATAATTAACAGCAGTGACAAAAATGCAGTGAAAACGCCCCATATGGATGCACCCAAGTTACACATAGTTTGGCCTATGTGCATTATTGCATCTATGTAAAATTCATTATTGCATTATATGTAAAAAGAGTTTGTAAATGTACTTATTTTTCCAGTAAATTCAACAGAAAGTAAACACAAAAACACCACACCAAGAGCATGCTGCAATTTCTAAAATCAAAGCCTCAGTATGTCCTAAAAGAAGTTTAGTATTTTGAATGAGCGCCATATCACTCTACATTTCCCCTGCAAAAAATAGTTGCACACAGGTTCAGAGGTTAGAGTAGCCAGACCAATTCGGCACAACCATTTAGAACCCCTTGGTGCCTTGGCAATTTGTTTTTTCATTTCTGTTTTTTACTGCTAGCATTCCATGAGCCAAAACTTTTTTTTATTCTTCAATCGACAGATGTGGGAGGGTTTATTTTTGTTGCGGGGAGAGTTGTAGTTTTTATTAGCACTATTTAAAGCCTTTACTAAAACAGTGTATTAGAGAGAGTGTTTTGTGCAACTTTAGTTTTTTTTAATTAAAAATTATTTTTACTCTTTCAGATACATTTTCTATGTATTCTGGATACATATAATCTGTACCCTGCACTGAAACCTGAATCCGTCAGGTCAGCGGGACTGATGCCTTCGTTGACAGCGGGTCTCTGACACACAGGATCCACCTGTTATCGATCACAGTTATGAACTTGTGTGATCGATAGCAGCTGGATTCTGCGTGTCAGAGACATGCATGATCGACGGTCAATGAAACAGTCCCGCTGACCTGACTGATTCAGGTCTCAGCGCAGATGCTGCGGTCGCTATTGACCCGACCGTTGAAGTGAAGTGTCTCCTGTAACATACAGCAGACACCTGCTGTGTATGGGGTATGCGCAATCCGTGAGGCCGCTTCATACTCCCGCTTGGCGACTGACTTACAGTTTAGGGGTTAAGCAAAGAAAACTTTAAAGGTTCTCTAATCCGTAAAGTCTTAGTTGAGGTATACTCTCCTGCCAGAACGAACATTGGGCAGAAAGAAACTCCTGCAGGTTGGGAGGTATAGTTGCCGTGGCAACAGTATGACGCCTGAAGATTATCATGCATGGGTCCAATAATGATTACTTGTGCACGATACTGTCCGAGCGTCGTACAGTTAACATGGCAACTGTACCACCCAGCGTGCAGGAGCATCTCTCCGCATCAGATGTTTGTTCTGGTGGGAGAGTATAACTGGGCTAATACTTTGAGAAAATTATCTTAGAGGACCTGTCACTATGTCTTATTAGTTGAATTGATTAACTGACCTGAATAGTGATGTCGCTCAGATTCCATCACCAATTTTCTTTTTTTCCCTGGACCCCCCCCCATGCCAGATATATAGCCCAATGTAGTGTTGGCTCCTTATATTCTAATTAGACAACGGGGTGGAGCTGGCTTCCCTGCCTCTGATGATGACCCATCAGCTCAAGGCAGCTTGAGGGTAGTTCACTCACTGTTGGCTAACTACAGCAAATCATAGAGGGAGCCAACACAACAGTGGGTCATATCTCTGGAACGGAGAGGTCTTTGAAAAAACTAAAAAGAAAAACAATAGCGTTGGAATCAGGTAGACAGCGCTATTCAGGTCAGTAAACCAGTTAAACTTGTATAACTTATTGATAGGTCCTCTTTAACTCCTTAACGCCGAAGGACGGATATATCCGTCATCAGCAGCTGCTAGTTCGCGCAGGACGGCAGATATATCCGTCTTGTGATGGCGCGGGTACTGAGACTGTACCCACGCGATCAGCGGCAGGAGCACGGCTGTTATACACAGCCTGGCTCCTGCTGCAACTGCCGGAATCGAAGCGCGCGCCGATTCCGGCAGTTTAACCCATTAAATGCCGCTGTCAATAGTGACAGCGGCATCTAATGTGTTTGACAGAGGGAGGGAGCTCCCTCTGTCACCCGATCGGCGCCCCCGCAAACAAATCGCGGGTCGCCGTCGGGTTTCCATGACAGCCGGGGGTCTAACAAAGACCCCCAGGTCTGTCTTCCGCAACTGCCTGTTAGGCGATGCCAGAGGCATGACCTAACAGATTGCCTGTCAGTTTTACACTGACAGGCAATAATGCTTTGGTATACTAAGTATACCAAAGCATTATATATGCGATCGGCACATCGCATAGTGAAGTCCCCTGGTGGGACTTAAAAAAAAAAAGTCAATCAGTTAAATAAAGCTTGTTGAAAAAAAAAAAATAATAATTACAGTCAAAATCAAATAAAACTACTTTTTTTGCCCAAAAAGTGGTTTTATTCAGTAAAAGTGTCAAAACAAATCACACATACACATATATGGTATCCCCGCGATCGTAACAACTTGACCAATAAAATGAACACATTAATTAAACCGCCGGATGAACGGCGTCCAAAAAAAACAACGGCAAAATTCTCTTTTCTCCCATTCCCCCCATAAAAAATAAAATAAAAGTTAATCTATAAGTCCTATGTACCCCAAAATAGTACTAATGAAAACTACACCTTGGCCCGCAAAAATCAAGCCCACGTACGGCCACATCGACGGAAAAATAAAAAAATGACGGCTCTTGGAACGCGGCGATCCAAACACAAGTAATTTTTTTCTAAAAGGCTTTTTATTGTGCAAACGTAGAAAAACATATAAAACCTTTACATATTTGGTATCCCCATAATCGTGCCGACCCATAGAATAAAGTTAACATGTTATTTACGCTGCATAGTACACGGCGTAAATTTATAACGTGAAAATTAATGCTGGAATAGCTGCTAATTTTCAATTCTCTCCTAAAATAAAGTTAATAAAAGTTAATCAATAAATTGTAAGCATCTAAAAATGGTACAATTACAAAATACAACTCGTCCCGCAAAAAACAAGCCCTTATACGGCTATGTCGACGTAATAAAAAAAAAAGTTACGACTCTTGGAATGCGACCATGAAAAAACAAAAAATAATCCTTGGTCATTAACGTGCAAAATGGCCCGGTCATTAAGGGGTTAAGCTGATACGGATGGATCTGGTGGCTGTAAGGTCAACACTAGAAAGTGATTTCAGTTTTACATTCCAGACCACAAGCAGGTCTGGCAGATTTTCAGGAAGTCAACACAGGGGGGGGGTCCCCTGTTCCGGAACATTAGCACGGAGCCAAACAGCCTTCGTGTGCTGCCGTACAGGCTCTGTTGGGTGTCATATGTATGGAGATATACTTCCCTGGCACTTCCGAAAACCCGACAAAAAGACTATGTATCCCTTCAGATTAAATTGGAGGCATGCGGAGGTACAATAGAGGACTCATGCACAACTACAGCTGCCCTATTACGGCTCTGTATAAAATGGAGCCGTAATAAGGTAGTGTGCATGAGCCCTTAATGTCAGGGGAACTAAACGAGGATGGTCCAAAGCGGACAATCCCTTTAGGCCCTGTTCACACAGTTTTTTTTTACACTTTTATTGACACAGAAACCGCGCAAAAAAAATGTCCAAAAATGCCTCCCAATGATTACAATGGGAGACGGAGGAGTTTTTTTTCTCACGAGCGGAAAAATCACTTGCGGAAAAAAAAAGCGACATGCCCTATCTTCGGGCATCTGCGTCTCTGATCAAACGGAATTTCGAGGCAGAATTTTCTGCATGCAAAAAACTCTGTGTGAACAGGGCCTTAAGCTGAATTCACACAGTGTTTTGCTACATTTTGGTGGTGTTTTTAATGTGTTTTTTTAGTACAGACAGATGTTAAGATGGTAAGTAGGAGTCTATACTAAAATATAAAAATGCACTATATACAACAATTGGTTTGCGCAATTTTTGAGACAAATTTGTGGTCAGTGGTGTTTTTCTCCAAACGCAGCATGTGGGTATGGTGTTTTGTCAGGTGTTTTTCCTATAGGCTTCTAAATAGAACTTTAAAAAAAACACGTACAAAATGATTAGCGTCATTTTGCACATGCTTTTCTCTGCCCCCACTAAAAAACACCATAAAAACCATGTTGCATTTTAAGAACGCTGGCGTTTTTTGTTTCAGTTTAAATTGCCAGAAAAAAAAAAAAGCGTGTGTTAAGGAGGCCTTAAAGGGAATGAGTATTCAGAAAATGACCTATTGCTTAAATCAAGTTTCTATGTTAAATATGTTTTCTAACAATTTCTTGTGATTTTATTATTTTCCATATCATTATCTATATAAAAAAAATAATCTTAAAATTTTGCAGATTTCACTCTGACCACTGTCTTTTGGGTCAATTTCTGATTTTGGCTAAAGTAAAAAAAAACCTGCATCGAAAATGGTACTGTATAAAAGTTAACCTAAATAGAACAAAGAAAATAAATCAATCCTTCCTAGGCCTCATAAAGATCAGAAATTTGAGGTAAATAAACGGATTTTCTCCTAGCACAACCAACCAGGTCAGCAGAACGGATCACCTGTCTGTGGCTTTATTACTATATCATTTGATGCAGTATGTGCGCTTTGTGTTGTTTTTTTCTCCTCTACTGTTCATATAAAGATCAGACCTCCACTACTCAGAGGAAGTCTGGTAATGGAAAGATCTCCAACCTATCATAGGGGTCACTGAGACACAAAGAATACATCATGTCTGACAACTAAGAGGACAATCTGCCCATGTGTGAGTAAACTATTCATTGACAAATGGGAGCTATTATTTACATTCCATCACTTATTATCTAGTAGTTCTCACCCACCCACATTTGCAGTCCTCGATCTTTGATCACATCACCTCGTATTAGCATTTGGCAGACACAGTGGATTTACAATATCAAACAGAAAATTGGCAGATACATGGGACTTTCTTGATATCGGCAGATTCAAGTTCTGATGACAGGTTATTTCATATTGGACTGTAAAGAGCTGAGCTAGGTTATTATGATAATTTTTTGCTTGGTGAACCCCTGGATCTCTGCACAGATGAGAATTACCGCTTTAGTAGCTGGCTGCTTATCTTTGTTATTCAGTGCCACTCGTGCATAACACATTACTGCCTCGTGTACAGTTGTATAATGCTGAGTGGTCTGTGCTTCAATCTTACAGTATTTACAGATAAAGAATGCAATTCAGTTTCCAAGAAGTCATACAGGTTAGAAAAAAATTCTGTTTGCTTTTGTTTAGATTGTAAGATTGTGGAATTGCGTCAATAGATATAAACATTTCCATTGCGCATGCATATATATATATATATATATATTTTATATTATATATATGTGCTGTAGCCAATTCAACATGACAAGCAAAAATCGATGCTTTACTATAAAATGCTGAATGGAGTTCACATCTGCACTGGAGATGCTATTTTGACTGTTAAAATGATGGACACCATGACGGAACCAATTAAAGTCAATGGGTTCTGTCAGGGTGCTGTTGGTGTCCTTCATGTGACGGATCCAGCCCTTCCGTTATTTTACCGTTCCTATGACGAAGCAGAAAAATAACGGAAATAAGGACAAACATGTGAACATGGCCCTACTTTGACAATACGTTTTTAACAGAGAATTCAATGGTCATGCTTTTCCTTTAACTGCTTCTTGAGGAAAAACGCATTGGAAAAAATAATGCAAATATCATTGCAGTTGCTATTATATTTAGGCCAGATGGTTACTTCTATTTTTAAAAATGTCAAAAGGAGTGTTTAGCTGCATGCTTTCCCTATGAATGATGGAAACTAAGGAAAAAATTAAAAGAATGCTTCATAAGTATTTTTAGGCAAACCCAGGCAAGAGGAAAAGTATTTTATGAGAATATACAAAATATCTGAGCTCTTCAAAAAAAATTTCCTAGTGCCAACTGTCTGGAATGAATGTACTTGGTTAAATGTTTCAAGAGACATCTGGTAGAGAACGATTTAAAATACAAAACGTCACACGATCATGCAGAACATAGAATGCGGAGCACTAGATATTGTGTGAACATTTTACTAGACATGTAAAAACTTGGGAGTTTACTATTACATTTAAACACTGTCAAGATTACTGTGTTTTGTGAAATGAAACTCAAATGTAAAGATATTAAAAATCAAATGTCAATATTTTCTAGAAGCAAGAAGAAAACATTTGTACTTACATATTGAGCTTTGATGTTACTGTAGACTTGGAGCCGTCATTCAGAGAAACGTGAAGCTTTGAAGCCTTTGGATCAGAAGGATGGCTTGTATTGTCTGGAGACTGCGATTTGTGTTCTCCCTGGTTGCTCTCCTGCTTTGTCCTCCTGTCCACACCACATACAGCTGTAGTGCTGCTATCCTCCCCGGCAGTATTACACGAGTCCTCTCCACCACATCCACCTAAGGATTCAGGAACAGAAGCCTTTTCTACGTAGGCGTCTTTTGTTGTGGAAACAGGAACAGGCTGGTTAAACTCAGTCGCTCTAGCAGAGGCTGCTGCTGTAGCCGGATTTCTAAACTGAGGATTTCTACCATGTGCCTTGCGATCTGTTGGAGAAGAGGGAGCAGAAGTTTTTCTTTTCCTAATAGTACTGGAGGCTGGGTGTTGCTGTTTATCTTTGTCTGATTCACCCTTGGGCGACAGTTTGCTATTAGCACCCGCCTTTAATTCTTGGTTGGTTGAGGCAGGGCCGTTAGACTCAGGTGACACAGGTTTCAGATCCCCATCAGGAGTATCTGAATACTCCCTAACTCCTTTAAAGTTACTCTCATCAAACACATTATCTTGTAGCGCAGCGTTCTCCGCTTTATTTTCCTCTAGACTATTCGGAGACTTTAGTGAACTTTTCTTTTTGTTCATTTTTTTGATATTAGGACTTTTCTCCACTGTGTCAGTGTTGCTACAGCCTTTTATGGATGTCTGAGAATCTGTCCAATCAGATTTACTTAGGTAGATGTCAAATGCTAAAACCTTTGCATTCTCAGAATTTAGCTCTTTTGACTGATCTTCCAGAGGTTCGGTAAAAGAGTCACCTTCTGAAGGACTAAGCGCAGGTGAGCTATCACCTGAACCTACTGGTTTACCTAAACTGCTATTGCCACCTGCTGCGTCTGGGCACAGGTTCAATTCAGCTGCCAGTGGTACTTGGCTTTTTGCAGCACTGCCGAATGCAACAGGCGAGGTTACTTTTGTAAAACTTAATTTTTCTGTGCTTCCCAATTTCTGAACAGATCTTTCAGATATCCTAACTTTTGGATCGGTTACCCTGCTAGAGAATTTTGCAGTTTTCTTTGTCAATATTTTGGGAGAACCATTTTTAACAATGTGAATTTCCTGCGAAACCTTTCTCACGCCGGACTTTCCTTCTCCGTCAGTCAAACTTCTCCTTCCAGGCGACGATACAATCTTCTCTGTGCTTGGTCTGTCCACCCGAGATGGTGGGCTCAGTGGTGACTTTTGACTAATATCTGAAAAAGCATCAGGGGAAAAAACAGGACTTTCTTCTTCTACCACACTTGATTCCACAGCTCCTTTTACTGATGAGCTTGTACTCTCACTGGTATGTCCACCATCACTGTTTCCATTAGAAGTCACTTTTAAACATCGAGCTACAGGTGTTGTAGGCTCCTTTAATTCAGGCTGCGAATGTTGATCTGATGCACATTTAACACTTGACGTGCCAGGAGCCTGGTTTTGTACTTTGGAGCTAGAGGCTACTAAGACCAGAGCTCTTTTTCTTTCCCTTTCTGAAGACTTAGAAGTCACTGCTTTTTCATTAGTTGGGCTGGTGGGAGACTCAGGGACACCTTTGCTCTGTTTCTTTTTAGTAGAGTTAAACAGATTCCCAAACTTTCCCAAGACAGGTTTCTTTGTGCTGTCTTTCTTAGGTAATTCTGCAGATGGTGATCTAGACTAAAAGGAAATAAAGAAAAGGAAATGTAAGTAGTTAAAAATAGGAAACACACTGCTACAGTTTCCATTTACAGAGAGGGTGTATCCCTTCTTCCAACATACCTCTCATACATTATCATTATTTATTTAACCTTTATTACAGGAGTATTTTATGCCTTTGTTCAGTAGCTTATGGCATCGCATAAAAAGGAGTATCAAATACAATAAATTTTTAAACACACTTTAAATTCTATAATACATCCGATCATAATGAGCAAAATGTAAACTATTATTTTACATTTATGGAATACTACTACTAGTAAATAAAGGTCATTTCATGTATACATAGGGAAACACCGAGATGAGTCATTTTGTGCTCAAAATTAGATCTGTTGTTCATAGTATGAATCGGAGATAAAATACAAACCTGTAAAACGTAATACCACCACAAACAAGTGTTACGATCATTCAAATTAAACCTTCTAACACAAGTTGTTTGTAATCATAGGGTGTGATGTATTGCAGCATTTAACGATTTCAAAACATATTATATGCAAAGAAAATAATTTTGTAAAGCGAAATTGCTATAAGTCAAAAACACCTGTCTTGTACTATCGGCATACACTCCGGAAAAAAAGGTCCCAACATATGTGCCAACGTGCCTTTTGACATCAATGGGCAAATATATGCCAAAAAGATATCATTTTACATACATTTGGCCATTATACATCGGAATCCTGCAGTCCCAACTGTATTGAAAAGAATAATTGACTGCACTTTTCAATACACACATATATATATATATATATATATATATATATATATATATACATACACACACATACATACACATATATATTTTTTTTTATCTATTGCATACGTCTGAAACAATCTCGCTGATTGCATAAACACTAAAGACATCTCATACACCTGACCAGTCAATCTCAAGGACTAATAAATTTAGCACATCTCTGGCCATCCTTGCGCCAGAAAATCAAATCTACAGCTATGAGCTGGCGTAGATTTGAGTCATAATTTAACACCAGTCTCTGGTGCAAATTATAGTAAATTTGCTGGGCCCCAGTTAGCCCAACCTACTTTTGCTACACCACGGCCTCTTTTTTTTAAAATTACCGGACGCAATGTAAAAGTCAAGAAAGCTGCACATTTTTTAGCAAAACTAGCATACCCCAAAATTCGTGAATTTTTAACGCCACTAAAGTGACAAACTAGATAATAAATTCCCCCCTAAATGTTTGCCTTTGTAGAACTTTTTTAAATCCCCATGACAGGTAAATTGCGACTGGGTGAGACAGTGGCATTAGGTTGGTTTTACACGGGCAGATTTCGATCGGCACACGTTTGCTCCACTTACATGGAGAAATGTTTGGGAGTATGGGGATGAAAGATCGTTACTAGAAAACGTTTGTACCCATATACTTTACATCTGGTCAGCAGCACAATACCTGTGAACACATGGAGATGAGCTGCTGACAAACCATCATTTTTTTAGGCCCTCTCACCAGCCCATGTATAAGGGCCTATATAGATACAGGCAGCCATAAGATGCCCATTGAACAGAATGAAAAGTGATGCAAATATAGGGATTAAATGTAGCGCTGCCAACATGTAAACAAGGCAGGTAGTTTGTAAAGAAAAAATTTATTAACATAACATGAGTGGCTACGTGTTTCAACGCCAGTCCAGCGTCTTCCTCAGGCCAATTACTTGATAACTTTTTCTTTACAAAACTGATACTTCTGCGGTGGCAGTGTTACACTGCGGTTACAGGGGGCAGTATGACTGCCGCTATCTAAAGGGGGCAGTGTGACTGGCGCATCTACAGGTGGCAGTGATTGGCGCATCTACAGGGGCAGTGTGACTGTGTGGTGATTGTTTGACAATTTAATTCATGGGGACAGCGTATGGTGCTATAAGGGTATGTTCACACGCCGAGTCAAAAACGCCTCAAAATAAGGAGCCGTTCAAGAGAAAACAGCTCCTGATTTTCAGACGTTTTTTTTGTGCCACTCGCGATTTTCACGGCCGTTTTTGGAGCTTTTTTCAATAGTCTATGGAAAACGGCTCCAAAAACGTCCTGCACTACTTTTTCATGGCCGTTTTTTTTACACGTAAAAAAACGCAGCGAAAAATGTCCAGTCGGAACAGAACGCCGTTTACCCAATGGGCAGATGTTTGGAGGCATCCTGCCATGTGTACATACCCTTATATTTAGTGTGTAGCACTATTATATTCAGGGGAGCAGTGTGTGATACTATTATATTTAGGGGCACAGCGTGTGGCACCATGAGAATTTTATCTTCGTTTATAGGTGCGGAAATGTTGGTAAAGTGAGGAGCCGAAGACATCGGATGGCAAACTCTGCAGAAATGGTCTGTGGCTGGGAGAAGTCATCATAGAGGTCTGGACCGGTTGGAGAAGAAAAGATAAAAAAAGAGCGACAGAGAATCTGAGGAGTCACCTGTGAGTCACTCAATGTAAATGTTTATACTACCTGTGACTGATCAGAACTGTAGTCACTCTATGATCTGCAGAGAGATGATGGATGTATCGTTCGTTTTTTGTGAAACAACTCCCAGCATATCCTAGCCATTGTTCTGGCTATACTGGGAGCTGTAGTTTTAGGTCATACAAACTTATATAGCAGGGGTAGAGCTGTATTTGTGCTGGGGCTGTGTGTGTGTGTGTGTGTGTGTGTGTGTGTGTGTGTGTGTGTGTGTGTGTGTGTGTGTGTGTGTGTGTGTGTGTGTGTGTGTGTGTGTGTGTGTGTGTGTGTAATATATATATATATATATATATATATATATATATAACACCGAGCTTGGTTCTGGGGGTATATATATGACACCGAGCTTAGTTCTGGGGCTGTATATATATGACACCGAGCTTGGTTCTGGGGCTGTATTTATGGACCGAGCTTGGTTCTGGGGCTGTATTTATGTACAGAGCTTGGTTCTGGTGAAAACCAACTAAAATGCAGCATAAACGGACATGCGGCAAAATAAAATTCCGCACTGCAGGTCAATTTATTAACGTCTACTCTGCTTGTTTTTCTGCAGCGTGGGCAGGAGATTTTCTATATCTCATCCACTTTGACGCTACTGTAAATGCTGCAGATATTCTGCAGCGTTTACGCTAAGTGTTAACCCGGCTTTACAGTTCCGTCACATTGCCAAAATGAAAGTCATTCAATCCAGATACAAAATGTTTGTCTTTACCCCCACTGAAACTTTCAGGTTTCATAGTGAGCTACAAATAATGGATACACGTGACTGCATGGTCTACATCTACTTTGCATATAATTAGATATAAAAGGTTCTTGATGCAAAATCTCAAATTGGATCCCCCCACCACTTGTTATATGCCATTTATAGAATATCTATCCTTCGGTATGGCAGAGGAGTCTTTGGGCCCCTCAAACAAATTGGCCCAGGTGCAACTCTAGCCTCTGCACCCCTATAGTTTTACCACAGTATATTATGTCTGATTCACTGAAACTCATAGAAACCCCACAGGCATGTGGCATAAAACCAATCTAGATGCTCGAAGAAATTTGCGCACACTGTAAAAACCAACACGCCCATCAAACTAGACAAACAGACCAAACTTTTACACCTAAGTGCATGACAAAGGAGAAAAAGCTTTAAATAAGTCTTGAGGTATAATAATAAAGTGAAGAAACAAAATTACTGGTTGTTAAAAGTAAGTGTTTGAAAGAAATATTTATTGTTAACTAATAACATCATCAATACAGGTTTAGTCATAGTGTAACGCCTCATTAGAATGTGTTTGTACCTTGTACACATTATAATAAGAAGGGAAATAAATTAGCTGCAAATAAACAGGAAGCTTTCCAGCGGATGCATTAACATTTATAGTACACTAAGCCTCTTATAATGGACTACGTTAAATCCAGGGACATTTGTTAAATCTAATGAACAATTTGTTGGTCGCCATGTTACTTGAGATAACTGAACAACCCCATTATACGCCTCAAAACGAGTTCACCCTGCACACCACAACATTGTAGCTCCTGAATTCCAGCATCCATCCACTACCCAAAGAACAATGAGGACATAGTCATAGAAGACTGTAGAAAGATCTGTACAGTATACAATCCCTTTAATCCTATCCAGAACTTGAAAAGGCAGTCTCGGAAGAAAGGAAGGCAACCTCAATGATTCACCTACTATACACAGACTTTCCAAGCAACCTGAAAATGATGTGCATTATTGTTTTCAGGTGCAAGTTGTAAAGAGAACAATCATATCCACTGGAGAGTCAATTGAACATAAAGGTGAGGAGATGTCACAAAGTGAAGATTTAGTTGTTGGAATTGTATAAAGGATAAATATATTTTTGTAATATATGTCTAACATTATAGTCGTTTGATCTTTTGGAAAATGATCATGACATTTAACAGCCCCATTCAAGGTGTCATGGTAAACATCAATATTGCAGTTAGTGATTGAGTATAATAGCTCATAGCTTACCCCCATACCATATGTTATTCTAGTCATACAACACATTAAAAGTGATTATGGCATCAGGACAACCCCATTTCTAAATGTAACCCTACAAGAAATCAGCTGATAGCCGAGTCTACTGTAACCCCCAGCTATTAGGGGATATGAAGTGAGTGGGTGACCTTGTAATAAATGGTTGCACGAAGTCCTATAAAGAAGCCGCTCTCTTGGCTAATAGACGGATGACAAGTGTGGGACCTTCCACTATGACGTCCATTTGCAGAACAGCCCCATTCAAGAGAAAAAATAAATATATGGCTGCAATAAAGCTATGCTCATGGGGATCTTTGCACATATCCATTACATATGGTAGCAAACATTACTGTCAAATGCTAAGAAACAACAAGGATGTTTTGTACGCTTTTAGTGTAGACCTATTTTAGAGAAGTATAAAACAACATTACATCTTGGCAACCGCTTTCAGGCAGTCGTAATAAGTGTAATACAGCTCTGTGTGCTAGGCAGAAAATATGTTGCTCCCACACGAAGCCATAATATGACATTTCAGAGAGCAGATCTGCTCTAGGCATTGCTGTTCACGAGCAGAGAATGACCTAGGCGAACTTTCAGATGTAAAGGAGTCATCCCATCTGGCTTGAATCACAAGTTTCTTTAGTGAAGGTAAAAAGACATCATCACATTTCCAGTAAATCTTTATCTTCCCGGTAGTTGAAGCAGCATTAAACTGAAGATGTACTGATCGTTATAGAATGTGAGCGGTTCCAAGAAAAACTACTCATTTTTCCTCTGACGTAGCAGTATGATGGGTGTTTGAGGGATGAGTTGTATTTTTCATTGGCACCTTGGGGTACATGTAATTTGTGGATTAGCTTTTATTAATTTTCTTTAAACCGTTTACGGTGCAATAAATAACATATTACCTTTATTCTTTGGTTGAGTATACAAAAGCAAATATGTATTTTCTTTTAAGTTTCAGTATTTCTGTACAACGTTTTATATAAAAAAATTATAAAAAGAGTAATTTTTGTGTCGCTGTATACCGAAAGCCAAAGCTTTTTTTATTTTTCGGTCGACGTTGCCATATGAGGGTATGTTTTTTTCCAGGACGAGTTGTAATTTTTCCTGATACCATTCTGGGGTACATATAATTTAGTGTCTAATTTTGACAAAAAAAAAAAAGAAAAGTATTTTTTGGGAATGGTAAAAAAAAATTAAATATGAAAACCCGCCATTGTTCTGTTGTTGTGTTACATTTGCGGTGCTAACAAATATGTATTTTTTGGTTTAAATGATTTACTATATTAAAAAAAATAAAAAAAATAAAAATTGTGGAAAGTGCAGGCAGGCAACATAATTTCCCTTTTTTTGTCCCCATAGGAGACTTGATGCAGCGATCCTTTGATCACTTGTATAATGCTTTGGTATACTTTGCCTTACAATGCATTATTGCCTGCTCGTGCCAAACAGGCAGATACCTTTGTTAGGGTATGTTCACACGCTTAACAAAAAACAGCTGTAAAATACGGAGCGGTTTTCAAGGGAAAACAGCCTCTGATTTTCAGACTTTTTTTATGCATCAGCCGTTTTTGGAGCCGTTTTGTCTATTGACCCAATGAAAAATGGCTCCGAAAACTGCTCAAGAAGTGACATGCACTTCTTTTTACGGGCCTTTTTTTTCCAAAAAAAACGACTTGTTGGAACAAAATGTCATTTTTCCCATTGAAATCAATAGGCAGATGTTTGGAGGCATTCAGTCAACGTATGGTTAGTAGTTTTTAGGGCATATACGGCCCAAAAAAACAGCTCAAATAGGCAGTGTGAACATACCCTTAGGGGAGATTCACACGAACGTTGCGTTTTTGCGCGCGCAAACAACGCAGCGTTTTGCGAGCGCAAAAACCATTTGACAGCTGCGTGTGTCATGCGTGTCTGATGCGCGGCTGCGTGATTTTCGCGCAGCCGGCATCATAGAGATGAGGCTTGTCAACGCCCGTCACTGTCCAAGGTGCTGAAAGAGCTAAATCTTTCAGCACCCTCGACAGTGAATGCCGAACACAACAGCGAAAAACCTGTAAAAAAAAAAGATAAAGTTCCTACTTACCGAGAACTTCCCGGCCGTTGCCTTGGTGACGCGTCCTTGGTGACGCGTCCTTGGTGACGCGCCTCTCTTGACATCGGGCCCCACCTCCCTGGATGACGCAGCAGTCCAAGTGACCGCTGCAGCCTGTGATTGGCTGCAGCCTGTGCTTGGCCTGTGATTGGCTGGAGCTGTCACTTGAACTGAAGTGTCATCCCGGGAGGTCGGACTGCAGGAAGGAGACAGGAGTAATCGGTAAGTTAGAACCTCGTTGTTTTTTTACAGGTTAATGTATTTTGGGATCGCAAGTCACTGTCCATGGTGCTGAAACAGTTTAACTCTTTCAGCACCATGGACAGTGACTATCTCCTGACGTCGCGTACCGATAATTTTTTTGCCGGGATCGGCCAAAACGAGTTTGGCCGAACCCGGTGAAGTTCGGTACGCTTGTCCCGCTTCGCTCATCGCAAAGACACTCCGTTTGGATGTTCGGAAACAGAAAAGCACGTGGTGCTTTTCGGTTTTCATTCATCCTTTTCACTGCTGTTGCGCGAATCACGCTCGTCCCACGGAAGTGCTTCCGTGTGGTGCGCGTGATTTTCACGCACCCATTGACTTCAATGGGTGCGTGATGCGCGAAATACGCAGAGTTTTTGAACCTGTCGCGCTTTTTGCGCAGCAGACAAACGCTGCGCAAAAAGCACGGACTGTCTGTACTGCCCCATAGACTTGTATTGTCCATGCGTGCCGCGTGAAAACCACGCGGCCCGCACGGACCGAATACACGCTCGTGTGAATCCCCCCTTAGTCACGACTGCCCTTTTAACCTATGTGCTGACAGGGGGAGCCCCACCCCATTGTCATACACTTTAGATGCCGTGGGTTAAACCACTGGGATTGGAGTTCACTCCGAACCCGGCAGTTGAGCTCTCACTGCGATCTTGCAGTTACATTGGGCAGTACCAGAGGCGTAGCTAGGGGTTTAGCACAGGGGGTGAAAAAAAACATCTAAGTGGGCCCCAACCCAGTGGGTTTCCCTAACGCATGTTTGCAACTGCAGAGGTGCATCCGGCGGGTCAGGGTTACGTAAACAACGTAGTTTGCTGTGCTACTGTTTCTGTAAACTTGCATAGAAGTGAAAGGGTGTTACGGAAACATCGTAGCATAGCGAGCTACACAGTTTACGTAACTTCCATTCACAGTATAGTGTCTCCCCACACAGTGTAATGCCCCTATAGTGCCTCTCCACACAGAATAATGCCCCCACACAGGATAATGCCCCTATAGCTGCCCCTGCATATTATAATGCCTTTATATCTGCCCCCGACACAGAATAATGCCCATAAAGCTGCCCCACACAGTAGAATGCCCCTATAGTCCCCACCATACAGTATTCCCCCATAGCTGCCCCCACACAGTATAATGCCCTCGTAACTGCCGCATATTCAATACAATGCCCCTACAGCCAGTATAATGCCTGAACAAAGACAGCATAAATTCCCCACATCCAATATAATGCCCCCACAATGCGTAAAAAATTCAAATAAATAAATACTCAACTAACACTGGAGGAGATTCCTCTGGTCTGTGCAGTGTGTAGATCAGCACTGATAGGGGGTATGATGCCACTGCATCGCGTCTGTCTGCACTGAGCCACTCTTGGTCAGCGTTACTGAAGACGCAAAAACAGTTGAAACCGGAACATGCCACCACTATTCTCAGTCCCCCCCTGCCAACTATGCAAAAAGGACAGTACCCATGAGGGACCAGTGATGGATATATCCATCACAGGGCACTAGGCAGCACTCCACTGTGATGGATATATCCGTCAAAGGTCCTTAACCCATTAGTGACCGCCAATACGTCTTTTCACGGCAGCCACTAACGGGTTTTATTCTGATGCATACACCTTTTCATCTAAATCTGCCCATTTAACCCCCTTAGATGCGACGCCCAATAGTGAGCGCCGCATCTATGTGGTTTTGGAGAGAGGCGGTTCCCACTCTCACCCCACAATGCGATCGCAGGGTGCCGGTTGCTTCTATGGCAGCCGGGGACCTAACAAAGGCCTCCAGGTCTGCCTGTAGTGGATGCCTGCTAGGCCATGCCAGAGTCAGTTTTATACTGACCAGCAGTAAAACACTGCAACACAGAAGTATTGCAATGTATTATAAAAGCAATCAAATAGTCGCACAGTAAAGTCCCCTAGTGGGACTAAAAAAAAAAAAAAAAAAACTTCAAAAAAGTCCCAAATAAAGAAAAAAAAAAAACACTTTTTCCCCTTACAAAATGCTCGATTATGAAAAACCGAGAAAAAAAAAAGTTACACATATTCACGGCGTCCGTAATGTCCCCAACTATAAAGCCATTACATTAACGGCAAACGCCGTAAAAAAATAAAATAAAAAACAATGCTAGAATTGTTGTTTTCTGTTAATCCTGCCTTACAAAAAAAATAATTGATAAAAAGTGATCAAAAAGTCACATGTACTCTATAATGATACCAATTAATACTACAAGTCATCCTGCAAAAGAAAAGCCTTCATACAGCTACATTGGCGGAAAAAGAAAGAAGTTATGGCTCTTCAAATATGGGAAGACATATCATGTCCGCTGCAGGGAAAATGTGTCACTGGACGTGGCTTCTCCCAGCATTAACAGATGATCGCAAGGAGGTTAGAGAAGCCAAGCCCTCGGCGATAAGGCGCAGCGACTTTTTAAAAAAAAAAAGGGGTTGTCTTCCTGAGGAAACCCCTTTAACCCTTTCCCGACCCATGAAAAAAAATACACTTCATAGTGTGTGTGTGGATGGCGGGTGATGTTTGGCGCAGGCTCACGTGCAGAGCCCGCTCCATACACCACAGCGGTGTTTTACAGCTGACACGCTGCTCTAACAGACAGGAACAGCGATCGGGCCTGTTAAGAAGAAGCCTATATAAATGACAATAGAATACATTAGTATTGCAGTGTATTGTACCAGTAATTAACGGTACAATACAGTGAACGGCGTAAAAAATACAAATGTTAAAATACCAGAAAGGTTGTTTTTTGGTCACCTTACCACTTTTTATTACATTTTTTTTCAGTGCTACCAACTAAAGCTCGCCCCGCAAAAATAAGCCCTCACTCCGCTCAAAATCGACAGAAAAATAAAAGCATTAAAGCTCAGAATGTGGGGAAACGGAAATTTTTTTTTTTAACAAATAGTTTTTTCTTTGCAAAAGTAGTCAAATGTGAAAAAACCTATATAAATATGGTATCACCATAATCGTATTAAGCCGCAGAATAAATTTACGTTGTCAGTTTAACGCACGGTGAAAGCCGTAAAAATGAAACCCAAAAAACAAAATGGAGGAATTTAGATATTTTTTTTTTCTCCAAAAGCACCCCACGTACATTATATGGTACTTGAAATGGTGCCAATAGAAACAACAAATCCTGCCGCAAAAAATAAGCCCTCACACCGCTCTATTGAAGGAAAAGTAAACCGT
The DNA here is from genome assembly GCF_050947455.1 of Rhinoderma darwinii. NCBI lineage: Eukaryota > Metazoa > Chordata > Amphibia > Anura > Rhinodermatidae > Rhinoderma > Rhinoderma darwinii. The sequence goes on along the minus strand of NC_134690.1, from coordinate 226,943,672 downwards.
TATGGCTCTTGGAAGGCAGGGGGAGTGAAAAACAAAAACGAAAAATGGCGTTAAAGGGTTAAAGATTAAAAAAAAAAAAAAAGAAAAGAAGAAGGTTGGAAGAACATGCAAAACAAAACACCATAAATACTTCCCGAACATGACGCATGTAACTTTTGAAATAAAAACGTATCTTCCTCATTGGAAAGTATTTTTAACACGGCTACAATTCTAGGTGTATATTGAAGGGAATGAAATACATAAAACTGCAGACGATAAGCACACTGGGAAAAAAAAAAAGAAGGAAAAAACAAGGACTGGGTACCCTCATCATTGGGATCCCAGTAGTCAGGCTCCTAGGGCATATACAATAAGTGTCATATTATAAAAGTGGGGAAACTATCATTCAGGAGTCTTGTGGATATGATTTGATCTATGATTGTAGTAATAAAGATGGAAAAAAAATAAACAGGTCACATACCTTCAAGACAACGGAATCATCTTGCTAGAGGAGTGTAAGCAGATCCTGTAAACGATCTCCAAAATAACAACTGCAGACAGCTACCAAGATCACATAGTCTGCTCCGGAGTATTGTCCCTACTCGCACATACAGTACAGCTATTGCTCAATCACTTATGACAGATCTCCCCCTAGTGGAGAAAATAAGTATCTGTAGCATAAATTATTTGGAATGTGCCGCGTAATACTATACGTTATAAAAAATAAAAAAAAGGCAGAACACAAACAATTCCGTTTTGTTTGTTTTTTTCAAAATGTAAGCAACAAAGTAGTATACTAAATGTCTGCCTGGATGGGAGGCTTCTACAGATGCGCGGCCCAAGAGTTTAGGCGGGAAAATTAGACGGTAATGATAGCAACGATTCGCTTAATACCACCTGTCAGCCATTGCCAGATAAGCAGAACGTGTGTTTATACAACCAGTGTCAAGTACACATTGTATAGCTCTTCTATACTCACAACAAAGCAACAGCGTGTTTCACAAAAGAGCCCAGAGAGAAACGCACTACCTGAGGTAGTCACTATTCAGTCATGTGGAGCTGGACGGCGCGGTAACTGGGAGCAGGGTCCAAAGTGCGGGCGGAGACCCTGACCACAGTGGTTTGGATTCCTGCTGGGGAGGAGCCGACCACCTGGCTGCACATATACCAGCTATGTAATAACAAGATATTCAGTATGACCGCTCCGTGCAGGGTGTAGTCTATGAACATGGTACTGCCTCCTCCCATACTACACCTCCGGTCATACACCTCACGAACATGTCTCTCCAGGTTACCAGGGACACCTGACGCAGAACCGCTGTATAGTAACTACCCATAATGACGAGGACACCGCTGCAGGCAGAGGAGACTACAAGACGCAGGCTCTTATTAAATCACAACTATGGGTGCAGGTTCCCAAACTGAAGGAGGATGTTTTGGGCGTGCCCTGCTCTAACATAACAGGTAGGCACACGAGACTAGTTTTCCAAAACATTCCTCATTTTTCCTTTGAGATTTAAAAAAAACAAAAATAATAATTGTTACTTAACCCCTTAGTGTCTAAGCCTGTTTTGGCCTTCAGGACGAAGCCGATTTTTGCAAATCTGGCATGTGTCACTTTATGTGGTAATAACTCCGGAATGCTTTTACCTATCCAAGCGATTCTGAGATTGTTTTCTCGAGACACATTGGACTTTATGATACTGAAAAATTTTTGTCGTTAAATTCAATATTTATTTGTCAAAAACACCAAAATTTAGAGAAAATTTGCAAAAATCTGCATTTTTCTAAATTGTAATGTATCTGCTTGTAAAACAGATAGTAATACCACACAAAATAGTCACTAGTTAAAGAGGCTCTGTCACCAGATTTTGCAGCCCCTATCTGCTATTGCAGCAGATAGGCGCTGCAATGTAGATTACAGTAACGTTTTTATTTTTAAAAAAACGAGCATTTTTGGCCAAGTTATGACCATTTTTGTATTTATGCAAATGAAGCTTGCAAAAGTCCAACTGGGCGTGTTGAAAAGTAAAAGTACAACTGGGCGTGTATTATGTGCGTACATCGGGGCGTGTTTACTACTTTTACTAGCTGGGCGCTCTGATGAGAAGTATCATCCACTTCTCTTCAGAACGCCCAGCTTCTGGCAGTGCAGACACAGCCGTGTTCTCAAGAGATCACGCTGTGACGTCACTCACAGGTCCTGCATTGTGTCGGACGAGCGAGGACACATCAGCACCAGAGGCTACAGTTGATTCTGCAGCAGCATCGGCGTTTGCAGGTACAGATCATCTAGGAGTGTACTGAGCATTTTGATCCCACAGGTGTTTCATAGATTGTATTAGAATGAGGCAGTGAAAATGAGAAAAAAAAATATGTTTTCCCCAAAAATATGTTGTTTTGCACCCAATTTTTTTCCCACAAGGGTTAATAGGAGAAAAAACAACACATAATTTGTTAACCAATTTCTCCCGAGTACGGCAATACCCCATGTGTGCCCCATAACTGCTGTTTGGGCACATGGCAGAGCTCAAAATGGAAGGAGTGCCATGTGGCTTTTAGAGCACAGATTTTGCTGGACTGGTGTACGGGCACCATGTCACCTTTGCAGAGCTCCCTTAGGTACCAGAGTACAGTGAGAACCTGAGAAGTGACTCCATTTTGTAAACTACACCCCTCAAGGCATTTATCATTTGCCTGGACATATGACAGGGCTTAGGAGTGAAAGGCGCATGTGAGACCTATTTTGATGATTTTCGCAGCATTAGCCCACAATGGCAGGGCTCTGGGGTCAAATAGTAAAACAAACCCCCAAGTAGTGACCCCCATTTTGGAAACTGCACCCCTGAAGGCATTTTATTAACGGGTGTAGTGAGCATTTTGACCACACGTTTTTTTTTTTCTATAATAAATGAATGCTCAGTGGATGGTGAAAATTGCAAATTTCCACAGGTATGTGCCATTTTAGTGCACAATATTTTGTGCCCAGTTCATGCCACTGAAGACAAATACCTCAAACTGTTAAGCGGGTTCTCCGGGGTATGGCGATGCCATATATGTGGATGTAAACTGCCCGTTGGGCACGCTGCAGGGCTCAGAAGGGAGGGAGCGCCATTTGGCTTTTGGAGCGCAGATTTTGCTTAGTGGTAGTTTTGTTTGGGGTTTTGCTGGTATTTCAGTTTATGATGTGGGGGCGTATGTAATCTGTGCAGAGAACATCAGGGCATAATAAGAGGGTATACCCCTTAATGACCAGCCTATTTTGGACCTTAATGACCAAGCTATTTTTTACGTTTTTCAATTGTCGCATTCCAAGAGCTATAACCTTTTTATTTTTGCGTCGACATAGCTGTATAAGGTCTTGTTTTTTGCGGGACAAGTTGTATTTTTTAATAGCACCATTTTTAGGTACATATTATTTATTGATTAACTTTCATTAACTTTTTTTTGGGGGAGGAATAGAAAAAAATCTGAAATTTCGCCACTCTTTTTTTTGCGTCCTAAATCTACGCCGTTTACCGTGTGGTATAAATAACACAATAACTTTATTCAGTGGGTTGTTACGATTGCAACGATACCAAATTTGTGTAGTTTTTGTATGTTTTACTACTTTTACACAGTAAAAATGCTTTTTTTTCAAAATTATTTGTTTTTGTGTCTCCATATTTGAAGAGCCGTAACGTTTTTATTTTTTCGCCGATGCGGTTGAATGAGGGCTTTTTTTTGCGGGACGACTTGTAGTTTTTATTGGTACCATTTTGGAGTAGATGCGACTTTTTGATCACGTTTTATCACATTTTTTTAAAGTCCATATTCACAGAACAGCAATTTTTCCATAGTTTTTTATTAATTTTTTTACGGCGTTCACCGTGCGGGTTAAATAATGTAATAGATTTATAGTCGGGGTCGACTATTTAGTTTTTTTAATAGTAAAGCATTTTGTAAGGGGAAAAGCTGGGTTTTTCTTTTTTTTTCAATTTTTTTTTAAAATTAACTTTATTAAACTTTTTTTTCACTTTTTTACTAGTCCCACTAGGGGACTATAATATGCGATTCTGCGATCGCATTTATAATACACTGCAATACTTTTGTATTGCAGTGTATTACTGCCTGTCCGTTTAACACGAACAGGCATCTGCTAGGTCATGCCTGCGGCATGATCTAGCAGGCATTCACTCCAGGCAGACCTGGGGGCCTTTATTAGGCCCCCAGCTGCCATTGGAGACACAGACACTCGGCGATCGTATTGCCGGGTGTCGGTGGGAGAGAGAGGGAGCTCCCTCTCTCTCTCCAAAACCACTCAGATGCGGTGCTCGCTATTGAGCACCGCATCTGAGGGGTTAAACGTGTGAGATCGATACTAATATCGATCTCACACGGCAGAGCAGGGACGCTCCCAGCCCTCAGCTACCTCTAGCAGCTGAGAGCAGGGAGATTTGACAGCTCCCTGCTCTGTTTACTTATTCCGATGCCGCGACGTAAAAAGTCTATGGCATCGGAATAAGGCCCGTTAGTGACCGACGTAGAAACACGATGGGCCGGTCACTAACAGGATAAAAATGGGGTAAATAAATAATAATCCGCAGATATGTGACCGGTGTCGCACTGATAAATGGTGCCAGATCTTATCCGCTTTTGGAACACTCTGCACATTTTGCATCTCCATATTCTGAGAGCCAGAACTTCTTTATTTTTTTCTCCACCGGAGCTGGGTGAGGGCTTATTTGTTGCGGGACAATCTGTAGATTTCATTAGTACCCTTTTGGGGTACATGCGTTTTTGTTTTTTTTTGTTTTTTTTGATCACTTTGTATTTTATTTTTTTTTTGGCAAGCAAGGTGACCAAAAACCTGCAATTCTGATTTTTTTTATAATTATTTTTTTTACGGCGTTCGCCATGCGCTATGAATGACAATTTTACTTTATTCTGTGGGTCGGTACGATTACGGCGATACCATATGTATATAGTTTATCTTATGCTTTGCAGCGTCTACACGATTAAATCAATTTATTTTTTGTGTCACCATATTCTGAGAGCCATAACTTTTTTATTTTTCAGTCAAAAAAAGCTGCGGGAGGGCTCGTTTTTTGCAGGACGGGCTGCAGTTTTTAATGGTATAATTTTGGGGTACATGCGACTTTTAGATCCCTTTTTTTATTCTGTTTTGCGAGGGGTAGTGACTAACAAACAGCGATTCTGGAATAGTTTTTTATTAATTTTTTTACGGTGTTCACCGTACGGGTAAAATAGCGTGATATTTTTATAGTTTGGGTCGTTACGGACGCGGGGATACCACGTGTACTTTTTTTTATGCTTTTTTCTTTTTTCTATAATAAAAGTCTTCTTATAGGGAAAAAAGGCTGTTCGTGTTTTTTTTTTTTAAACTTATTTTTTTCATGAAACTTTTTTTTTTTTTTAACTTTCTTACAACATTTTTATTAACTTGTTTTAACATTTTTTTGTGTCCCACTAGGGAGCTTGAAGGCATGAAGCCCTGATCGCTATTCTAATACACTGCACTACCTACATAGTGCAGTGTATTAAAGCTGTCAGCTATTCACTGACAGCAAGCCTATTAGGCTCCGCCTCCCGGCGGTGCCTAATAGGCTTCCATACTAGGAAGCGATTGTTAGACTACGGTTGCCATAGCAACCATCGGAACACCCGCGGGTGCCGATGGTTGTCATTAGCAACCATAGGGTGCTATCTAATCACTTAGATGCAGCGATAGCTGCCTCTAAGGGGTTAATCGGCCGGATCGGAGCCTAGCTCTGGTCCTGGCCGTTAGGGCACGATGTCTGCTGTGACAAACAGGCTAAAAGACACTTCGATGCATCGATCGTGTTGATCGATGCATCGAAGGAGTTAATCAGCCGGATCGGAGCCTAGCTACGGTCCTGGCCGTCGCAGACGGGTGCCGGACAGCTGATTACCGGCGGTGATAGCGCTGGCTCAAGCTGAGCCAGCGCCATCACATACATCACGTCATGGAGCTGTGATTGGTCAGTCTGCTTTGACTGACCAATCACAGCGATCGCCGGCAGGAGACCGCTGTGAATGGTCCCCTGCCGTCTTACTGTGCCGATCAACTGTCAGAAACAGTTGACGGCACAGTTCTGTCACCTTGTCCGTTGACAGGGTGACAGTTTTTAGCCAGGACGCACTGGTACGTCCCTGTGCCTTAAAGCACTTCAATGCACGACGTACCGGTGCGTCCTGGTGCGTTAAGGGGTTATCTGTCACCAGATTATAAATGCTCTATCTCCTACATAATGTGATCGGCGCTGTAATGTAGATAACAGTGGTTTTTTATTTAAAACGATCATTTTTGGGCAAGTTATGAGCAATTTTAGATTTATGCTAATTAGTTTCTTAATAGACAACTGGGCGTGTTTTTACTTTTTACCAACTGGGTGTTGTACAGAGGAGTGTATGAGGCTGACCAATCAGTGACTAATCAGTGTCCTACACTTCTCTCCATTCATTCCCAGCTTGTTTCACTGCACAGCGTGATCTCGCAAGATCTTGCTGTGCTGTCACTTCCTCCCACAGTATCTTTACTGAAGTGTCTTGAGAGTGAATAGACACCGCTTCCAGCCAGGATGCGATGTCTATTCAGATTCCCGACGCTTCGGTAACATTTCTGTGGGACTTACTCACAGAGCACAACGTGATCTCGCGAGATCACGTTGTGCTGTGGGTACAGATGAACTGTACGGATATGAATGACGAGAATTGGTCAGTGTCATACACTTCTCTTTACAACACCCACTTGGTCAAAAGTTAAAACACGCCAAGTTGGGCATTAAGAAACGAATTGGCATAAATCTCTAAAATTGTTCATAACTTGGTCAAAAATAATCATTTTTCAAAATAAAAACCACTGTTATCTACATTACAGCGCCAATCAGATTATGTAGGAGATAGGGCACTTATAATCTGGTGACAGAGCCCCTTTAACCCCTTCCCGACAATTGACCTATCCATACGCCAAAGTCGGGTAGGGGAAGTATGGAACGGGCTCACGGAGTGAACCCACTCCATACAATGCGGGTGTCGGCTGTTTGTTACAGCCGACACTTCAGGGTAACGAGCGGCATCTCGCTCGTGCACGATCCCACTCGTTTAACTCGTTAAATGCTGCGGTCAATAGCGACGCGAAATTTAAATCGGGCGACCCCCTCTAAGAGCTCATCGCGCCCCTTGCGAAGGCAATCACGTGGGGGGGGGGGCGATGGATGCTATGGCTGCCTGGGAGCCTAGTGAAGACCCCCATGTCCGCCATCTTTGTGCACATATTAAACCCTGCCTCCAGCAGGACTTAATAGTTGCCTGTCAGAATCACGATATGCTGCAATACCTTAGTATTGCAGTATATCGTGCAAGCGATCTAACGATCGCTGGTTGAAGTCCCCTAGGAGGACTAATAAAAAAAAAGTAAAAATGAGTTAGGGTATGTTCACACGGCCTATTTACGGACGTAATTCGGGCGTTTTTGCCCCGAATTACGTCTGAAAATAGCGCCTCAACAGCGCTGACAAACATCTGCCCATTGAAAGCAATGGGCAGACGTTTGTCTGTTCACACGAGGCGTATATTTACGCGCCGCTGTCAAATGACGGCGCGTAAATAGACGCCCGCGTCAAAGAAGTGACCTGTCACTTCTTTGACCGTAATTGGAGCCGTTATTCATTGACTTCAATGAATAGCAGCGCTAATTACGTCCGTAATGGACGCGGCGTTCAAGCGCCTGCACATGCCGGTACGGCTGAAATTACGGGGATGTTTTCAGGCTGAAACATCCCCGTAATTTCAGCCGTTACGGACGCCCTCGTGTGAACATTCCCTTAAAGTTTTGTTTTTGTGTAAAATAAAAAATGTAAAGTTTAAAAAAATAACTTTTCCCATTTTCCCCCTAGAGCATAGTAAAAAAATAAAAATAAATAAACATAATTGGTATCGCCGCGTCCGTAAAAGTCTGAACTATTACAATATATCATTATTTAACCCGCACGGTGAACGCCGTCAAAAAAAAAAATGTTTTACATCACTAGCATCCTCCTCAAACTCATTCGGATGCGCCATTGACTGTGCGGTGCAGCAATGAAGTCGGGCAAAAAAAGCCTCGCTGCACAGTGTGTGCCTATGTAATGGCGCATCCGGGAAAGTTGGAGGAGACTGGTAGTGATGTAGAACAGCCAGGGGGGTGTCAACCAAGCATGGAAAGGTAGATTTGGAGTCAGGATTGCGGCACCGCCCCATGACCCTTTATAGAGTAATTCGCAAATGGCATGCGTCGTTTTAATCAGTTGATTTGATATATTTTGCTGCATCTGAAAAAAATATATACAGGAGAATGTTTGAAAATATTGTCAGGTCATGTATTACCGCATGGTGGTGGTTCAAGGGGTTAAAACTACCTGACAGGTTCCCATTAAATATACAATAAATTGAAAACAATTCCATCTGCCCTGCAATTTTGTTATTATAAATATTTCCTATATAATTACAGCTCCAGAACCAAGCTCTGACATATACGGCTAAAGAACCAAGCTGAGAACATATATACAACACCAGAACCAGGCTCAATACATATATATATACAGCACCAGAACAAAGCAAAATACATATATACAGCACTAGAACCAAGCTCAGTACATATATACATCACTAGAACAAAGCTCATATATACAGCACCAGAATCGAGCTCCGTACATATATACAGCACAAGAACCAAATCCATTACATATATACAGCTCCAGAACCAAGCTCATTACATATAAACCACACCAGAACAATATATATATATATATATATATATATATATATATATCAGCATAAATACAGCTAAGTACAGAGATAATTTGCAAATTCTGTTTAATCCATGCGGTTTCACCAAAAAAAAATCATACCACCCATCATCTCGCTGCAGATTTAACAGTGACTACAGTACTGATTAGAGGAAGAATAAACATTTACATTGAGTGACTCACAGGTGACAACGTCTGATTCTAGCCGTTCTTTTTCTCTTATCTTCTCCATCCGGTCCAGACCTCTATGATGACTTCTCCCGGCCATGACCCATTTCTGCAGTTTGCTGCTCAGATTTCTTCAGCTTTTCACTTTTCAAACATTTCCGCACCTATAAACAAAGATAAAATTTTCCGCTCTCACACAGACCAAAACGAAGCATGTTTGCAGAGCGAAATCCGGTGCCATTTTCATGTGGACCGGAAGCCGCGGCCGGACAGTAAGATGACGACTTCCGGCCATATGTTCAAGGAAGCGAAGGCGCAAGCAATAGGAGCGGCAGCGGTGGCAGGATCAGGTAAGTTATGTTTGCGTATGTGATGTGTATTATGTTTGTGTTATACTGTCTGCTGAGCACTGTATCTAATCCTCCTACACTGTGCAGTCGCTCAGAAAATGGCGGCACACAGTGTAGGAGGTTTGACGATTCAAACCCCTCCTTCTCCTGGCACTAGTCAGAATAAGGGAGGGGGGATTGTGTGAGGACGCTAGAGTGTGTCTACCCCAAATTTGCAGCATATAGCAATGAGATTGCTTTACCACATTGACCATGCTGCAATTTTGGGAACTGCTCCCTCTAGTGCCCAGCACATGGAAATGTCATAAATTAGAATCTAATTTATAATATTTCCTGACTTGTGAAAAAATGTGTAATCACTCAAATAATAATTGTTTAACTAAAAAAGATTAAAAAAAAGTTTCTAGCGACACATTCCCTTTAAGGAGGCAGCACATCCTGCAGCTGCTAAGTGGAGGGAACCTCAGCCATTGGCTCTGTAATGCCGCCCCCACTGAGACACTGCAGGGTGCCGCCTGAAGCCAGAGGCTCAACTCGCCTCATGGTAGATGCGGCCCTGCCAGTAACACAGTGTGATCTTATATTATACAGCTTCCATTCCCAACTGTGTATTCAACTGGCGATACCTCCGGTTGTTTCACAGCTAGAACTGCAATCCTGGTATCATATGAAAGATTAGAATCTCATCTTTCATATGCCACCACTGTTCTAGGTGGTCCACAGTCGGAGATATGGCTGTTGAAGTGATCTGCTTTCCTTCCAGCCTGAGTCTCTCACACTGTGTGAAGCAGCTTCATGCTGATAGGACAGCGTCAGAGGCTGTGTAGCTCCACCTCAGGAGAATCGCTGGTGTTGACACCCACTTGTCTAGAATAGCCTAATTTACATATTTAGAAAAAAAAGCTCATAACTTTTAAAATAATAAACGTTTTGGGACACAATTTTTACTAGGATTATCAGTGTGACAGCGCCTATTAGATTAGCTAGGACATGGGGCATTACTAAACTAGTGACAGATCCTCTTTAAGGCTGGGTTCACACGACCACATTAACGTCCGTAATGGACGGACGTATTTTGGCCGGAAGTCCCGGACCAAACTCAGTGCAGGGAGTACGATGCTAGGAGTCCCTGCCTCTCTGCAGGACAACTGTCCCGTACTGTAATCATGTTTTCAGTACAGGACAGTAGTTCCACGGAGAGGCAGGGACTCCTAGCATCGTACATAACTATGATGCTAGGAGCCCGGCTCCCTGCACTGAGTTCGGTCCGGGACTTCCGCCCGAAATACGTCCGTCCATTACGGACGTTAATGTGGTCGTGTGAACCCAGCCTTACCCTTTCACGACACAGCCTGTTTTCGCCTTGTGGACACAGCCAATTTTTTTCAAATCTGACGCGTCCCTTTTATGTGGTAATAACTTGGGAATGCTTTTACCTATCCGATTCAGAGATTGTTTTCTCGTGACATACCGTACTTTGTTAGCGGAAATTAGCGTTTTTCTACATTTTAAATGTATCTGCTTGTAAAACAGATAGTAATACCACAGAAAATAGTTACTAATTAACATTTCCAATATGTCTACTTTGTTGGCTTAATTTTTTGAACATCCTTTTTATTTTTCCAGGACATTACAAGGATTAGAACTTTTGAAGCAATTTCTCACATTTTCAAGAAAATTTCCAAAACCTATTTTTTTTGTGGACCAGTTCAGTTCTGAAGTGGCTTTAAGTGCCACCTAATTTTAAAAACTGCACCCTTCAAAGTTTTCAAAACGGCATTTAGAAACTTTCTTAACCCTTTAGGTGTTTCACAGGAATTAAAGCAAAGTAGAGGTGAAATTTTATATATTTTTATTTTTAGAAAATCCATTTTTTTTCTGTAACACTGAAGATTTTACCAGAGAAACGCAACTCAATATTTATTGCCCAGATTATGCAGTGTTTAGAAATATCCCATACGTGACCCTAGTATGCTAATGGGCTGAAGCACAGGCCTCAGAAGCAAAGCAGCGCCTGGAGGATTTTTGGGGCCTCCTTTTTATTCAAATACATTTTAGGCATCATGTCAGGTTTGAAAAGTTCTTGTGAGGCCAAAACAGTGGAAACACCCCCAAAAAGTCACCATTTGGCAAACCACACCCCTCAAGGAATTTATCAAGGGGTATAGTGAGCATTTTGACCACACAGGTTTTTTGCTGAACTTAGTGGAATTAGACCGTAAAAATTAAAATCGAAATTTTTTTCAATAAAACGTAGAAATTATAAATTTTTATAAGGCATAAAGAAGAAAAAACACACCAAAATTAAGGACTTGAACATCCAACTGTTGGATCTTTGTTATAATACCCTGCAATACTTCTGTATTGCAGGGTATTATGCCTGTCAGTTTCACACTGACAGGCAACGTATTAGGCCCTGCCTCTAATCGCCTTCCATAGGTGGCAGACCCGGAGGCCTTTGCTAGGCCTCCGGTTGCCATAGCAACAATTGCCACCCCGTAATCGTGTAGCTCGGTGCCAATGTTGTTTTAACTCCTTAAATGCGGTGGTAATAAATTGACCGCCGCATTTAAGGGGTTAATCGGCGGGGATCACGGCTGTGATCCCACCTGATGTCTTCCCTCAGTACTAAGGCTACTAGTAGCAGCCAGTACTGCGAGATCCCGGGTATAGGGGAATGCCTGTGCACTCCGTTAGGAGCACACGTAGATTAACGGGCTGCAGGCACAAGGACCAGCGCTGCAGCCTGTTAATCTACGTAGGCTGATCAGGAAGGGGTTAAAGGAATTCTTCAATAATGTAGTTTATGGGCAAAGTAAGCAGTTGGGACTTGGAATCAGTGCCTCACCACTCGATGGTGTCAACGAAAATGGAGTTAATTGGGTTACACCACAGAATACTACATGTAAGTAAGAAACATTTTCTTACACCATATGGCTGGCATACATGTTCACCAATAATTTGTACCAAAAAATGGTCATCTTTTGGTGCATTTTAATGTCACTTTTGGTTATTTAAAAAAAAATATGTTCTTGAAAAGCTTCCTAGAACCATCTATTGAAAACCAAATTGTGACCTGCCTGTTAATCCTTATAAATGCAGGATAGATGCTTGGCTTCTATACTGTCAGTACTTTATCATACCCTTTGAGCTCAATGCACACTATGCGTTTTAATTGCAGCAAATCCGCAGCGTAATACAGTACCAGCAAAGTAAATGAGATTTCAGGAAATCTCATGTACACGCTGCATTTTTTTGTGCACGTAAATTGACCTGCAGTGCGTATTTGTGGGCTTTTACCCCTTATCGAGTGACAGGTGTTACCCGCCCGCTTCACAGTCAAAGGCCTTTGCATATCGGGCACCAAAACGAACGGCACAAATATCTCAAAGCAAAGTAGGAGCTAAAAGAAAAAGCGGCAGAATCTGAGGTATCTGCAATCTAACTGAAATGTCAGCTGCAGTTTTTTTGGGCAGGTGACAGGTTCTCTTTAAGGCTGGGTTCACACGAGCACATTAACGTCCGTAATGGACGGACGTATTTCGGCCGGAAGTCCCGGACCGAACACAGTGCAGGGAGCCGGGCTCCTAGCATCATAGTTATGTACGATGCTAGGATTCCCTGCCTCTCCGTGGAACTACTGTCCCGTACTGAAAACATGATTACAGTACGGGACAGTTGTCCTGCAGAGAGGCAGGGACTCCTAGCATCGTACATAACTATGATGCTAGGAGCCCGGCTCCCTGCAGTGTATTCGGTCCGTTACTTCCGGCCGAAATACGTCCGTCCATTACGGACGTTAATGTGGTCGTGTGAACCCAGCCTTACCCTTTCCCTCCGCAGCCAATTTTCGTTTTTTCCTCCGTTGGCATAGCCGTATGAGGGCTTGTTTTTGGTGTGACTAGTTGTTGTTTTTCATGGCACTATTTAATGTACCATATAATATAATGGGAAACTGAAAAGAAAAATTCTTTGTGTGGTAAAATGGGCAAAAAACAGCAATTCTATTATAGTTTATACTATAAGGGTGATACCAAATCGATATATTTTTTTATGTTTTATCACTGCCACAAAGAAAAAATTATTTGTAAAAAAAATAAAATGTTTTGTGTCGCCACTTTTTCAGTCATAACTTTTTAATATTTTTGTCAATTGAACGGTATGAGCTGGGCAATTTTGCCCAAAAATTAAATCTAGATTTATTTTTTTTTTTTTCCAACCCTATGGCCAATTTTAGATTTGAATCTTGATTTTGTTATTTTTGGTAAATGAACTGAAAAACAAAAAGCAAGACACAAGTCTTGGTGGTGGGGAGGTGCTGCTAGTGACAGCGAGTCGCATGGCGGGTGGGGAAGATCCTGTTGGCTATAGGGGCACTGTCTGGTACAGTGAGGCACCTGGGGCATGGAGATGTGCCATCAGGGACCTCAAGGCACTATGCTGGCAGGAAGATGTCTGGCAGGTAGGGAGGCATTACCATGGCTGCAAGGCACATGGTCGGTGGAAAGGCTCCTGGAGGGTGGGTGAGCTACTTCAGGGACAGCGAGGTGACTATAGGGAAGATGAGACAGCAGCAGAGGCACCTGGAGGTGAAGGATGAAAAAAATATAGAGGAAGACTGCCATTTAAAGGCTATGTAAACCTTTGAAAGGTATTTTTATAAATAAAAAGGTTCGTCAGTGTGATTTGTTTTTGTTTTTATTAAAAAATTTGTTTTACTTTATGAGATACAGCTGTTCTGTAGTCTCTATACAGAGCAGCTGTATCTAGCGCTAAATCCTGTTCCCGTCAGGTCCGCGTTGCTGACGGGTTTAGTGAAAGCGGGTTGCTATGTAGGATCCACCTGTAATCTATTACATCTAAATTATAAACTTAGATGTTATAGAATAGAGGTGGATCCTGCGTGTCAGAGATACGCAGGACCTTCTTTCACTGAACCCGTGGGACTGATGGATTCAGACCTTCGCTAACTATACAGCTGCTCTGTATAGAGAATACAGAGCAGCTGTATCTCAAAAAGTAAAACAAGTTTTTAATAAAAACTTATTATAAAGTGCCACTCCTCATACTTAAAAAAAAAAAATGCCTTTCAAAGGTGTACATAGCCTTTAAAGGGGTTGTCCACCTTCTAAAAACTGATGACCTATCCACCGGATAGGTCATCAGTATGTCATCGGTCCGGGTCCGACACCCAGAGCCCGCACCGATAAGCCGCTCCGGGTACCGGATGTTGTGGCACATAATTCTATGTACAGAGCCCGGAAGCAGTTGGCTCCGTACATAGCATAGCGGCCATGCTGCCAAACTGCAGGTCTTCTCCCATTCACTTGAATAGGAGCAGAGCTGCAGTACTGCAGCTTGGCCGCTATTCCGTTGTCGGAGCCAACTGTTTCCAGCATGGACATCCGATGCACGGAGGCATCGGACCAGCTGAACAGTGCGGGGCCCCGGATGTCGGGCCCCCACAGATCATGTACTGATGACCTATCCGGTGAATAGGTCATCAGTTATCAGAAGCTGGAAAACCGCTTTAAGCTAACCTGAGGCTAACGTATGCTGGTAGCAGGAACAGCAAAGTATTAGGCCCTATTCACACGACAGGGATTCCCGGCCGTCACAAAAAATGTCCGTCACACTACCGCAGTTGGAACAATAGACCCCAAATGGGGCTATTCACACGACCGATTGACCGAAAAAATGGGAAATGCCCCATTTTGGGCCGTTCTCTCAGGCACGGCTCCTATAGAAGTCTATGGGGCAGAGTAAAGCACGGCTGCCACTTGGATGTGATCCGAGTGACGGCCGTGCATTCTGCCGCTAGTTCGCTCTCTTCTCCTCCTCAAGGTGCGAAGTGCATGTGAGGAGGAGGAGATTTCTTTGCTCCCTGCAGGAGCAGAATCCTAATTCCACTCCAGGAGAAGTCCCTGACGTCACTGTCCATATATGGACAGTGACGTCAGGGACTACTCCTGGAGCGGTCCCCTAATCCTGAATCCCCTAATCCACAACGGCCGGTGATTCCGCTCCAGGAGAAGTTCCTGACTTCACTGTCTTTACATGGACAGGGACATGAAGCGGAAACACGGCCCGAAACGGAATGGATGCAAAACGGATGCAGAGCAACCGAGAAAAACGGACCAAAACGGCCGTTTTTATCGGCCTACACTCGGACCCTGTCGTGTGAATACAGACTTAGGTGGTAAGGTGCAACAGGGATATAGTAAGGGTAGTGATTTATGTGTGTGTTGGTGCACAAACAAATGCTAAAAAAGGCCACCATTTTAGCTAACCTAGTTGTAAGAACAACTCATATAGCCACCCAAAGCCTGATAAAAGGCTGAAAGAATTAGCCCTGCCTCCCATTCCCTTATATACAAATAGCCAGCCTGCCCTCTCCAACCCTGCCGACCAATCTCAGTTTACATTCCCCCCATGCCCTCGGCTGGCAGGCTATGACTTCATAGGCTGCCAGACAATAGAAGACTAATCAATGCAGTACTGACATGCCGAGCCAGTGCTGTGGAGCATTACGTCGGGCAGCCACCGGGGGTGGGAGGAAACAGCATTGTTACCTCCTGTACGCTGTCTCCTCTCTCCCCACTCACAAGTAAACTTTGGAAAAGGGCGGCGGGCCGGAGCTTTGTCTTGTAGCCCGGCTCGATGGCGCCATTATTAAACCGATTCTGTCTAAACAAAAAATTGTCAGAAGCTTCCAAGGCAAATTAATTAGATTAATCGCCCAGCCCTAGAGCAGTGGTTTTTATTGGTACCATTTTGGGGTACATGCAACTTTTTGATCACTTTATTCCATTATTTGGGGGGACTAGGGTGACCAAATTCAGGTGTTGTTTTTTTTTTGTTTTTTTTTTACAGAGTTCATCGTATGGGTTAAACAACAATGTATATAATAGTTTGGACTTTTACGGATGCAGCCATACTAGTTATGTTAATTTTTTTTAACATTACTTTAGGGGAAAAATGGGAAAATGTTTGTTTTTTTTACTTTTAGGGTATGTTCACTCGGCCGTTTTTTGGGCCATAAACGGCCGAAAAATTGGAAGCAGAACACCTCCAAACATCTGACCATTGACGGAGTTCTGTTTCGATGGGCCGTTTTTTTACGCGCCCGTTTTGAAGAACGGCCGTGAAAAAGAAGTGCAGGTCATTTCTTGGGACGTTTTTGGAGTCGTTTTTCATAAACGTCTCTAAAAACGCAGCGAAAAATGCCACGAAAATCGCGAGTTGCTCAAAAAACGGCTGAAAATCAGGAGCGGTTTTCCCTTGAAAACAGCTACGTATTTTCAGACGTTTTTGAGTTTGCGTGTGAACATACCCTAAGTATTTTTTTTGCACATTAAATAAAACTTTAACTGTATTTTTAGTCCCCTAGGGGACTTGAATCAGCGTTTGTTGGATCGCTTACACTATATTCTGCAATACTAATGTATTGCAGTATATATATTGTGATTTTGATCCTATCCAGCCTTGCCTCTGGCTGGGTTTAATAGGAGCACAAAGATGGCAGACCTCTTTCTAACGGCTTAGATACCGCAGTCGCTATTGACCGATGCATCTAAGGGGTTAAATCGGCAGAATCAAATTGATCTTTGATTCAGCCCATTGCAGTGAGGTGTCGACTGTGACATACATCTGCTCACTATGGAACATACTTGGCCCGTGAGCCCGCTCCATACAACCCATTGACGGCTGTCTCGTAAATGTACATGACATTGAATTAAGGGGTACTGCTTTTTCAGTAAATAAAGGTTATTACAATTTAAATATGTTATACAATTTTCTAACATGTCCTGTCTTCTAACAAGTCGAGCACCTGTGTGTCCAGTCGCCATTGACCTGCTGAGTCAATGTCAGGTATTGGGTATATTCGATTGGATTAGCAGGATTGTCAGACCATGGAATAAAAGGAATTACTATATTTATATACAGATTTTAATATAGCCCTGTAAAAATACATTTGACCTGATAAGTTCAAAGTGAAATAAGTTCAAAGGTAGGTTTCCAATATGTATACAGAACATGGTGTCACATCTATTTATTTGTAGAGATGGATTCGTACAGGATCCACAGGTAAGTACTCTATTTACAAGTCCTATGGAACAACAAGATTTACTTGGGCTTTCTATGATACTAATGGTAGACGCAGAAATAGCCTATAAATGTGGCCAGTTTTACAGCAGAGAATTTAATGTGGCTGTGTGCTACTTGCAGAGCATTGCCCTTAGGGTATGTTCACACGGCAGCGTCCGATACGGCTGAAATTACGGAGCTATTTTCAGGCGAAAACAGTTCCTGAATTTTAGACGGAAATTGCTCGTACTCGCGTTTTTCGCGGCGGCAATTACGGACGTAATTGGAGCTGTTTTTCAATGGTGCCAATGAAAAACTGCTCCATTTACGTCTTCAGAAGCGACATTCACTTCTTTGACGCCGGCGTCTTTTTTTACACGCCGTCTTTTGACAGCGGCGCGTAAAAAAAATGACCGTCGGCACAGAACATCGTAAAGCCCATTCAAATGACGCCTTGGAGCCGTATTTTCGGACGTAATTCGAGGCTAAAATGCCCGAATTCCGTCCGTAAATAGTGCGTGTGAACCTAGCCTCAGGTTTATTCCATTAGTTCTGATGTCCTGAGCAAAATAATATGTTCACACGATTAACAAAATACGGAGCTGTTTTCAAGGGAAAACAGCTCCTGATTTTCAGACGTTTTTTGAGCAACTCGCGTTTTTCGCTGCGTTTCCGCAGCATTTTTTACGGCCGTTTTTGGAGCTGTTTTCAATAGAGTCTACGAGAAAACGGCTCCAAAAACGTCCCAAGAAGTGTCCTGCACTTCTTTTGACGAGCCGTCATTTTACTCGCAGTATTTTGACAGCAACGCGTAAAATGATAGCTCGTCTGCACAGAACATCGTAAGACCCATTGCAAGCAATGGGCAGATGTTTGCCGACATATTAGATCCGTCTTTTGAGGCGTAAAACGCCTCCATTTCGTCCTGTAATCATGTTTTCAGTACGAGACAGTTGTCCAGCAGCGAGGCAGGGACTCCTAGCGTCGTACATAAGTATGGTGCTAGGAGCCCGGCTCCCTGCACTGTATTCGGTCCGGTACTTGCGGCCGAAATACGTCTGTCAGTTACGGACGTAATGATCTCGTGTGAACATACCCTTACTGCAATTACGTCTGAAAATTCGAAGCTGATTTCAGAGAAAACAGCCTCTGATTTTCAGGCGTTTTTGAAGCTGAAAACTAAATTTGGAGCTTCTTTTGAGGCTTCTTTTCAGACTTTTTTGAGGCGTTTTTGGAGCTGTTTTCAATAGTCAATGAAAAACGGCTCCAATTACGTCCCAAGAAGTGTCCTGCACTTCTTTTGACGAGGCTGTAATTTTACGTGCCGTCTTTTGACAGCGACGCGTAAAATGACAGCTCGTCGGCACAGTACATCGTAAAGCTCATTGAAAGTAATGGGCAGATGTTTGCCGACGTATTGGAGCCGTGTTTTCAGACGTAATTCGAGGCGTAAAACGCCTCCATTACGTCTGAAAATAGGTCGTGTGAACCCAGCCTCAAGTATGCGGAGTCAGCATTTTAAATCACAATGAAAAAACCATAGGAAGAACTAGCAATAAAAATACTCTAACATATGAAATAATCTTTAGACATAAACAATTATTTAAGTAAAGAAGATATGTACTGTTGGTAGGATTAAAATAAGAATAATAAATAAAACAATAAGGAAACGTGAAAAGGGGGTGACTTTAATACTAAAATATCAAAGCAAAGCCGGCCATACACATTAGAAATATGTAGGCTGAACTCACAGTTTTTGGTGTGGCCAGCTGACTATTTAATGTGTACGGCGGCGTCCTGACACTCTTCTGACGGCAGATGTTGTGGGAGAGAAGGGTCGGGCATGTGGAATTTTAACATGCCCAATCCTTTTGCTCATTAGTAGATAAGCCGCTGCCATAAATGTATGGCTGTGGCTTTCTACCTTTTCCCTATGAAAACTTTCACGCTCGACCAAGCTGAGTGTGCTGGAGTATGGGGAAGCTGGGAGGTATAACTGTTGGCCGAATGAGCAGCTATATTTGTAAAGTATGCCCAGATTAAGCCTCTGTTTACACTAGCATTCTGGCTTTTATTTATAACAGTCATGACAGCTGTCTCCGTTTTGGTATCTCTTTTTGAATGAATACTCACAAATCCTGACAGACGTCTTTGACTATAATGAGATTTATCTCATGGTATCTGGATTTTTGCCACAAAAATAGCACTGCAGACCACACTATTCTTGCTGTCAAAAATACCGGAAACCCTGACGGACTGGCACACGCCAGTGTGTAGAGCCTTATTTCATATATTTATGATAACCCACGGTCTCCTATATCTGGTTTTCTAGATACCCCAAAAATAGGCACGTGAGTCACTTTGTCTTAAGCAGGAATAATACATCCTGTAAAAGCAGACTGACTCATAAACATGAAAGCACTTTGTCTAGTGCTATGCAAAGATATAATGCATGGATATGTTCCTGATTTCTAGAGCAAAACAGCCAATAAACATTTTTGTATATAAGAAGAGGATGATTGGCAAAGACTTAATGGAAAAATGAGTCTAGCGTGGAGGATTAAGAAAGGGAGGAGTTAACCTGCCCCAGGCACATTCCAGAGGTGCCCTCCTCCCCATTCTTCAATAACGCTCCCTCTGGAGATATACCGGATAGCTTCTCCAACACAGGTGTGCCTCTGTAATGTCAACACTGTTCTGAGACAACCTAGTTTCCTGTGCTTAGAACCATGAACCATGTGATCCTAAAGAACTGAATGCTATTTGACACGTGACATTTTGACGACGGCAACAAGTCTATACTTAATGCAAAATGCCAATCAACAGGTGAGTCTGCTAACTTACAAGCAAATAAAATATTTGCTTTCTTTGTTATGTATGATATCGGAGCCAAGTGTAGTCCCTATGACCTCATATATATGTGAATATATAACATGGGGATATCAAAACCAGCTTTCCATGTCGTTTTGTTGATTTTAGGCCCATATTTTAAAAAGTTAGATGGATGAAAACTTCTTACATTAAGACAAACTTTGCATGTAATGGGTACACCAAAAAGTGTGGCAGCAAAGTGCCCTTATAATAAGATATGAAAAACAATCTTATTTGACGTTTACTTGGATAAAACAGCCTTGGAGACGACTGGGGACATTAAGGGCTTGTTCAGATGTCATGGAATTGCTGTGGATTTTCTGTCCGGATTTGCAGGTGGAAAATCCACGGCGGATTACAGTACTAGTGAAATTGATGAAATTACAACACATCTCGTCCACACATTGTCAAAAATTTCCACATGGAAATTGACCTGTGAACCGAATTTTTAAATCCGCAGCACGTCAATTTCTGATGTGATTGTGCGCGGATGTATAGCAGATTTTGCCCTATGAAGTTCAATATGGAAGTCAAAATCCGCAAAAAAATAGAATTGCAGTTTGAAATAAAAAAAAAAAAGACACACTATACTCCTCTTCTCAATCTTCTGCTGCTCCCCTGGTAACACTAGGCTGGTCTGCCGCCAGTCTCTGTATCATGGCCCCTAGCGATGACGTGTCATGTAGAACCGTGACCACTGAAGCAAGCATATCTGCACCAAAATTCACATGATTTGGTATGGATTTGCCGCTGTGGATTTCCCTGTGGCTACATCCGAATTTGCTTTGGAAATTTTCTGCAACAAATCCGGTACCTGTGAACTTACTCTAAGGCCTTATTTATTTAAGTCTGTGATACGCGCGTGATAATCACGCGTGTCGCACGGACCTATGTTAGTCAATGGGGCCGTTCAGACAATCCGTGGTTTTCACGCAGCGTATGTCCGCTGCGTAAAACTCACGAGATGTCCTATACCTCGGCATTTTTCGTGCATCACGCACCCATTGAAGTCAATGGGTGCGTGAATATCACGCGCAGCACATGGAGGCACTTCCGTGTGTCGCGCAACAGTAGATAAAGAAATGAAGGAAAAAATAAAAGCACTTCCTTCATTTCTTTTTATAAACATCAAAACCGCGTGTCATAAGGCTGGCATATACGTGAAAATCACGCAGCCACGCGCCATTCACTTATGACACACACAACTGCAACGCGGGCAAAACGCACACGCTTGTGTGAATCCGGCCTAAGGCTGAGTTCACATCTGCATTATGAATTCCATTTTTCTGTTCCACCATAGAAGCAGGAAAACGGAATTCAAGCTGTAAAAGATCCGTTGCACAACGAACATCAGCGGTACCCGAAGAACTATAATGGGTTTCGCCGTATTGATGGAAAAAAAGAGTCTTGCATGCTGCGCTATTTCTTCTGTAATATGTGATGGAATCTGCGATGGGGCCTCCGAACGCAGATATGAACATAGCCTAAATGAGTTACTGTAAGTCTATGTAACATACAACATAACAATTTTGCAGTTTTTTTCTGGTCCAAGGGTCTCATTGTCAGATTTTACTTCAGGATGCAGCCAAAATACAAGTTTTGCATAGGGTTTATTGAAAACATAAATCACATTTTGTGCTCAGTTGTATGAGCTTTATATCTCCATTAAAGGCTATGTACACCTGTGAAAGGCAAAAAAAAATTCACTGAACCCATCAGTACCACGGCACTGATGGATTCAATGAATAGCGCTAGATACAGCTGCTCTGTATAGAGAATACAGAGCAGCTGTATCTAAAAAATGTAAAATAATTTTTAATAAAAAGTATTTACGAAGTTACACAAAACACACTGATACACCTTTTTATGAAAAAAAATGTTCTTGTCTTTCAAAGTTTAACATAGCCTTTAAATGTATGCTGGAGCTCTGGGATTCATTAGACTAAGCAACTTGTTTCAGTACTCATTCGCCTAGTTCTAGTGCTCAGGTGCCCACAAAGAACTTTCCCAACCTCCTCATAAACATTCATACTTGGCTGGTGGGGAGAGGAAGACAAGACGCGGCTATACAGTACTGCCAGTGGCTTATCTCTCGGCACAGCAAAGAATTGAGCATGTTGAAATCAAACATGCCTGATCATCGATTATCCCAACATCTGCCATCAGGGCCTGTCGTGTGGCCTCCATACAGATTGTCATCAGAATCCACTAACATTAATCCAGTGTGCATGGACAGTTTTAGGGAGAAGCTAAGCCGGTAGAGGTCACAAAACATGGCACATATTTGCTATGGATATTCAGTAATGTCAAAAGAGGTTACATCTGTGGCAGGGCCCCTATGCTGGAAGGGTATAGAGGTTAGCTGAATTCAAGACCATGAGGCCTAGTGATAGCCCTAACTCTCTTAAATGGGTTTTCCCATCAAGATTTATGTCAGTACTGGAAAACATGATTACAGTATGGGACAGTTGTCCCGCAGCGAGGCAGGGACTCCTAGCGTCGTACATAACTATGATGCTAGGAGCAAGGCTCCGTGCATTGTGTTCGGTCTGGGACTTGCGGCCGAAATACGTTCCGTCCTTTACGGACCGAACATGCTCGTGTGAATCCAGCCTAAGGCCTAACAAGGCACTGATTTAGCTGCTGCTGCTGACCAAAACTTGTTTAATTTACCAACAAGCCCTAGAAAGAATATTTCATTAAAGCCCCATGCACACGACCGTACCCGTAATCACGGTCCGTGATTACGGGTGGCTGCAGATAACCATCCGCATTTTCAGGCCGTGCTCCCACATAAAGTATGGGAGCATGGTCTGTAAAAAACAAAAAATAGGATATGTCCTATCTTTTGCGGAGCCTTTCTACGGCAGGGACACCTACCCGTAAATATACGGGAAGCTGTCCGTGGGCAATAGAAATTAATGAGTCAATTACAGACGGTAATTATGGATGAATTCTACGGTTGTGTGCATAGAGCATAAAGTAGTTTTCTCACCGGGTATGTAAAAGGTGCATGATCGCTTGGGGTCCCAACTCTGGTTCTGAATCCCCTGTTTCTCCTTATACACACGACCATGGAAAAGCAGAATTTAAATAGAGCAATGGCCAAGCATGTGAGCTGCCGCTCAATTCAAACTGAGAATGAAAGAAACATCTTAGCGGGTGAGAAGGAACAGGGAGACTCGGGACCCCCCGTTCTAGTCATTGATGTGGGTCTCAGGTGTGGAGCCCACAGCGATTATACATTTATCACCTATCCTGTGGTACTTGGTGGAAAAATTCCTTAAAGAGGCTCTGTCACCAGATTTTGCAACCCCTATCTGCTATTGCAGCAGATAGGCGCTGCAATGTAGATTACAGTAACGTTTTTATTTTTAAAAAACGAGCATTTTTGGCCAAGTTATGACCATATTTGTATTTATGCAAATGAGGCTTGCAAAAGTCCAAGTGGGCGTGTATTATGTGCGTACATCGGGGCGTTTTTACTACTTTTACTAGCTGGGCGTTCTGACGAGAAGTATCATCCACTTCTCTTCAGAACGCCCAGCTTCTGGCAGTGCAGTGACATCACTCACTTCCTGCCCCAGGTCCTGCATCGTGTCGGCACCAGAGGCTACAGTTGATTCTGCAGCAGCATCAGCGTTTGCAGGTAAGTAGCTACATCGACTTACCTGCAAACGCCGATGCTGCTGCAGAATCAACTGTAGCATCTGGTGCCGATGTGTCCTCGCTCGTCCGACACGATGCAGGACCTGGGGCAGGAAGTGAGTGATGTCACTGCACTGCCAGAAGCTGGGCGTTCTGAAGAGAAGTGGATGATACTTCTCGTCAGAACGCCCAGCTAATAAAAGTAGTAAAAACGCCCCGATGTACGCACATAATACACGCCCAGTTGGACTTTTACTTTAAACACGCCCACTTGGACTTTTGCAAGCCTCATTTGCATAAATACAAAAATGGTCATAACTTGGCCAAAAATGCTCGTTTTTTAAAAATAAAAACGTTACTGTAATCTACATTGCAGCGCCGATCTGCTGCAATAGCAGATAGGGGTTGCAAAATCTGGTGACAGAGCCTCTTTAACCCCCTTAACGGTTAGGCCTGTTTAGTTAAAGCAACACTCCAGTGAATTTGTTTTCTTCATATTATTTGCTACCCCTTCCCCATGTACCTGATTAGTGCTGCCTTTTTGTATTATTATTTTTGTTACAAGACTATGCATTAACAATGTCTGGAGTCTGCAGCTCACCTGGCTGCATGGTGACCCCCTGCTCTGTGCTTAGGTTTCTGTGTATTGTGGGTTGTCACCATAAATACCTTGCTATATTTTGCCTATTAAATTATTTAGGCATAGATAATTATTCCTTCCTGTGTGGGGAGTCATGCTGCAACTTGTCATTCATTCACACAGTTTTATGCATATCAAAACACTAAGTAAGCAATAGAGGCAGGAACAAGGGATTGTATATCAACATGTAAGGCCCCATTCACATTGCGTTTGTGCTATCCGCCGAGCGTATACTTTTTTTTAAAAAAAATGTGGACCATTGAAACCGTCTAGAAACGTTTTTTTATAGCGTGTACGTTTAGCATATACTCATATGTCGGTATACGTTTCTGTCTGTTTTTTTACCTAAAAAAAGTATCCATTTTTTTTTTAAAGTGAACACTGATAAAATAAAAAAAATGGATAGATTTACTGTATGTAAACGGATACAAACGTATAGCATTACGTTTGCATACGTCGTCCATTGAGATCAATGCTAAAAAAAAGTTACGTCACGTATACATTTTTTTTAAGTACAGAATAGCGTAGCAGACTACACTTTTTAGTACTTTCAAAAAACAGTATGCCAACGTAAACCATGACAAACCTAGACCAAACGGATTCTATTTTGGTCTACATTTGACCCATTATGGTCTAGGTCAGTGGTTCCCAACCGGGGTGCCGCGGCACTCCGCTCATCCACTGCAAAAATAAAAATGTAAAAAAAAAAATATTTTTTTGCTACAAGCTCCGCCCCCGACGTTGTAGCAGACGTGACACACGGACGTCTGTTACGAGTACCGACCACCGCTTCCCACTATAAGCCTGACGGAGGGAGAGGAGCCGTTAACGCTGGGCAGGGTAAGTGTTTTTTTTTTTACTTTGTTAGCAGTTGTGTGAGAAATGGAGCCAGGGGAATGCCGGAAGTTGTAGTCCTCTCCTCTTATACCTCCTCTCTGTAATGTCCTCTGATATCCTATAATAACGTCATGGACATGCTGGTAGTTGTAGTTCTCTCCTCTTATACCTCCTCTCTGTAATGTCCTCTGATATCCCATAATAACGTCCTGGACATGCTGGTAGTTATAGTCCTCTCCTCTTATACCTCCTCTCTGTAATGTCCTCTGATATCCCATAATAGCAGCCTGGACATTCTGGTAGTTGTAGTCCTCTCCTCTTATACCTCCTCTCTGTAATGTCCTCTGATATCCCATAATAACGTCCT
Organism: Rhinoderma darwinii; assembly: GCF_050947455.1. Taxonomy (NCBI): domain Eukaryota; kingdom Metazoa; phylum Chordata; class Amphibia; order Anura; family Rhinodermatidae; genus Rhinoderma; species Rhinoderma darwinii. The sequence goes on along the minus strand of NC_134690.1, from coordinate 226,917,914 downwards.
GGACATGCTGGTAGTTGTAGTCCTCTCTTATACCTCCTCTCTGTAATGTCCTCTGATATCCCATAATAGCAGCCTGGACATGCTGGTAGTTGTAGTTCTCTCCTCTAATACCTCCTCTCTGTAATGTCCTCTGATATCCCATAATAACAGTCTGGGCATGCTGGTAGTTGTAGTCCTCTCTTATACCTCCTCCTGTAATGTCCTCTGATATCCCATAATAACAGCCTGGACATGCTGGTAGTTGTTTCTGAGGCTGATGGTGGCTTTACTGGAGGGGGCTGATGGTCATTTTACTGGGGGGGGGGGGGACAGAGGCTGATGGTGACTTTACTGGGGGGGGGCTGAGGCTGATGGTCACTTTACTGGAGGGGGCTCATGGTCTCTTTACTGAGGGGTCATTATACTGTGAGTGGGGGGCTGATGGTCATTACTGTGAGTGGGGGGCTGATGGTCATTACTGTGAGTGGGCGGCTGATGGTCATTTTACTGTGAGTGGGAGGCTGATGTTCATTTTACTGTGAGTTGGGGGCTGATGGTCATTTTACTGTGAGTGGGGGGCTGATGGTCATTACTGCGAGTGGGGGGCTGATGGTCTTCGAGTGGTTTCCGCCTCTGACCTCCCATTGAAATTAATAGGAGGCAGAAAAAACCTGCGGCGCTTGTTTGGTGCTTTTTTTGTCTGCGGTTTTTGCATTCGCTTCAACGGCTTAAAAAAAATGTGGGCAAAAAAACACAGCAAAAAAAAAAGTCAAACAACGCTGTCAATTCAAAATCTGCCTCAGAATTCCTAAATGAATTTGGAGGCAGATTTTTAGTTTCTGCCTTACAAAAAAACATTGTGTGAACATACCCTAAGAGTGTAGTGCTTGTTTTTAGCCATTTTTTGTCGTTTTGTAAACAATTTTTGGTAGGGGTGCTCTGAGAATTGTTTTTTTTTCCTGGGGTGCCTCGAGCCTGAAAAGGTTGGGAAATGCTGGTCTAGGTATATGCGGAGCTGTACGTTTCAATACTTTTTTAGTGTTCAAAACCGTATACACCCAGCGGATAGCACAAACACGATGTGAATGGGGCCTAACTGTGACCAACAGATCTATTGGTGATGGCTGGAGTGCTTCTTTAACTGGTTAACGACACATGACATGTATTCTCGTCATGAGCATCAGGACTTTGCCACATTATGAACAGCATACTTGTCATGGTGATCGCATGGGCACATCAAGTGTGCCCGTACGATCAGGAGCAGGGCAACGTCTGTAATACGCAGCCCTGCTCTAATGGTGGAGATGAGAGAAACCTCTGATCTCCGCCGTTAATGATCAAATCAATTATTTTTTTTACCCTCTCGGTTTGTTTTCTGTGGGACAAGTTGTGTTTTTCAATGGCTTCATTTTGGAGTACGTACATATAATTTTATTGATCAGCTTTTATTTAATTTATTTTTTTAAGGCCAGGGTCACACACACAGTTTTGCAGTTTTTGGATCTGTATTTGAGCCAAAGCCAGAAGTGGATCCAAAAGAATCGAAAGGTGAATGGTAAAAAAGAAAAGACTGATGCATCTCTTTTCTAAAAAAAAAAATAAACGGGGACAAAAACGACATTAAAATTCTGAGTGTGATGCAAAAAAAAAACAAAAAAAAAAAACAACAATTCTGCCATTGTTTTTTGCCTTTTTTCTCCTATGTCTACTGTGCGGTAATAACATGTTATCTTTTTTTTTTACAGGTTAATACAATACCAAATATGTATTTTTTTTCTGTTTTAGTAATTTTGCACAATAAAAGAAGTTTTATGGAATAAAGCGATAATTTTCTTTATCTTTCCGTCTATGTAGCCGTATATGGCTTGCTTTTTGTGGGATGAGTTTAAGTTTTTATTGGTACTGTTTTGATGTACATATAAGTTATTCACAAATTTTTATCTTTTTTTTAGGTGGGGGAATGGGAAAAAACAGCAAATTCTCTACATTTTTTTATCTTTGTTTTTTGGTGTCACGTGCCAAGCGGTATAAATAGTTATTTTTATTCTACGGGTCATTATAATTGCGGCAAGACCTGATAAGTATTTTTTATGGGAAATTATAGAAAAAAAATAAAGGGGAAATATATCAATAGTTTTACACCAGTTTTGTGGTGTAGAAAAGGCGCAAATGCCACAAAATTTACTGAAAAGTGTAATAGAGACGGGCCTTTCCGCGGCCTGACAAATTTACTATAATTACGCCAGAAACGGACATAAATTATAGTGGAAATCTATGGAACCTATCTTGATTTTAGAGTGCGCTCACACATGATGTACTAGCATTGTATTTCCGTAGCTAAGCATTCGCTGCCAGAAAGTGCCGTATGGCCCTCAAGCCTTGAGGGTGTGGCCATTCCAGGACAGACTTTAGCTTTTCAGGATCCATCTCGAGACCTCTATTTGAGACGATGTAGCCCAGGAAGGGTAGAGCATCTTTTTCAAACACGCACTTCTCCAACTTGGCGTACAGACGATTCTCTCTTAACCGCAGCAAAACTTGACGGACATGTCTCTGATGCGTCATAGGATCTGGAGAAAAAATCAAGATGACATCAAGATAGACCACAACACAAACAAAGAGGAGGTCATGGAAAATGTAATTAACGAACTCCTGGAAGACCGCGGGAGCATTACTAGATATTCATAGTGTCCATCACGGGTGTTAAATGCAGTCTTCCATTCGTCACCCCGGCGAATCCGGGTGAGGTTGTAAGCCCCATGCAGGTCTCGTTTGGAAAAAATCTTGGCACCACGTATACGATCAAACAGTTCTGAGATCAGTGGCAACTGATACTTATTTTTCACCGTGATCTGGTTGAGACCCCGGTAGTCAATACAAGGACGCAGGGAGCCATCCCTCTTCTTGACGATAAAGAACCCGGCTCCTGCCGGGGAGGAAGACTTCCGTATGAAGCCCCTCTCCAAGTTCTCTTTAACATAGGCGGACGTGGACAGAGTCTCTGGCAAGGAGAGAGGATATACCCTACCACAGGGAAGGAATGCATCAGGAATCAGCTCGATAGGACAGTCATACGCCCGGTGAGGAGGCAGTGTCTCCGCCTCCCTTTTGCTGAAGACTTCCGAAAATGCAGCATTATGACCAGGCAATCCTGCCAATGACCGAGGCAGAGGAGGCTGAGCCGAACGAATCTGCACCAGGGAACGTCCGTGACACTCGGAGCCCCACTGGAGAATCTCCCCAGAGTTCCAGTCCAGGACTGGGGCATGTAGTCAGAGCCAAGGCAGACCCAGCAGCAAGGGGTTAACGGCCTTGGAGAAGACATACACCGCGTTCCAAATTATTATGCAAATGTTATTTTTCGCTGATTTTCCTAAATAGTCGATGCAAATGACAGTCAGTATAATCTTCAAGCCATCAACCGTTGGAGTATAATGCAAATTTTATTGAACAAATCTCCTAATGATAACAGATTTTTTTTTAGAAGTAAAAAACTCAAAATGCACTGTTTCACATTATTATGCACAACAGAGATCAAAACATTTTAAAGGTTGTAAAGAGAACTAAAATGGTAATTTGTTGAATTTGCAGCATCAGGAGGTCATATTTACAGAAATCAAAAGCTCTTTCAATCAAAAAAAACTTAGCAGGCCAAGTTACATGTTAACATAGGACCCCTCTTTGATATCACCTTCACAATTCTTGCATCCATTGAATTTGTGAGTATTTGGACAGTTTCTGCTTGAATATCTTTGCAGGATGTCAGAATAACCTCCCAGAGCTTCTGTTTTGATGTGAACTGCCTCCCACCCTCATAGATATTTTGCTTGAGGATGCTCCAAAGGTTCTCTATAGGGTTGAGGTCAGGGGAACATGGGGGCCACACCATGAGTTTCTCTCCTTTTATGCCCATAGCAGCCAATGACACAGAGGTATTCTTTGCAGCATGAGATGGTGCATTGTCATGCATGAAGATAATTTTGCTACGGAAGGCACGGTTCTTCTTTTTGTACCACGGAAGAAAGTGGTCAGTCATAAACTCTACGTACTTTGCAGAGGTCATTTTCACACCGTCAGGGACCCTAAAGGGGCCTACCAGCTCTCTTCCCATGATTCCAGCCCAAAACATGACTCCGCCACCTCGCAGCCTTGTTGAGACATGGTGGCCATTCACCAACCATCCACTACTTCATCCATCTGGACCATCCAGGGTTGCAAGGCACTCCTCAGTAAACAACACGGTTTGAAAATTAGTCTTCATGCCCATTGCAACCGTTTCTGCTTGTGAGCATTGTTTAGGGGTGGCGAATAATAGCTTTATGTATACTTGCAAACCTCTGGAGGATCCTACACATTGAGGTTCACGGGACTCCAGAGGCACCAGCGGCTTCAATTACCTGTTTGCTGCTTTGCAATGGCATTTTAGCAGCTGCTCTCCTAATCCTATTAATTTGTCTGGCAGAAACCTTCCTCTTTATGCCTTTATTTGAACTAACCCATCTGTGCTCTGAATCAGCCACAAATCTTTTCACAATGCGATGATCACGCTTAAGTTTTCTTGAAATATCCAATGTTTTCATACCTTGTCCAAGGTATTGCACTTTTTCACGCTTTTCGGCAGCAGAGAGATCCTTTTTCTTTCCCATATTGCTTGAAACCTGTGGCCTGCTTAATAATGTGGAACGTCCTTCTTAAGTAGTTTTCCTTTGATTGGGCACACCTGGCAAACTAATTATCACAGGTGTCTGAGATTGATTACAATGATCCAAAGAGCCCTAAGACACAATACCATCCATGAGTTTAATTGAAAAACGAATAATTAAATGTTTGACACTTAAATCCAATGTGCATAATAATTTGGAACGCGGTGTAGAACGATAGAAGCTCGAAGTGGAGAGCCCCTACTTGGAGCCTCAGCGTTTTGGTCACATCTATAACTGGGTCTGGCAGATGTAGTCCATTTACCGATGCAACCATCAACGGTCTCTCAAGAGGGGTAGGGGGTAATTGATGGTCCACCAGGTCTCTGCAAATGAAATTAGCATCGGATCCAGAGTCCAGATACGCAGAGACTTGATGCGTTCTCTCGCTGGACACTATGGTCACGGGTATGGACAATTTAGACAGGAGTACCTCTTTGCCCAAGTTTGTCTCTCCTAGAAACCCTAGGCTTTGGGGCTTTTGGGGACACAGACGCACAAGATGTCCTCCGAGGCCGCAATATAGACACAGTCCCAAGGTGCGTCTGCGTTGTCTCTCCTGGGTAGATAGCTTACGTTGGTCCATCCTCACAGACTCCTTAGGAGGATTGGCATCTGAGGGCAGCAGGGGTTGCTGCAAGGTAGGGACCGGACTAGGAAGCCCTCCCGACGAGCCTCTTGGAGCCGTTCTCTGAGCCTTCTATGAATCCGGGCAGCCACAAGGATGAGGTCATCCAGGGTAGACGGCAGATCTCGAGTGGCAAGTTCGTCCTTCATTTTAGAAGACAGTCCATGCCAGAATGTAGCCACCAGGGCCTCATTGTTCCACAACAGTTCTCCCGCCAGGGTGCGGAAGTGGATGGCGTACTCGCCCTTGGAGATGTCTCCTGCAAGGAAACCGCTGCAGAGGAGACTTGTCCAGGCTGCTCAAACACTGTGCGAAATGTCCGGAGGAACCCCTGGAAGTCACGGGTCTCTGGTCCTTGTCTCTCCCAGATAGGGTTCACCCATGCAAGGACCTTGCCAGTGAGGAGAGAGATGATGAAAGCGACCGTTGCGCCATCAGACGAAAATGCCGTTGAATACAGGATGAAGTGGATTTGCACTGGTTAAAAAATCCACGACAGGTAGCTGCGTCTCCATCATAGCGGTCAGGAAGTGGCAAAGAAAAATGAGGATCAACACTGCCAGGAGGTGTAGTTTGAGGATCAGTGCTGCCAGGAGGTGTAGTAGGAGGAACGGCAGCTTGTGCCTCCTGCCGACGTGCGAGAATGTTCAACGTCTGGAGGAGTTGGTCCTGTCGAGACCGGAGGTCTAGCATATCCTTCCGCATATCTTGTGGTGTAGTTTTGGTCTTGGATCGACCAGCGGGGTCCATGGCCTGAGCGTACTGTCACGTTGGGTTCATGGACCCACTGGGCCGTACCCCCTTGACGGTATGGCAGCTGCCAACAGGGCTCAGATCACAGACTATAGTTCGTATAGGGTACCTGTGGCAGCTCGGACAGTAGCAAGACAGGCTCGGCTGGGACTAGGCAGAAGGTAGACGTCAGGCGTGGAGTAGCAGGACAGGCGTGGAATACAGCACAGCACGACTACAGCACGGCACTTGACCAGGATGGCACGGGATACAGGTACGGGGAACACTGGAAACCGCTAGGAGACCATTTGCATAGACTACTAGGATACGACAAACAACGCTCAGGCATGGGAGGATCGGGCTGGGCCCTTCTTATAGCCCAGGGTGCTCTGGGAGCAATCAGCTTAATCTCCCACCTGCATGCGCTTTGGCTTCTTAAGTCTGGACTGAGCTCGCGAGCGCACCCTGGTGGTCACTGTGGAACAGGGCAGCCGTATGTGCAGACCTCTCTGGAGAGAAGAGCGTAGACTGGATGGAAGGAGTTCGTGGTCAGCGACCATGGACGTTACAGAGCCGTTCCAAGCCTTCTCCAAACCTTATTCCTCCCTTCATTCTGGTACAGGTTGATCTTAGTTTCATTTGTCTAAAGAATGCTCTTCCAGAACTGGGCTGGCTTCTTTAGATGTTGTTTGGAAAAGTCTAATCTGGCCTTTATTTTTTAGGCTGATTAATGGTTTGCACCTTGTGGTGAAACCTCTGTATTTGCTCTCATGAAGTCTTCTCTTTATGGTAGATTTAGACACTGATACACCTACTTCTAGGAGAGTAATCTTCACTTGGGTAAATGTTGTGAAGGGTTTTTTCTTCACCGTGGAAAGGATTCTGCGATCATCTACCACTGTTGTCTTCCATGGACGTTCAGGCCTTTTGGAGTTAACGAGATCACCAGTGCGCCCTTTTTTTTTCTCAAGAATGCACCAAACTGTTGATTTGGCCATTCCTAACACTTGTGCTATCTCTCTGATGGATTTCTTTGGTTTTTTTCAGCCTAACGATGGTCTGTTTCACTTGCATTGAGAGCTAGTTTGACCTCATGTTGTCCATTCACAGCAACAGCTTCCAAATGCAAATGCCACACCTGGAATCAACTCCAGACCTTTCACCTGCTTAATTGATTATGGATTAATGAGGGAATAGCCCATGCAGCCCATTAACTAGCTTTTGAGATAATTGTCCAATTACATTTGGTACATTGAAAAAGAGGCAGCTATATATTAAAGAGCTGTAATTCCTAAACCCTTCTTCAAATCAGGATGTGAATACCCTCAAATTAAAGCGGAGTCCGCACTTTAAGCCCATATTGATTATATAACTGTATATTCAATATGTTTTGGTAAACAGCTAAAATGCCAATACTTGTGTCACTGTCCAAATAATTCTGGACCTAACTGCAGGCTTAGTCCCAGTTCTGGGTGTATGTGCAGCGTAGGTTCCCACCTCATAGAGGTCGCCGTGTCATGGCAGGTGGGCTTACAGAATTTGATTAGAACCTCCCTATTGTAAGTAGATTTAGCAGTAATGCAGATTTATTTATATTTAGCGGTTTAGGTGACATTTGTGTTTGTGTGTGGTCGCCATTTTCTTGTGTGCTGTATAAATTTGCACTCACAGGTGTTCTTGCACCTCTATACACGTTTTGTTTAATTTTGCTGGAATGTGCTGTTCAAACTCATGTGGTTTATGTGATCCATATATGTGGGGTTAGTGACTGCCTCCATTTTTTGATCTTGCACTCCTTACATTCTGCAATGGGTGATTTTAATTAGTTTAATGCTGGTTCCTACAATCCCAAAGAATATATAGGCTTAGTCCCAGTTCTGGGTGTATGTCCAGCGTAGATTCCCACCACATAGAAGTTGCCTTGTCGTGACAGGTGGGCTCACACAATTTGATCAAAATGTGCTCTAAGAACCTCACTATTTGTAGGTAGATTTAGCAGTAATGCATATTTATTTATATATAGTGGCTTAGGTGCCATTAGAGTTCGCAGTGTGCTGTCGCCATTTTTTGTGATATATACGCACTATATGGAAAAAAGTATGTGGAAAAAAGACGCACCACTTAATCATTGAATTCAGGTGTTTGATTCAGTCCCAAGTAAGTTCTTAAACATTTCTTCCCTCTTTTATATATTCCACGATCAAATGTGAAGTGGTATTATTGCAAAGTGGAAGCGTTTAAGAACCACAGCATCTTAGCCACGAAGTGGCAGACTACGAAAAGTTACAGACCAGGGTCGCCGAATGCTTAAAAGTCACCAACCTCTGCTGACTCAATAACTGCAGAGTTCGAAACCTCCTCTGGCATTAACACAAAAACTGTGCGCAGGGAGCTTCATGGCATGGGTTTACATGGGCTAGCTACTGCATGCAAGCCTTACATCACCAAGCACCATGCCAAGTGACTCTGGAGCAGTGGAAATGTGTTCTGTGGACTGACAAATCACGCTTCTCTATCTGACAGTCTAGTGAATGAGTCTGGTTTTGGCGAATACCAGGAGAGCATTACCTTTCTGACTACATTGTGCCAACTACAATGTTTGGTGGAGGACGGATAATGCTGAGGGTTTGTTTTTTTTACGGAATGGCCTGTGAACTAAGCAAGGCCCATAAAGGCATGGTTGGTTTAATTTAATGTGCAAGAACTTGACTGGCTCGCACATAGCCTTGACCTCAACCCCATCGAACAACTTTGGGATGAACTGGAATGGAGATTAGTGTCTGACCTTACAAATGTTCTTCTGGATGAATACGGAAATATTCCCACAGACGCGCTCCAACATTTTGTACAAGCCTTCCCAGAAGAGTGGAAGCGGTTTTAGGGGAGAAAAACTCCATATAAATGCCTATGGATTTAGAATGGGATGTCGTAAAAGCTCCTGTAGGTGTAATGTGTAGGTGTCCCAATACTTTTGTCCATATAGTGAAAATATATAAAAGTACATAGCTCCTTTCTTCTCTCACATCTCAGATGGCATTCTGATATATTCCATGATGCGAAAGGACCTAAAAATGTATAATATTTTTAACAATGGAAATAATTTTTTTATGGATAAAGCCTTTTTAACCCCTTAGCGACATACCATGTACATGTACGTGGCAGCTGTTAAGGGGAAGTATGGAGCGGGCTCACAGACAGAAATCTCTCCATACTTAGCGGATGACAGCTGTGTAATACATCCGACACCTCACGGCAATGGGCGGAATCAAATATCACTTTAATTCCACCGTTTAACCCCTTAGATGCCACGGTCAATCGTGACCGCAGCATTTAAAGCATTAGAATACGGGGGGGCGGCACCCTCTGATGTGCCATCGTCCCCACTACGCGATGCATTTGCGGGGTGCCGATGGTAGGCATGGCGGCCCAACGAATGCCATGGTCTGCCCCACGTCTGCCATCTTTGTACTCCTATGAAGCCCTGTTTCAGGCAGGACTTCATAGAAGACTATTAGAAACACGATATACTGCAATACATTAGTATTGCAGTATATCATGTAAGCTATCCTGGTTCAAGTCCACTAGGGGGACTAATAAAAAAAAGGTGAAAAACAGTTTTGTTTTTTTTAATGTTCCAAAAAATATATATATTAAAAGTAAAAAAAACACCCCTTTTCTGATATTTTTTCACTAAAGTAATGTTAAAAAAAAGAAAAGTTACATAAGTGGTTTCACCACGTCTGTAAATGTCCGAACTAATACAATATAACGTTGTTTAACCCACTCGGTGAACGCCGTAACAAAAAAACACCCAAATTGCTGTTTTTTGCTCAACTTTGCTCCCCACAAAAATGGAATAAAAAGCTACATGTACCCTAAAATTGTGCCAATAAAAACAGATACCCCCCGCAAAAAATAAGCCCACAGAGTGCTCAATCGGTGTAAAAATAAAAACATTATGACTCTCAAAATAGGGCGACACAAAATAGTTTTTTTTCTAAAAGTGGTAAAACATAAAAAAAAAATATAAGTTTGGTATCTCTATAATCTTATCAAGCCTTAGAATAGAGTGAACATGCCGTTTTTACCACCTGATAGACACCGTAAAAACAAAATCCCCAAAAAACTGCCGTAATCGCTGTTTTTGTCCGTTTCACTCCACAAATTAAATTTTTCCCTGTCTCCTAGTAAATTCTATGATACAATAAATGGTGCCATGAAAATCTACAACCTGTCCTGCAAAGAACAAGCCCTCATACGGATATATTTAAACAAGTTATGGCTTTTGGAAGGCAGGAAGGAAAAAACGAAAATGAAAAAAATTGGCTGTGTCCTTAAAGAGGATGTGTCACTAGTTTAGTAATGCCCAATCTCCTAGCTAATATAATAGGTGCTGTCACACTGATTATGCTAATGAAAATTGTGTTCCAAAAAGTTTATTTTAAAAGTTATGAGCTTTTTTCTAAATATCTAAATGAGGCTATTCTATAGGAACACTCAAGAGAGGAAGAAATGATCAACTTCAGCACAACAATGATTGGAATATAAAAATATAAACTTTATTACATTTAGACATAACAGAATAAAAAAAGATGAGTCACACAATGAAAAAGGCGTCAAGGAGGGACGCCCACACCCGACGCGCGTTTCGGCAAATGCCTTCGTCTGGCACCCCCTGTGTGTGACCATGACTTTGGGTAGGTGATTATTTCTCATGCGTGTCAGCTATTTCATACTGGCAGTTTAATACCTATTAGCCTCTGAGCACATCAACTACTAGCTCCTTTATGTGTATTTGGTATACCATTATATATTTCCTTCATTCATTATTGTAATTTCAGTATTACCATTTCACCTCTAACAATTGTTTTGATGTACTCTGCAGATTGCTTGGCTGCTATTTTTTAGACTTCTGATACGTATTTGTTTACATCCCTATGTTCTTATATATATATGCCTACGATATTCATTCACCACTTCGGTCTAGCATAGGTTGACGCCTTTTTCATTGTGTGACTCATCTTTTTTTATTCTGTTATGTCTAAATGTAATAAAGTTTATATTTTTATATTCCAATCATTGTTGTGCTGAAGTTGATCATTTCTTCCTCTCGAGTGTTCCTATAGTCGTATTTGATCAACGCACCAAGGTTTACTTGGTCATTACTACGGATTGCTTTTCATTAGTATTATTAACCTATATGGATACATTACACTAATACTTGAATGTTATACATTGTACCATCACTAATTAATTAAATCCCTCCGTGGGTATTATTTTGGTTCTCATGAGGCTATTCTAGACAAGTGGGTGTCAACAGCAGCGATTCTCCTGAGGTGGAGCTACCTCACAGCATCTGACGCTGTCCTATCAGCATGAAGCTGCTTCACACAGTGTGAGAGACTGAGGCTTCAGGGAAGGGGGATCACTTAAAACATGTGCGTCTATCGTCATTGAAACAACCAGAGGTATCACCAGTTGAAAACACAGTCGGGAATGGAAGCTGTATAATATATGATCACGCTGTGTTACTGGGCAGGAAGAGGAGAACTGTATTAGGCTGATTGGACAGCGTCATACAGAAAACATTACACCGGCCAGAGAGAAAGGAAAGCGTGACCTCCCATTTGGAAAGTATAGCAAAATTAGAATATTTATAAAAATGCTCATAACTTTGCAAATAATAAATGTTTTGAAACACAATTTACACTGTAGTTAGCAGCATCATAGCGCCTATTAGATTAGTTAGGAGATAGGGCATTAATAAACTAGTGACAGATCCTCTTTAAGGGGTTAATTATTTTTAATATTGTTCCTTTCCAAGTCAATATATAAATTCTCATTTGTTAGTCATATAATGGTCCATGCACGCAGCAGTGCCGTGTGCACCCAATCTGTATGGTGGCACATGGAGTCCCTACTGGTGTGATATATACATAGTTTGGTTCTTATGGTGTCTCCATGAGGCATTGTTTTCACCCCTTAAAATATTGCTTCAAGGGGAGAAAATCTCTGTAACACGACATGATGGGTCATGCAACAGTTTTTTCCTCACGGAATCAGTGAGAAAAAAAGTCTGTGTGTTCTGCATAGGCACACAGAGGTGCAGTATGCCATGTGCATGAAGGTTTAACTTTACAGTAGCATTAATGACCAATAAAACAGCCTTCCTTATTTGAAAACGTATGGTTTTTTAGCAATATACAGTATATGCAACAATTATTGCTATTGTCTGGCATCAGTACAACAGTTGAACAAAATAGTTTTCTGACTTAGCAAGGTAATCCATGCAAGCACCCTTGTAACATCTTTATATGGGACACAAAAATATAGTCAGTGTGCCTTTTAAATGATTATTTCGTGAATTCATTAAACGCTAGAGAGATGGGATTGCTATAGCCAGAATATTTGCTACATATAAACAGCGTATTGACAGTCTGTATGCTTAATAAATGAAGATGTAAAGCATGATAATCATATAAATTACAAAACAAATAATATGCTTATTTCAAGGCAGAGGCGTAGCTAGGTTCTCCTGCACCCGAAGTAAAGATTCAGATTGGCGCCCCCCAACTTATTTCCCGACATCTCCTTCCCCCCTCGCCATGTATGCTTTCTCTACCAATCAACGAGGTGTAATTTTTTTTTTATGTAACCCAAGCATAAAACCATTTCTACATTTTACAAGCGATATAGTTATATAAGGGATTTAACATAAAAATAAATTAAAAGAAAATAAATTAAAGAGGCCACACACAGCCCCCTGTAGATAGTGAAACACACATCCCCCTGTAGATAGCGCCACACACAGCCCCCCTCTTGTATATAACCCAACACAGCCACCTGTAGATAGCGCCACACACAGCCCCCCCTTGTAGTTAACACCACACAGCCTCCTGTTGTAGATAGCGCCACACAGCCCCCCTTGTAGATAGCGCCACACACATCGCCCGCTTGTAAACAACGCCACACACCGCCCCCTTGTAGATATCGCCACACACAGCCCCCCTTGTAAATAGCGCCACATATAGCCCCTCTCTTGTAGATAGTGCCACACACAGCCCCTCTCTTGAAGGTAGCGCCACACAGCCCCCTTGTAAATAGCGCCACCCCCCCCTCTTGTAGACAGTGCCACACACAGACCCTCTCTTGTAGATAGCGCCACACACATCTCCCTGTTGTAGATAGCGCCACACACAGCCCCCCTTGTAGATAGTGCCACACAGCCCCCTCTTGTAAACAGTGCCACACAGCCCCCTCTTGTAAACAGCGCCACACAGCCCCCCTTGTAGATAGCGGCACATCCCCCCCTTGTAAATAGCGCCACACTTCCCCCTTGTAGATAGGTGCCACACACAGCCCGCTGCCCCCCTTGTAAATAGCGCTACACTCCCCCCTTATAAATAGCGACACACTCCCCCCTTGTAAATAGCGCTACACTCCCCCCTTGTAAATAGCGCTACACTCCCCCCTTATAAATAGCGCTACACTCCCCCCTTATAAATAGCGACACACTCCCCCCTTGTAAATAGCGACACACTCACCCCCTTGTAAACAGCGGCACACTCCCCCCACCTTTATAGATAGTGCCACACACAGCCCGCTGCCCGGCTTGTAAATAGCGCCACACTCCCCCCCCCCTTGTAAATAGCGCCACACCCTCATAAATAGCGCCACACTCCCCCTTGTAAATAGCCCCACACTCCCCCACTCTTGTAAATAGCGCCGCACTCCCCCCTTGTACTTAGCACCACACGGTAAACAGAGCAGTGAGCGGCAGCCTACTGCTACCACTCTGCAGTCTGCCCGATGTGACTCACCGGTGACTCACCGGTGCGGCGCAGTCAGCGGTGGAGTTCCTTCTGACTAGATTCGGTGACAGCCCGGGAATGGATCAGGCCAGTCACCTGACCTGAATCCTCTGACCCCATGTCACTGACGTGAGGTCACGTGACAGGTCCGGTGACTGGACTGGTTCACTCCCAGGCCGTCACAGACCTCAGTCAGAACGCCGCCGCATGAACTACTGGCTCTTTCTAACGCTGATCACTGCTGGAGGTGTCCGACATACAAGGCGCCTAACAGCAGCGATCAGCTGCTCTGTGGCGCCCCCACCTTCCCTACCACCTAGATGCGCCCGGGGCACATGCCCCGCCTGCCCCTCCCCTAGCTACGCCCCTGCTTCAAGGCACAAACAGTTTATATTATGAGGCATAAACTTCAAAAGGAATAAATTGTGCTGTATGATCCTACCTGCACCAGGCATTCATAAAGCTGCCAATCTATGTAAAGATTTTCCATATTTTTTTTTCAATTGGAACGCTTGTTGTGAAGGAGCATACGTGAAAATATATTTCCTATTGTGGGGAATTTTGTGCATTTGCATTGGCTTACATGCATTTTATCGGACAATAGTAAAGTTAGTGCTATAATTACAACTAACAAACAAGAAAAATTTGAAAGCAAGAACGATTAGTGCCAACCAATGGGGCAGATTTCCCTCAATCGGAGGGACATGATTATTGTTATCCATCGTTCAAATCATTATTGAGAATTGTTGCGTTTATGGCCAACTTGAAGGGAAGTTCCACCAATTTTTTTATTATTTTTTGCTCCAATGTATGTAAAATAAAAAATGAAGCAACGTTTCGTATAGACTTGACTCCATGATTACAGACTATGATTTTTTTTTTTAGGCCACTTTCATATGGCAGTATATTGCTTCAGTATTTGTAAGCCAAAACCAGGAGTGGATCCTAAGCACAGAGAAAAAGTTTAATGGAAAGATATGTACTGTACATCTTCCATGTTTTGGACCCACTCTAAGTTTTGGCAAATACTGGAGCAAAATAGTGACCCTTAATACAGCCATGTGAAAGAGGCCTAAGTCGAATTCTTCAGTCATACTTCCATCTATCCAAAACTTCAGTGGTCGGCAACCTTTGGCATCAGTGCCACAGCTGGTATATGGGGCATGGTTGGCTGGCAAGCTTCCCTCTCTCGGTGTCCAGTGCCATTGTGTGCTTGGCGGTGCTGAACATCGTGAGATGGAAGCCTACCAGCAAACCATGCCCCACATGCAAAACCCCCCCCCCCCCAAGCTGGTGTTCAGCATCTGCTCTCTCTTCTGTGTGTGTAGCTCCCCCAAGGTGGTGCTTAGTAAACGCTCTCTTTCTCTCCTTGTTACCCTTTGAGGCAGGCAGTTAATTTAAAAAAAATAAAAATCTGCCGATATGTTGCATTTTATTTTCATTTAAGAATAATAACAAAAGCTTCAATTTCTATTTCTAGGCAACATATGAGGCAAACACTATACCAAAGAACAGTAAAAAATAACAAGTTTCTTTCTTCACACATCCCATAAGGCTGTGTGCCGCCGGGCAAAGTTGCATGGTTTTTACCGTGAAATGCTGGTAAAAAAAATATGTAAAAAAACATATATTTCACCTGTAAAAATTGTGCAATACAGTCAATAACCATATCTTAAAACTGCGTAAAGTTGTGGTAAAACACGTGCGTATATACATAAACAGCTTATATAGATTTAGCTGAGCTGACTTTGTAATTTGGTACAACTTGCCCCAAAATCCACAGTAAATTCTGTTTGTGTTTCACAGATTTGAAAATAAACATGCCCTCAAATATGTAACATTTTTTCTGTACCATGTGGATGGGTTTTTGTAAAATTTCATTCACTTGCATTGTATTGTACTTTATTGCGGGATTCATACCACACATCTGCCACATGTCCAGGAGTCTGGATGTTTTATTAAAGAAGTAAGGTTCTTCGGTAAGTGCTTCTATCCCTCTTTACCATTTTTTATATTTATCATTTGTATTCTTTTGGGGATTTTTGTGCCTTAAATTCAGTTTTGCATTGGTGATAAACCATAGATATTACTGCGTTTGCAGATCTGTTGTGCCTGTCACTGCTACTATCCTTCATGTTTATCTTCGTGTTTTATATATAGTACATTCGTTACACCGCTCCAGGTATAATTAAATACTCAATGCTGAACTGAATTTTCAGTTTTGCCTGGAGTGTTTCTTTAATCTGTATGTCAAACAATAGCAGATCTATATTGCTAGGGTTTTGTTTGTTTTTTGATTACCTATGGTAGTGTTAACAAAAAAAACGAACATTTTATTTATGCTAACTGACATACTGTACTGTCTGGATTGTAAAAATAGCAGAAGCAAGAGCAATAATTGCATTTAGCCTATTCGTTACAGATAGCTCCAATTCCTCAACTCAGTAAGCAGAGCTTCACATTATTATACAGGCAGAGCAGAAATAGTATGTGCACCTTGTAAGGTCATAATTCTCTCCTTGAAAACAAGTAAAGAATATTCTGCATGACATTACTCTGCTTTTCAGAACAATATAAGGGTAAATTCTCATTTTCGCTGCGGGTTCCGCATTAAAAATCTGTGACCATTTCAGAACAATGCGTGTGGATTTTACAAACAATTCCGGTAAATCTGCTGTGAATTGGCTGCAAAATCTGCGGCGAACAAAACTGTGATGTGTGAACTCATTCTAAGACTTTATAACTATACTATTGCCGTGCAGTGAATTGCATGATTTGGCATATTCTCCTGTAGATCTTGTGCATCTGGTAAAACTGTGTCTATAGACCCTGTGCAGTGGCGCATAAAGTCACTACATGTCTGTATATATGGACCCATGGGCACTCCATGTGTCACCGTATAATGCCTTTATGAGGCACTGTATTTTCCCCTTGCGGCATTATTCCATAATATGGCATGCAATAGAGCACGCCCAATTTTATTGGTGTGGCTTCTCCTGGAATCAGTCAGAAAAAAAACCCTCTGTGTGCCTCCATATAAAATAGGAGGCACATGGAGGTACAGTAGAATTCTATGGCTGCTCTATAGAACATTTCCTGCTGTTGATCTTCAACTGGCTAGTTAGCAAATTTGAATGTACTACCCATTCTGCAGCCTAGCAGAACATCTCTCATGCATGACATTTGCTTATGGATGGAAGTAAGGCAGAAATATGCTAACCTTGAAGTGTATATAAAAAGAAAACAACCTCCTGTCATTTAATTATCAAGTATACATTTTGATTTTGATTTTTTTTTTTCAAATTGGCCTATATGAACCATGGGTCCCACATGAGTTAATTTGTTGTTTTTTTTCCATTTAGCGTGGCTTACATAATCTATCACAGAGATGCCCAAAAAGATTCCATGAGGCTATATGGCTATCAACGACAGGATTTTTTGTTTTCATCTTATTTTGTTGGCCTTCTGTAAGATGTAAACTTAAGAGATGAGACGTACTATGTTGCATGTGATATATGGTTACATTATTATTTTGAAATAGATCCTATCCTGAAGATGTATACATGAGATGCAATCATATATCTGGAGAATAAATTATTTGTAATATGTAAATGCCCAGACTAGATGGACCAACTGCTTTAAAATGCTGAAAAGGCATCTTTGTCCAACAATATATGTCACAAAATTTACATCTATTTTAAATGAATACTTAAAACCAACCATTTTTGGTGGCATCATGTTAAACACTAGGAATTGCTGAGCAGATTGACATTTATTTTTATGGGAAAAGATTCAGTAACTTGTCATATACTGTACTGATTTATATCTCTGCTCATTCTGGGCTTAGGGGTCCAGCAGACAGTCCTAGTCAATGACCCATGAGGCAGCTGGTTTTATGATCAGCGATATGCGTCGGGCTTTCTTTGCGGTGTCCTATTTTCCCCTTTGCTTTAGTGTTATCTTTCACTTGAGTGTTTTGTACACATTTTTTACCCACTAGGCCGCACCGCCGTAGCGGAGTAGCAGCTGGCCAAACAGTTCTAGTACAATAGTACCTTCAATAGTCCAGGCAGTAATGGAGTCTCGGCATAGATTAATTTGTAGACACCAGATGTGTATATCAGCAGGCGTGACCGGTGGCACAACACGACTCCAACAGGTTAAGGCACAGGAACAGATATAGCACGGGATACATGTAGCAGCGCACGGGAACAATGGGAACAGGATAACACTAAGGCACTATTTGCTAAGACTAACATGGGTAAACACAACAACCCTCAGGCAATGAATGAAAGGGCAGAGCCCTTTTTATAGTCCAGGGTGATCATGGGCTAATTACAGATCTTACTCGTGTGTGCACTGGCCCTTTAAGGCCGGATGCGAGCGCGCACGCACACCCTACGGGAACCAGTGCAGCGATGTGGAAGTGATTGCCGGCGTCTCTCAGGAGGGAGATGCCCCCCGGCACTCACTCGTCCATGGCCGCGGCTGTCGGGGGCAGGTAAGAACGACGGTCTGTGGCTGTGGACTTTACAGTATCCCCCCACTTCTTGGGGCCAGAGCAAGAGAGGAACTTTTTGATGAAGATAGAAGCATTGAGGTTCTCCTCTGGCTCCCAGGACCTCTCCTCTGGACCAAACCCCCTCCAATCCACCAAATAAAAAAGTCTTTCCTCCTACCCTCTTGCAGTCCAGCATCTCCTTCACCTCAAACATGTCAGATGAACCGCTGGGAGCCACTGCGGGACCATGAGTCTAACTATAGCGGTTCAGGATCACAGGCTTCAGGAGGGACACATGAAAGGAGTTGGGGATTCTGAGGGTAGGAGACAGCTGAAGCTTATAGGAGACAGGGTTTATTTGTTGTAGTATCTTAAAGGGCCCGAGGAACCTGGGAGCAAACTTGTAGGAAGGCACCTTTAAACGGATATTCCTAGAGGACAGCCAGACTTTGGAACCCGGCAGATACTGAGGTGGCTCTCTTCTCCTAGTATCCGCCTTTCGCTTAATGCGATCGACTGCCTCCAGAATAGAGGACCGGGTTTACTGCCAGACCTGTAGAAAGTCTCTAAATGCAGAGTCCGCTGCGGGTACCTGGGATGTAGCTGGAACAGTAAGAGGGATTCATGGATGTTGGTCGTAGTCAATGTAGAATGGTGTGGAGGTGGTGGAGTCACTTGTGTGGTTGTTGTACGAGAATCGGCCCATGGAGGAAGCTGTACCCAATCATCATGCTGCCTGGAGATGAAGTGGCTAAGATATTTCTCCATGATTTGGTTAATCCTCTCGACTTGGCCATTAGACTGGGGATGATAGGCTAAAGAAAAGTCTAACTTCATGTCTAGGAGTTTACAGAGGGCTCTCCAGAATTTCGAGGTGAACTGAACCCCCTGATCAGACACGATATAAAGAGCCAAACAATGCAAATGGAAGATATGCTGGTTGAAGAGATTTGCCAGCCGAGGAACAGAAGGTAGGCCGGTCAGCGGGATAAAATGAGCCATCTTCGAGAACCGATCCACCAACGCCCAGACCGTATTGCATCCTGCAGAGGAAGAAAAGTCAGTGACAAAGTCCATTGCTATATGCTGCCAGGGAGCATTGGGCACAGGCATAAGTTGGAGCAGACCGGCAGGCTTGGAGTGAGCAACTTTGTTGGAAGCACACACAGTGCAGTACGAGACAAAGTCCATAATATCTTTATGCAGCATGGGCCCATCTGAAATTACGGGCAATCAGATCTCTGGTTTTACGAGTACCACCGTGCCCAGCCAGTTTGGAGCAGTGCCCCCAGCGAAAGATTCTCCTCCTATCTGCCAACCGCACAAAAGTCCTCCCCGGAGGGATGTCTCTAACTTGCAGAGGATTAACAGGAATAATATAGGACGGGTCAATAATACTTTGCGGAGACTCCACAGTGTCTTCTGTTTCAAACTACTTGGACAGGGCATCGGCCCTCACATTTTTTTCAGCGGGACGGTAGTGGAGCACAAATTGGAACCGGGTGAAGAACAGCGACCACCTGGATTGACGGGGGTTCAGCCGACTGGAGATAGGTGAGGTTCTTGTGGTCGGTATATATCAAGATGGGGTGAGCTGCGCCCTCTAGTAGATGTCTCCGCTTTTCCAGAGCCAATTTGATGGCCAGTAACTCCCGATGCCGAATAGAGTAATTGCGCTCTACAGGAGAAAAAAGTCTAGAATAATAGCCACATACCACTGCCTTCCCTTTGGAACCTCTCTGGAACAGAAGTGTACCTGCACCAACAGAGGAGGCGTCTACCTCCAACGAAAACTGTCGAGTTAAGTCAGGATGATGGATGGTTGAGGCTGACGTGAAGGCAATGAGTGAAAGGGCAGAGCCCTTTTTATAGTCCAAGGTTATCATGGGCTAATTACAGATCTTATTCATGTGTGTGCACTGGCCCTTTAACGCTGGATGCGAGCGCTCGCACAAACACCCCACGGGAACCAGTGTAGCGATGCGGAAGTGAGTGCCGTCGTCTCTCAGGAGGGAGATGCCACCCGGCACTCACTCGTCCATGGCCACGGCCGTCGGGGGGCAGGTAAGAACGACGGTCCGCGGCTGTGGACGTTACACCCTTGTTTGTACCTTCCCTGTTTTAGTGGTGTTTTAAAAGTGTATTGTCTATAGGTTTGTGCGTGTGTGTATATATATGTGTGTATATATATGTGTGTATATATATATAGCAACAAAGAAAAGCACTCCAGAACTAGTTGCAAAAAAGAATGTGGTTTATTTAACCTATGAAAAGATTGCTACGTTTCAGGCCTCTCAGCAGGACCTTTCTCAAGCGATCATTTCTTTTCTTTGTTGCTGTATCTAAAGGACCATGTGGATGATGGTTAAGTACGCATAGCACCATTTACTCTGTACCTTTTTGAAGTGCTGCTTTTTTCCACCTTATCTATATATATATATATATATATATATATATATACACACACTACCGTTCAAAAGTTTGGGGTCACCCAGACAATTTGGTGTTTTCCATGAAAACCTCACACTTATATTTATCAAATGAGTTGCAAAATGACTAGAAAATATAGTCAAGACATTGACAAGGTTAGAAATAATGATTTTTATTTGAAATAATAATTTTCTCCTTCAAACTTTGCTTTTGTCAAAGAATGCTCCATTTGCAGCAATTACAGCATTGCATACCTTTGGCATTCTAGCTGTTAATTTGCTGAGGTAATCGGGAGAAATTTCACCCCATGCTTCCAGAAGCCCCTCCCACAAGTTGGATTGGCTTGATGGGCACTTCTTGTGTACCATACGGTCAAGCTGCTCCCACAACAGCTCTATGGGATTGAGATCTGGTGACTGCGCTGGCCACTCCATTACAGATAGAATACCAGCAGCCTGCTTCTTCACTAAATAGTTCTTGCATAATTTGGAGATGTGATTTGGGTCATTGTCCTGTTGTAGGATGAAATTGGCTCCAATCAAGCGCTGTTCACAGGGTATGGCATGGCATTGCAAAATGGAG
Source organism: Rhinoderma darwinii (assembly GCF_050947455.1). Taxonomy (NCBI): domain Eukaryota; kingdom Metazoa; phylum Chordata; class Amphibia; order Anura; family Rhinodermatidae; genus Rhinoderma; species Rhinoderma darwinii. Next base: position 226,896,551 of record NC_134690.1, on the reverse strand, counting down.
TGATAGCCTTCCTAATTCAAAATCCCTTTTACCTTGTACAAATCTCCCACTTTACCAGCACCAAAGCAACCCCAGACCATCACATTACCTCCACCATGCTTGACAGATGGCGTCAGGCACTCTTCCACCATCTTTTCAGTTGTTCTGCGTCTCACAAATGTTCTTCTGTGTGGTCCAAACACCTCAAACTTCGATTCGTCTGTCCATAACACTTTTTTCCAATCTTCCGCTGTCCAATGTCTGTGTGCTTTTGCCCATATTAATCTTTTCCTTTTATTAGCCAGTCTCAGATATGGCTTTTTCTTTGCCACTCTGCCCTGAAGGCCAGCATCCCGGAGTCGCCTCTTCACTGTAAACGTTGACACTGGCATTTTACGGGTACTATTTAATGAAGCTGCCAGTTGAGGACCTGTGAGGCGTCTATTTCTCAAACTAGAGACTCTAATGTACTTGTCTTGTTGCTCAGTTGTGCAGCGGGCCTCCCACTTCTCTTTCTACTCTGGTTAGTGCCTGTTTGTGCTGTCCTCTGAAGGGAGTAGTACACACCGTTGTAGGAAATCTTCAGTTTCTTGTCAATTTCTCGCATGGAATAGCCTTCATTTCTAAGAACAAGAATAGACTGTCGAGTTTCACATGAAAGCTCTCTTTTGCTAGCCATTTGGAGAGGTTAATCGAACCCACAAATGTAATGCTCCAGATTCTGAACCAGCTCAAAGGAAGGTCAGTTTTATAGCTCCTCTAAACAGCAAAACTGTTTACAGCGGTGCTAACATAATTGCACAAGGGTTTTCAAGTGTTTTCTAATCATCCATTAGCCTTCTAACACAGTTAGCAAACACAATGTACCATTAGAACACTGGAGTGATGGTTGCTGGAAATGGGCCTCTATACACCTATGTAGATATTGCATTAAAAAACAGACGTTTGCAGCTAGAATAGTCATTTAGCACATTAACAATGTATAGAGTGTATTTCTGATTAATTTAATGTTATCTTCATTGAAAAAAACAGCTTTTCTTTCAAAAATAAGGAAATTTCTAAGTGACCCTAAACTTTTGAACGGTAGTGTGTGTATGTGTATATATATATATATATATATATATATATATATTCTGTCCTCTGTATTATATGCTGATAAACTATTTTCTTACATTCTTTATCGATATGGGTGTACATAACCCTTATTAGTCGCTTTTTTGTTTGTTCTATAGTCCTACTCAATGATCAACAGTAATCTCTTTATTCACATCGTATAACTGCCCACTGGACATTAAAAGTCTATGGGTACCTTTGACATGAAAAAAAAAATCGTATATGGTCGTGGTTATTTATAGTTTAAAAAGTTGCACTACGTTTCAAGCTTCAATCTTCATTCCTTCATTCATATGATATTCAGTTTGCAACCTGCTCCTAGTTTTAGATTTTTCTCCTGTGTTCAAGTCTATTACAGTAATTCATGCTTGATGTGAGTTCTGTGTGTCCAGGATGCTGCTGTCTTCACTTGCTCTCATGTATCTTCACATCTTTATTTCTGTACTACTTTCTCCTTTTACAGCCCATAAAGAATCTCTTATTCTTTGTCCTGACAGACACTAATACTGAGGAGTGTGTGATTTCTCCTCCCTGCCCCCAGCACAGTCTGCTGCTTTCTCTTACACTAATATTCAGATGAATGAGTCTAAACTCGGATGTGGAAAACGTTTGTTTTTAACGTCCAAGTCGTACCCGTGCGGGACCCGTTTTCACGGATCCCTCAAACACTTGAGTCTGTTGAGGGATCCATGAAAATGGACGAAAATTGGACATGTCCTATTTTTTCATGGGCCCTTCATCACATGGACCGTTAAAACAACGGCCGTGTGAATAGCCCTACTGAAATACATTCAGCTGTGTGACGGCCATTAAAAAAAACATCCGTCACACGATAGAGATTTACGATCATCTGAATAAAGCCCAAGATAGGGAATAGCAGAGCAGAGAGAGCCAACACTGCTAGGAGCCGTGTGCGGTCAGATCTATGTCAGTAACAGCAAGACAACCAGCTTGGGAAACGGGTGACACAAAAAAACAGCAGCAGCGTCGTAGGTAATTTTTAAACAAAATTATTTTGAAAGTTGCTTCATTTTGCATTTAGAAAGCAAATGAACAATAAAAAAAAGTTGTTTGGCTCCTCCTTCTCTGTAACATGCTGCCTGAAGATAGGTTCCCTTAAACCTATCTATCCATCATAACTCATCTCTATTGCTCTAGTGCTGAGTACTGACTGTTATCCAGGGGTGGGATTTCATTTTTTAACAACAGGTTAGAGATGGTATAGTGGCACTGCACAAAGCCTGCCTCAGCAGATTACATGAGTACGTTCTGTGTCGCTTACCTGGGGAAGCGGGAAGAGGGACAGTTTGGAGCAGGGGAGCATGCTGGAGGTGTCCTATGCCGCTGTTGCTATTTGACAGACATATAAGGCACTGGAGCAGAATTTGGCCAGCAACCAGTTTTGCGATCCAGTTGTGATTTTAACAAGCGGATCGGGAGAATTGCCCCGAATCAGCCAAATCCCACCCTTGTTATCTTAACAGGAGTTAGAACAACTGTTTTTTGTATATAATCCAAATGTACCTTCAGTGCTTCTGCAGACCAGTGAATGACACAGGACATCCCAGGTCTGTCACCTGCAGACTGTAGTGCCTGTTGCTTGGCTACAACCCAAATATAATTGTCATCTGCCTCGGAACACAGCCTTTGAAAAAGGCTGTCTAAATGACTTTCTACAGTTTTAACAAAAATAGTAGTGACATTTTCTTGACACAAAAGCATTTTGCAAGGGGAATCTACACATATTATTAATACGATCATATAACGCAGAACGTACCTTATTCCAAGCATACAATAATTACCCACAGCCACCAATTTTTGTCTGTTCCACCCTGGCCCTTTTATGTTCTTGCAGCTTCGCAAAAAAATAATAATAATATTCCTGTACCTAGATGATTATCATCCATGTGCAGATGGTGTATATAAAGCTAAGGGAAGAAGACTAAACTAAAATGGGGTCCTTGTTTTTAGCACTAAAGTGAAGTCATTCGTTAGACAATTTACACATACAGTAGAAATGGCAAAAGAATGCATGGGAGAAGAAGTTTAATTTTTTAGGGCAAGTATTATTGGTTGATCCAACCGCCTCAGGGCAAACCGGGAAAAAAAACTAGAGCAATTTTATTTCTTATGTTTTTGCCCCATTTTTCCTTTATGAGACTTGCAAAATATGAATGTAAGCTCCTTTAGGAACAAAAATAAATCATTATATGATAGCAAATTTTTTGTTCGGTAGACTGAAATAAAAAAAAGTAATAAATAAAAAAATATATCCCCTTTAGAAAGCAGCATTCCAAAAGGTAACATTTTGCTCTAGGCACCAAGGCTCAAAATACAACCAGACATGAATAGGAAATAGTTAAAGGTTAACTCCGCTTTTAAACAATATACAGCATTCCACATGTAAAATCAACCCATTAATTTGTTTTGTTTGACTTTTATGTTTTAATTTTGGTTTTAGTTTTATAGTGTTTTCTTTTTTTAATCATAAATTCCACATTAAAGAAAAAACAGTACATTGTGCCAGTTAAAATGAAAGTTGAAGTGAGAACTAAGCTAATAGATCATATTTCTGACAGCAGAGTGGAACTGTTTCCCAGGGCAACCAACAGAAGTTTGAAGTTGTTATATTCAGTGAAACGCCTCCAAAAGACCAGCTCTTTGAGAAGATCAACCCTTTAACCCTTTATCTAGACCAGATTTTTCTGCGTGGGTTTTAAATTAGCCTTATAGTCAATGTATATTAGCTGCCTTCATTGAGAGAACCACCCGTCTAAACGACCATTTCTCACTGTGATTTTGGGTGGTCGTCTCTAAGACGTTTCACTGTATTTGGATTGAGAATATAAACAAGATATATTGTTATACAGTAGACCCAATTAGTTCTACATGTTTTTCTGATAGTAGCCCAAAAACAGACTATGAACTGTACCCTGATATTGCACCATCATGACCCAAGTCCTGCCCGATATAAAAACATGACGTTCTACACTTCCTGTATGTATTCCCATACAGTATTGTGAAACTAAACTGATTGCGGTCAGGATTAGGATAAAAATCATGGAGGATCCTTCTGATATACAGGAAATCAATGCAATATATTGTAAGAAGATTGATAGGATTGTTTCTTTGAGTTCAGTAGAAAATACTACCAAATGAATAACACAGTATGTATATGTGTGGTGTATTGTATATTAAATAAGCGGTAAAGCAAAGTATGATAGTCTGTTGGGTGAAGACATTTACTTTATCATTATTCTTTGATGCAATACGTAGTTGGTGTAATAACTTATGTATATAGGCTATAGATTTTTTTAACTGCATATTGTAAATTTCAAGTGGCATCACTGATCCTGAAAACAGCCAGCGTTATTTTAATGTTGTGGGAAAAGTTTCCTTTGGGAGCACATTTCACATTTTTGTCCTAAATAGCACTCTCTGGTAAAACAAACACATACTGGTCAGACAAGCTTCACAGCGCACAAAGAAGTATCTGTTTTCAGCATACAGTACATCAAAAAGATCTCAAGCTACATCTTCTGCGCTCAAACAGCACAAGGGTTTCCTATAATTCTGACAGTATATTTATATTTTTCAATAAAACAAAGGAACTAAAAAAAATAAAAATATGATATGATTTTTTTTACTTACCATGGCAAACTGAGCAGTCCAGGCTTTGGTTTTAGAATAGGGTAGACATCAAATAAGTGCACTGCAGAGCACCCACACCAGTATTCATGTATATGAGACACAATCGCTTTGACTTCTCTGGGACTTATTCCAACTGCAAAATGTCTTCTTTCTTGTTTATCAGTGCTGACAGATGAATTGTCTTTTGTGATACACAAAGCCTTCTTTAACATGCAGATGGATCAGATGACACAGCTGAGTGCTGGCTTCGAGTTTTCAGGTTGCCTATGATAGTATACCTTTTGTTTTTGTTAATGGCAAGGGTTAACTAGGTGTGTTCCTAGGTGGGTGTGCCCATAAACTTCCTGACAAAGCTTCTGAGACAAGTACAGAATCGTCACTTGGCAGAAGATGCTGAATGTGCCTAACTTAATTACTAGGTTGTGTGCATTGTTAAGATATAAAAATCCATCACTTCATTAACAGAAAAAGTGAAACTTTGGTGTCAGTTATTAAGTAACTTTATGCATTGCCTCATGCCAGTGATCACCTTACATGCAGAGGGTACTGTTATCTAAACCACCCTTAACCTCGTGGTACAAAGTTATATGGGAATGTTATTTAATTAAGATCGGAGAGGGTCCCTTTCCCGGACCTCTCAAAGTCGTCAGAAATTAAATAGGTTCTGGTATTTTACGAAGTGCCTTGACCCCATCACTGTTGCCAATATTTTTTTCACAATTAAAGGGGTTTTCCTATCAGAGACATTTATGACATATCCACAGGGTATGTCATCAAGGTCAGATAGATGCGGGTCCCACCTCTGGGACCCGCACATATCTCTAGAACGGGGCCCTCTAAGCCCCTTTCTACCTCTCTGTGTTGTGGCTGAAGCGTGTGATTTCCGACCATGGATTACAGAAATAGCGTAGCATGCTGAGCTACGCAGTTTCCGTAAATACCATATTAGTGAATGGCAGTTATGGAAGCAGCGTAGCATGCGAGCTACGCTGTTTCTGTAACTACCATTCAGTTCTATGGGACTTATGGAAACCGCGTAGCTCCGCGGGCTATGCGGATTTCGTAATTCATGGTCGGAAATCACATACTTCAGCCACAACACAGTCTAGTAGAACAGGGTTCAGGGGGCCCGGTTCTAGACATAGGTGCGGGTCCCAGAGGTGGGACCCGCATCTATCTGACCTTGATGACAGTCTCGCAACGCCCGTGTGAATCTAGCTGCGGGATGCGATATCACACAACCACCATAGACTAGAGTCTATGGAGGGATGTGTGAAGCATGAAAAAATAGGACATGAAACAACAGCCGTGTGAATGGCCACATTGAATTATATAGGTCCGTGTGACGGCCATTGTTTCAACGGCCGTCACACGGACGTTTAACACGTTCGTGTGAATAAGGCCTGAGTCAGATGTTTCTATGGTATACTAAAGTACAATTGATAAGCATTTCGTAAGTTTTTAAACTTTTATTGACAAATACATCAAGTTTATGCAAAGACTCAATATTTAAAATATTGACCCTTCTTTTATAAAACTTCTGCAATTCGCCCTGGCATGCTGGATATCAGTCTCTGGGCCAAATCCTGAACAACCTACAAACAACCTCTAACCAAACCAATGGCGTAAAAGGGGTCCCTAATTTACATAGCACCCAAAAGAGAATAATGAGAAAAATATATTTTATGCAAAAATAGAATCTTTATTAGATACAATATACAATAAGTAATACTGAGTAAAAGGATGGACCATACGAGGAGATTAAAAAACAGCAAAGTCAGATATCAACAGACTGGATGGCTAACAAAGACAACCGACCGTCAGTGGCCAGGAACCACTCAGATCACCCACAAAGATAAAAATGTATATAATGAGCGATACAATGATAAAATGCCTATATATAACGATGAAAGGTAGTGCTAACTAGATATAATAAATGACATAAAAGATATATACTGGAATCCAGATATAGATAAACCATACTCCAGATATAAATGAACCAAAAAATTCAGGCTAGAAAGCCACAAAGATGAACTGAAAAAATAGGTAAACACAAATTGAAGGTTAACACATAACCTGAGACATAGTGGGGAGTGGGACCGGCAACATCAGGTACTGGCAAAAGAAAACGCCTCGACGCGCGTTTCGCCCTACGGACCGGCTTTGTCTAGGCCAAATCCTGACTGATGGAAACCCATTCTTGCCTAATCAGTGCTTGAAGTTTATCACAATTTCTGTGTTTGTTTGTCCACTCGCTTTTTGAGGAATGACCACAGGTTCTCAACGTGATTGAGAACTGGGGAGTTTCCTGGCCATGGACCCAAAATTTTAATGCTTTGTTCACCGAGCTACTTAGTTATCACTTTTGCCTTGTGGCATGGTGCTCCATCATTCTGGTAAAACCATTGTTCATCACCAAATTGCTTCTGGATCGTTGGGAGAACTTGCTCTTGGAGGATGTTTAGATACCATTGTTTGTTCATGGAAGTGTTCTTAGGCAAAATTGTAAGTGAGCCCATTCCCTTGGATAAAAAGCAGCCCCACACATGAATGGTCTCAGGATACTTTACTGTTGGCATGACACAGGACTCATGGTAGCGCTCACCTTTTCTTCTCCAGGCAATCATTCTTTCAGATGTTCCAAACTGTCTTAAGGGGGCTTCATCAGAAAAAACAACTTTTCCCCAGTCTTCTGCAGTCCTATCGCTGTACTTTCTGCAAAATGTCAGTTTGTCCTTGATGTTTTTCTTGGTGAAACGTGGCTAGTTTGCTGCCTTTCTTGACACCAGGCCAGCCTACAAAAGCCTTTGCCCCACTGTGCTTGCAGATGCACTAACACCTACCTGCTGCCATTCTTGAGCAAGCTTTGCACTAGTGTTGAACCGATCCATAACTGAATCCTCTTTAGGAGATGGTCATGGCACTTGCTGGACTTTCTTTGGCGGCCTAAAGCCTTCTTCACAACAATTGAACCTCTCTCCTTGAAGTTCTTGATGATCTGATAAATGGTTGATTTAGGGGCAATCTCACAAGCTGCAATGTCCTTGCCTGTAAAGCCCTTTTGATGCAAAGCAATGATGACTGCATATGTTTGCTTGGAGGTAACCATGGTTAACAGAAGAAGAAATTGATTTCGAGCACCATCCCCCTTTTGAAGCAACCAGTCTGCTGTTATAATTTAATCAAGTGATATTAAGTGATATTATCTGCCTTGTCCTCATTTTACACTTTCTCCTGAGCTAACAAGAAGATCACTGAAATTATGTGAGCAGGTCATTTTGTGGCAGAGCTGAAATACAGTGGGAATGTGGTTTTTGTGATTAAGTTAATTTTCATGGCAAGGAATGACTTAGCGATTAATTGCAATTCATCTGATCACTCTTCATAACAATCTAGAGTTAATGTAATTTGCCACTATAAAAACTGAAGAAGCATCAAAAATTTTGGCCAAGACTGTGTGTATGTATGTATGTATGTATGTATGCACTGGCGTAGCTATAGGGGTCGCAGCGGTCGCAATTGCGACCGGGCCCCGAAGCCAGGGGCCCACGGCCCCCCGCACCACATCAATAAAAAGTTACTATAGTAACTCGGGCCGCGGGCCCCTGTTACTATAGTAACATACTTTACTTACCTTCCTGGTTCCGGATCGCAGCGGAGGTCCTGATGTCAGGCGCTGTGCGCAGCGCATGACGTCACAGCGCTATGCAGCCGTGCACAGCATCTTGACGACAGAACTCCCGCCGCGGCCGAAGAGGAAGGTAAGGTTAGCCCTGACTGGCGGGGTCTGACTCCCGGGACCCGCCAATCAGCTGTTTTGAAGGGGCCGCAGCACTCGTACGAGAGCTGCTCCCCTTCATTCCGGTCACACTGTGAATCGGTGTCGGCGATTCACAGTGTGGGCGAGTAGTGAAATGAAGGGGAGCAGCTCTCGTACGAGTGCTGCGGCCCCTTCAAAACAGCTGATTTGCGGGTCCCGGGAGACACATCAGCTATTGATGGCCTATCCTGTGGATAGGCCATCAATGTTTAGGGACTGCACAACCCCTAAGCCTACGATGTATCAGGCTTAGGGGGCCCATGAGACAGGATCACGGATTGTGTGATCCTGTCTGCTGGGCCCTGTATCTAAGCCAATCACATGGTAGGCTTAGATACATGGCCCATGCGTGATCCTGTCTGCTGGGCCCTGTATCTAAGCCTACCACACTGTAGGTTTAGATACAGGGCCCCAGCACACAGTAATCTTATACTGTATAAGATTACTGTCTGCTGGACCCTGTATCTAAGCCTACCTTGTGGTAGGCTTAGATACAGGGTCCCACAGACAGTATCACACATGGGCCCTGTATCTAAGCCTTAGGGTATGTGCACAGACACTAATTACATCCGTAATTGACGGACGTATTTTGGCCGCAAGTACCGGACCGAACACAGTGCAGGGAGCCGGGCTCCTAGCATCATAGTTATGTACGATGCTAGGAGTCCCTGGCTCGCTGCAGGACAACTGTTCCATACTGTAATCATGTTTTCAGTACGGGACAGTTGTCCGGCAGCGAGGCAGGGACTCCTAGCGTCGTACATAAGTATGATGCTAGGAGCCCGGCTCCCTGCACTGTGTTTGGTCCACTACTTGCGGCCGAAATACGTCCGTCAATTACGGACGTAATTAGTGTGTGTGCACATACCCTAACACGTGTGTTACTAATCATTTTTTGTGTGTTTTCTTACAGGTTCGGTCGTTGGACTACGGCGGATTCCAGGACTACTTCGATGACAGCTTTTTTTTTATTAATAAAATGGTTAATGAGGGCTGTGTGGGTTTTTTTTTTATTTCAATAAAATATTTTTTCTATGTCTTTGTGTTTTTTTTTAAAACTATATTACTACTGCCTTAGTAATGGCCGCCGGCTGATTGACAGCATCCATTGCTAAGGCGGGGCTTAGTGTTAGCGGATGCAGAGGCTAACACTAACCCCCTTTATTACCCCGGTACCCACCGCCACCAGGGGTGCTGGGAAGAGCCGGGTACGATCCAGTACCTGACCATCTGTAGTGATGGTCGGCCACTGGGGTGGCCGCAGGCTGGTATTATCAGGAGGGGAAAGGCCAAAAACCGTGGCCCTTCCCATCCTGGTAATGCTGCCTGCTGCTGCTTTATTGTATCTGGCTGGTTATGAAAATGGGGGGGACCCCACGTCATTTAAAAAAAAATAATAATTGGAAAGAACGATGTGGGGTCCCCCCCAATTTTCATAACCAGCCAGATACAACACAGCAGCAGCAGGCAGCATTACAAGGGTGGGAAGGGCCACTGTTTTTGGACTTCCCCAGCCTAATACTACCAGCCTGCGGCCACCCCGGTGCCTGGCCGTCACTACAGATGGTCGGGTACTGGTTTGTACCCGGCTCTTCCCAGTACCCCTGGTGGCGGTGGGTACCGGGGTAATAATGGGGGTTAGTGTAGCCTCTGCACCGGCTAACATTAAGCCTCGCCTTAGTAATGGAGGTTGTCAATCAGCCAGCGGCCATTACTAAGGCGGTGATAATAAAGTTTAAAAAGATACAAGCACATAGAAAAATATTTTATTGAAATAAAAAAAACACAACCCTCATTAACCATTTTATTGAGAATAAAAAAAAAGCCGTCATTGAAGTCCTCGAATCCGAAGTCCAAAAACCGAACCTGTAAAAAAAAACACAAACACAAAAATAATCAGTAACACATAAAGAAGCAAAATTATTATTCTTACCTATCCTGGGTCCAGCGCTGGAGACGCAATGTCAGCGAGCTGGGCCCTGTATCTAATCCTATCATGTGTGATACAGTCTGCTGAGCTGTGTATCTAATCCAATCATGTATGTTACTGTCTGCTGGGCCCTATATCTAATCCGATCATGTGTGATACTGTCTGCTGAGCCACTGTATCTAATCCTATCATGTGTGGTACTGTCTGCTGAGCCACTGTATCTAATCCTATCATGTGTGATACTGTCTGCTGAGCCACTGTATCTAATCCTATCATGTGTGATACTGTCTGCTGAGCCACTGTATCTAATCCTATCATGTGTGATACTGTCTGCTGAGCCACTGTATCTAATCCTATCATGTGTGGTACTGTCTGCTGAGCCACTGTATCTAATCCTATCATGTGTGATACTGTCTGCTGAGCCACTGTATCTAATCCTATCATGTGTGGTACTGTCTGCTGAGCCACTGTATCTAATCCTATCATGTGTGGTACTGTCTGCTGAGCCACTGTATCTAATCCTATCATGTGTGATACTGTCTGCTGGGCCACTGTATCTAATCCTATCATGTGTGATACTGTCTGCTGAGCTGTGTATCTAATCCTATCATGTGTGATACTGCCTTCTTAGCCACTGTATCTAATCCTATCATGTGTGATACTGTCTGCTCAGCCACTGTATCTAATCCTATCCATAGTTTATAGGGTCGTAGTTCTATAGATATGCTATGCTGTCTCATACACACTTTTTTTGGGCGGACACATATGTATTGGGGCTATTTCCCGGACATTTTAAGCCCTGAGGGTATGTTCACACGGCAGCGTCTGTTACGGCTGAAATTACGGTGCTGTTTTCAGGAGAAAACAGCACCGTAATTTCAGCCGTAATGGCATGTTCAGGCGTCTTTCGCTGCGTCCATTGCGGAAGTAACTGAAGCTGGTTTTCTATGGAGTCCATGGAAAACGGCTCCATTTACGTCTGAAGAAGTGACAGGCACTTTTTTACGCGCCGCCTTTTGACAGCGACGCGTAAAAAAAAATGACCGTCGGCACAGAACATCGTAAGACCCATTCAAATGAATGGGCAGATGTTTGCCGACGCTTTTGAGCCGCATTTTCGGACGTAATTCAATGCTAAAACGCCCCAATTACGTCCGTAAATAGTGTGTGTGAACCCAGCCTTAGTGACACCCCCGGCTGCTAGTGCTGCATTGTTGGGTCACTTAGGAGACCCAGCTGAAAGCGGACCGTCGGCCATGAGAAGTTTGCGGGGGGGGGGCCCAGTAAGAATTTTTGCATCGGGGCCCATGAGCCTCTAGCTACGCCCCTGTATGTATATATATATATATATATATATATATATATATATACACTACCGTTCAAAAGTTTAGGGTCACTTAGAAATTTCCTTATTTTTGCAAGAAAAGCACCGTTTTTTTAAGTGAAGATAGCATTAAATTAATCAGAAATACTCTCTATACATTGTTAATGTGCTGAATGACTATTCTAGCTGCAAACATCTGGTTTTTAATGCAATATCTACATAGGTGTATAGAGACCCATTTCCAGCAACCATCACTCCAGTGTTCTAATAGTACATTGTGTTTGCTAACTGTGTTAGAAGGCTAATGGATGATTAGAAAACACTTGAAAACCCTTGTGCAATTATGTTAGCACCGTTGTAAACAGTTTTGCTGTTTAGAGGAGCTATAAAACTGACCTTCCTTTGAGCTAGTTGAGAATCTGGAGCATTACATTTGTGGGTTCGATTAAACTCTCAAAATGGCTAGCAAAAGAGAGCTTTCATGTGAAACTCGACAGTCTATTCTTGCTCTTAGAAATTAAGGCTATTCCATGCGAGAAATTGCCAAGAAACTGAAGATTTCCTACAACGGTGTGTACTACTCCCTTCAGAGGACAGCACAAACAGGCTCTAACCAGAGTAGAAAGAGAAGTGGGTGGCCCCGCTGCACAACTGAGCAACAAGACAAGTACATTAGAGTCTCTAGATTGAGAAATAGACGCCTCACAGGTCCTCAACTGGCAGCTTCATTAAATAGTACCCGCAAAACGCCAGTGTCAACGTCTACAGTGAAGAGGCGACTCCGGGATGCTGGCCTTCAGGCAGAGTGGCAAAGAAAAAGCCATATCTGAGACTGGCTAATAAAAGGAAAAGATTAATATGGGCAAAAGCACACAGACATTGGACAGAGGAAGATTGGAAAAAAGTGTTATGGACAGACGGATCGAAGTTTGAGGTGTTTGGATCACACAGAAGAACATTTGTGAGACGCAGAACAACTGAAAAGATGCTGGAAGAGTGCCTGACGCCATATGACAAGCATGGTGGAGGTAATGTGATGGTCTGGGGTTGCTTTGGTGCTGGTAAAGTGGGAGATTTGTACAAGGTAAAAGGGATTTTGAATAAGGAAGGCTATCACTCCATTTTGCAACGCCATGCCATACCCTGTGGACAGCGCTTGATTGGAGCCAATTTCATCCTACAACAGGACAATGACCCAAAGCACACCTCCAAATTATGCAAGAACTATTTAGGGAAGAAGCAGGCAGCTGGTATTCTATCTGTAATGGAGTGGCCAGCGCAGTCACCAGATCTCAACCCCATAGAGCTGTTGTGGGAGCAGCTTGACCGTATGGTACGTAAGAAGTGCCCATCAAGCCAATCCAACTTGTGGGAGGGGCTTCTGGAAGCATGGGGTGAAATTTCTCCCGATTACCTCAGCAAATTAACATCTAGAATGCCAAAGGTCTGCAATGCTGTAATTGCTGCAAATGGAGCATTCTTTGACGAAAGCAAAGTTTGAAGGAGAAAATTATTATTTGAAATAAAAATCATTATTTCTAACCTTGTCAATGTCTTGACTATATTTTCTAGTCATTTTGCAACTCATTTGATAAATATAAGTGTGAGTCTTCATGGAAAACACAAAATTGTCTGGGTGACCCCAAACTTTTGAACGGTAGTGTGTATATATATATATATATATATATATATATATATACATTAAAAGTTGAGTAACTTTCTAAATACATCGCATTACTTATTATGTACTGATCCTGAGTAAGCCTGTAATATAGCCCAGGGCTGCATTGTCAATGGAAACAGTTAACAACCATGTTGCCAGATAGATACTTGACAGCTTAGCTGAGCTCTAATAATTTAGTAAGACCCTTTATTGAATTTGCACAGTGCCTGGGGTACAGAGTACAGTTCCCGTATGCAAGACACAACAATAAGATCTGTATAGTCCAGCAGGAAATTCTAGAAGATTACTCTGAGTCCTGCAGAGTTGTGAATGCAGCTCTGGACTAAAATACGTTGGTTAAAATTGTGTTCAGACATGGATATATGCTTTAACCTCTTCCTCTTAAAGACAAAGTTAAAAATGTAATCAAAACTTAAAGGGGTTTTCCAGTCACAAAAAATTGATGGGCTATTCTCACGATAGGCCATTATTATTTGATAGATCGGGGTCTGAATTCCGGCACCCCCGCCAAACAGCTGTTTTGAATGGGCCGCAGCGCTCACTGTGAATCGTTGACACCCTTGTAGCAGCAGTTCACAGTATTACAGCCCTTTACTATTCACTTGAATGGGAGAAGGCTGTAATACTGTGAACCGTCGCTACAAGTGTGTCGACAATTCACAGTGAGCAAGTAGAAATTGAATGGGTAGCAGCGAACCTCAAGAAGTCAAACCTCAACGATTACATATTAATCTATTATCTGAAAATAGGCCATCAATTTTTAGAAAGCCCAATTAATCTATTACTTGTATGGGTACAAGTGGTATGCTCATACAAACACAGGATGTACATACATGCATTGTTATAGTAATAGAAGTGAAATCAGGATGTACATATACGCCCATTTGCGCAAACAGGTTGTTTGACTTTAGTTTTGCTTAAAAAATACATACGTCACATTAAGGGTATGTTCACACAGAGTTTTTTCAGATGTTTTTCGGGCCGTAAACATCCCGAAAAACGGCTGAAAAATCGGAGGCAGAATGCCTCAAACATCTGTCCATTGATTTCAATGGGAAAAAATTTCGTTCTGTTCCGATGGGGCGTTTTTTTACGCTGCCGTTTTTCAAACCGGTCGTGTAAAAAAACGTCCGTGAAAAAGAAGTGCATGTCACACCTTGAGCCGTTTCTGGAGCGGTTTTTCATTGACTCTATAGAAAAACAGCTCCAAAAACGGCCGTGAAAAACGCAAGTATGATTAAAAAACATCTGAAAATCAGGAGCTGTTTTCTCATGAAAACAGCTCCGTATTTTGAGACGTTTTTTTATTTTGTGTGTGCACATACCCAAACAGGTACTTTTGGAGAAGAGAAATGAAAATGTTCTATAATTTTTTTTATAGCATACACTTTAATTTGTTTTAACTGTTATCTTGCTAACTGCACAACTCCCTCTGCAGGACACAATGCACAGCCCCTGACGCAACAATTTATCCAGTCAGAGTAACTCACCATTTCGATGACACTTTAGAGACAAAAGCAGCAGCAGGCCTTGGACGAAGCCAAGAAAAGGCGAAACCCAGGGTCAGGCTTCACATAATGTGCCACATGTCCTAATTTTAAATTATATGGACATTTTTAAAGTTCTCTCTTGTGAGTATATAGAAATTAAGTTTCCTTTTGATGCCATACTGTGGAATAGTCTGCACTATGTCCTCCGTTTGTGGACTGATCTAGGAATCCTGATCCAAAAAGTTATAGGCCCATAAAGGATTTGTGGAAAAGAATCCTGGAATCTGCAAATATGTTTACGTATGTTTGTAATTCCTATTTTTGGAATTGCTGTTTTACCTGTAAAGTGTGAATGAGGTGGTAAGTCGCTTTGACTGGATATATTGTTGTGTGCAAGACTTTTTTGAATTTTTGGTAATGATCTACATTGGAAGACTGTACTCTTGGCTTCAGTAAGCTCAACTGACCTCTTAAAGGAACAGTGTCACGGGAAAAAAAAATTTTAGACCAATTTGCTTTTAGTGTTTTATTAAACATTTTTTTATTTATTTGTGTGTTTGTGTTTTACATTTTTTTTTTTTTTTAACTTTTTCTTGTCCATGGGGGCTGCCATTTTTTTTTCCATCTCTGTATGTGTTGATTAATGACACATACAGACATGGAATACGGCACATACAGTCCCATAGTGAATGCGAACGGGGCCCGTTCCATCCACTATGCTGTACGCCGTCTGTGTGGGAACGGCGTATGCGCCGCTCCCACACAGTCCAAATAGAACTGTGCGACGTCCGGCGCCATTTTCTTGTGGACCGGAAGTCGCGGCCGGACAGTAAGATTAGTACTTCCGGTCGCGGCTTCCGGACTTGCACTTGGAGCGGACGGACCGGAGGGAGCGGCGGCGGCAGGAGCAGGTAAGTTAGGTCTGTGTATGTACGTGTTTTACTGTGTGTTTACTACTGTATGTTAACCTACTACACTGTGTGTTAGCTCAAAAAATGGCGACACACCGTGTAGGAGGTTTGACCATTCAATCCCCTCGTTTCTCCCGGCACTAGCCAGGATAAAGGAGGGGGGATTCTGAGAGCTCACTAGAGCGAGTGAGTTTTCTCAAATTTTGCAGCATAAAGCAATGTGGTTGCTTTACCACATGCAATGCTGCAATTTTGGGAATTGCTCCATCTAGTGACCAGCGCTGGGAAATATTATAAATTAGAATCTAATTTATAATATTTCCTGACTCGTGAAAAAATTAAAAAAATTAGAACAATGTTTAATCACCTATACACTAACTGTTTAACTAAAAAAAAAAAAAAGCAGCTACCTGCTAACAAACTTTAAACGCAAACGGAAGTTTAATTGCTGCTTCTCATAAATAATATCATGAAATAAAATACTCTAGGCATTATCACATGCATGTAAGTCCTCTAATAATGTTGCTGAATTAAGTCTGAGTCCTGATGCCTAAGATGCCCCAAAGGCTCCTTTGCCACATAAGAAAACACATTATTATAAATGTTCAAAAAATAAGACTGGAACAGCACAAAGCTACCAATACAAAGTAGTTGAATGCAATTGTCAAAATCAAATCATTGGGTTGACCGTGTACTGCAGGACAAGACAGGATCCCAAGAGCGAGAGACACTCTTTGTAATCGCTCTCCACTCCGGCATGAACATGGGCCTCCCTCTATTAACTCCCTAATAGGGAAACTGGACAACCCCTTTAAGGACCACAGGTTCCATGTAAAAGTTCTCCTTTTTACTGTTACATTGTGCATATACCAAAACGGCAATGTTTTTGTTCAAAGAATGAGTCTTTCTCAAGGTGTTAGAGAGGCTGATTCTTTGAGCCCTATTATTGCCATTTTTTGAATGTACAATGTGATGGCACAATAAAAAGATGAAATTTTACATGCTGTCGTCCTTAAATCTTTAAATGGTACATGGTAGATGGGGGCCCTGTTACAGATTTTACATTGGGGCCGTGGAGCTACAAGTTACATCTCTGAGTGCTAAATTCTTTTTATCTTCAACATGGGTAATAAAAGAAGGGCACAATAAAAATTGCTAACACACCTTAGTAAATCCGATAATATTATACAACAGATGACATGTCTATCTTAGCATTGTTTCCAAAGCTTTCACTGGTAACATCACAGAAACAATAACTTTTTTCATTTTTAGAAAAAGCAAATGATGCTTTAGTGTGAGTATAAAGTAGTATAAAAGCTACATGTCCAGATTTACCTGTCTTACATGCTATGACAAAAAGATGCCTGTGACATTTTAGGGGAAAATGGTGAACTATATGTAGCACATGAAACACATTATTTCAAGGGTATGACTAGAAAAGAAAACAATTAAGTTAAGAAATATAACAAGTTGTCTACAAATGTAAAGACAGCTTACTTATATCTATTTCTAGGAAAGTTGGGTGACAACCAATATGGCTCACAAAGGAATTGTCACCAAGTTCTACCATAATAGTAAATGGCAAATCTGCTATATCTCCATAATGAAGCAGAATTGCCATTCAGTCTGAGGAGGAAAACTGTTTGAATATTTTTCAAAAGGAATTATGTATGGGAACCTTCAAGCATATCTTGCCTAGAAACTCCGTATTCAACTAAGTACTAACTGTATACAGCTTCCTGCTCCTTGCTGATGAGTTCCAAAAATGTTGTAATAGATGGATGTCTAAGATTCATTTTGGAGTAGGACGTTAACCTGCCGAGTACCTCAGTCTGATGTTATAATGGAAATGCTGTATATGATGCTGGTATGATGCATGACTGTTGATGCACGACTGTTAATGTACTACTGTTCTTGTTAATAAAAATTGGACTAATTTAATTTAAAAAAAAACCTGCCAAGTACCCATATGAATGGCACATTACAAATAGTGGGACAGATGTATTAATTCTGTCCTAATTTAGACATGATAAAACTACAGTCAAGTCACATTATTATGACCACCTCCTACATTTGACGTCGGCAGCGCGTAGCCCATGAAGGAAGTGATGTGTCATGGGCTGGTTTGATGGGTATATAAGGTGTGCGTTAGGCTGTCTGAACACATCTCAGTCGTTGTTGCCATGGGTAAAAGGGGCGATTTATTAGAGTTGCAAAAAGGGAAGATTATTGGCTTTTGAGCCAACGGTGGCAGTATTTCTCAAACAGTTTGTGAACTGTTCGCGTGCTGCTGTAATGAAAGTGTATCGTGAGTGAACAAATGATACCATTGGGAATAACCGATGTGAAAACTGTGGAGCACCACGTGCTATTGATGTGAGAGGTGAATGTCGGCTATGAAGGTGCACAAAGGCCGAACAACACGCTACAGTAGAGCAGTTCACTGTGAAAATCAATCAGGGGGCTACCAGACGTGTGTCTAAACAACAGTTCAGCGAAACCCACTGTGTATGGGACTCCGAAGCAAATGGATTGTCACTGCCCCTATGCTAACAAAGGTGTATCGGTCACTAACGGGCCTTATTCCGATGCCATAGACTTTTTACGTCGCGGCATCGGAATAAGTAAACAGAGCAGGGAGCTGTCAAATCTCCCTGCTCTCAGCTGCCAGAGGCAGCTGAGGGCTGGGAGCGTCCCTGCTCTGCCGGGTGAGATCGATATTAGTATCGATCTCACCCGTTTAACCCCTCAGATTCGGTGCACAATAGCGTGCACCGCATCTGAGTGGTTTTGGAGAGAGGGAGGGAGCTCCCTCTCTCTCCCACCGACACCCGGCAATACGATCGCCGAGTGTCTGTGTCTCCAATGGCAGCCGGGGGCCTAATAAAGGCCCCCAGGTCTGCCTGGAGCGAATGCCTGCTAGATCATGCCGGAGGCATGACCTAGCAGATGCCTGTCCGTGTTAAACGGACAGGCAGTAATACACTGCAATACAAAAGTATTGCAGTGTATTATAAATGCGATCGCAGAATCGCATATTATAGTCCCCTAGTGGGACTAGTAAAAAAGTGAAAAAAAAGTTTAATAAAGTTAATTTAAAAAAAAATGTGAAAAAAAATGAAAAACCCAGCTTTTCCCCTTACAAAATGCTTTACTATTAAAAAACCAAAATAAAGTAAAAAAGTTACACATATTTGGTATCGCCGCGTCCGTAACGACCCAGACTATAAAGCTATTACATTATTTAACCCGCACGGTGAACGCCGTAAAAAAATTAATAAAAAACTATGGAAAAATTGCTGTTTTCTGTGAATACTGACTTTAAAAAAATGCGATAAAAAGTGATCAAAAAGTCGCATCTACTCCAAAATGGTACCAATAAAAACTACAAGTCTTCCCGCAAAAAAAAAGCCCTCATACAACCGCATCGGAGAAAAAATAAAAACGTTACGGCTCTTCAAATATGAAGACACAAAAACAAATAATTTTTAAAAAAATGCGTTTTTACTGTGTAAAAGTAGTAAAACATACAAAAACTATACAAATTTGGTATCGTTGCAATCGTAACAACCCGCTGAATAAAGTTATTGTGTTATTTATATCACACGGTAAACGGCGTAGATTTAAGACGCGAAAGAGTGGCGAAATTTCAGGTTTTTTTCTATTTCCCCCCAAATAAAAGTTAATAAAAGTTAATCAATAAATAATATGTCCCCCAAAATGGTGCTATTAAAAAATACAACTTGTCCCGCAAAAAACAAGACCTTATACAGCTATGTCGACGCAAAAATAAAAAGGTTATAGCTCTTGGAATGCGACGATGGAAAAACTTAAAAAATGGCTTGGTCATTAACGTCTAAAATAGGCTGGTCATTAAGGGGTTAATTTGCATGCCGATATCAGATTTGGACCACCGATGATTGGCAAAGGGTTACATACTCCAATGAGTCAAGTTTTCTGCTTCATAGAACGGATGGATGCTGGCGTGTTAGGCTGGATTTACACGAGCACATTACATCCGTAATGGACGGAACGTATTTCGGCCGGAAGACCCGGACCGAACACACTGCAGGGAGCCGGGCTCCTAGCATTATAGTTACAGTACGGGACAGTTGTCCGGCAGCGAGGCAGGGACTACTAGCATCGTACATAACTATGATGCTCGGAGCCCGGCTCCCTGCAGTGTGTTCGGTCCGGGTCTTCCGGCCGAAATACGTTCCGTCCATTACGGACGTAATGTGCTCGTGTGAATCCAGCCTAAGGCGAGAAACATCAGAGAACAAACACCTAGTAACCATTGCTGGAAGAACACAAGCTGGGGGCGGTAGTGTTATTGTCTGGGTAATTTTTTCATGGCATTCTCTGGGCCCACTCATCCATGTGGAAGGCACTCTGAACTGATTTGTGTATGAATCCATCGTTGCAGATCACGTAAACACATACATGCTGTTTCTCTTCCCTGGGGGCAGATGGAATCTTCCAGCAAGACAATGCGACATGTCACACGGATAGAAATGTCAGACAGTGGTTGGAAGAGCATGACCAAGACGTCCAAGCACTTCCCTGGCCCACTAATTCACCAGACTTGGACCCAATTGAGCATCTGTGGGTCCACCTTGATCATCTTGTTCACTCTATGGATTCCCCCCCACGCACCCTCCAGCAAATGTGGGATGCACTGCAGTCAGCATGGCTCCAGATACCTGAGACAACCTACCAACAATTTATTGAGTCACTCCCAGCCCGTCTAGCTGCTGTCCGTGCTACACACTGCGCTTACTCTGGGTGGCCATAATAATGTGACTCGGCTTTGTAGATCAGACAGGCAAAAAGTGCACCACATTTATCACAATGGCGCATGCCTTAGGCTAAATTGGGCAAACAGGTTAGACTCATTAGACTTTTTTCCTTTTTTACACCAACCTTTGGTTGGCATACTTTGCACCTGTATTTTGTCCCAAAAAATGGCGCATTCGTTTAATAAATCTGGCACATTTTAAGCATGCCCCTAGGAAGGTGCAACAAGTGTATATAACAGAATCAATTTGACACCGTGTATGCCACTTTTTTATTGCAATTTGTGATAGAGTTTTGGCGCATTTTGCTTAGTAAAGCTCCCCAGTGTTTCCTCCCTCTTGAAGAAGAGCAGTTTACATTTATTTTCCAGAGAGCATTACCTGAAGTCTATTACCTCCCTGCCTTTCAATGTCCTAAGCGGCGCAATGTCGTCATCGCACCACTTTCGCCGTTGAATAACACGGCAAAGCAGCCTGCCAATCAGCGCCTTTCAAAGATGCAACATTGAAAGGCGCTGATTGGCCGCGCAGAATGACTTGCCATGTCACATGTCGTGCCGTTCAGCCCCAACAGACCAGGCCTGCATTGCAAGAGGATGGCATGGGAATGGTTTTAAGTGAGTATGCAAAGTTTTGTTTTTTTCTTTTTTTCTGACCAATCAGCGTCATACACTTCTCTTCACTCCAGCCCAGCATGATTCACAGCCCAGCGTGATCCGGGCTAGAATCACGAGATCATGCGGTGACATCACTTTCTCCCACAGGTCCTTCACCAGAGGGACGGAAGACGCTCCCCTTCCCCTCCCATGTTTGACAGGCTGTGAAGAAATTGGATTTGCAAGTGCAGTTTCGAATTAATTAAGCATTCTACTCTTTTTGAGCTTGTGCCACTGGGCAGAACCGCCATACGTGGGCCATGGTGCCTCTCTCTCCACAATTTCTGAAGCTGGCATTAGGACTTCCTGGGAAAAGTTTGGCCAATTTGTCAGGAGTGAGATACCATCTTTTTAATATTTTATAAGAAGTTTCCTTAATGTTGTTCGATAAGGAAACAGTAGCTGATCTATCAAATATTTGTTGCCATGAGGTCGTATCAGGTAACGTACCTAGTTCTCTCTCCCAGGCCAGCATATATGATGTAGAACCTATGTATGTTGAGCTTCTAAATTGTGAGTACATGGCTGAGATAAGCCCTTTTTCCTTGGGCGAGCCGCAACAGGTGACTTCAAAAAATGTTAGAGTGCAGTGTTGCGGTATGAAATTTGATCCGGAAAGGAAATAGTATATTTAAAGGTAAAGGAAATGTTACCTAAGTGGGATTTGAAGTTCCTGTCGAAGGGTCTCAAAGGGAAGAGGCCTACCATCTTTACATTACTTAGGAAGGGTCTTGTACTCCTGACGAAGGGTGTGAAACATGCGTTGAGGTGTATCTCTTGTGAGTTTTCCATCTTCCATCATGCCAGCTACAGGTAATTAAAACACCCCCCCTTTTTTTTTCTGTTACTAAGTATTGTTTTGGACATGCAATTTTGTTATCTCCTCAGTAGTCATTTGGGGGTTGTGGGGAATATATTGTGTTGTAGACATGTTTTCTCTGTTACTAAAATTGTAATACTGGATTAAGATATATATTCTAGTTGCTGAGATACTGATGGTCTCATAAGAGCTTATGGTTTTAAATCTGTTTTAAATTTGTTTGTAATTGTGGGAAGGACGAATAAAATACACATTTTTGGACTATACCGGTCTGTTTGTTTCGAGACATATTTTGGGTTAGCTATTATGTATACTATGTCTACTAAGTATAACTATGTATACTAAGGTCTGATAATACCTTCAGGCATCAATATAAATATATATATATATATATATATATATATATATATATATATATATATATATATATTGATGCCTGAAGGTATTATCGGTTCTAATTGAAATTGAGTCTTGATGTGGTCCACCATTGAAAATCCCCCAGACTTAATCCGGGGGGAAAATCAGGATTAAGTAAAATTGGTTGTAATGAGGACGGGTGTGAAATGAGTTTAAACTTTTCTCGACATGCGAGCCAGAGAGTTAGAGAGTGTTTGACAGCTTTATTATTAACCCTAGGTATATGAGATTTTAGTTCAGGAGACCACATCAGTGTCCGAAGGGAAGAAGGGGATGTAGTAAGAGATTCAAACAAAACCCATTTAACAACAGAATGATTACAGTTCCAAGCAGCAATTTGAGATAGTTGTATAATTTTAGGTCAGGAAAACGAAGTGCTCCTTTAGAGGTCTAGTGATGTAAAGTAGATTTACCTACTCTCGGACCACGGTTCGCCCATATAAATTTATTCAATAGTCGTTGTATATGAGAGAGAACTTGTAAAGGGATTTTTACAGGAAGGGCTCTAAAAAAGCACATTAGTTTAGGCAAAATTGTCATTCCAATCGCTAGGAGTCTGCCCATCCACGATATGTGGTATCTAGACCATTCCTTAAGAAGTTTTCTGAAGGATGCAAATTTTTTGGGGTAATTACTGAGATATAGGTTGTATGTCATGCCAAAGTGCTTCCATTGAAAACCAAAATTGAGTTTTATTAAATCAATAATGTGCATAGCAGTCGATTTTTACGTGAGAACGATCCAAAACGTGTAAGAGTATCCATAAGATTTGGCAGGGGGACGAGTGGCGTTGAGATAAATAAAAGCATGTCATCAGCATATATGCTACATTTAAACATGTATGTATCTAAACAGTAACCCATAATATCATGATTAAGACAAATATTTTGCACAAGAGGCTCTTTATAGAAGTCTTTTATACAGCAATTCTTAATAAAGGCTTACACAAGCCGAAACGTTGCACACTAGAATAAACCACTGGTGATTTATCCTCACTCCTTGAGTTCTGCCTACCTTCTTTTTTCAACTACACGTTTGTGGGGAAGCTGGGATCATGCCCCTTGTTTGGCGTGCACTAGAAGGTTCCAAAAGGAAACGAAAGGAGTTCTGTACCCATCTCCATTTTTCACAAGTTTGAAAAGTTAGTGTCGATTTAACAAATGGTGGGGTTAAAAATAAGAAATACTCACCTAGCCGCTGTTCTCCCACAGCTCACCTTATTGCCTGCTGCTTCAGAATGGAGTCAGGAATACGGCTTTAACTGTCCACTCCACACACTTAAACTGGGCAGACGTGTATTACAGCTTGTAAGTTAGGCCTAGGTTTTCTACGGCCCACTGTGCAAGTTTGTTTCAGCCAACATGGTATGAACCAGGAGATTAGTTGCCATTTCAAATTTTACTATTCAGCATTTCTCAGCACAACCAGCCACAGCCGGAATAGAACAAATTTAAATTTGTCTTAATATGAGAGGCACAATACTTAAGCATGATTCCATACTTCCCAACCGTCCCGGATTTAGCGGGACAGTTCCGGATTACGGTCGGTCTCCTGCTGTCCCAGGCGGTTGGTGGTATTTCACAATGTCAACAACATGTGTGTCCTCAGGACAGTGACGCCAGTGGCTCCTCCAGGAGGGGAATCCCCTGCTAGAGCATTGCCAATGCTCTGGCTGGGGATTCCGCTCCTCTACATGGGCAATGTGGCGCTATATAGGTGCACTATAGACAGGTAACACTTTGGCGCTATCTAAATTGGCACTGTGTGTGGCACTATCTACATGGGCACTGTGGCTCTATCTACATGGGCACTGGCACTAGGGGCAGCTAAGGGGGCATTATACTGTATGGTGGCAGCTAAGGGGGAATTATACTGTATGGGAGCATTATACTGTATGTGGAAGCTATAGGGGCATTATGCTGTATGGGGCAGCTAAGGGGGCATTATACTGTATGGAGGCAGCTATGACGTATTATACTTTATGGGGAAAGCTATAGGGGCATTCTACTGTATGTGGCAGCTGTGGGGCATTATACTGTATGGGGGAAGCTATGGGGGCTTAATAATGTATGGGGCAGCTATGGGCGCATTATGCTGTATGGGGGCATCGGTGTGGGCATTATACTGCATGGAAGCATTTGTGAGGGCATTATACTGTATTGGGGCATCTGTTTGGCTTTCTACTGTATGGGTGCATCTATGGAGGCATTATACTGTATGGTGGCAGCTATGAGGGCATTATCTTGCATGTTGGCAGCTAGAGGGCATTATTCTGTGTGGGGGCAGCTATTTGACATACTGTGTGGGAGGCACTATGAGAGCATGATACTGTGTGGGCTGGACTAGGTGTGTATAGGCGGGGATTGGGCGAGATTAGAGGCGTGGCTTAAAAGGAAAAAACGTTGCCGAGCCGCACTACGCTTCTTTGAGATACTTGAAAGTTGTGAGGTATGCGATTCATGTAGGCTGATGATGGCTGGCTGGCTTGCTTGCTGCAGACAGGGACACAGGCTTCCCTTACTGATACAGAGGTTGGTCCGGCAATGTAAGGCCTACTAGGCCGCAACAAGCTTACTGCTTGCTTGTCCTTGTGAGTGCATCCTGGCACCAAACAAGTTGGGCTGCAGCAAGCGGACCATCATTTGCCCTTACAATAATAGTCACAACGTTACAGTGCATTACACATAACACAACATAACTTCCCAAGATGATATCACCTACTGTGGGAAAACACAGTCAAAGGCATATCATAAATACAGGCCATAAATAGACATAAGGGCAATATGCATATGTGCAATAGGCCGGATTGGTCAACCCTTCTTTCAGGACAAGAGAGAAACGGCATATAACAGCCTTTAAGGCACAGTAATGCACCAACACAAGTACCACATACTTGACATACTGTATATACAATGTAAGCAATACAAATTGTAGCAAATTGTAGATAACGCCATACAGACCTCCCCCCCTGTAGATAATGCCATACAGACCCCCCGTAGATAACGCCATATAGCCCCCCCCCCCAAAAAAAAACGACCTATAGTTTGTCCTACAAAAGAGATGTATCTCCTATCCACAGGATAAGGGATACATGTGTGATCGCTGGCAGCGATAAGGAGAACGGGGGACCGAAAGTCCCCCGAAGTTCTCCATGACAAACCTCGGACTTCCGGCGTCTGCGCAGTTCAATAAAAATGAAAGGAGCGCTGGTCACACAAGCGCGACCGGTGCACAAGTCATTTCTATGGAGCTGCAGATAGACCCCGGAAATCCGAGGTTTGTCATGGAGAACTTCGGGGGACTTTCGGTCCCCCGTTCTCCTTATCGCTGGGCATCCCGGCGATCACACATCCTGTGGATAGGGGATGCATGTCTTTTTTAGGAACAACCCCTTCAGTGGCGTCGCGCTGTAGCAGCCATAGCAGCTGCTAGCGCAGCCTCCGGCCATGGGGGGGGGGGGGCCGTGTCGGCGGGTAGCACGGGCCCCCTCATGCTGCGGGCCGCTATGGCTGCTATAGCGGTAGTTACGCCACTGGGTTTATTACCACATATGGGGTATTTCCGTACTCTGGAGAAGTTGCTTTACAAATGTTGAGGTGCTTTTCCTCATTTATTTGTTGAAAAAATGTAAAATTCTGAGGTAAAGCTACATCTTATTGGAAAATAATGTAATTTTTCATTTTCACTGCCCAACTCTAATGAAATATACGAAATACCTGTGTGGTCAAAATGCTCACTACACCCCTAGATGAATTCCTCTAGGGGTGTAGTTTCCCAAATGGAGTCACTTTTGAGGGGTTTCCTTTGTTTTTGCACCAGAAGACCTCTTCTAACCTGACATGGTGCCTGAAATATAATTTAAGAAAAAAGGCCGAAAAATCCACTAGGTGCACCTTTGCTTCTGAGGCCGGTATTTCAGGCCCGTAGCACACTAGGGCCACATGTGGGATATTTTTAAAAACTTCAGAATTCAGGCAATAAATATTCAGTTGTGTTTCTCTGGTAAAAAACCTTCAGTATTACAGGAAAAATGGATTAAAATTTAATTTCTGCAAAAAAAATGAAATGTGCAAATTTCCGTTCACATTGCTTTAATTCCTGAGAAACACATAAAAGGTTAAGAAACTTTCTAAATGCTGTTTTGAATACTTTAAGGGGTGCAGTTTTTAAAATGGGGTGATTTGTTGGGGTTCCTAATATATAAGGCACTCAAAGCTACTTCGGATCTGAACTGTTCCCTAAAAAAATAGGCTTTTGAAATTTTCTTGAAAATGTGAGAAATTGCTGCTAAAGTTATAAGCCTTGTAACGTCCTAGAAAATTAAAAAGAAGTTCAAAAAATGATGCAAACATAAAGTAGACATATAGGAAATGTTAACTAGTCACTATTTTGTGTGGTATAACTATCTGTCTTACAAGCAGATACATTTGAATTCAGAAAAATGCTTAATTTTGCTAATTTTCTCAATTTTGGTGTTTTTCACAAAAAATATTGAACTTATCGACCAAATTTTTTCACTACCATAAAGTACAATATGTGACGAGAAAACAATCTCAGAATCGCTTGGATAGGTAAAAGCATTCCGGAGTTATTACTACATAAAGTGACACATGTCGGATTTAAAGAATAAGGCTATGTCATTTGGTCCAAAAGTGGCTACGTCCTTAAGGGGTTAAAAAAGGAATATTAAAATTGGATTGCATTCACATTTCCACATTAATTGTATAACTTATGAAATATCAGCATGAAAATTCTAAAATCTTTATTGATAGCATCACTTTATAAAGAAGGAGGAGCAAGGAAACCCACTCTTGAACCACACTGGGAGAGTCCACTACTGAATAGTCCTCTTCCCCTACTACTCCTTCGCTACAGGAGGAGGCGTATTGAGTAGTGGACTCTCCCACGTGTGTACAGCAGGTTACATTGTGCCAGTAGAATGGTATTGAGAGGGGGGGGGGGTCTATCACTCTCTGGAGGTCAGTGTATGGATAGAGTCAGCATAATAGATATGGGGTAGCAAAAAAAAATACGAAGCAAAACGTGGAAGGGGTCCACGTCTCCTGCCCTGGGAATATTAACTTTCTGCAAATGCTTTCACATTTTGTATTTTAATGTTTCATGAAAAAGGAAAGAACTGACCAACATGAGATTTCTAGAGCCCATTGTATTTTTTGCACAATGGGCATACAAGGGGTAGTGTGGTGGCCTACCCAGGGGACAGTGATGGCATACCCAGGGGACAGTGATGGCATACCCATGGGACAGAGTGGTGGCATACAGGTAGCAGAGTAATTGCATATGAAAATGGGTTTTTGAAAATTGACAACCCCTTTATGGAGGCATTATGCACAATAACCATGATTAATGATTATTATTAATATTAGACTGACAAAAGGAAATCCCAAAACTGCCATTACCTTGTATATAGTGCACGGACTATCATGACATAGGAGATTCACAGTTTAGCCTTACACTACACCATCCAAAATATGTTTTTCTAGTGCATATGGTAATATTAGGAACTTTCCGTCTAACACATTTTAAAAATACTGTACTATATGAAAGCTTAATTTCAATAATGTATTTTTATGCTGTATGTTAGATAAAGCATACATTATTTCCAGCACTTCCAGAGACTAGTGGTGGGGTGACCTATGTTTTAGGTATAATTTTAATATTGCAAACAATGCCCTCACTAAAGCAGTTTAGGCCTTGCATAGAAAAGTATAAATGCAAATAAATACAGAAGGCAGCCTATATTTGTATGTTTTGCAACATATGTATGAGAAAGTAATGTAGTAATGTAGTAATGGTGTAATGTAGTAATGTTTTTTTACAGTGTTCGCTTACATTGAGCCATACACAGTTCAAAGAACGAGCTATGTAGAAATCAATATAGGTATCTTACCCTTATATCCACATATACATTGGAACCTGGTCAGGGATCTTTCAGAACACAGGCGCAGCAATACCTGTCACTTCTACAGTGGGGATGGAAAACGGATTTCTGCTGTTAGTAAACGTCTGTTCCTTTAAGATCGCCTTGACTACTGGTCTAGCTTCTGGGCGGTTCTGGTTTTACTTTGAGCCGATCTCTCTTTTCTGTCATTCTCCCTGTTAGAGGTAAGGGTGGAGTATTTATACCTGACTCCCTCCACTTATTTTTGGCTTGTGATTATGTTATGGAATTGCCATGCAAGCGATTCACTAAAGGCTGCAGGAAACTGCCGGGAGTGAGCGTGCAAATGTATCCGCAACCTCAAATCCATCACAACTCTGATCAACAGAGTCAAAGGCTACTCTATTGTTTTGGCCAGAGCCGACCGCAAGGCAGGTTGGTTTTTGCTGCATAGAACCCAAGTTGTTTTAGCAGAGTTCAGTGTTTGATAAGAGGTGAAATGCAGGCAAACCCAAACAGGATAACCAGACAGCCAGAGGGTAAACAGGAAATCCAAATCAGGAAGCAAGTGCATATCAGGTATAGCAGAGGTCAAAACTAGCCGGGAGCAGATATTCCTAATCTGTACACAAGGGGCTAAAACCATAGAGCAGCCAGGTATAAATACTCCATCCTTACCTCTAATAGGGAGCAAGACAGAGAAGAGAGATAGACTCAAAGTAAAACCAGAACCGCCCAGAAGCTAGACCAGTAGTCAAGGCGATCTTAAAGGAACAAATGTTTCCTAACACATAGATGCTTGGCAAAGCAGTCAAAAAATCTCAGCCAGAATGTGGAACTGAGTTAGAATTACAGAATCCTATACCAAATCATACACCAAAATTTTTTGAGATGGGAATAGGAGTAGGGGTTTCCCTCAATAATAAGTTTGAGAATCACTGCCCCATGTTATTTAACCATACATAGTTACAAAGTTACATATTCGATAAGGTTGAAAAAAAGCACAGGTTTATCAAGTCTAACCTATAATCCTACCGTGTTGATTTAGAAGGCAAAAACTCTTATGAGGCAATGACTATTGCCCCGTATTAAGGGTACAAATTCCTTGTTGACTCCAAATAAATACCTGGATCAATGTCCCATCTCTAGAATCTAGAAAGCCAAAATCTGCAATATTATATATATTTCCAGAAGGGCATGCAGACCCTTCTTGAACTTGTTCAATGAATCAACCATCACATCCTGTGACAAAGACTTCCATAGTCTCACTGCTCCTAAAAAGTAAAGAATCCCTGTCCATGATGATGGTGAAACTTTATTTTTGACGTAGAGGAAAGATTTCTGTACTACCCATTTATATATTTGTACATTGTTTTAGATCGCCCCTAAACCGTCTTTCTTGTAAACTGAATAACCCCCAAGTTTGATAACCTTGCTTGGTATTAGTTCAGCTATGTTATTATACTCGGGTAACTAAAATTGTACACAATGGTCCATGTGTGCACTAACTAGTAATTTGAATAGAGGCATAACTATATTTTTGTCATAAGCATTTATGCCTCTTTCAATGCATCTCATGATCCTATTTTCCTATACAGAAGTAGCCTGGCACTGGTTGCTAAAGTTAAATTGACTATTCACCAATATTCCCAAGTGTTTTTCAGTGGAATTTTTACCCAGTGTTTCACTATTTAACCCGTTAATGACCAAGCCATTATATTTTGGTTTTTCACTGTTGCATTCTAAGAGTCGTAACGTTTTTTTATTCCGTCGACATAGCTGTATAAAGGCTTGCAGGACGAGTTGTATTTTTCAATTGCACCATTTTTGCAATATATTGATTAACTTTTATTAACTTTATTTTAGAATCACTGGAGTAGGACTAGAGTTTGTTAAAATATAACATTTACTTATATCTTATAAAAAGTGTGCAATAGGGACACACTGAATACATTTTACATAAAAAGATATTCTCTGTTAGTGTAATGATGGGGGTAGGGAAACAGACAAGTGAGCCCTAATCTACCCACCACTCAGTCCCTGCCTACTTGCAACGACCCGCCCTAGGCGATGGGGTACAACTGGGCGACGGTCCCTACGCTCAGTAAGTGCACGACAGACAAACAGACAAGGGTACACAGAAGCTAAGGGAAATGGGGCAGTTGCCCACGGCAACACCGTGAGCAACAAGAGTGGTGAAGTAAGCCAGGGTCAATATGAAGCAGGGTCAAATAGTTCAGAAGCTGCAGCAGGGCCAGGAAACCAAACGAGAAGAATCACAAGCAAAGAGGAACAGGAAAGGCAGGTATAAATAGAGGGCGGGAGCTAGCTCCGTCTGGCCAGGCTGTGATAGGCTCTCCCACTCCTAAGCCTGCCATGCTGAGTGGTGAAAGATGGAGTCAGTCTCACAGACATAGAAGCAGGTGCAGACTGATTACCTATGGGCGTTGACACAGAAGCTGTGCCTGGCAGATCCTTTACAGTTAGGGTATGTTCACACGTAGTCAACAAAAACGTCTGAAAATCCAGAGCTGTTTTCAAGGGAAAACAGACCCTGCTTTTCAGACGTTTTTTTTACCAACTCGGATTTTTCGCGGCGTTTTCACGCCGTTTTCGCGGCGTTTTTTACGTCCGTTTTTGGAGCTGTTTTCATTGGAGTCTATGAGAAAACAGCTCCAAAAACGTCCAAAGAAGTGTCCTGCACTTCTTTTGACGAGGCTGTATTTTTACGGGTCAGCTGTCAAACGACGACGCGTAAATAACAGGTCGTCTGCATAGTACGTCGGCAAACCCATTCAAATGAATGGGCAGATGTTTGCCGACGCATTGTAGCCCTATTTTCAGACGTAAAACGAGGCATAATACGCCTCGTTTACGTCTGAAATTTGGCCGTGTGAACATACCCTTAGAGAATATAACAATTTATGCACTGATGCTAGTTTATGCAGATAATAATTAAATTTTCAAAATGCATGCTTCAAAATGTGTTCATACATGAGGATAGATGTTTGTCCCAGATGGAGGATATTGGTATGTGTGGGGTTAAAAAAACCCTCCTACCCATTCTATAGTGTAGCCGAGTTCGTGCTAGACCTCTGACCGGGGACTGGGAAACCTCATTATCCTTTTTCTCTAGGCAATATATTTTGCCTTCTCCCAGCAGCAGCGGTGCTTTGGCGCCCCCCTTCCTTCCCTCCTAGTTGCGCCCGAGGCACATGCCCCGACTGCCAACTCCCTAGCTACGCCACTGGCCTCACTAGTGACCCAGCTTTTCACTAACAGGCCATTAAAAGACAACTTTTGAAGGGAGGAGGAGGAGGAGCATGTGAGCGGAAGCATTTACCACGTGGTGCCCCAGCCTCGCTCAGAGCTCCGATAAGTTTATGGACAAGTTGTTCTCCACACACTGCCAGCCGCTGTGTTCTATTTACCAGCCGCTGATCGCTGCTCATCATCCGCTTCTAATTATCAGTCGCTGACTGATGACTATTGACCTCTCCTATTGCAACTAACGCCGATAACTGGCAGCTAAATCACCAGCTGCTCACTGTTGTACTGTGGTATTCCTCAGCTGACACCGAATGATCATTGAGAAATTGAACAATTTTGGTTTATATTCCGGGCTAACAATTTATTGGCCAAATTCTGCTCTCCTCCCGCAAAGGAGGTTATTCTTTATGACCTCTATTCCATTTCAGACTAAGATTGTCTATCTGGGGATCACTATTTCGGATAATCTACTAGACTATGTAAAATTAAATATAGTGCCATAACTAAAAAATATGTAAAAATTGGCGAAAACGTAATCTGCCCTTTATGGCTAAAGTTAATTGGGTTAAAATGATTTTCTTACCGAAGGCCTTATATGTCCTAAAAAATTCACCAACTTGGCTAGGGGCTAAAATATTTACCACCATGGACACCATTATATGGAAGCTAATAAGGGATGGTAAAAAGACCCAGATTAAACTGTCAGTTCTTCAGGCACAAGATTTAGAGAAAGGAGTTTATCTTCCAATTTTTGTTTGTATTTCGTGGCTACACAATTGCAGTACTTAATCATTTGGAAACAGTATACATGTTTTGAATTTATGCTCC
This sequence comes from Rhinoderma darwinii, assembly GCF_050947455.1. Lineage (NCBI taxonomy): Eukaryota > Metazoa > Chordata > Amphibia > Anura > Rhinodermatidae > Rhinoderma > Rhinoderma darwinii. Next base: position 226,863,960 of record NC_134690.1, on the reverse strand, counting down.
AGATACGGCATAAAAAAAAGAAGTTCAATAATATTTTTCATTTACTGGAAACAGGTCACCTTGAGGGTCCCCCAAATAATAATTTTTCTCTGTGTGATCTTCTATCCCGAGTGTGGTCCAAAACAAAAAAGTTGCTAGGTATTGATATGTCTCTGCCAATATCACCCCTCTGGGGTAATAGATTTCTTGTTTCGATGGGTGACCCTGATGTGGGATCTTGTTGAAAGAGATATGGTATTAAATGCCTACCAGACCTATTTTTTAAAGGTGGAATACCTTTACTCAATTGCAAACTGAATTAGACTTACCGAGAGGAGAACTTTTGGGCTACTGCCAGGTTAGATCCGCAGTAAGGGATATTACTAGTACAAAAGATTAACTATAGTGAACTACAATCTTGTGAACTTCTTAATTACATGCCAGTATTGTAATGATTCTCTATCTTAAATATATAAAGTACTTATTACTACTGTATTTTCAGATTGTTGTTTGATGAAATCATTACAAGTAATCCCAAAACGAAGTCATAGTCCTGCATGCTTACAAACTCCGCTCTTTGTATGTCATCGTGCATACTATACTCGTGTAATATTATTAAAAATAAAGTATAAAACAAATTTAAAAATTTCCAAAGTGTCTGCGTGATAGAGCGGATCTTATATATATGCTATGGCGATGCCCGAAGCTTTACAGGTTTTGGGACCTTGTAATCGATAATATCAATTTAATTTTTTCGCTTAAAATATTTATGGAGAATGCTCATCTGTACAACAGGCACTGTACTGTGCTTGTAAATTACTAGCAAAATATTAGATGTCTAAACATGTTTCTACTGTTGTTGAATGGGAAAACTATATGTGCAAGATATTAGGAAAAATTCTTAGAGTGGGAAACTTTCTTTTTTTCTTGCTAGTTGCAAACCCTTTTTGGATTTCCTTCCTCAATAGAAGTGTCGTTTAATTGATATAAGTCATTATAACTTTTTTTTATATCTCCCCCCTCCCCCGTTAGATTCCTGCAATGTGGAGGGTTGGGGTAGGGTATATATGGGTGATTTTGTAAGTAGTTTTATGGTCTTTTTTTAATTTTATTTGATAAACTGCGACTACGCTATTGCTTCCGGAAAAACGACGGGTCCGGTGCACAACAGACACAAACGGAAACCATGGGCATTGGATCCGTCACCATTGAAATCAATGGTGATGGAAACGGAAACCCCTGGTTTACGTTCGTTTAAGTTTGTGTCTGTTCAGAGTCCCGTTCTGACGGAAATCTCTGACGGAACGTCAGAACGGGACCCCAACACAGATGTGAACGAAGCCTTACCTGTCATTGTAATCCTGCTTGTTTTGATCATGAGAAGACTGCTAAGAAGTGATCTCTACAGAACAGGAAGTGTCAGTCTATTATGAGGCTGAATGGCCAGTGTGAAAACTGCAACATTTTATGATTATTTTTTTAATATACAGTAGATAATGACATAGAAAATAACAAATCCCTCTGTTTATAAGTTCGATTTTTGGGTTCCTATGTTGTCTTGCAACAGAGTTTCTTACAAACTTCGTCTTCCTCAGTATTTGCGGATTCCCAATTCTTTTCTTGTTTAAAATTCTTGATTTTAAAAATATGAACTTCCTTTACAATTTGAAGAATTTTGGTCCTGAGGAGAGGTTGTGGGAACCGGAGAACATTCACATTTCTTCTCTCATCAAGAAATTCTATTAACAATTTCCTTACAAACCTAAAAAGAGGGGGTGTAAGTGTCACTCTGCGGGGTGTGGATGTCACGATGCGGGGTGTGGACCAACTGGGCCGTACCGCGTAGCGGGGATGGCAGCTGGCCAAACCGGAAGGTACACAGTTCAATGGTTCAGCGAGAGTACCTGAGGCAATCGTAGGCAGTGGCGAGGCGGACACGTCCAGAACCAGGCGGTGGGAAGTCGTTCGGTGAGGCGTAGCAGGGTAGCGTAGACTGTAGCACAGCACGGCAGGTAGCACAGCACGGCAATAGCACTAGGTAGCATGGAAACAGGATACGGAATACAGGAGCAAGGTACACTGGGAGGCTGGAAGACACTGGGAGACCATAAGCAAGACGAACAACGGGAAAACGAACAACGCTCTGGCAAAGGGCAAGAGGGCAGAGCCCTTTTTATAGCCCAGGGCATCCTGGGCCAGATTACAGTTTTTTCAAAAACGCGCGCACTGGCCCTTTAAGGCCGTGCACGCGCGGGCGCGCGCACCCGCCGGAGACACTCGGAATCCGGAAGAGAGTGCCGGCGCCTGACTGGGGGACGACGCTGCAGGCAGGTAAGCTGTCCATGGCCACGGCCGTCGGGGTTAACGACCGATCGACGGGCCGTGGCCATAGACGTTACAGTATCCCCCCTCTTACGTCCCCTCCTCTTGGGACCAGAGCGAGAGAGAAACTTCCTCACAAGAACAGGGGCATCGATGTTCTCCTCTGGCTCCCAAGACCTCTCTTCTGGGCCGAACCCCCTCCAGTCCACCAAATAAAATGTCCTTCCTCCCACCTTCTTGGTGGCCAGAATCTCCTTTACCTCGAAAGTCCCAGATGGGCCGGCAGGAACCACTGTGGAACTAGGAGTCCTGGAATAGCGGTTCAGGACCACCGGTTTTAGCAGGGAGACGTGAAAGGAGTTAGGAATCCTGAGAGTGGGGGGGAGCCGCAGCTTGTAGGATACTGGGTTAATTTGTAGCAGGACTTCAAAGGGACCAAGGAACCTCGGGACAAATTTGCATGACGGCACCTTCAGCCGGATATTCCTAGAGGACAGACAGACTTTAGTCCCTGGAAGGAACTGCGGAGGCGCCCGTCTTCTTGTGTCTGCCTTTCTCTTCATGCGGTCCACCGCCAAGAGGATAGAAGATCGGGTCTGTTGCCATATCTGTAGAAAGTCCCTGAAGGTGGAGTCGGCTGCAGGCACCTGGGACATTGTAGAAATAGGAAGAGGTATACGAGGATGTTGGCCATAGACGATGAAAAATGGACTGGATGTGGTCGACTCACTGGTGTGGTTGTTATAGGAGAACTCTGCCCACGGGAGCAACTGCACCCAATCATCATGGCGCCTGGACACAAAGTGACGTAGGTAGTTCTCCATAATCTGGTTAACGCTCTCGACTTGCCCGTTGGACTGGGGATGATAGGCCGAAGAGAAGTCCAATTTCACACCAAGGAGCCCGCAGAGTGCTCTCCAAAACTTCGAGGTAAACTGGACACCTCTGTCCGAGACAATATGCAGGGGCAATCCGTGCAGACGGAAGATGTGCTGTATGAAGACGGCAGAGCGGTCAACGGGATGAAGTGAGCCATCTTGGAAAATCGATCCACCACCACCCAGATCACACTGCAACTCGCAGAAGGAGGAAGATCCGTGACGAAGTCCATAGCGACATGTTGCCACGGGGCAACGGGCACAGGCAGTGGTTGGAGCAAGCCCGCAGGTCTGGAGTGAGCAACTTTATTTGCTGCACAGACTGTGCACGAGGAGACGAAGTCCATGACATCTTTGGGCAGCGTGGGCCACCAGAACTGACGGGTGATTAAATCTTGGGTCTTACGAGCACCCGCGTGACCTGCCAACTTAGAGTTGTGACCCCAGCGAAGAATTCTTCCTCGGTCAGCCAGACGCACAAAAGTCCTACCCGGAGGAATGTCTCTGACTTGCAGGGGATTCACAGAGAAGATACAGGATGGGTCAATGATATTCTGTGGAGATTCCATGGCGTCCTCGGTTTCGAAAGATCTAGACAAGGCATCGGCCCTCACATTCTTGTCGGCGGGACGGTAGTGGAGTTCGAACCGGAACCGAGCAAAGAACAACGACCACCTGGCTTGACGAGGATTCAACCGCTGGGCCGTCTGTATGTAGGTCAAATTCTTGTGATCCGTGAAGATCAGGATAGGGTGAACCGCGCCTTCCAGTAGGTGTCTCCACTCCTGCAGAGCCAGTTTGATGGCCAGTAACTCCCGGTCCCCAATCGAGTAGTTACGCTCTGCGGGAGAAAACAGCTTGGAATAGTAACCACATACCACGGCCTTGCCTTTCGGTCTTTTCTGGAACAACAGTGCACCAGCACCCACCGAGGAGGCGTCCACCTCTAACGAAAACTGTAAGGACATGTCCGGATGGTGCAGAATGGAGGCAGATGTGAAGGCTTTCTTTAAGGATTCAAATGCGGCTTCAGCCTCCGGGGTCCACAACTTGGCATTCATACCTTTCTTAGTGAGGGTGGAGATAGGTGCTGTCAAAGATGAGAAGTTGGGGATGAAGAGTCGGTAGAAGTTGGCGAATCCTAGAAAGCGTTGGATGGCCCTTAAGCCTTGGGGGCGTGGCCACTCCAGGACGGCCTTTACCTTCTGGGGATCCATCTTGAGACCCTGATCTGAGATAATATAGCCCAGGAAGGATAGAGACTTCTTCTCGAATACACACTTCTCCAATTTGGCGTAAAGTCGATTCTCTCTTAGACGGAGCAACACCTGGCGGACATGACTTCGATGAGTTACTGGGTCTGGGGAAAAAATCAGAATGTCATCGAGATACACCACAACACAAACATACAGGAGATCACGAAAAATGTCATTGACAAATTCTTGGAATACTGCGGGAGCGTTACACAGGCCGAAGGGCATGACTAAGTATTCGTAATTCCCATCACAAGTATTAAAGGCAGTCTTCCACTCGTCACCTCGATGAATCCGGATCAGATTATAGGCCCCCCGCAGGTCCAGTTTAGAAAAAAATTTTGCCCCTCGTATGCGATCAAACAGTTCCGAAATTAAAGGCAGAGGGTACCTGTTCTTCACCGTGATCTGGTTTAGGCCTCGGTAGTCGATACAAGGTCGTAATGATCCATCTTTCTCTTTAACAAAGAAGACCCCTGCTCCGGCCGGGGATGAAGATTTACGAATGAAACCCCTCTCCAGGTTCTCCTTGATGTAAGCCGACATGGACTGGGTCTCTGGCAAGGAGAGAGGATACACTCTACCACGAGGAGGAGACGATTCCGGAACCAGGTCGATTTGGACAGTCATATGCCCGGTGTGGCGGCAAGGTCTCGGCCTCCTTTTTATTGAAGACATCGCCGAACATAGAGAAACAGAGGGGCAAACCTGCCAACGACTGAAGAGGAGCGGGCTGTGGCGACTGGATGTGACTCAGACAGCGGTCAAGACACTTCGGGCCCCACTGGAGAACCTCTCCAGAGTTCCAATCCAGGACGGGGGCGTGCAGACGAAGCCAAGGCAACCCCAACAGCACGGGGTTGACGGCCTTGGATAGGACGAACAGAGAGATGATCTCAGCATGAAGGGCTCCCACTTGGAGTTTCAACGGCTTGGTTATGGACACAACTGGGTCTGGTAATGGCAGTCCATCCACCGAGGCAACGATCAACGGCCTTTCAAGCGGGATAGTGGGCAACTGTAGGGGATCCACAAGATCCTGGCATATGAAGTTGGCTGCAGAGCCGGAGTCCAGATATGCGGAGACCTGATGAGACCTCTCGCCAGCAATAATGGTTACAGGAATAAATAGTTTGGAGGAGAGTTCTTGCTTTAATGTGTTGACGCCCAGGGTTGTCTCTCCAACCAAGCCTAGGCGCTGGGGTTTTTTGGCTTGTGAGGACACAGACGCACGACGTGGCCAGCGAGGCCGCAATATAAGCACAGTCCAGAGGTGCGCCTGCGCTGTTTCTCCTGGACCGATAATTTTAGTCTGTCAACTTGCATCGGAACCTCAGGCAAAGCGATAGAAGCAGGCAAGAGAGGTTACTGAAAGTTGGGCGCCAGTCTAGGACGCCGGCGCTCCTGACGAACTTCATGGGATCTCTCCCTCAGCCTTATGTCAACCCGAGTGGTAAGCAGAATCAAGTCGTCCAACGCGGGAGGCAGGTCTCGAGCAGCCAGTTCGTCCTTGATCTCGGGCGACAGACCATGCCAATAGGATGCCACAAATGCCTCATTGTTCCAGGATAGCTCTCCTGCCAAAGTCCGGAACTGAATAGTATACTCGCCCATGGAGTTGTCCTCTTGGCGAAGGTTGAAGATGGCGGTGGCGGCTGATGAGACTCGTCCTGGTTCCTCAAAAACGGTTCGAAAATTCGTGCGAACTCCTGGAAGTCTCGGGTCTCGGGTCCCTGACGTTCCCAGATAGGGTTAGCCCATGCCAGGGCCTTGCCGGTCAGGAGGGAGATGATAAATGCGATCTTGGCTCCATCTGACGGAAATGCCCGAGAGTGCAGGGTAAAATGAATGTGGCATTGGTTCAGGAACCCCCGACAAGCACTGGCGTCTCCATCGAACCGAGAGGGCAATGGCAGCGAGAACCGAGGGTCCGTACAGGAACTGCCAGGAGGAGCAACAGGGGGGTCGGCTTGAGGAACTTGCACAGAAGCAGGAATGGAGGCAACTAGCGTCCCTAGCTGCTGCGCCATAGAGTCCACGGCCACGAGAAGCTGGTCCTGCCTAGCTCGGAGATCCAGCAGATCCGCCTGCATGGCTTGGGAGGGTGACAAGCCCTTGAATTGGCCAGCGGGGTCCCTGGCCAGAGCGTACTGTCACGCTGCGGGGTGTGGATGTCACGATGCGGGGTGTGGACCCACTGGGCCGTACCGCGTAGCGGGGATGGCAGCTGGCCAAACCGGAAGGTACACAGTTCAATGGTTCAGCGAGAGTACCTGAGGCAATCGTAGGCAGTGGCGAGGCGGACACGTCCAGAACCAGGCGGTGGGAAGTCGTTCGGTGAGGCGTAGCAGGGTAGCGTAGACTGTAGCACAGCACGGCAGGTAGCACAGCACGGCAATAGCACTAGGTAGCACGGAAACAGGATACGGGATACAGAATACAGGAGCAAGGTACACTGGGAGGCTAGAAGACACTGGGAGACCATAAGCAAGACGAACAACGGGAAAACGAACAACGCTCTGGCAAAGGGCAAGAGCGCAGAGCCCTTTTTATAGCCCAGGGCATCCTGGGCCAGATTACAGTTTTTTCAAAAACGCGCGCACTGGCCCTTTAAGGCCGTGCACGCGCGGGCGCGCGCACCCGCCGGAGACACTCGGAATCCGGAAGAGAGTGCCGGCGCCTGACTGGGGGACGACGCTGCAGGCAGGTAAGCTGTCCATGGCCACGGCCGTCGGGGTTAACGACCGATCGACGGGCCGTGGCCATAGACGTTACAGTAAGTAGGGGGGTACTGTCATGGCGCATCCACCCACTCCCGTCATTTGCTAAAATCTCCCCAGCGACTCCCTAGTCAAACCTTGTTAAATTCCCCTTTATGTATTTCCTGTATTTATTCCTGTTTGAACATTAACTTAGACTTTAAAGTGGAAAGTCCCTTTTAAGTATTTAATTTCAACCATTTAAACGATATAGCAGCACCCGGATGTTTCTTTCAATGTTTTTGTTTTGCTTTCCATTTAGTATTGATTCAATGCTTATTATTCTCATGTGCTATATATAAAACACATATGCAGTCCTCTTTTTAGGTGCACTCTGGATTGAACCTTATAATTAATGAAATATAGTAAATATAAAATTCAGTATTGTATTTGATACAATAATATCAATATCTAGAAAGAATATAAAAATATCAGTTTTTTTTGTATTAGGCTATGTTCACACGGAGTATTTTGGGGGAGGAATATCTGCCTCAAAATTCAGTTTGGAACTTTGAGGCAGATATTCCTCTCCCTGCACGCCGATTTTCGCGGCAATTATCGCGCCGTTTTTCGCCCGCGGCCATTGAGCGCCGCGGGCATAAAACAGCGAGATATACGCTTTCTCCTGCCTCCCATTGAAGTCAATGGGAGGTCCGAGGCGGAAGCGCCCGAAGATAGGGCATGTCGCTTCTTTTTCCCGCGAGGCAGTTTTACTGCTTGCGGGAAAAAGACGCCGACGCCTCCCATTGAAATCAATGGGAGGCGTTCTCGGGCCGTTTCTGCCGAGTTTTGCGACGCGGTTTCCGCGTCAAAAAACTCGGCAAAATACCCCGTGTGAACATAGCCTTATTTTGTTAAACAGAACCACAGTGAGCAAGAAGATACCATATTTATTTACTCTGAACATTTCCTTACAAGTCTTGGCTGTTAAATTGTTTTTAGGCACTAAACGGGTGCAGTGCAATCCACTTGTAGACATTGTCCTTCAATAAATACCTCACATTCCTCAGTGATTTTACATGGAAGTTGATTCCATTGTACATGTTTTTACTTGTTTTGACAATTTTTTTCTGTTAAATAAAGATTCCATTTTTTTTTTTTTACAATTTTCAAAAGAAATAATGCTGACACTGTGTTAGATGATAAAGAGGCACACAAGAAAAAAGTTAGTAATTTCTAAACTGAACGTAATACTCAAACTTTTCCAAAACTAACAAGGTATTTAGCATATACCTTAGGGCTCATGCAAACATTTTCTATGGGTCCATACTGTACCTCTGTTTGTCCACACCCGCCAAGCCCGGGTAAGTAAAGGGGCCCACTCGGCTGCTGGGTGCTGACGCTGCCGCCATTAAGGTATCACTGTCCATATATGGACAGTGATGTAGGAAGGAGAGGAGTCCCAGGAAGAGCGCTAGCGACTCTGCTCCGAGGCACCGTCTCTGGGAAAGCCCCTGACATCGCTGTCCATATATGGACAGTGATGTCAGGACCACAGCTGTGTCCCAGCCTCGCGTAGCTAGAAACTGCGACCGGGCCCCTAAGCCTCGCTTCAGCATTCACTGTGCCGTGAGCAGCTCGGCACAGGCAGGTGCGATGTAGTGACGACATTGCGCCTCTCTGCGACGAGTCACTCACAGGACAGTGCAGAGGAGGAAAAGGCTGTATGGGACAGCTATGGGGGGCATTATACTGTATGGGGCAGCTATGGGGAGCATTATATTGTATGGGGCAGCTATGGAGTGCATTATACTGTATGGGGGGCATTATCGAGGATGGGGTAGCTATGGGGCCATTATACTGTATGGATCCAGGAGATAAGAAGGTAAAAAATGGAATGTCCGAGGGCGCAGCCGTACTGAAAATTGCTTTTATTTTTGTACAGTAACAACAACAATGTGTTTCAAGGCCATACCGGCCCCTTCGTCAGGTTAGGTACAAGTGATAAGTCTATTCCCGATGTCTGTGGTTATATAGCTGGTTTTGAGATCGGTAGTCGAGATGGCTACCGGGCTAGGTTATAGGTCAAAAGGTCACTCGTGTAAGCAAGTTATTCATTTTAAAAAACAAACCAGTTTTACAATAATATAAAAGACCATAAAAAAGGATGATAATAGGTTTAAAAATAAGCGTCTTATACATAATAGTAGAAAAGTGATTTAGAAACATGTAAAAATATACATAAATACATTTCAAGTGGAGTGTCTTTGAAATATATATTTATTTGCTAGGAATAGTATGAATAGTATATATTTCAAAGACACTCCACTTGAAATGTATTAATGTATATTTTTACATGTTTCTAAATCACTTTTCTACTATTATGTATAAGACGCTTATTTTTAAACCTATTATCCTTTTTTATTGTCTTTTATATTATTGTAAAACTGGTTTGTTTTTTAAAATGAATAACTTTTTTTAGACTTAATTTACGCAACTTGCTTACACGAGTGACCTTTTGACCTATAACCTAACCCAGTAGCCATCTCGACTACCGATCTCCAAACCAGCTATATAACCACAGACATCTGGAATAGACTAATCACTTGTACCTAACCTGACGAAGGGGCCGGTACAGCCTTGAAACACATTGTTGTTGTTACTGTACAAAAATAAAAGCAATTTTCAGTACGGCTGCGCCCTCGGACATTCCATTTTTTACCTTCTTATCTCCTGGATCCACACAGCGGAGTTTTAGCAATCTTCGGACTGGAATTTGGGCTGCAACTGTCTTACCCAAGTGTGACTTGGACACGCATCATTGGATGTTATGCTCCTAGCATAACACCATCAGGTCAGCACAATTGACCACCGTTTTTTAATTTTCCTTACATTTTACAGGTTCATGCACTATGTGTGCTTTGTTTCCTTTTTTTCCTACAGCGTGATTATACTGTATGGGGCAGCTATGGGGGGCATTATACTGTATGGTGCAGCTATGGGGGGCATTATATTGTATGGGGGCATTATACTGTATGGTGCAGCTATGGGGGCATTATGCTGTATGGGGCAGCTATGGGGGCATTATACTGTATGAAGCAGCTATGGGGGCATTATACTGTATGAAGCAGCTATGGGGGGCATTATACTGTGTGAGGCAGCTATGGGGGGCATTATACTTTGAGCTATAGGGGCATTCTACTATGTGGGGGCATTATACTGTGTGTGGCAGCTATGGGGGAATTATACTGTGGGGGGCAGTAATGGGAGCATTATACTGTGGGGCAGCTATGGAGGGTATTCTACTGTGTTGGACAGCTACGGGGAACATTATACTATGGTAGTCAGCTATGAGGGGGCATTATACTGTATGTGGGGCAGCTATGGGGGCATTATACTGTGTGGGGACAGCTATGGGGGCATTATACTGTGTGGTGGATTTATACTGTGGGAGCAGCTATGGGGGGCATTATACTGTGGTGGTCAGCTATGGAGGGCATTACACTGTGTGGGGGGCAGCTATGGGGGCATTATACTGTGTGGGGTCAGCTATGGGGAGCATTATACTGTGGTGCTCAGCTATGGGGGCATTATACTGTGTGAGGGGCAGCTATGGGGGGCATTATACTGTGTGTGGGGGCAGCTATGGGGGGGTCATTATACTGTGGAGGCAATCATGTGGTCTGTCGAGCAAGGCAGCTGGGCATAGGCGTGCGCAGGGGTCTGGTGGTGTTGGGGAGGGGTAGGGCGGCCTAAGCTGAATTCTTGTACCAGGGCCCATGAGCCTTAACTACGCCACTCCCAGGTAGAGTGCTGGTAGTTCTCTTCCCGGTAATATGGCTCTGGGGTTGCCCCTGACAACACTTTCCATATATAGACAGTGACATCAGGGGCTGTGTGGTACTACCTGGGAGGAGGGGGCTGTGTGGCACTAACTGGGAGGGGGGGCTGTGTGGCATCTACAGAGGGCACTAAATTTATGGGGGTACAAACTAGGGGCCTAACTTCTATATGGGGGCACAAACAGGGCCTAACGTCTATATGGGGGCACAAAGTCACGATTTTTGGCATTTTACTATCGCTGTGAGTTCCCCCTGTAAATGGGCTCACTAAGTCTGTGTCGCCCAAGGGCCCACATAAACCTGGAGCCGGCCCTGCATGTACCCCAAAATGGTACAAATCAAAAATACAGAATGTTCGGCAAAATATAAGCCCAAACACAGCTCCATCGCCTAATAAATTATGGATTGCAGAATATGGCGACACAAAATGTGCAGAGTGTGTTCCAAAAGTGGGATAACATGGCATATCAGTGGAGAATTGCAATTTTTACTTCGCACCATCCGTGGTGCATTCATTTCTAATGAAAATACACCTGTTGGGTCAAAATGCTCATTACACCCATGAAAAATTGCCTTAAGGGGTGTAGTTTCCAAAATGGGGGTCATTTTTTGTGGGTTTGTTTTAGCATTTTACCTAAGAGCTGTGCAAATGTGATCACTAAAATAGGCCTCAAATGCGCATGGTGCTCTTTCACTGCTGAGTCCTGCCATATGTTCAGGCAAATTATAAATGCTTTGAGAATAATAGGTGTGATTTCCAAAATGGGTTCACTTCTCGGGGGTTTCTGGTACCAAATGTGACCTGGCGCCCGTAAACCAATCCAGCAAAATTGAATGCCAAATAGTTCTCCTGCATTTCTGAGCCCTGCCGTGTGTTCAAACAGCATTTTATGACCACATATGGGGTATTGCCGTACTCGGAAGAAATTGCTTTACAAATGTTGTGGTGTTTTTTCTCCTTTATGCCTTGTGAAAAGGAAAAAATTTAATAAAGACATATTGAAACAGAAAAGGAAAAAATTCAACATTTTAGTGGAAAGATATAAATTTTCATGGCCTATTTCCAATAATTTCTACAAAAGACCTGTAGGGTCTAAATGCTTAATATACCCTAGATAAATTTCTTAAGGGGTGTAGCTTCCCAAGTGGCGTCACTTTTGTTCCCTAAGGGGCTTTGCAAATATGACATGGCACCCAAAAACCATTCCAGCAAAATTTAAACTCCACCAGCCAAATGGCGCTCCTTCCCTTCTGAGCCATGCCGTGTGCCCAAACAGCAGTTTATGGGGTATTAACGTACTCAGGAAAATTTGCTATACAAACGTTCGCTTGCATTTTCTCCTTTATTCCTTATAAAAATATTTGTGCTAAAACTTCATTTTATGAGAGAAAATAGAGATTTTCATTTTCACAATCTAATTCCAATGATTTCAGCAAAAAAATATGGGGTCAAAATTCTCACTATACCCCGACTTGAATTCCTTGGGGCTGTAGTTTCCAAAATGGTGTCTTTTTGGGGGTGGTTCCTATGTTTTGGCAGTACAAGACCTCTTCAAACCTGTCATGGTGCCTAAAATATAATCTAATAAAAAGAAGGCCCTAAAATCCACCAGGTGCTCCTTTGCTTCTGATGCCTGTGTTTCAGTCCATTAGCACACTAAGGCCACATGTGCGATACTTCTAAAAACTGCAGAATCTGGGCAATAAATACTGAGTTGCATTTCTCTGGGAAAACTTTTTGTGTTACAGAAAAAAAATGGATTAAAAATTTATTTCAAAATTTAATTTATACATTTTACCTCCACTTTGCTATAATTCCTGTGAATTGCCAAAAGGGTTAAGAAACATTCTAAATACTGTTTTAAATACTTTGTGGGGTGCAGGTTTTAAAATGGGGTGATTTATGGGGAATTTTTAATATATAGGGCCATCCAAGCCACTAGAACTGAACTGGCTCCTAAAAAAATAAATAGTATTTGGAAGTTTTCTTTAACATGTAAGAAGTAGCTGTTAAAGTTCTAAGCCTTGTAATATCCTAGAAAAATTTATTGACTTTCTAAAAAACAATGCCAATATAAAGTAGACATATTGGAAATGTTAATTCGTAACTATTTTGTGTGGTATAACTGTCTGTCTTACAAGCAGATACATTTAAATTTTGACAAATGCAAATTTTTGCACATTTTCTCAAAATTTTGGTGTTTTTTTTACAAATAAGCACTAAATGTATCAACCAAATTTTACCACTAGCATAAAGTACAATGTGTCAAGAGAAAAAAATATCTCAGAATCGCTTGCATAAATAAAAGCATTCCAAAGTTATTCCCACATAAAGTAATACGTCCGATTTGAAAAAAATCGACTGTGTCCACAAGCTCAAATCAGACTGTCTTTAAGGGGTTAATGTTGATCTTCTTTATACACAGTGGCAATTTGTTGTTATGATTACTGGGAAACCAGCATTTCATAACGATAATAGGTCAGTGTATATGGGACTTCACTTGAGGGATAAACAGTGAATCGTGAATCCCGATAAAATTCCAGGACTTCAACGACTTGCGTGTGGGCACGTAGCCTTGCTCTAAGTTAGACTACAAGTTAAAATATGTAAATAAGATGATGGTTCTTCTCTTAAAGTCTACGTACAATTACAATTTACTTGATAAGGCCATAATGGTTTTTTTTAGTACAAAGAACTGTTATTCTGTTCTTCCACAAACACAATTTTAAAAATCAGGACTACCTGTTTCTACCACTAGAAGGCTAATCATTGTGTGACTCCTATTCAGGCCAATAGCTGCTTAAAGAGGCTCTGTCACCAGATTATCTAATCCCTATTTCCTATAGAATGTGATCAGCGCTGCAATGTAGATAACAGCAAAGTTTATTTTTTTTTAAAAACGATCATTTTTGCCCAAGTTATGAGCAATTTTATATTTATGCAAATGAGCTTTTCAATGGACAACTGGGCGTGTTTTTTCATTTTACCTTGGCGTCGGAAGAGAGAAGACACATCAGCTCCAGGCGTCAGAGTACAGTTGAATCTGCAGCAGCATCACCGTGTGCAGGTAAGCATAGTAAACTCCCTAGAGACGAGCATATTAACCTTTTGGATGCCTGGAGCCGATGTATCTTCTTTGTCCGACGACAAGGTTGAAGGACCTGTGGGTGACGTCACTCTGTGTCTGCTGTGAAAGAAGCTGGGTGGGAACGATGAGAAGTGTATGATGCTGATTTGTCAGCATTATACACTTCTATTCACAACGCCCAGTTGGTAAAAACACAATACACGCCCAGTTGGTAAAAACACAATACATGCCCAGTTGGTAAAACGAGAAAACACGCCCAGTTGTCCATTGAAAAGCTAATTTGCATAAATATAAAATTGCTCATAACTTGGGCAAAAATGATCGTTTTAAAAAAAACTTTGCTGTTATCTACATTGCAGCGCCGATTACATTCAATAGGAAATAGGGATTTTATAATCTGGTGACAGAGCCTCTTTAAACTGTAGATGCCCTTGTGGTGGTAACATACAGCAGATGTTTTACAGGTGAGTGTTGGTGGGGGGGGGCTGTGGGGGGGGGGGGGTTGTGTAACAAAAGAAACAGTACTCTGCATTCAAGTAACAGAGCACCATAGCCTTATCACATTTATTACAAATCTCCAAATAATTTATTGTTTTCTAGTGACAAAAAGTAACGGTATGTGAAAAAAAAGTTCCAGGTCAAATACCTGCCAATGTATATTTGCAATAATACTTTGCTAAGGAAGTGTTGAATAATAATTGAAAATTAGGGAGCAGCAGTATAATTAATAGTGTTTTACATGGTCAATAAGATGAGCTGCACCCATTAGTGACACCATAATTCTTCACGATTACATTTGCAATAGGAAGTTGTGCAAGACAATGATCTTGTTAAAAGCAACTATGTCATGACTTTCACAATACAGAACATGGAGGATATTTCTAACTACTAATTCAATTTGACATATGCTGTAATATTAACTAATATTCAGATGCCAGATATAAATGTCAACATGTGATTGGGGCAAAACAGACTGTAGAATGCATATCCGAATACTAAAAAATGAGCTACATACGAAGGGTATAAATAATAATTCTGTTCACATAAACATAGACATATAATAACCAAAAATTAGGGAAGACATGCAATGCTGGAGGCAAAAATAGAAGTATTCACATGCTCACTTCTGTCATATCCACACAACAAAGAAACAAATTCTCATTCTTGGAGCGAGGGCAGGGACATGCAAATTGTTGCTTTTTGCCCATAGTGGCCAGCTGTACAGCCAGAACTGCTGTTGTATAGTACAGATACAGCGTAATAAGCACAAATCCATTTATTCCAACTTGCATATGGCAGTTTTGAGCTTATAAGTACAATATATGTAAATCATGGCTCTATGGACGTCGGGCTTGGGGAGCACTAATCCAAGTTGGGTAACAAGAAAGCCTGAAATAGCTATATGTAAATTGGAATAAATGGCTCTGTATTTAATAGGTTGTATCTGGAAGTTGAAGAGAGCAAGTTTTCAGAAGGACTTGTATGCCAGATTGCTTGAGATAGGGGGTGTTTGGGTCCAGGGCCGGCCTTAGGATAGATGGCGCCCCGTGCAAAATTATCTTTTGGCGCCCCACCCCATCATAAAAAAAATTCCCCATAAAAAAGTATAGTGCCCCCATAGTATAATGCCCTATATAGTTCCCCCACACAGTATAATGCCCCTTTAGTGCCCCCCATAGAGTGTAATAATAATATTTAATAATATAATATATTATAACCCCTTCAAGGACACAGTATTTTGTCCTCTAATTGTGCCCACACAGTATATTGCCCGATTTAGTGCCCTTACACAGTATAATGTCCGCTAAGTGGCCTCCACACAGTATAATGCCCCCTCCCCTGGCTGCCACACACAGCATCCCCTTGTAGATAGTTCTCCCCTGCAGACAGTGCCATAATCCCCCATCTCCGCCTTGTAGACAGTGCCATACATCCTCCCACCTCCCCCTTGCAGATCGTGCCATACAGCCCCCACCTCCCCCATGTAGACAGTGCCATACAGCCCCCCACCTCCCCCTTGTAATCAGTGGCATACAGCCCCCCACCTTCCCCTTGTAGACATTGCACCCCTCAAAAAATGTTTTACTCACCTAGGCCCTGTTTGCACAACGAACTAAGCTGCTCCACGACGGGGTCTTTACGCAGGCCGGCGTGATCATGTAGGCTAGTACAGAGTTTCCCAACCTTTTCGGACTCGAGGCACCACTGTAAAAAAACATTTCCTCAAGGCACCCCTACCAAAAATTGTTGAGGAAGACAGAGACCGGTTAAAAACAAGCACTACACTCTTAGGGTATGTTCACACAGCGTTTTTTGGAGGCAGAAAAAATCTGCCTCAAAATTTTGAATTGACAGTGTTATTTGACTTTTTTTTAAGCCGTTGAAGCAAATACAAAAGACGCATGCAAAAAAGCACTGCAAAGGAGTGCCTCCCATTAATTTCAATTAGAGGTCAGAGGTGGAAATCACTTGAAGACCACCAGCCCCCCCACTCACAGTAAAATGACCATCAGCCTCCCACTCACAGTAAAATGACCATCAGCCCCCACTCATAGTAAAATGATCATCAGCCCCCCACTCACAGTAAAATTACCATCAGCTCCTCACTCACAGTAAAATAACCATCATCTCGCCACTCACAGTAAAATAACCATCAGCCCCCAACTCACAGTTAAATGACCATCAGTCCGCCACTCACACTAAAATGACCACCAGCCCGCCACTTACAGATCGCCCTGTAGATAGCGCCACACAGCCACCTGGAGATAGTGCCACACAGCCCCCTTGTAGGTAGTGCCACACAGCCCCCTTGTAGGTAGTGCCACACAGCCCCTGTAGGTAGTGCCACACAGCCCCCTTGTAGGCAGTGCCACACAGCCCCCTTGTAGGTAGTGCCACACAGCCCCCTTGTAGGTAGTGCCACACAGACCGACGTCAGGGGCTTCTCCTGGAGTGGAATACCCGGTCACAGCGTCAGCAACGCTGTGGATGGGGATTCCGCTTCAGGAGTTGCCCCTGATGTCACTGTCCATATTTGGACAGGGACTTCAAGCGCATCGTCCAGGAGTGGAATCCCCAGCCACAGGGGGATTCCGCTCCTTCAGGGAGCTACAGTGGCGCAATCTACAGCAGCTATGACCGAGGGATTCCACTCCAGGAGAAGCCCCTGACGTCTCTGTCCATTTATGGACAGTGACATCAGGGGCTTCTCCTGAAGTGGAATTTACGGTGACAGCATGGTCAGAGCATCGTGGATTCCACTCCAGGAGAAGCCCCTGACTTCTCTGTCCGTTTATGGACAGTGACGCTAAGGGCTTCTCCTGGAGTGGAATCCCCGGTCACAGCATCAGCAACAGATTCCGCTTTAGGAGTTGCCCCTGATGTCACTGTCCATATATGGACAGAGACATCAAGAGCTCCGTCCAGAAGCAGAATCCCCGGCCATATGGGGATTCCGCTCCTCCAGGGAGCTACAGTGGCGCTAGTAGATAGCAGAGCAGGGAGATACCTCCCTGCTCTGCTATAGTGTTCAATAGTATCTGCGTCCTACGGACATAGATATATTGGATGTGGCGTCGATGTGGCGTGGCGCTTCTGAAACAAGCAGGGGAAGGGAGCCAGCGCAGAGCCCCCTTCCACCTGTTGGAGTGATGCGCCCTGTGCAATGGCACAGGTCGCACACCCCTAGGACCGGCCCTGTTTGGGTCCTTTAAGCCCGCCTCACCATAACTTTGCTAACCTTTTTTATTTTAATGGCCCTTCAGTGACAGCGAGCCTTTAACACATATCCTAGAACATTCTCATGGACAATTCAGGGAGGTCTGGGACTGCCCAAGGTGCCGTTTCACGGAGGAAACCACTTTACACATCTTTTTGAAGCAACCGTTTGCACAGAGTCTGTTTGATGCCCTAGAACATGAACTAAGAGACTCTGTACCCAGAAACAGCCTGTCGTACCATGCAGTACTTTACAGACTATATTTTGGGGACCAAACTGTTGAGGCAATCCAGGAGACCTTATGAGCTGATTTAAGGACGCTTTATGGCTAACCAGGAATCACCTTATTTATGAAGGAAGAGCATGTATGTCCTGGACTGCTGCAGGCTGATTCACAGCCTGCTTAGAAACTATTCCATCTTGGACAGTCTGGACGTCGATAAATAAGAGGATTAACTCCCATCTCCTTCCCTCTCTCCCATTTATGTGTCTGCCTCTCAATAAAGCTTCGGGCCTGTGAGGTCCCCTCCCTATACCCTTCTTCCCACTCCCTAACTTCATCATGACTGTAATGCAATATTGTTTGACTTGTTACATTTTAGTATGTAAGAATGCTAGTGTAGCATGTGGTGTTATGTATATTGTAGGGAGGCCTGTGCTTTATATTATACTGTCATGCTATGTACAATGAATGGAATTATTTATTGTATATGGCTTTATAGCTTGTGCTGTGTTGCAGTATAGTGTATGTATGATGCTTGATTGTATTAAAGTATTTTCAATTAAAAAACCTCTTGGTATAGACACAGCAGTCTGATCTCTATGAATGATGGAGCCCTTTCGCACATCACAACTTTCTTAAGATTGTATTATATAAAATGTTATCACTTTAGTAAAAGCTACAAAGTTTTGGGTGCCGGAAAACATGTTTCCTGTGTGAGTTACCTTCTTTCTAGATCTAGATGGCAAAGTAGTCTTCCGAAAGCAGATTTATCTATATACAGTATACCCAAAGTATCATTTACAATTTTGAGTGGTATTATTCTACCATGAAAGACATCCCAGACTATAAGTAGAATAGAATCTGTGCTCCAACAGAATCAACAGAACAACAGGGTTGATGTTTAGAAACACCCAGCAGATATTAAGAAATTCCACAAAAAGCATGAGATTCTATCCAAAACATGCTGCAAAATGAATCATAGTAACAGTGTTGGTAGCTCTGCTATTCTGTTTTTAATGAGTTGTGTCACACCCTCTACTTGATTAGAAGTGTACAGTTCTCACACAACAAACTTAATTACCAGGGATGGGAAAGTATATGAAAGTAGTCTGAGCTAGGGTCAAACAATGTTTTATGTAAAATCTGTATCGGCCCTATGATTCACCCCACAACTAATCCACATATTCCTGTTATTCTAAAGTTGCCGGGTAGGGGTCCAGCTGCTGGGACCCACACAGTTATGAGAAAGAAGATACCACTGCTCTTAAAGGCTATGTAAACCTTTCAACACTTTTTTATTTAAATAGTTTTTTATTAAAAAAAAAGTAGAACTTTTTAAGATACAGCTTATATGTATCCTGGATACATAGAAGCTGTATCTTGCGTTGGCGCCTCTTTGGAATTTTATCAGACTCCGCGAGACTCTTGTCCATAAGCGGTGTATGGTATTGCAGCTTAGCCGCATCCAAGTGAACGAGGCTTAGCTGAAACGGAGTTGAAACACACGACACAGAGCAAGCCCTAATCTTCAGGGGATATAATAGGTATACACTTTAGGTCCTAACTAGTAATATCAATTTCTGCTATTTGCAGAAGTGCTGGTGTGCAAAAAGATGCAAATGTGTTCTGGTCAAGCATTCTACCCCTTTTTAAAGTGTAAACCAAGGCCTTCTTGAAACGGAAGGTATTCACATGATCACTAACATCACATATCCACACAACAAAGAAACAAATCCCCATTGGGGGATAGTGGGCCGAGACATGCAAATCTTTTTATCAGACACAGCGCAATTCTCCTGGGATGTGTATGGTATCGCAGCTTAGCCGCATTTAAGTGAATGAGGCTTATCTGCAATTGAATTAGTGTAATTCCCAGATTCAGGGCTTGTTCCCGTTATTCCTTACATTTTCTCAAATTGCGTTTCTATAAGGAAGGAGTAATTATAAAACTTAGCCTTTAATGAGCTGATAAGATGTGGAATAACACACATTTACTTGAGTTTCACAAACTGGCATACAACATAAATATCTTTTTTACATGGACAATGGGATATGGTTCTGTTAGATTTTCTGCTGATTATAGGGTCTGTATATTTTGTGAGGATCGCACAGTGGTTCTATATTTATCCCCTATAAATAAACTTAACTAGCCCTGTATTGGGTAATACTGCTGGGCAGCTGTTCTGAAAAGAACGATCCTATTACCGCTGGAACCTATCCGTATCGTCTTCTTCTATTGTTTCCCTAACACTGTGACTCTTGCTCCTACGCGATTCACCAATCTATTTTGGCTCATCAGGGAGGCGTGCAGAGTTGCGGTTCAACAATTTTAGTTTGTCAGTGGCAGCGGGCGCAAAGATCTTGCGTGTTTTGTATGCCTCAAGAACCTGCCCATCCGGGGGCTTGACCATCGGATAGCCAATCAACAGGGATGTGTGTATGAGTTATCCCCCTCTCTCCGTGATTAACTGTCCTTCAATAGGCTGAGTCTCCAATCGTCGTCATGGGGATTTTTTATGTGTGCCCCCTATTGGCTCATTCTTTTGACACTCATGGTGTGCCGAAATTACAGTTATCTTGAGTATCGTAACAGTACTTTTCTTATCTCAAAGATTGTCCCCTTTTATTTGAGTCCCATTAATTATTGTATCTAGCGTGTTCATTTATCCCTTGTTAAAGAGGCTCTGTCACCACATTATAAGTGCCCTATCTCCTACATAAGGAGATTGGCGCTATAATGTAGGTCACAGTAATGCTTTTTATTTAAAAAAAAACGATCTATTTTTACCACTTTATTAGCGTTTTTAGATTTATGCTAATGAGTTGCTTAATGCCCAAGTGGGCATACTTTTACTTTAGACCAAGTGGGCGTTGTACAGGGAAGTGTATGACGCTGACCAATCAGCATCATGCATTCCTCTCCATTCATTTAGTCAGCGCATAGGGATCCTGCTAGATCCTTATGTGCTGTCTTATACTTACACATTAACAATACTGAAGTGTTTAGACAGTGAATAGACATTCCACGGGATGTCTATTCACAATCTCTGCACTTCGTTACTCTGACTGTGGTAGTTACAGCAGAGGACGTGTAATCTCGCGAGATTACGTGGTAAATGACAGGTTACAACGAGATTACGCGTCCTCTGCTGTAACTACCACAGACAGAGTAACGAAGTGCAGAGATTGTGAATAGACATTCAACAAATTACCATTTTAGTTCTCTTTACAACCTTTAAAATGTTTTGATCTCTGTTGTGCATAATAATTTGAAACCGTGCATTTTGAGTTTTTTACTTCTAAAAAAAAATCTGTTATCATTAGGAGATTTGTTCAATAAAATTTGCATTATACTCCAACGGTTGGTGGCTTGAAGATTATACTGACTGTCATTTGTATTGACTATTTAGGAAAATCACGGAAAAATAACATTTGCATAGTAATTTGGAACACGGTATATATATATATATATATATATATATATATATATATATATATATACATCTAGCTATAAGGGGTCATTCGTGGTCATCAGCTATATCTCCTGACAATATTTTTATTAATTTCTGATTTTATTCCAGATCCCTATCTAGAGAGAGCATGCATACTTAAAATTTCCATTTAGGTCTTCTGGGGCTACTGATCGCATCCTGTCACAGCATTCTATTTATAGTAGTAATTTGTCCCAGTTTCCGCCTCTTGGATTTGGTTCCATCTGCTGTATCACTTGGAATTTCATAACTTTGGGGTCTCTCCCATGTACATACATCTGCCACATCTGAATGTCCCCAAAGGCTTCCTATTAAGCCAGCATTTCTCAAGAGGTTCTACTTTGAAATGGCTCTGGACTAGTTTATTCTTTAGGCTCTTATATATGTAGCCTTACTGTTGCGAGCATTTCTTTTCAAAACTTACCAAAGAGTCGACTGCTCTCCAGACTGACCGACGCAGTAGCAACATCATCAATACCGGCTAACATCACACGCCGCTCCAAAGAGAAGTAGTTCCAGCCATCACATTAGGGGTGAGTTAATTAAATGTTTTGACCAAATATAGCAGGCTCATTTTTAAGTTGATAATTTTGTATGGCCCGCGAATGATGTTATAAATATACAAATTGCCCTTGGCAGAAAAAATGTTCCCCACCACTGCCTTAGATGAATACCTTGAAGGGTGTTACTTTACAATCTAAAATTTCTCACTATACCTCTAGATTAATTCTTTTAGGGGTTTAGTTTCCAAAATGGGGTCACTTTTCTGGGGTTTCTAATATTTTGACACCCCAGAGTCTCTGTTTTCATGACACAGGGCAGTAAATACCACCATAATAGGCCTCAAATGTTGCATGGTGCTCTTTATTTTCTAAGCCCTGCCATATACTCAAATAGCGTTTTATGACCACATATGTGGTATTGCTGTACTGGGGAGAAATGTTGTCACAAATTGTGGGGTGATATTTCTCCTATTACCTCTAAATAAAATTAAAACATTTTGGCCTAAAGCAACAAATTATTAGAAAATTTTAATTTTTTGTTTCCAATGTATTGTCCCCTCATGGGCTTTGCAAATGCGACATGGCCTCTGCAAACTATTCCAGGTAGATTTGAGCTCCAAATGTCAAATGGCGCTCCTTCCCTTCTGAGCCCTGCCGCGTGTCCAAACAGCCGTTTATGACCAGATATGGGGTATTGTTGTACTCGGGAGAAACTGCTCTACGAATGTTGGGGTGTTTTTCTCCTTTCGTTCTTGTGAAAATTAGCTAAACCTACATTTTATTGAAAAAAATTTTGATTTTGATTTTCACAACCTACTTCCAATAATTTATGCAAAAAATCTGTGAGGCCAAAATGCTCACTATACCCCTAGATAATTTTATTGAGGTGCGTAGCTTCCCAAATGGGGTCACTTGTGGTAGTTTCCACTGTTTTGTCCCTTCAGAAGCTTTGCAAATGTGGCTTGCCTCCGCAAACTATTCCAGCTAAATTTGAGCTCCCAAAGTCAAATTGCGCTCCTTCCTTTCTTAGCCCTGCCGTGTGTCCAAACAGCTTTAGGACCACATATGGGGTTTTGTTGTACTCGAGAGAAACTGCTCTACAAATGTTGGGGTGCTTTTGTCTTCTTTAGTTCTTGTGGAAATAAAAAAAAATAGTTAAACCTACATTTTATTGAAAAAAATTATATTTTCATTTTCATTTTCACGGCCTATTTGCAATAATTTCTGCAAAAGACCTGCGTAGTCAAAATACTCACTATACCCCGAAAACATTTCCATGAGGGGTGTAGTTTCCCATATGGGGTCACTTGTGGGGGGGGGTTCCACTGTTTTGTCCCCTCAGGGGCTGTGCAAATGCTACATGGCCGACGCAAACCATTCCCGCTAAACTTGAGCTCCAAAAGCCAAATGGCGCTCCTGGTCTTCTGAGGTCTGCCATGTGTCCACACAGCCGTTTATGACCACATATGGGATATTGCTTATAAATGTTGGGGTGCTTTTTTTCCTTTAGTTCTTGTGGAAATTAAAAAAAACCTCTATTTTATTTGGAAAAAAATAAATTTTTTCATTTTCACGGCCCAAATCTAAAAACAATCTATGAAACACCTGTGGGGTTAAAATGCTCACTACAAACCTAGATGAATTTCTTGAGGGGTGTAGTTTCCAAAATGGGGTCACTTTTGGGGCGTTTCCTTTATTTTGGTACCACAAGACTTCTTCCTACCTAACATGATGCCTAAAATATAATCTAATAAAAAAAGGCCCCAAAATCCACTAGGTGCTCCTTTGCTTCTGAGGCCTGTTCTTCAGTACAGTAAGGCTACGTTGACACGGGCATGTTACGTCCATACACACTGCAGGGAGCCGGGCTCCTAGCATCATAGTTATGTACGATGCTAGGAGTCCCTGCCTCGCTGCAGGACAACTGTCCCGTACTGTAATCAGGTTTACAGTACGGGACAGTAGTTCCACGGAGAGGCAGGGACTCCTAGCATCGTACATAACTATGATGCTAGGAGCCCGGCTCCCTGCAGTGTGTTCGGTCCGGGACTTGCGGCCGAAATACGTTCCGTCCATTACGGACGTAACATGCTCGTGTGAACCCAGCATTAGTGCCACATGTGGGATATTTCTAAAAACTGCAGAATCTGGGCAATAAATATTGAGTTGCATTTCTCTGGTAACACCTTAAAATAAAATGGATTGAAAACGAATTTCTGCAAAAAAAAAAAGGAAATTTGTAAATTTCACCTCTACTTTGCCTTAATTCTTGTGAAACACCTAAAAGGTTAAGAAACTTTCTAAATGATGTTTTCAATACTTTGAGGGGTGCAGTTTTTAAAATGGGGTGATTTATGGGGGTTTGTATTCTATGGACCCCTCAAAGCCACTTCAGAACTGAACTGGTCCCTGTTAAAATAGTCTTTTGAGGCAGCCGAGAGAGATGGCAGCTTGATTTCGGAGCTCCGGCAAAGATAAAGCTAATTACAACGCAAGGCTCTTCTAATAATCTCGTGGAGATCTAAAGAGCAGACATAGCACTCATGATGACGAGAGGCAAGAGAAGCCTTAAACAACAAGGCAGATCGTGAGGGAGAGGATGGGGCTGCTGGCCTCACTACCTATCCTTCCACTTTAAGCCCGGGAAAAACAACCTCGCCGCGTTCCTCTGCTTCTCACCAAAATGGCAAAGGATCGCCACTCACCTTAGCGGACTCTCGGGGAGTTGCGCAGAAGATAATTCCAGGGTCCAGATACAGTCCTCTGGCAGCGGATTTCCTGGAGGAAGTCGGCGATGAAGACGCCATGCGGTCGACGCCATCTTCCCCTTCACAAAGCCCGGAGGCGCGGCGTCCTAAGATACAGGGGCAGGCACGACGAGAACCAAAGGTAAGAGAGAGAGGCTCTCAATCCCGGGGGTCGTCTTCAATGATAAAGGTAATCGGGGACATACCCACTACTGATGGTCCGGCATCGGGCACTCTGATAAAGGAGATGTTGACGGCGTTTAGTGCCTCCATACACACCGAATTCACTGCCTTGCTGGCTCCTATTACAGCTACACTACAAGGCCTGGGGCAGCGGATACATCATATTGAGCACAAAATGGGAGAGTTCGCTACCTCTCACAATAATTTAGTAGAGTCACATTCTGACTTATCTGCAGAAATCGAAAATTTACAAGCTAAGGTCATAGACCTTGAAGACAGATCTAGAAGGAATAATGTGAAGATCAGAGGTATCACAGAGGATATTCAGTCTGCAGATCTTATTAAATATGTGCAAGCACTGATGATGGCTATTCTACCGTCGAGTTCAGTTACAGATATTATAATAGATAGGGCACATAGAGTGCCACGTCCGAAACACCTTCCGGACACTTTACCCCGAGATGTACTGATCAGGATCCATTATTACCACATCAAAGATGCATTATTGGCAGCGGTTAGGTCACTGGGAGATATTCCGGCACCATATCAACATATTAAGTTTTATGCGGATCTATCCCCAGCCACACTCCGGATGCGGAAAAACCTATCCCCAATTACTGCGATTTTGAGAGAGCACAGCATCGCGTACAGATGGGGATTCCCTGTAAACATTTTGGTTCGTCATAATGGAACACTGCAAGTTATTTCTGCATTAGGGGAAGGAAGAAAGTTCCTACATTCTAAAAACCTTCCAGTTCCTGAGATTACAGAAGAACGGGGGGGGGGGGGGGGTACCCCACTCGCCTGGAGCAGGAGTGGCAAAGGGTGCCACCAAGAAAGGGACTATGCCGCTGAAGAGCCGAGAATACAAAGTAATATGGTTGCCGTTTGGAGTTCTGGCATGTCTCTGGGATTCGAGCCCTAAGAATTTGTCCCACCATTTTTCAACAGCTTATTCAGCTGTATATGTGTTTATGTTTGTGGGGTTGGTGCGACTCTTTTTTACAAGTCAATAGACACCCAAGTGTGTTTGTATGTTTAAGTTTTCTCGTGAATAGAAAAGTGATGAAATGTGAGGTTAACATAACAGATATATGGTCACTCATATGGTTGTATACAATAGTAGTCTCGGCAGGGCTAGATTGCTTTATATTCTCCTTCCATACAAGTCAACATGCAATGTTCAAGGGACAATGTTGAGATCCTAATATATTACGATGATTAAGTTTGTTTCTCTAAATGTAAAAGGTTTAAATAGTCCACATAAAAGAGTGTATATGTGGAGAGAAGCTCTCTCTTTGAAATGCGACATATTATGTGCACAGGAGACCCATCTACTAGAACAAGATGCACATAGAGTAAAACATTCTCAATTCTCCAAGGTTATTCTCTCTCATCACACCAAGAAACAGAGAGGGGTGCTTCTAGCAATACGAAATACAGTCGCATTCAACCCTATCGCGTCTTTCCTAGATCCGGGTGGGAGATATATCATCCAGATAGGAGAATTGAACAACGTGGTATTTACTATAGTGGTTGCTTATGCCCCGAATGCACACCAAATCCGTTTTCTTAATAAACTATTTCGTAAAATTAACAAAGTAAAGAGAGGGGAATTGGTAGTTTGTGGGGACTTCAATACCATACATGACCCTTCACTAGATACCACGAGTGAACATAGAACCCACTCCCAGTCTCTAGCTCCTGTCTTACTTAGGGAGGATATGTATGATATATGGCGTATCCAACATGATTCGGAAAGAGATTATTCCTTTTTTTCACCGGTACATGGGTCCTATTCTCGCATAGACCTATTTCTGGTAGGGCGTTCGTTACTACAGAAAGTGGAAAAATCCTCTATTGAACTGATTAAATGGTCAGATCATGCTGCTATTACTATTTGTGTAAATGAAGCCCATAACTCACCAGCACATTTCTTGTGGAGAAATAATGCATATCTGATGGCTCATCCTAAGTATAGGGAGGAATTGAGCAAAGGCTTAGAGGAATATTTTCTATTAAATGTAAATTCTGTACGAGACCCATTTGTGCTATGGAATGCCCACAAGGCTTACATGAGAGGCCTCTTTATAAAATGGGGGCATAGAGCAAAGAAGGAAAGGGATCAGTTTGATGATACAATAGCACAAATACGTACTGTAGAAGCCCTGAACAAAACTGACACCTCCCTGGCCAACACTGAGAAACTGCGACAACTTCGAATTAAATTGAAGGATTGTCTGATGTACAAATATGAAAAAAACCTGCAATCTGTCAAAGCACAATACTACTCTCAAGATAATAAAGCCAGTAAGCTTTTGGCACATAGATTAAAGGCCAGAGATATCAAAAGTAAGATACCATTCATTAAAGATCCTATAGGAAACACTAAATTATACTCACCTGGGGATATTGCACAAAAATTCAAAGAATACTATGAATCCCTCTATAATTTGCGACCACATACGGCAAATACACAACCGGTTCAACGGGCTGTCAAAGATTTTTTAAAGGATCTAAAGCTTCCACGTTTATCGCCCCAACAATTGGCAGATTTAAACCTCCCTTTGTCAGAGGGGGAAATATCCAAAATAATTCGTTCCCTCCCGATACATAAAGCTCCTGGACCTGATGGTTTATCTGGTATCTACTATAAAACTTTTGAAAAGTCTCTCCTTCCTC
Organism: Rhinoderma darwinii; assembly: GCF_050947455.1. Classification (NCBI taxonomy): domain Eukaryota; kingdom Metazoa; phylum Chordata; class Amphibia; order Anura; family Rhinodermatidae; genus Rhinoderma; species Rhinoderma darwinii. Next base: position 226,836,351 of record NC_134690.1, on the reverse strand, counting down.
ATTTATTTGAAACCCTAAAACATGCCATTTCGGAGGGTTCTTTTCCAAAGGAAATGCTGAGTGCAGTGATAGTGACGCTACCCAAACCAGGGAAACCGCCTGACTCACCACAAAATTTTAGGCCCATCTCCCTCCTCAACTCGGATTTAAAAATTTATGCTAAGGTATTGGCAAATCGCTTGGCAGAGATGATACCACTACTTGTTAATAGAGACCAAGTTGGATTTGTTAAAGGTAGACAGGCCCCGGAAAACACCAGGAGAGTACTCAATATTATGGACTATGTAAACAGAAAAGGAACTAATGCTGTTATGGTAACTCTAGATGCCGAAAAAGCCTTCGATAGGGTTAAATGGTCATTTGTGTTCACGGTTTTAGAGGAAATGGGCTTTGAAGGCTCTATTACATCTGCAATTCAAGCTTTATACTCCAGTCCATCGGCGAAAGTGTTTGTTAACGGTGCGCTTTCCGAGGACTTCGGGATAACGAACAGGACTAGACAAGGCTGTCCATTATCGCCTTTGATTTTCGTCCTGTCCATAGAACCATTGGCTCAGGCTATTAGACAACATCATGACATACATGGGATAAAAATAGGAGATAGATCTCACTGCATCTCCCTCTATGCAGATGATATAATATTAACCCTTGAACAGCCGGAAAAGTCGTTAGCAACTGCATTTGAGATTATTCAGGATTTCGGTCAACTAGCATTTTATAAAGTCAATATGGGAAAATCACAAGCTATACCCCTGAACTGCTCACTGTCAGACCTGGGATATATGCGGGAGAAATTTCCGTTAGACTGGCAACCAACGCATATTAAATACTTAGGAATAAACATCACTCCTAAAGTCTCACAGTTATATCAGGCCAATTATGGCCCTATGTTGGCGCAAATAGAACTAGATTTGAAACAATTGGAAATGCATGAAGTCTCGTGGATAGGTCGTATTGCGGCCTTTAAAATGTTGGTACTTCCGAAGTTATTATATCTGTTTAGGACATTGCCGATTAAAATGCCCTTGTCCTTTTTCAATAAAGCGCACAGGTTGGTAAGCTCTTATGTATGGCAAAAAAGGAGACCGCGCATATCGGCACGTTTATTGAATAAGGGGAAAAAACAGGGTGGATTAAGTTTACCTAATATTCAACATTACTATCTGTCCACTCAGGTATCACAATTGAAATACTGGTGGGAGGGAGATGCTTCCCAACATTGGGTGCAAATCGAAACATCATTATCACCTATACATAATTTAAAAGCCCTCCTAATTGTAAAATTACACCCTAAATCTCCAAAAATATCCCACCCCACAAACATAAACACATATACAGCTGAATAAGCTGTTGAAAAATGGTGGGACTGCTTCTCATCATTGTTGGAGAAATTGTGGGGGTAGAGGGACGCTGTTACACATTTTATGGGCCTGTCCGTCACTTAAAAATTTATGGAAGGCTGCATTTATGTTGCTGTCGGATATTTCAGGAATTACAGTAGAACCGACACCTTCGTTAGCATTGCTCTTTCTAAACCTTGAAGACATTCCTGGGGAATACAGGGTAATAGCAGCACATGTATTTATTGCGACCAAATTAGCAATAACTCGATGTTGGTAGAGTCAGACAATTCCCCCATTAACGGAAATCATTGCCCATATTATCAGTACATGCTCACATGAGAAAATGATGGCACATAGGGGGCATTCTATCCATAGGTATGAGAGGGATTGGGGTCCATGGCTGGGTAGCATTTATAACTTTGCTAATTAGAGAGGCACCGTGAGGGTATCTCCTATAGTCTGAGCCACCGTTATTGGTTGGGACATTGAATGTGAGAGCTGGTCTTAATTTCATGTTTATTGTATTATCTCTTTTTTATGGTATGACATCGGTTGGATTATATCTGTATGATTTTTCGGGTATTTCTCACTGTTAATACTGGAATGCAAAATGTTTGTTATTATGTATGTTGGAAAAATGTTCAATAAAAATTTATTGAGTAAAAAAAAAATAGTCTTTTGAAAAAATTGCTGCTAAAGAAATTGCTTTGAGAAATTGCTGCTAAAGTTCTAAGCCTTGTAACGTTCTAGAAAATGAAACGGATGTTCAAAACACGATGCCAATCTAAAGCAGGCCTATGGGAAATGTTAAATAGCAACTATTTTGTGTGGTATAACTATCTGCCTTGCAAGCAGATTCATTTAAATTTATAAAAATGCAAATTTTTGCAATTTTTCACCAAATTTTTGTGTTTTTCACAATTAAACACTGAATGTATCGACCAAATTTTACCTCTGACATAAGATCCAACGTCTCACGAGAAAACATTCTCAGAATCGCTTGGGTTGGGGAAAGCATTCCAAAGTTTTTACCAGATAAAGTCACACGTCAGATTTTAAAAATGGGGCCCTGTCATTTGGTCCAAAAGTGGCTGCGGTGGGAAGGGCTTAAAGGATAAGTCTTATAATTACTCCTTCCTTATAGAAACACAATTATCTGCAACTGAGTTGCAACACCAGTCACAGAGCATGCACGAAGGGGGTATAGTGTCTGATCAAACCCAAACTAAGTACAAAACCTCTTCAAGTTCAAAATTGCCAGGGTCCCCTAAGGGTTAAAAAGAACCTGTCAGCAGGATCATGCTGTTCTTAACCCGGGCAATTTGATTCAGTGACACAATCCTAATATACTATATTTTACTCGAAAGCACTGCCGCGTTTTAGAGAATACAAGAATTTAACACTAAGCCGCGGCGACTTTCTATTCTATATACTTTTATATATGTATAAATACACGTAACTTATACACTGACTAATCAGGGAACGAGACTCATAATAACCACCGAACTATACAATAAATTGTAACTTTAGATGTGCTTTAAGTTTCACTTTACCATATTCTCATGTAAATTGGTATTATCTTCTTCTCTCTGATTGGAGATGAGGATTTGAGAATCTTCGGTAGAGATCATAATCCCTGAATGTAACTGCAACTGTTGATCACCATCTGGAGCATCAAAGGATCTATAAGAGAAATAGTTTGATTGTCATATCGCTATTTATTCAGGATTTAAAGTGTACCTCCTGTTCCAAGATCAGGCAGCATTGTCTTCAGTTTACATTTTACAGTTTGTGCTGTATGATATACTGTTGAATCTGAACACTGGATTCCCACCTCCGAAGCTTCCATATTCAGTAGAGCAGTAGTCACCATCCTGTATTTCTCCAGCTTTTTCAAGACTACAACTTCCAGGATGGGTTCGCAGTCAGAGGCTCTCAGGTCATGCTCAGCATTGTAGTTTTGCAACAGCTTGAGGAGACACAGGTTGTAGACAACTGCAGTAGGGGAACCTTGTTATATTGCTCCTATCATACTGAATATGGGAGCCGTGGATGCAAAACAAGTGTGTTGAACATGTAAAAAAAAGAAATTTGTCTCAGATCGCGTCTGTGGGATATGTTTTGTGTAAAGATTGCCCCTTTGGCACATATTTTTGAGATATAGGTAAAGCACAGTATACTTTTTTTTAATATAAAGTGAGCCTGCGGACGATATATATCACTATATGTCTATACAGTGGCATACATCAGAGCTTTCCATTGGAGTTTTATGTCAGGAAATATTCCCAATGTATGCATCTAACAAAAGTGACATTCCTGTCAGATATTCCTGTTTTGATATACTATTCTAGGCACGGGATGGGTCACATGCTTAAAAATCACATGACCAGCCTTTACAAAAAGGGGAAAAAAGAGACAATTATGCCAACAGCTCTGAATAATCCTCAAGGTACTGATTTACTTATTCGTTCAGAACCTTTTTACAACCTCTCTCCGTAAAACTAAGTTTGAGTCAACACCATCACCTAGTGATCTTTATGTGTAAGTACAATTAAAGAGGTTTTCCAGCTTCTGACAACTTATGACCTATCCACCGGATAGGTCATCAGTACATGATCTGTGGGGGCTCGACTCCCAGACCCTTCACAGATCAGCTGGTCCGGTGGCTTCCGTACCGGACGTGCAAGCCGGAAGCAGTTGGCTCCGGCCACGGAATAGCGGCCGACCTGCAGTACTGCAGCTCTGCATCTATTAAAGTGAATAGGAGCAGACTTGCAGTTCTGCAGCACGGCCGCTATGCTATGTACGGAGCCAACTGCTTCCGGGCTCCGTACATAGCATTATGCACCACAACATCCGATGCCCGCAGGCCACCAGAGCGGCTTATCGGTGCGGGGTCCGGGTGTCGGACCCGCACCGATGACATACTGATGACCTATCCAGTGGATAGGTCATCAGTTGTTAGAAGGTGGACAACCCCTTTAACTATAATAGAAACAAACATCGTATAGCAATCAAGAACAACAAGAAGGCTGCTGTAGAGAAAGCTCAGTGTCCAGAGAGAAAATATTCCTGACTAACATATAAATGAAATATAAAAATGTAACTTGACCCTTGGTAAACTTAAAATACCAATATCTCTGTAAGGCCTGCCTGACACGGCTGTGTCGGTCCTTGAGTTACGGACCTTATGTCAGACGTATTTCCCGGACAGAACACAGTTCAGGGAGCCGGACCCCTAGCAACTTAGTCATCCATGATGACGTGAGAGTCACTGCCTTCCCACAGGACTACTGTCCCATACTGAAAACATAGTTACAGTATGGGACAGTATTCCCGCGGGAAGGCGGTGACTCCTAGAATCATAGAAATCTATGATGCTAGGAGTCCGGCTCCCTGAACTTTATTCAGTCCGGTATGTACGGCTGATACATGGCCGTATATCACAGATAGAACATGGCCGTGTGAATAAGGCCTAAAGGGCACAAAATAAAAGAGAAAACATAATTAGAGGTGTTCTCAGTTTTATATACAGTAAGTCAAACTTGATCACTATATAATTGTATGATTCTATAATCTTTAAAATACATTTGGGGGAGATTTACTAATCCTGTCTATGTAAGTTTTAAGTAAGTTTTAGCTGAACTGACGGATTCCGATAATAGCGAACAATGCAGCTTCTATGTATAAAGGATACATGGAAGCTGTTTTTGAAAAACTATTGATTTTTTTTAAAATAAAAGTAACAATTAATAAACTTTCGAAATCACCTAAAACATACATTTAATGATCCAAAAAAAAGGCTACAAAGGTCTCCATAGCCTGAGACTGAAAATCAAAAGATTTTACATGATTTGATGGAAACCGGCTTTAAGGTAGGAATGCTTAATGTAAACCCAGCAGGCCATGACTTTTACACACCACCACTTCAAAGTTATTTTTAATGATCTGTGCAAAAAAGTCATTCAGGGCAAATAAAAGCAGTTTACTGAAAGTCCCAAGGTAATGGTTATAAACCAATTTGGGCCCTGTACACGTCTTTTTTGTGTTGTATGTTTAGTGTGTATGCAAGGAAAGCTCCCGGCATACATACTATACGTGTCCACCGATGCGGTGTGCGTAGCGTAATTTTTTTTATTTTAAGCCACACCTCTAACCCGCACAATTCCTGCCCATACACACCCGGTTCAGACCACACAGTATCATGCTCCCATAGAACCCCCACACAGTATATTGCCACTATAGCGGCCCCACACACACAGTATAATGCCAAATAGCTTCCCACACACAGTATAATGCCAAATAGCTGCCCCCGCGCAGTATAATGCCCCCATACAGTATAATGCCCCTATAAATGTACCCATACAGTATAAAGCCAACACAGATGCCCCCATACAGTATAATGCCCCATAGCTGTCCCCATATAGCATAATGCCCCGATAGCTGCTCCAAACAGTATAATGCCCCCATAGCTGCCTCCATACAGTATAATGCCCACACAGATGCCCCATACAGTATAGTGCCCACGCAGATGCCCCCATACAGTATAGTGCCCCACAGCTGTCCCCATACAGCATAATGCCCCCATAGCTGCTCCTTACAGGATAATGCCCCCATAGCTGCCTCCATACAGTATAATGCCCACACATATGCCCCCAAACAGTAAAATGCCCCATAGTGCCACAATGCCCCTGTGGATAGTGCCACATTGCCCACTGTAGATAGTGCGCACATAGAAGATGGTGCCAGTGTCCAAATATACCACCACAGTACCCACATATAAAGTGCCAGTGTCCAAATATAAAGTGCCAGGGCTCACATAGTGCCACAATGCCGATGTAGATGGTGCCCATATAATGCCACAGTGCCCATGTAGATGGTGCCACATTGCCCACATAGTGCCACAGTGCCCACATATTGAGTGCCAGTGCCCACATATAAAGTTCCAGTACCCACAGTGGCCATGTAGATGGTTCCCATATAGTGCCACATTGCCCATGTAGATAGTGCCACACCCCCCTTGAAGAGCGCCACCCTGCCTGTAGATAGAGCTAACCCCTCTGTAGATAGCTCCATCCTGCCCGTAGATAGCGCTAACCTCCCATCCCTGTATATAGCTCCATTGGGGCTCACTCTAGGAGCAGAATCTCCAGCCAGAGAATCGGCCGGGGATTCCGCTCCAGTAGGAGCCCCTGATGGCACTGTCCATATATTGATAGGGATGCCGGGGTTTCTCCAGGAGCGGAATGCCCGGCCAGAGCATCGGCAACTCTCTGGCCGGGGATTCCGCTTCAGGAAGAGCCCCTGACGTCACTGTCCATGTACGATAGTGATGTCGGGGGCTTCTTCAGGATGGGAATGCCCGGCCAGAGCATCAGCAATGGTCTGGCCGAGGATTCAGTTTCAGGAAGGGCCTTGGCGTCACTGCCCATATATGGACAGCACATGGATGCACATCTGTGTGCTGGCCGTTTTCTACGCATCAATTACACGAGCAAAACGTGAGTAAAAAACATTTAAAAAAAACATAAAAAATACGCTGGCAATTCAAAATCTGGTTGTTTCATTACATATTTCAATGTAGTTAATGTAAACAAAGAAATTCACCAATTAAAATGATCCTCTAATTCTCTAGTGTATAACAATACCAAATATGTACACAGTGTCTAACATCTGATATAGTCATCACTGCCCAGAAAAAAGGCCACTATATCATGTAAAGTGTACTGTACCTCACTTAGCATGTATGTGGCATACAGAACCCATGTTCAAAAAATATTTTGGTTATATTATTAAAATCAGGTTTTTATAATCACTTTTTTAAATTTTTGGTGCTATTTCTTTTTCTTTGTTTTGTTACTATTTGCATTAAAAAAATAAGTAAAAATCTTTCACACTGGCCACTAAAGCAAACAGAAGCTTCCAGTTTTCCGAAGCTGACTTGGGAGCCGACCCTATTCTATAATACAACGTTGTGTACTGAGCATGCTCCTTCTTCCACCAAGGTACTGAGACGGAGGAGATTTCAGAGCAAAAGGAGGCAGCCTGTCACTTCCAGGCTAGCACAGAACAGAATACACATGTAATTAGACTGCAATACACATCTCCATAAGTGTGAAGATGTGTATTTCATGCAGTTGTTATGAAAGTGTGAATGGGGGCACTGTGGCCGGCAATTATGGGAAGGGGGCGGTGGCTGTAAGTTATAGGGGGAATGTACTATTGGATTGCTGGAGGCCTAGATAAGGCAAGATAGCAATAATATCCAAAAATATATGTTTTCTATACACCAGACTTAAACTACCATTGCGCTAAAGTACAATGCACTAAATTTCTAATAGGCGCACGACTCCTAATAAATTTAGAGCATTTTGCCCGTCATTGCACCAGAAATGTAAATCTACGCCTGCTATCAGCAGTCACAGATTTGTGCTATAATGTAAGCGCATTTTTGGGGTAACTTGTAGTAATTGCCTTGGGCTTATTCCCGTCTGAAGTGGCGAGAGCAGTGAAAACAAGCGCCACATTTTGCACTGTTTCTACCTGTAAATTGTTGAATAAATTCCGCCAATTATTTCTCTTCTACAGACTTAAATCTATTTAATAAAACTCAATTTAAACACATGAAACATTCCTTTTGAATGTAAGAGCAGATAGATAAATATGTCTGTGAATGCAAAACCTGAGGACAAGGACTTTTTTTTGTGGGTTTTGGGAGTTTCAATTCTGCATTATGTGGACACATTATTGAATGAGCGCATTACAACGTGAATAGTTCATTTAGTTAATGTATGATACAAAATAAATGTATGAATCGCCAGGAGGTGAATATTCTTTATTTGTTTGTGTTTATTTTTTTATCTTTAAATTGTTTCCTTAAAGAGGCTCTGTCACCAGATTTTGCAACCCCTATCTGCTATTGCAGCAGATAGGCGCTGCAATGTAGATTACAGTAACGTTTTTATTTTTAAAAAACGAGCATTTTTGGCCAAGTTATGACCATTTTTGTAGTTATGCAAATGAGGCTTGCAAAAGTCCAAGTGGGTGTGTTTAAAAGTAAAAGTCCAACTGGGCGTGTATTATGTGCGTACATCGGGGCGTTTTTAATACTTTTACTAGCTGGGCGTTCTGATGAGAAGTATCATCCACTTCTCTTCAGAACGCCCAGCTTCTGGCAGTGCAGATCTGTGACGTTACTCACAGGTCCTGCATCGTGTCGGACACATCGGCACCAGAGGCTACAGTTGATTCTGCAGCAGCATCAGCGTTTGCAGGTAAGTAGCTACATCGACTTACCTGCTAACGCCGATGCTGCTGCAGAATGATCTGTAGCCTCTGGTGCCGATGTGTCCTCGCTCGTCTGACACGATGCAGGACCTGTGAGTGACGTCACAGCGTGATCTGGCAGAAGCTGGGCGTTCTGAAGAGAAGTGGATGATACTTCTCTTCAGAACGCCCAGCTAGTAAAAGTATTAAAAACGCCCCGATGTACGCACATAATACACGCCCACTTGGACTTTTACTTTTAAACACACCCATTTGGACTTTTGCAAGCCTCATTTGCATAACTACAAAAATGGTCATAACTTGGCCAAAAATGCTCGTTTTTTAAAAATAAAAACGTTACTGTAATCTACATTGCAGCGCCGATCTGCTGCAATAGCAGATAGGGGTTGCAAAATCTGGTGACAGAGCCTCTTTAACCCCTTGAAGTCCAAGCCAATTTTTTGTGTTTTTGTTTTTCACTACCCGCCTTCGACAAGCCATATTTTTTTTTCTTTTTCCCTCAATTGAGAGGTGTGAAGGGTTATTTTTTTGCAGGGGGAGTTGTAGTTTTCATTGGCATTATTTAAAGTACCATATAATGTATTCGAAACTGAAAAAAAAAATTCTAGGTGGAATTGGAAAAAAATGCGAGTTAAATAATATTATATTGTAAAAGTTAGGACTTTTATGGAAGTAGTGCTAAGAGCATGCCATGATTTGTTTTTCCTTTGGACGAAGCATTCCACGGAATCCTACAAAAAACAACAACTTTGCATGCCTCTGAATGAAATCTGAGGCACATGGAGGTACAGTATAGGGCTCATGCACCTCTATGGCAGCCCTATTACGGCTGCATTTAAAACAGAGCCGTAATATGCCATCTGCATGAGCCCTTAGGGTAACCTACTTACCTCCTCCTTACTCAACCTAAGGTAAACTACCTCACCTCCACCCTACCAGAAGGCAGGTATCCCACCTAAGTCTCCATCACACACTAGCTAATGTACTACCAGACACCAAATAACCATTGGGGAAGATTTACTAAGCAAAATGAGCCTGAATTCTGTCACAAATTGTGCTAAAAAAGTGTTGTACATGGCATGCACCAAATTTTTTAAGTATGTGAGACATTATTTACGCCTACCCCAACAGTTTTTAAACGTATGCAGAAGAAGAAGTGTCGTTAAGGGGAGTCATATTGATGTGGATGTACGCTAGCCATGCAGTAGAGCAAAGAATTAAGCCGTAAAGCCGATCATTGCAAATATAAAATTACTACTATACTAGTTTGAGCCACCAGGTGGCAGATGATGAAAACAAAAGGCTCTGCTCACATCTGCATCGGAGGCTCGGTTAGGAGCCTTCGTTGCAGAATCCGTTGTTTTTGTCTGGCAAAATGACAGACGCTGTGACGGTTTTTGTTGTTCTGCTCCTATGACAGAGCAGAATTGCATAAAGCCCTGACGCAGATGTGACTAGAGCCTTAGCGCTCATGATCACGATCGTTGTTTTTTTCATTGTCCTATCTGTTTGTTTTTTTGCGAATAGCATACTGAACCATTAATTTATATGGATCATGTACAGATGCGTTTTTTTGCGGATCCGTTCCACAAAATGATAGAACATGTCCTACTCTTGTCCGTGTTTGCGGTCCATCTAACCCATTCTAGATTATGTGTCCGCCAAAAAAACAAACAGAACACGCAAGCCACACGGATCCAAGTTTTGCAGTCCGCAAAACGGATATGGTCGCGTACATGCCTTCTATATATTTAACCCCTTCAGGACCCAAACACAAAAAATGTACATTGCTCGCATGTGAAAAAAGTATTTTGTATCCAATATTTTAAGCCAAAACCAGAACTGGAACCTGAACACAGACAGAATATAATGGAAAGATTTATACTTTTTTTCTAAGCTCTCATGATTTTGGCTTAAGAATATGGATGGAATACTGTACTGTTTGAAAGTGGCCTTGGTATCACATGACAGACAGGAAGCGTTAGATAATAATGTGATTCCCTTGAACTAGATACATAGGTTAGTCTTCAAAGCCTTCAATATCTTGCAGTTTTCCTTATTTTTCTTTCCCAACATTTGTCCTTGTTTCTTTCATCTTTATAATTATTTTCTTCTTTTTCCCAGTCCCCCCAACCATTAACATAGTGGGTATATTCTGATTTATTTGACTATTTTTCTATTTTGTCTCTTCTGTACACCAGAGCTTTTATTTCTGCTTGAAGGATGGGGTATAATCAGGGGTGGATTAAGGTTACCATGGGCCCCGCACAGTTTTTCAAGTCTGCCCCCCCCCCCAACTCTGAAGACAGGACTATGATGACACTATACCGTATATACCGAATCCTGACACTTCTGACTCTTTTTTGTGAGATTCCGGCAAGTGAAACCAAATCTCGTTTAGCTCCGTAATCTCGCGAGATTTGGTTTCACTTGCCGGAATCTCACAAAAAAGAGTCAGAAGTGTCAGGATTCGGAGTACACATGACGTCCAGGCTGGATGGTCATGTGTATTCATTATCAGGACACTGTAGTAATGTTAGGGCTTGTGTATGTAGCTGCACATAGTGATATAACTATATCGCTAGTGCAGTGTAAATGAATGGAGAGGAGTGCATGATGCCGATTGGTCAGCGTCATGCACCCCTCTGTACAACGCCCACTTGGTCGAAAGTAAAAGTACGCCCACTTGGGCATTAAGAAAGCTCATTAGCATAAACCAAAATCGCTCCTAACTTTGTGAAAAAAGATTGTTTTTTAAAATAAAAAGCATTACTGTCACCTACATTACAGCGCCGATCTCCTTATGTAGGAGATAGGGCACTTATAATGTGGTGACAGAGCCTCTTTAAGTCCTAGCCATTTTTCATTTTTCACTCGCCGCCTTTCTAGAGCCATTACTTTTTTTTTTTTATGTCAATGAAGTGGTGTGTGAAGGATTATTTTTTGCGGGAGTTGTAGTTTTTATTGGCACCATTTAAAGTACCATATAATGGGTAAATTGGAAAAAACCTGAGATTCCTTCATGTTTCTTGGGGTTTAGTTTCTACTGTATATATATATATATTTACCTTCTCTTAAGGTAAAAGTAGTTTTAATATCTACTTTTACCTTAATATAAGGTAAATATATACAGCCCCAGAACCAAGCTCAGTAAAAATATGCAGCCCCAGAACAAAGCTCCGTACATGTATAAAGCACCAGAACCAAGCTCAGTACATATATACAGCACCAGAACAAATTTCAGCACATAAATAAAGCACCAGAACCAAGCTCAGTACATAAATACAGCACCAGAACAAAGCTCAGTACATATATACAGCTCCAGAACCAAGCTCAGTACATATATACAGCACCAGAACAAAGCTCAGTACATATATACAGCACCAGAACAAAGCTTAGTACATAAATACAACACCAGAACAAATTTTTCGGTAAAGATAATAGTTTTATTCTCATAGTATTATCCTACTTAGATGCACTTCAAGAACAGACATCAATATTATATATAGATACAGAATTAATAAATACATATGTTTTCAAAGCATGTGCATAGAGAATGAATGATGAGGGGATCCGTACTGGGTGAGTCTTCATATCTTGTCTGCATTAGACGGAAAAAAAGAATTTGTCGTTCCATATGTACATATTGTCTAATCAATCTCAGCTTGCTGTAGAAAAAGGTAAACAGGGCCGTGGGTGAGTCATCTCCTACCCTATACCACTCAATTTAAAACGGTGTTCAAAGCATAGGGGCGTAATGTGTTCAACCTATAAATCCACTCTAGCTCCCGTCTTTTGAGCAAAGAGCCTAAATTTGGAGTGCTACCTTGTATTTTGGAAGAGTTAGTTACGAATTTTGGGACATTGGTCACAAGTCTGGACAAGGATATAGCACCCTACATTCATCTTAAACAGTGCTGCCTTTTTATATATATACACATATATACATACACATATATATATATATATATATATATATATATATATATATATATACACACATGTATATATATATTATGATTCAAGTTCATGTAATGTAGGTTAGGATATGTGGAACACACTAAAGAAAAAAAGATCACTTGCAAACATCAAACACAACCTTCTAACAGCACCACTGTCTCTAGCCTTTAATTAATTAATTAATTAATTAATTTATTAACCCCTTCCCTCTTTAGCTACTTATTACCTTCCTGACAGAGCATCGTTTTTCAAATCTGACATGTTTCACTTTATGTGGTAATAACGTCGGAATGCTTTCACCTATCCAAGCGATTCTGAGATTGTTTTCTCGTGACACATTGGACTTTATGTTACTGGAAAAATTTGCTCGATATGTTTAGTATTTAATTGTGAAAAACACCAAATTTTATCGAAAAATTTCAAAAATTCAGATTTTTCTCAATTTAAATGTATCTGCTTGTAAGACAGGCACTTATACCACACAAAATTGTTGCTAATTAACATCCCCCATATGTCTACTTTAGATTGGCATCATTTTTGAACATCCTTTTATTTTTCTAGGACGTTACAAGGCTTAGAACTTTAGCAGCAATTTCTCACATTTTCAAGAAAATTTCAAAAGGCTATTTTTGCAGGGGCCAGTTCAGTTGTGAAGTGGCTTTGAGGGCCTTATATATTAGAAACCCCCAATAAGTCACCCCATTTTAAAAACTGCACCCCTGAAAGTATTGAAAACAGCATTTAGAAAGTTTCTTAACCCTTTAGACGTTTCACAGGAATTAAAGCAATGTTTTTTTGTAACACAGAAAGTTTTACCAGAAAAATGCAACTCAATATTTATTGCTTAGGTTCTGCAGTTTTTAGAAATATCCCACATGTGGCCCTAGTGTGCTACTGGACTGAAGCACTGGCCTCAGAAGCAAAGGAGCACCTAGTGGATTTTGAGGCCTTATTTTTATTAGAATATATTTTAGGCACCATGTCAGGTTTGAAGGGCTCTTGCGGTGCCAAAACAGTGGAAATCCCCTAAAAGTGACCTCATTTAAGAAACTACACACCTCAAGGAAATAATCTAGGGGTGTAGTGAGCATTTTGACCGCACAGGTGTTTTACAGAAATTATTGGAAGTAGGCCGTGAAAATTAATATCTAAATTTTTTCAAAGAAAATGTAGGTTTAACTAATTTTTTCTAATTTCCACAAGGACCGAAGGAGAAAAAGCACTGCAATATATGTAGAGCAATTTATCCCGAGTAAAACAATACCCCACATGTGGTAATAAACGACTGGGAAGGAAGGGATGGAGCGGCATTTGGCTTTTGGAATTCAAATTCAGCAAGAATGGTTTGCGGAGGCCATGTCACATTTACAAAGCCCCTGAGGGGACAAAACAGTGGAAACCCCCCCACAAGTGACTCAATTTTGGAAACTACACCCATTGAGGAAAGTATCTAGGCGTTTTGACCCCACAGGTTTATTGCAGAAATTATTGGAAGTAGGCCTTGAAAATGATGATCTAAATTTTTTCAAAGAAAACGTAGGTTTAGCTAATTTTTTCTAATTTCTACAAGGACTGAAGGAGAAAAAACACCATCAAATTTTTAAAGCTATTTCTCCCGAGTAAAACAATAACCCACATGTGGTCATAAATATCTGTTTGGACACACGGCGGGGCTTAGAAGGGATGGAGCGCCATTTGGCTTTTGGAGTTCACATTTAGCAGGAATGGTTTGCGGAGGCCATGTCACATTTACAAAGCCCCTGAGGGGACAAAACAGTGGAAACACCCCACAAGTGACCCTATTTTGGAAATTACACCCATTGAGGAAATTATCTAGTTGTATAGTAAGCGTTTTGACCCCACAGGATTTTTGCAGAAATTATTGGAAGTAGGCCCTGAAAATAAAAATTTACATTTTTTCAAAGAAAATGTAGGTTTAACTAATTTTTTCTAATTTCCACAAGGACCGAAGGAGAAAAAGCACCGTCAAATTTGTAAAGCAATTTCTCCCGAGTAAAACAATACCCCACAGGTAATAACCGGCTGTTTTGACACGCGGCAGGGCTTAGAAGGGAAAGAGCGCTATTTGGCTTTTGGAGCTCAAATTTAGCAGGAATGGTTTGCGGAAGCCATGTCGAATTTGAGGGGACAAAACAATGAAAACGCCCAAAAAGTGACTCAATTTAGGAATCTACACCCCTTGAGGCATTTATCTATGGGTGTAGTAAGCATTTTGACCCCACAGGCGTTTCATAGAATTTATTAGAATTGGGCAGTGAAAATAAAAACAATCCTTTTTCTTCAATAAGACGTAGCTTTAGCTCAAAATTTTAAATTTTCTCAACAAATAAAGGAAAAAAAGAACCCAAAATGTGTAAAGCTATTAATCCTGAGTACGGCAATACCCCATATGTGGTCATAAACGGCTGTTTGGGCACACGGCAGGGCTCAGAAGGGAAGAAGCGCAATTTGGAGTGCAGATTTTGCTGGATTGGTTTCTGGGTGCCTGTGGGACCAAAAAAGTCGAAACCACCCAGAAGTCACCACATTTTGGAAACTACACCCCTCAATGCACTCACCTAGGGGGTGTAGTGAGCATGTTAACCCTGCAGGTGTTTTGTAGAAATTAGTGTGCACTCCATGTTGCAGAGTAAAAATGGGATTTTTTCCATAGATATGCCAATATGTGGTGCCCAGTTTGTGCCACCATAACAAGACAAGCTCTCTAAATATTATGCGGTGTTTCCCGGTTTTAGAAACACCCTACATGTGACCCTAATCTTTTGCCTGGACATTCGACCAGGCTCAGGAGTGAAAGAGTAACATGTAAAATTGAGGCCTAATTTGGCGATTTACAAAGTATTGGTTCACAATTGCAGAGGCCCAGATGTGAAATAATAAAAAGAAACCCCTGAGAAGTGACCCCATTTTGGAAACTACACCCCTCAAGGCATTTATTAAGGGGTGTAGTGAACATTTTCAGCCCACAGGTCTTTTCCATAAATGAATGCGCTGCGGATGGTGCAAATTAAAAATGTATATTTTTCCCTAGATATGCCATTTCAGTGGCAAATATGTTGTGCCCAGCTTATGCCACTGGAGACACACACCCCAAAAATTGTTAAAAGGGTTCTCCCGGGTATGGCGATGCCATATATGTGGAAGGAAACTGCTGTTTGGGCACGCTATAGGGTGCAGAGCGGACGGAGCGCCATTTGGATTTTGGAGAGCGGATTTTGCTTGGTAGTAGATTTGTTTGAGTATTGCTGGTGTTTCCGTTTATAATGTGGGGGTACATGTAAGCTGGGCAGAGTATATCAGGGGCATAGTCAGGTGGTATAATAATGGGGTAAAAAAAACAATAAAATGCTCCATAGATGTGTGTTACGCTGTGAAGCAATCCTTTCTGCACAGGCCGGTGTCGCACTGATATGTGGCGTCCTTTCTTATGCCCCTTTTGGTCCACACTCCGCACCTTTGCAGTTTGGGGAATTTTTCTGGGAAGTGTTTTCCTGGTATAATACGGGCGCCCTCGCTTCCAACAGATATGTTTGGGCTCTCCCCTTCCTGGTTCCCTAATTTTAGGGCCTTGATAAATCACCTCTTGAAACAGAAGAAATGTTACCCCTCGGGCTGCACAACTGCATATTTTTTATTTCCTGACTTATTGGAGCCTTAACTAATTTTATTTTTTCATAGACGTAGTGGTATGAGGGTTTTTTTTTGCAGGATGAGCTGTAGTTATTATTGGTACCGTTTTGGGGTACATGCTACTTTTTGATCACCTTTTATTCTATTTTTTTGGGAGGCCAGGTAACCAAAAAAAACGCAATTCTGGCACAGCTTTTTAAGGTAAATTACATGTTAACTTTATTCTGCTGGTCAGTACGATTCCGGCGATACCTAATTTATAGCACTTTTTTATGTTTTACAACTTTTTGCACAATAAAATTACTTTTGCAAAAAGAATGTATTTTTTTTGTCACCAAGTTGTGAGAACCATAACTTTTTAACTTTTTTGTCGACGGAGCTGTATGAGGGCTTGTTTTTTGCGAGGCGAGCTATAGTTTTTATAGGTAACATTTTTGGATACGTGCGACTTTTTGATCACTTTTTATTTCAATATTTGTAGGGCAAAGTAACCAAAAAACAGAAACTCTGGTATAGTTTTTTACAGTGCAATAAATAATATAATATTTTTATACCTCAGGTCATTACGGTCGCGGCGATACCAAAAATACATATGGTTTATTTATTTTTTTCAATAATAAAGGACTTGATAAGGGAACAGGGCGATTGTGTTTTATTTTATTACTTGAAACTTTTATTATGTTTTCAAACTTTTATTTTTTTCACTTTTTTTTACACTTTTTTTATACTTTTTTTATACTTTTTTTACACTTTTTTTCAAGTCCCACTAGGGGACTTGAAGGTCCAACTGTCTGATGTTTTTTTTTCTAATACATTGCACTACCTACGTAGATCTGTCAGTTATTTACTGACAGCAAGACGATTAGCCTTCGCCTCCCGGCGTGGCCTAATCGGCTTCCGTAATGGCAGAGCAGGAGGCCATTGTGTCTCCTGTTGCCATAGCAGCAGTCGCCAGTCCTTGCCTGTCAGGGCTGGCGATCTGCTAGCAACCGCTAAAATGCAGCGATCACATTCGATTGCTGCATCGAAAGGGTTAATGGCAGGGATCGAAGCTAGCTCCAGTTCCTGCCATTACAGGTGGATGTCTGCTAGCTGACTTCCACTGCTGATGACGCCGGATCAGCTCCTGAGCCGGCGCCATCTTGCCGGCGGCTACGGAAGCCGATCAGGCTCCGCCCCAGGCGGGTCCTGACCGGCTTCCGTGCTAGGCAGACCGGGAGGCTAGTATTAGGTCTCCGGTTGCCATTGCAGCCACCAGAATCCTGGCAATTTCATTGCTGGGGTTCCGATGAGCTGCAAACACCTTAAGTGCAGCGATCACGTTTGAGCGCTTCACTTTAGGGGTTAATGGCGGGGATCGAAGCTAATTTTGGTTCCCGCCATTACAGCCGGATGTCAGCTGTAAGATACCGCTGAGATCCGGCGATGATGGCACCGGCTCAGCTTCTGAGCCGGTGCCAAACATTTGGCATATGGATACGGCAATTTGCGGGAAGTCATGGCTTTCCATGGCGTAGCCATACGGCAAATGTCGGGAAGGGGTTAAAAAGGAATTATTTTCATACTGAACTCATTTTCTGTTTCTTGGTTGAAATCATCACAGCTACCAACAACTATTTGTAGAATTGGAAAAATGTCTACTAGATAACTTTAGAATTCACTTCCTGGAATTCTGTGAAGGTCTGTAATATCCTGCAGCCAATGGGCAATTCTAAATGCAACCAGACAAGTTTCTTAAAAGGGGTGAACTACTGGTCTACATTTTATCTTAGAACTCATCCACAATTGGTTATGTGACACACGAGTATGCTTTTTCTTTTTACTGTTTTTACAAATTTTTAATAGTTCATATGACCTGTCAAATTCCCTACTCATTTTATAATTATTTTTTTTTACTAAAGACAAAAACATTTCTACGTAAAGTATAGATCTACCCTATATAAACTTCCTATCTGTTTTCTGAAAGCATAGCAAAAATTGTTAAAAAATAAATAAAAAAATACAACTAATGTACCTGTATCTAGGACTACATCTCAACTTTGTCGTATCACAACCCGTTGGTCAAGGAATACATACACTATATGGACAAAAGTATTGGTACACACCCCTTAATCATTGAATTCAGGTGTTTAATTTAGTCTTATGGTCACAGGTGTATAAAATCCAGCACCTAGCCATGCCGTCTGCCTTTACAAACCTTTGTGAAAAAATGGGTCGTTCTAAACGGCTCATTGAATTTGAGCGTGGTACTCTAATAGGATGCCACCATTACAAGACAGTTTGTAAAATTTCTTCCCTCCTAGATATTCCACGATCAACTGTGAGTGATATTATTGAAAAGTGGAAGCGATTAGGAACCACAACAACTCAGCCACGGAGTGGCAGACCACGGTAATTATCAGAGCAGAGTCACTGAGTGTTAAGGTGCATAGTGCACAAAAGTCACCTCTCCTGACTCAATAACTACAGAGTTCCCAACCTCCTCTGGCATTATCATAAGCACAAAAACTGTGCGCCGGGAGCTTCATGGCATGGGTTTTCATGAATTAGCAGCTGCATGCAAGACTTACATCACAAAGCACAATGCCAAGTGTCGGATTAAGTGGTGTAAAGCACGCCACCACTGGACTCTGGAGCAGTGGAAACGTGTTCTGTGGAGTGACAAGTCACGCTTCTCTAACTGTTATTCTGATGGATGATTCCAGGTTTAGCAAATGCCAGGAGAATTCTACCTGACTAACTGCATTGTGCCAACTGTAAAGTTTGGTGGAGGAGAGCTAATGCTATGGGGTTGTTTTTCAGTGGTTGGCCTATGCCCTTTAGTTCCATTGAAGGGAAATCTTAATGCTTCAGAATAACAAGAAAGTTTGCTGCTTCATACTTTGAGGGAACAGTTTTGGGAAGATCCTTTTCTGTTCCAGCACAACTGTGCCCCAATGCACAAATCAGCATCTATAAAGACATGGTTGGGTGAGTTTGGTGTGGAAGAACCTTTCTGGCCCAAACAGAGCTCTGACCTCAACCCCATCGAACACCTTTTGGATGAACTAGTGCAGAGATTGTGTGCCAGGCCCTCTAGTGCAACAACCCTGTCTGACCTCACAAATGCTGTTCTGGATGAATGGGCAAAAATTCTCATAGACACACTCCAAAATCTCGTAGAAAGTCATCCCAAAAGAGTGGAAGCTGTTTTAGCTAGAAAGGGGGACCAACTCCTTATTAATACCTATGGCTTTAGAATAGGATGTCATAAATGCTCCTGTAGGTGTAATGTGTAGGTGTCCCAATACTCATCCATATAATGTACCATAGAGGCAGACCATGCATCTGCTATGGGGTCTGTTTAGTTCCATACCCTTTACTACTGGTTGGTGAGAAACGGTCCATAACTCTCTTCTCCAGAGGAACTGCATTGTTATCAAACAAGGGGTTGGGGAATAGATCCAACTGTCACATAAAAGGTGGGGAGAGGAAAACAGACAGCACTCCCTTCACTCCTAGGTGGCAAAACCAAGCACTGTTATGGGGCTCATTTTGATATTTACTATAAGGCACTTTCTTTTCTGTACAGACCGCTGCCCTTGGGATGAGTCTAGGCGTGATCATCCAATGGAAGATTTACAATCATTGCTTACGTGTTTGGAATGCCAACTGCACTCTTAATCGTAGCATGATTCTAACTCTTTTATATGATGTCTTTTATCCGAGTGGGATGAAATAAAGTTTAGAATATTTTTTGGATGCATGTTGTGGTGGACTAATTGTTTGTGGCCTTTTGAAGCAGTCAGTTAGCCATACAATTTTTTTTTTTTTCAAAAGTCAGTGATACAATTTCATAGGGATACATTTTGACATGGCATCAAAGTAAAGAGGTAATGTAATAGACATTAACATAGACTGTCCACATCTGCATCCTGGTTTCTGTTTCTAGCGGAAACCATGAAGCAGTGTCACATGCGTCGTATGACAAATACCACTGGCGCCCTACTTATAATGGAGTCATGTCAGGTTTCTTCATGTTGTCCGTCATTTCGACTGGAATAATAGCAAAGGATGCAGTGCTATTTTTTCCCCTTAATTATGATGGAGCTTCCAATGCAGATGTAAACAGAGCCTAATACATGTTAGATTTACTATTAGTAAAAATTTTGACAAACCTCTAAATACAATTTAAAAAGCATAAAAAGAAAAAAATCAGACCAGCAAACAGGACATTTTTTTGAAACTTTCCAACTTACATTGGCATGATAACAAATTTATGCAAACCATCCATTTAGTCAAAAATCACTAAGACACGTACATTTCTTATAAAACATGTCTAGACAATGGTTTCGGCTGTTTGTACATACCTAATGATGAGGTTTTTCCATTGATGATAAAATTCAGCTTAAAGTGTAATTACGAAATTGTATGACTATAAACTTTAGGAATTTTTATGTAAAAACCTGTCATTATTAACTGAATAGTGCCATGTGTCAGTAAGTTACTACTGATATGCACATTTCATGAAGGATAATGACTTAAAGGGTAACTAAACGTTCAATAAACTTCTGACATGTCATAGTAACATGTGATAAGTTTTGGTTGGTGCGGGTCCGAGTACTGAGACCTCCGCCAATCGCTAAAACAAAGCGGCAGAAGTGCTTGTGTGAGCGCTCAGCCGCTAAGTTTCTGTTCTGCTTTTTCCGGAAAGCTGATGTAAAGGAGTACGGGATCATAGACTTTCTATTGAGCCCATACACAAACAAAAGGTTGGATTATGGAGATGTTTTTGAGGAGAAGGTGACGGCAACGTGTAAGTGCTTGAATGTGAGGAGTAAAGGAAAAATCTGAGTCAAATGTAACCCCAAGACACCGGGCATGCTGCCTAGAAGTTATGGTAGTAGCATACACTGAGATGGTTAGGTAGGTTAGTAGATGGAGGAAACACGAGGAGCTCAGTTTTAGAAGGATGCCGTTTTAGGGCCTGTTTACATCAGCGTTCGCTTTCCGTTCAGGGGTTCCGTCGGAGGCGCTATTGATTCCGTCAAACAAAAGGAAACCTGCCGGAACAGTGACAAATGGAAACCATTAGCAATGTTTCCGTCACCATTGAGGTCAATGGTGATGCAAACGGAAGCTGTGGTTTCCGTTTGACTTTCCGTTGCGGCGTTCCACGACGGAGACCTCAGACGGAACCCCTGAACGGAAAGCGAACGCTGATGTGAACCGGCCCTTAGATAGAGAGGAAATGATGTTAGAAACATCTGCACACAAACACCGGTGGTTTTGTATTAGAGCAAGGTAAGAGGTATATAATTGGGTGTCATCAACGCAGAGATGGTACTGGAAGCTGATGGTTTGCCCAAAAGGGGCTGTGCAGAGAGAAAACAGGAGAGGACCTAGGACTGTTCCCTGAGAAATCCCAACAGCAAGGGGAATAGGGGAAGAAGACGTAGAACCAACGAATACACTGAACAAGCGGTCAAAGAGATAGGAAGAAAACCAGGAGAGAGCAGTATCCAATAGAGTTGAGCATTTTCTGTATGAGTTGGTGGCCTAGAAGAATCAGTAGAAGGTAGTTTCTATTAGATTTAGCCATCAGGAGATCATTTCAGACTTAAAGAAGCACTCCACTTTAATTTTTTATTGCATCCTACATTTGTACATTGGTTTTTCAGTGGGGTGCTCTGCGCAAATTATACTTACCGATCCCCGCATCTTGTATTTTTCGGGTCCAGCGCCGCTCACGTGATCATCCCCCTGACATGTCTGGAGTAACTGTGCTTTTGAATAAACCGGAACTCAGGCTCTCAATGCATACCTATGGGAGCCAGAAAGAGGCTCCTTAGGAATGCAATGGGAGCCTTACTTACGGTTTTCTGAAAAGCAGCTATTCCAGACCAGGTGAGAATGAAGATCACGTGAGCGGCGCTGGACCCAAAAAACTACAATATGCGGGAATTGGTAAGTATTTCTGCACACAGAACCCCCACTGAAACACCAATGTACAAATGGAGGGTGCAATAAAAAAATAAAGTGGAGTGCTCCTTTAAGTAAGGACAGTTTCTGTAGAGTGCAGAAACCAGATATGATTTTATTTGAGTTTACACAATGTTATGTTGGATATGTCCTTGAATAACTCTCTTTCTGTGTCTTAACACCTTAAAGAGGACCTATTATCGCATGTAGGGTACCTTTATTATTAGAAAAATTATTAGCCCCTTAAGATAGTAATATTTTGCTACATACATGTACTTAAAACAAATGTGAATATACCTCAGTATAAATATACTTTCGTTAAGCAAATAACCCAACTCTCCACAGGAGTCGGGTCCCAAACTTCCATGTTTGGTGTTCCTGGCATCCCCTGCCACATCCCACATCTCCTCCTCGCATTCTGTCTAAAAGAGCTCTATATACTGTATTAATATAGCCGTTAACGATTGGTAAGCATTAATACAGCTGGGCCTAATAGGCACATACACATGGCATATGCTGGAGCTGCCATGGCAACCCATCAGCACTCTGCAGTCACGCAGGCGCCAATGGGGTAACAGAGGGTGCATCCTCCCTCTTGTCTAACCACTTATTATCCACTGCATTTAAGGGGTTAAATGGCCGGATCAGAGTTAAGGACATTAAAAATTGAGCGCATGTGCCACAACAATGATATATTAATGGGTACGTATCAATAGCAATCCTCTTTCTGTAACTTTTGGCACAATAACCAAGTCAATCTTAGCAGACAATTTTACTATTATTCTTCCCTCTCATTATCCTTGTCCTGTCTTGTATTTTTCTTCCTGCTGTTTTTCCCCCTCACCTTTGGTATTACTCTAGAATACCAGTGTAACTGCGTTTGACAAACCGATATGTCTCTAACCGATTCAGTGTTTTGCTGGCAGTAGCTTTTCGCGTATAATCTGTGAATTATGAAATACCAATGATGGAATCGAGTAACCAATCGATTCCCCTTTTTTCTTCTAATGTGTGTACCGTATATTTGAAGACAAGTTTTGTACATTATTATTTGCTCTATACTGTATAACTAAAACGCTTAAAGAGAACCTTTCACCTCCCCATACATGTGCAGCTGAGTGCAGCATGTAATGGGGAGGGCTGCACAAACCCTGGGGCACTTTACATTTTTTTTTATCTCCCTCCGTTATTTAGATATCGGTGCCGTTATATTTGGTGCTCGATATTTAAATAACCACCTGAACTGTCAATGGGGCGTGTTATGACAAGGGGGCGTGTTACTATGGTGGTGACACTGTCCAAACAAATATGGACAGTGTTACAGCAAGAGCAAGGAGAGAGAGTGTGCGCGCGCACGCACATGCTCTCGCTCTCACTCTTCAGCTTTCAAGATTAGACATCTGCCGAACTGGCAAGGGGGTGTGTCTATGCTAAGGACAGTGCAAGCGCTCCCCAGCTCTTACACTGTCCATAGCAGTGACTCGCCCCCTTGCCAGTTCGGGTGAAAAGACTGCAATCGCACACTCTCTCTCCTCGCTCTTGCTGTAACACTGTCCATATCTGATTGGACAGTGTCACAGCCATAGTAACACACCCCCTTGCCAATTACACGCCCCGTTGACTGTTCAGGGGGTTATTTAAATATCGGGCGCCAAGTATAACAGCACCGATATCTAAATAACGGAGGGAGGTATAAAAAAATGTAAAGTGCCCCAGGGTTTGTGCAGCCCTCCCCATTACATGCTGCACTCAGCAGCACATGTATGGGGATGTGAAAGGTTCTCTTTAATGAAAACACAGTTTAAAAAAAAGGTGGTATTTTGGAGAGTCTCTTTACAATTCAATGTGCAGCTTTTCTTTGCCATATTGATATGGAATATCCACATTATGGGCCTGAAGAGGCTCCTGAAAAGCTGATAACCAAGGACAATGACACTTCTACTGAGGTTCCAAGGAATTCAGAATTTTATAATATTGTACACTACATACTTGTTTACATGATAAGTCTGTTTGCATGTAATATCTGGATGACTTTCTGACCTCAGATCGCTCCTATTAAAGATATAGAAATACAGTAAGCTCAATAAGTAGAGGCATTTTGTAACACCTTATGGCTTTGCTTGAAGTGCAAGGGTAAACCAGAC
The DNA here is from genome assembly GCF_050947455.1 of Rhinoderma darwinii. Classification (NCBI taxonomy): domain Eukaryota; kingdom Metazoa; phylum Chordata; class Amphibia; order Anura; family Rhinodermatidae; genus Rhinoderma; species Rhinoderma darwinii. Next base: position 226,812,005 of record NC_134690.1, on the reverse strand, counting down.
GGGCAGGTTTTGTTATACAGAAATGAATCAGCACAACAATATGTTAAGGCAATTATTCAAATGCAGGTTTTGGCATGATAGAGAGGGTGGAAGAATAGAAGGAGGTTATACTTAACTGGCAGAGCAAAGTACTTCTTGTATTGTAGTGCAGCCTAAGGCTGGCCATAAACTTTAGATAGCTGTCGGCCAAACGCTCGTTCGGACGCGAGCTACTTCCCCAGATTCCCCCATACATACGCATGCACAGCTCGGCCAAGTGTGCATGTGTTTTGAATAGGGAGAAAGGAGTAAACCACGGCTTATTTCCTTATATACAAAAGGATCGGGCATGTTAAAATCCAAAAGTTTGATCCTTCTCTCTCCCAACATCTGGAGGAGAGTCAGGATACTGCCATACATACAGTATTAGATGGTTGGGCGGTCCCGCCGAGGTCGTCAGGTTTGGTCAACATTCATCTAATGTGTATTGCCATCTTAAGTGTTAGCACCGATGTCACATATAATTGTGGTACATCACTTAGCGATTTTTTCAGTCACTTTTAGAGATAACATAGTTATAGTAAAATGGCATACATTACATAGTTCATAATGCTTCACAGCCACATAAAACGTATTTAATAGTACCATAATAACCTGCATTTAAATATCTAGAGAAGATATATACAAAAATGAGTTTTATTTTTTTATAATGGATAAACCCTTCTGATCTTTTTTTACTTCTATTTCTACTAGTAGGCTGGGGCTACACAGAGACTTTTTGTATCATGTGACAGCTGCAGTCCACAGGAATACACTAAGTTGCAACTTAAAGTATTCCTCTGGACTGCAGCTGTAGCTTGGTGGTTAAAACTGGAACGTCGTGCTAAAGTCTTTATGTAGCCCCAGCCTTATAGTTATCACAAAAGTTTTTAGGTAAATATGACATTCTCTGTCAGATTTGAAAAGTAAAGCGTGACAAGTGGGGTTAATCTTTGGGAGGAGCCATAAGAGGGTTCATGTTCCCCTGGCACAAGTGTGGTTGTATGTTGAATGATAGGCCACTGGCCACATGGCTGACACCGCCAGGGTCAGAGATAGCATATGGCTAGGATATGCTATAACTTTTTCATCGGTCGCAGTCTAATACCCAGGACCCCACACTGATCCTGTGATTGAATAAACTGCAGCGCTAAGGCAGTGGCCCCTTCAGTGTTTTTCCTGCACATCGACACACCTGGCCAACCGGTGTGTAGGGAACTGCAACACAGCTTCATTCACCCTCCCATGCCTAGAAAATAATTTGGTCTTGTTGTAATAATGTAATGGTTGGTTTATAAGGTGAGTTTGCGATGCTACATATGCTAGAAGGCAGTGATTCATGGGAAGCCAGCTGGGTACAAAAGGGAGAAGCTGGCTCTATAGGTGTGCAGCTTAGCTGCAGATGGAGCGAGAATCGGAGGCAGTTATGCCATAGTTCAGCGGATTTGGTGTCATGATCATATAAGATCTATTACTGTTTTTTTCCCCACAAATAAATACTGGCAAACACCACAAATGTTGCCATATAAAATGAATGTGTATTTATTGTGTGTATAGTACTCAGGAGGTTTAACATGTGCGCATCTTTAGCCCTACATTTTCTATGCCTTACATTTAATATTGCAACATTTTCTAGGGTTAGTGGTGCATCATAGAGTACATCAATGCAATTTTTGCTATTGTTTAGTCCTGATAATGGGTTTTTAAAGCAAACAGTTCTAGCAGGATTTGATTCTTTGTGGAAGGGATGGCCCACCTGCCAGGAATGTGGTACGTTGGCCTCACCCCAGAGGGCCTGTAGTTTGTGGGCTCATCCTCTTTGGACCTAATCAGTTTGATCTTCAACCCGCCCTTTTTTTATTGGAATTCCTTTTATGTTCTTTTACTGCTTCTTTGAACATTTTATTTAAAAAAATGTTTTCTATTGGGTAATTTAAAAAACACAAAAAACAAAAAAAGAGGAACTCTATATGCTGGAGAGAGCAAGAGAATGTGATTGGCGCACACGTGAGCTGGTCCTCTCGCCCCTCAAATCCTCCCCCCGGTAGCGCTACAAGTTGGAATGCCGTTCGTTGGAGCCCAGAGTGAAACTTTGGTGGCCTAATGACTTTGTTCTAAAGCTGGGACTGATCTGGTGTGGACGGCAAGTGGTGCTTCTTCCTATGGCTTGGTGAGTGGTGAGGGAGCTCTTCTGGACACGGCAATATCGTCAGGGACATGCGGCATGGAGATAGTGAGAAGGGTAGAGGCTTCTGTCTGGCGTGCTGTGGAGGACGCCAATGCGGCCAGTAGTACTGGAGGAGAATTGGCTGGTGTGTGAGAGAGCGGCCGCATCAAATGGCTGGGAGCTGACCCCAGGCTGCAGGTCAATAAAAAGGCAGGAGAAGGTGTCATGAAATGTGGCCTCATGTAAAGCGGTCCAGCTGAAGTAAATTGAGTAATTCATTGACGGCAGAGGCCTACATTGTGCTGATGTAAACATTAAAGCAGCAGGTTCTGTAAACTGGTATCGTATATTGTCTATTTGATGTTTATAACATAAATCTGTGTATCCACTTCAACCACTCTAGGGGGTCAAAAAACGGCCGTGTTACATTCACACGGTCGTTTTTAAAGTCCTGTTAAAATCGGATCCATTGACTTCTATGGGGACGTCTGGCTATGAAAACGACAAAAAATAGGACATGATCAATATTCACGAGCCGTTAAAAGAACGTCCATGTGAATACACCTGTAGAACATCATTGTTCTGAAAACGGCCGTGTTACATTCACACCGTCGTTTTTAAAGTCGTGTGAATGTAGCCTTAGCGTAAAGCCACACTGAGCAGGAACTACAGAAATGTAAGTCGTTTACAACAATCTCCTATGCCGAGTAAGACGTAGGAGAATAAAATATAAAGTTATCTTCTCTCCTCAAATACAGGGCCCCCAAAAAAACTGAACAAGTCGCTGCTGTCAGAAAAAAATGTGGAGAAAAGAAAGAAGTTGAAAAGGAGTTAAATAATCCAATCTCAAAAGTGGACCTTGAATGCAGAGAGCAGAATCTGGAGGATTAAGATCCAGGGGAAAAAAAAGGACCCGGAGACAGATCAAGCTGACCGGATTATGGACAATACATATAGGAGCGAAGAAGAAATTCTTAATAAAGAGGCTTCAGATAAGAGCCAGCGCTTACAACCAGCCCCGTCATTGAAAGACATGCTCAAGACTAAAAAAATTAAGGCAATATCTGAGCAGACATCAAAACCGAGATGGAATTATTCAGACAGGACATGAATACAATTAAGTATCGAATTAAAGATTCAGAAAAATCGGCTGAGCTCTCTTGAGGATAAAATCCCAAAAATGTATAAAAAAAAACCAGAGAATGATAAAAACGAAGGAAAAAATAATGTCACAAAAATTTACTGATTTAGAAAATAGATTGTGACACTACAACATTAGTTTACTGTGCTTCGTGGAGGGAACGGAAAGAGATGATACCATAAAGATGATAATTGACTAGTTACTGGAAAAATTTGGTGCAGAATCTTTTCCCAGATTAAATCATAAAGAAAGAGACAATCAGATACCTACATATCCGTTACCTCCGGGCAGCAGACCATGTCCGATACTGGCCAAACTGCTGGTCTTGGAAGACAGAAGTATTATTTTAAGAAAGCAAGAAGTCGTCCAGATCTGTCATATGACGTAAATACGTAAATAAAATAAGCATATACCCAGATTATGGCCAGGGGACACAAAAAAGTGGGCTGTCGTCTTTGAAGTAAAAAAGAGATTACGGTCTGTAGAGATTGAATTCTTGATCAGCTATGCTAAAAAAAATACATGACGGTCAAGTGCATATTCTTCAAATCCCCAAAGAGGCTAGTGACTGGTTAGATGAGGTGATGGAGTGGAAGAACATGACAGATGATTGGGGGGTTGGTGGGCCAGGGAGGTGAGTATTGGCTTTATTTTTTCTGGCAGACTTCTTCCCATAGTGGAAAATCCGGCTAAATAAACGCACCAAATTAAAGCACCATTTTGTGCGATATTCAGCCAGACTTCCCTGCATGTTCTTGGATATATTGCAGACTTTTCAGCGTTTGTTCTCCGCTTGTTTGCGTGGGTTTCCACCGGGTACTCCGGTTTCCTCCTACACACCAAAAATATACAAATAGGGAATTTAGATTGTGAGCCTCAATGGGGACAGTAAATAAGGACAACCTCTGTACAGTGCTGTGGAAAATGTTGGCACTATATAAGTAATAGAATTAAATAAATGCTAAAATATTTATATAAATTCATGTAATGTTACTGGTATTTGCAGATTTTGTACACAGCAAAACCTTGAAACAATCCACAGTATATCCATATGTATTAACATGCATATTTTATGGTGAATTTCCAAGATTTAATCTCTTACAATAGAGCAACATGCTCATAAATAAGCAGAGATGTTTTTCTGATGTATGTTCTAACGCATTGTACTGGACTTTTGTTGCAGAATCTGCACCACAAATCCAGAACAAATATGCCACATGTGAACATGGTCCTAGGCTGTGGTCATACACCAGTGTTCGCAATGTGGCTCATTTGCTGTCTATGGTTTTTGTTGCCAAAACAGGGATTGAATCACGCAGGGAAGATAGGTATATAACTTTTTTTTCAGGCTGATGCACACTGGCACAGAGCCTGTTTCGTGTGGAGCCATGTAGATTCCATACACTGCCATACAGGCCCAATTGGACTCCGCGTGTATGAATATATTCTCCACTTCATTACCAGGTGACAATTGCCTCATTAGCGGAAAAATTCCTCACTGACTCCAAATATGGCAATCAGAATAAATCCCTGGATCAACGTCCGATCTGCAGAATCTAGTACTCATAACCTGTAATATTATATATTTTACAAGAAGGGCATCAAGGCCCTTCCTAAACTTGTTCAAAGAATCAACCATCAAAACATCCTGTGGCAGAGAGGTCTATAGTCTCACTGCTCTTACATTATACTTAGAATTGCAGCATTTACAGTAGATCATATTTAGAAGTAATCCATAAAAAATGTATTTAATCAGGTAAAGGTGACTAAAATATGTATCATTATACAGAAGTGTTCTGATGATGCACATGATAAAAATCAAAGCCGAAAATACATCAAGGGAATATTTATGTAATGGCTGCTCTGACATGTACTTGGAATTTGTTAACTGCATTAATTTGACAAAACAGGTGATATTACTCAGTTAAATCAGGAAAAATTATGTTGTATTTTTAGCTTTTCAATGAGTCTTAGGGTTATGTTCACACAGCTTATTTTCAGCCATTTTTCGGGCTGTAATCACCCCGAAAAATGGCTAAAAATACAGAGGCTGAACGCCTCCAAACATCTGCTCATTGATTTCAATGAGAAAAACTGCATTTCGTTCCCATTGGGCTTTTTTTTACGCAGCTGTAAAACTGACGCTTAAAAAAATGCCCCGTAAAAAAGAAGTGCATGTCACTTCTTGACCCATTTTTAGAATAGTTTTTCACTGGGTCAATAGAAAAACCGCTCCAAAAACGGCCGTAAAAAACGCTTGATGCTTAAAAAAATGGCTGAAAATCAGAGGCTGTTTGCCCTTGAAAATAGCTCCGTATTTTACAGGCAAGTAAAAAAATGCAGCGAAAGCGGCATTTTCTGCCTCCCATTGATGTCAATGGGAGGTCAGAGATGGAAACGCCTGAAGAAAGAGCATGACGCTTCTTTTTTCCGCTCGTGTGAAAAAACCGCCTCCACCTCCCTGGGGATTTTGGAAGTTTTGTGGCGCGGTTTGCGACGTGGTTTCCGCATCAAAAACAGAGACAAAAAACTCTGTGTTTCATGCATAAAAGTTATACCAGTATGTTACTGTAAGCAACTTACAGTCAGTGGTCCTGCACCATTCTACAGGCTCAGCTGCCGCCACTATTGTGGGCTTTATGAACAGTCACTCGGAGGGCCACTTGGGATGCTGGAGGTGAATACTCCATCTAAACTCAAATTAATATTGTGCAAGGCTTACTTAAATCCACTTCTGACACCTTTGTGGTGCCAACTATACTGGTAAATCCCTATCTCCAGGGTTGGAGTTGCCAACCAAAGTTCCAGAGGATCCTCTAGTAGGCCCATTTTTGACACAATAATGGGCGCGCTTAATACAACAGTGTCCAGCGACTAGGGTTTATTTCTCACTAGTTATTTCACAAATTATTTCTACAATTGTGTGCAATGATTACAACAACATTTTTTATGCAATTAAAAGTGGATATGTATATGTTCTGTATTGATGGAAGCGGGCCCTCAAAACCATTTCCAAGGAACCACCTGTCTGATGTTTGACCTGTATCATCTGATCTGGATTGTTCCGAACCAATCTCTTGTAAAGCACTCTAGTACTGTATTTGTCTGACTGTTGCTGATCTTCTGCCTGGTAACCTGTATTGGTTGGGTCTACAAGTTTGCATTATGGTGTCCGATTGTTGCCGACCCAACTTATCTAACCACGATTTTGTCTCCCCTATTTTTTCTTGTCCTTCACCGCTGTTGATGATCAGGCCAGACAACTATTGTTTTATCAACTTGTGACCGGCAACCACTTTTGCTGATGAGTGTCCTTTTGCCTTGATTTCTAACAATTTATCCAGACAAGCACCAATCCCTGATCTGAAGTCGCAGGAAAAGGGGTCCTGTAAATAAAAAGAGGGTTCTACCTCTGAGTATGTCTGGGACAAAGACCGTTACTACACATTTTTTGCTACAGAGTAAGTATTCAGATTGAGGACATGATGAGACCCCAAATTTGTTCATGTATACAGTGACCAAAGCAAAGCTAAACCACTTCACTATAAATGTCATACACCCTATACTGAAAAAAAAGGAGAAAACAAGAAGTCTAATTTTTATGTATAGCATCTTGTGCAAAGAAAAGTGGATGTGTTATTAAATTCAGTTTTGCATTCCTGTCCTAGAATGGGTATTAGTACTATCTTGTTTTGCCTATATAGTACCAACATTTTCTGCACCTCTGTAAAAAGATTGTCATGACTCACATCAATCCCTGTCACCAATGGGGGCAATATCATTTTGTTATCTCAGACACAGATTTAAGAAGCCAATTAACCTAGGTTGTTTTTGAAATGTCAGAAAAAAACGGGGTACCTGGAGGAATCCCATGCGAACATGGGGAGAACATACAAACTCCATGCAGATGTTGTTATGTCACATCACAATACTAGCCTTCTAGAACAAACAACTTTAAGGTGCAGGATAAACCAGAGTTACTTGGAACCCATCAGTTATTTTGTACTGCACCTTGAGATTTGAAGTGACTTGGCAAAGTGAAGTGACACATATGTCATAGTTGATCAATGTCACCGTGAGTAGATTCACACTATTTGAGTAAAAGGACTTCACATTTAGGGTAAGTTCACATGTAGCGTAAATACTGCGGATTTTCCGCAACGGATTTAGGATTGCAGCATAATACAGTAGTAGCAAAGTAGAAGAAATCTTATCCACACGCTGCATAAATAATGAGTGTGTTTCTTAATCCGTACCATGTCAATTGTATTAATCCGCAGCATGTCAATTACATTTGCTTAATCTCTACAGTTTTCCGCAGCGGACGTTCCGGACGAAAAACTTTATCACAATTTGGTGCGCTTTCTTGGCCTGAATTCCCTGCTATGCCCAGGGCAAATACGCTGTGTACTTTTACGCAGCGCATCCCTCCTGTGTGAACATAGCCTTAAAGTATAGTGAATATGTCAGTAATGCAATAAAAATAATTCCAATATTTCATGTTTGCATATAGTACGGTTGAAAAAAGACACATGTCCATCAAGTTCAACCAAGGGATGGGAAAAGGGTAGGGAAAAATTTCTACACATAGGAGCTGATATTTTTTAATTCTAGGAAATTATCTTAGCCTTTTTTAAAGCCATCTACTGTCCCTGCTGTGACCAGCTCCTGTGGTAGACCGTTCCATAGATTCACCGTTCTCACAGTAAAGAAGGCTTGTCGCTTCTGCAGGTTGAACCTTTTTTTCTCCAGACGGAGGGGGCACCTCCTTGTTTTTTGAGGGGGTTTTACATGGAACAGGATTTCACCATATTTTTTGTATGTGCCATTCATATATTTATATAAGTTAATCATGTCCCCCCCTTCATCGTCTTTTTTCAAGGCTAAAAAGGTTTAATTCTTTTAATCTTTCCTCATAACTTAGATTCTCCATTCCCCTTATTAGCTTCGTTGCTCTTCTTTGTATTTTTTCCAACTCCAGGGTATCCTTTCTATGAACTGGAGCCCAGAACTGAACTGCATATTCTAGATGAGGCCTCAATAATGCTTTGTAAAGTAGTAATAGTACATCCCTGTCCCGTGAGTCCATGCCTCTTTTAATACACGACAATATCTTGCTGGCCTTTGAAGCAGCTGATTGACATTGCATGCTGTTATTTAGTTTATGATCTACAAGTACACCCAGATCCTTCTCAACAAGTGACTCCCCCAGTGTAGCTCCCCCGATTACATATGATGCATGCAGATTGTTGGTACCCAGATGCATGACTTTACATTTATCTACATTAAACCTCATGTGTCCAAATCACTTTGCAATTTACGAACATCTTCCATAGACTGAACTATATTACATAGCTTGGTGTCATCTGCAAAAATAGAAATAGTGCTATTAATCCCATCCTCCATATCATTAATAAATAAGTTGGCGCCTGCTGTGTCTTTGTGTTTGCTTGCTTATGCATTGCAGTCACAGTACATTTGCACCTGCACATTTATTTTACTTTGTTAGGAGGTGCTGACTAAGTATATATTTTGCATAATTAATGTCTTAACTTGTTATATTGAACCTCAACCTACAGATGAACCTTGCGGCTGAATCATTCGTTCTCAATACCAATGGTATCAGCAAATTTTGAATGTCAGTGCCTCCACAAGTCATCTGATTCACACCACAGTTATGTAGATGTAGTTGAACAAATTAATCTAACTTTGATCTCCTTACAATTTTACATCTATTGCAAATTACCATAAGTATTTCAATGAAACAAAGGTATTGTGAAGAAGGAATATTTGAGAAGTTTCATATATTTCACCAATTAATTATGGTTACTGTAAAGGGAAAATCTTCTGATATGTCATAGATACACGTGAGAAGAATACATTGGTGAAGTCTGTGGTACTGGACTGCCAGCACTTTTCTGAACAAAAGGGCTCTATAGAGAGTGTAAACCTCCATGGTACTGCTCCTAGATTTTTGTCAAAGAACGCTCGTTGCCGATAATTGCCCTGTGTAAATAGGGCAGCGATCAGCAGATGAACGAGCAAACGGTCGTTCATCTGCTGAGCATATAGTTCTAAAAAAGTAAAATATTATTGTTGTCGGCAGCACATCTCGCGCTGCCGACCTGATAATAACGTACAAGGACGTGAGCGATTGGAGTAACAACCGCTCGTCCCCATGCATAGCTCCTTGTTACAGGAGAAAATGAGTGCCGATCAACGAGCTGTTGCGGCCAAAATCGGCCAGTGCAATAAGGCCTTTAGGCCAGAGATCTTTGGATTTCTTATTCTGTGGTCTGAATCTCCCATTCACTTCAATGAGACTGTAACGCACATGCAGAAGAAGAGCACAATAACCCTTTCTTTCTAGTTTTTTTTGCAAAACAATAAGAAGAGTACTGTGAAGTGAAAAAAGTAACTCCCCTATTGTTTAAAATGTGTCAAGCAGCTCACTGTAGGTTGAACAGTAGTTCAGGTAGTGTGATTGATAGTTACATAGTTAGTAGGGTTGAAAAAAGACATATGTCCATCAGGTTTGACCAAGGGGTAGGAGAAAGGGAAGGGATGGGAAAAATTATAGAACTTTGTTTTACCCGTATTGATCAAGAAGAAGGTTTAAAAAAAACCAAAAAAATACTTAATAAATATAAAAATTACCTATAAGGCATTAACCAATCTTAAATAAAAATGAAGAATTCCCTCCAGATCCCAAGTGGCAAAACGAATAGATCAACATGAAAACAAGAATTCTATACATTGACATAGGCCCTGATATTTTTTTGATATTTTTTTGTTCTAAAAATTGATCTAAGCCTTTTTTTAAGCCATCTACTATTCCTGCTGTCACTAGCTCCTGCAGGAGGCTATTCAACACATTCACAGTTCTTATGGTAAAGAAGACTTTAGAGATTGAACCTTTTTTTCTCCAGACGGAGGGAGTGCCCCTTTGTCTTTTGAAGGTATTTTACATGGAACAGGTTTTTACCATATTTTCTGTATGGGCCATTCATATATTTATATAATTTAATCATGTTCCCCCTTAGTCGTCTCTTTTCAAGGCTAAATAGGTTTAATTCTTTTAATCTTTCCTCATAACTTAGATTCTCTATGCCCCCTATTAGTTTAGTTGCTTTTCTTAGTATTTTTTCCAACTCCAGGGCATCCTTTCTAAGAACTGGAGCCCAGAACTGAGGCCGCACTAATGCTTTGTAAAGCGGTAATATTATGTCCCTTTCCTGTGAGTCCATGCCGCTATTAATACATGACTGTATTCTGTTGGACTTAGGAGCAGCTGATTGACATTGCATGCTGTTATTTAGTATAATATCTACAAGTACGCAGATTCTTCTTAACAAGTGACTCTCCCAGTTTAACTCCCCCTCGGACATATGATGCATACAGATTATAAGTATCCAGGTGCATAACTTTACATTTATCTACATTAAACCTAATTTGCCAAGTGGATGCCCAAACACTCAGTATGTCCAAATCGGCTTGTACTTGATGAACATCTTCCGTAGTCTGAACTATATTACATAGCTTCGAGTCATCTGCAAAAATAGAAATAGTGCTATTAATCCCACCCTCTATATCATTAATAAATAAGTTGAATAATAGCAGTCCCGGCACTGAACCCTGGGGTACACCACTTACAGTGCATTCGGAAAGTCTTCAGACCCTTTCACTCTTTTACATTTTGTTATGTTGATGCCATGGGCTAAAATAAAAAAATTACATTTTTTCCCATCATTCTGCACTCAATACCCCATAATGACAAAGTAAAAACAGAATTTTAGAAATGTTTGTAAATCTATTAAAAATGTAATACTAAAATTCGGCATGAACATAAATATTCAGACCCTTTTCTATGACAGTTAAAATTTTGCTCTGGGGGCCTCCATTTTTTCTAGATAATCTTTGAAATGTTTCTACACCTTGATTAGAGTCCACCTGGGGTAAATTCATTTAAATGGACATGATTTGAAAAGACACACCCCTGTCTATTTCAGGTCTCGCAGCTGATAATGCATATCAGAGCAAAAACCATGCCATGCCAAAGAACTGCCTGTAGAGCTCAGAGACAAGATTGTGTTAAGTCATAGATCTGGAGAAGCGTACAAAAGTTCTCAAGAGCACATAATTCTTAAATGGCAGAAGTTTGGAACAATCAGCACTCTTCCTAGAGCTGGCTGCCCCACCAAACTAAGTAATCAGGGGAGAAGGGCCATGGTAAGAGAGGTGATCAAGATCTCAATGGTCACTCTGGCTGAGCTCCAAAGATTCTGTGTGGAGATGGGAGAAACCTCCAGAAGGTCAACCATCACAGCAGCACTCCACCAATCTTTTTTTTTTTTGGCAGAGTGGCCAGAAAGAAGCCTCTCCTCAGTAAACTACAACTCCAGGGCATCCTGAAAGCCTGCCTGAAGTTTGCAAAAAATGCATATAATGGACTCAGACTGTGAGAAGCAAGATTTAACTTTTTGGCCTTAATTCTAAGTATCATATCAGGAGGAAACCAGGCACTGCTCATCACCTGCCCAAAACCATTTCTACAGTGAAGCATGGTGGTGGCAGGATCATGCTATTGGGGTGTTTTTTTTTAGCGGCAGGGTTGAGGGAAACATGAATGGAGCAAAGTACAGAGATATTCTTAATGAAAACCTGATGCAGAGTGCTTTGGACCTCAGACTGGGCCGAAGGTTCACCTACCAACAAGACAATGACTCTAAGCACACAGCCAAGACAATACAGGAGTGGCTCAGGGATAACTATGTGAATGTCCTTCAGTGGCCCAGCCAGAGCCCTGACTTAAACCCAATCGAAAATGGTTATCCACCGACGGTTCCTATCCAACCTGACAGAGCTTGAGAGGATCTGCAGAGAAGAATGGCTGAAAATCCCCAAATCCAGGTGTGCAAACCTTGTGGCATCATACCCAAGAAGACTGGAGGCTGTTATCGCTGCCGAAGGTGCTTCAACTAAGTACTAAGTTAGGCCCCATGTGCAGAACCATAGTTTTCATCCGTAATTACCTGATACATAAATTGCGGACCCATTCATTTTTTTAGGCCACGGACACCTTTTTGTATATTAATGGATGTGTGTACGGGCCATAGAAATAGAGGTCTATGGGCACTTCAACGATTGCAGACGGTTACGCCTGTCCATTCGTATTTGAGGATCCATATTTACGGACAGTAAAAACCCTTATGGTTGTGTGCATGAGGCCTAAAGGGTCTAACTACTTATGTCAATGCAATATTTCAGTTTTTCCTTTTCAATAAGTTAGTAAAGATTAGTAACATTCTGTTTTCACTTTGTCATTAATGGGGTATTGAGTGCAGAATGATAGGGAAAAACGTGAGGTTTTTTTATTTTAGCACAAGGCCTCAACATAACAAAATGTAAAAAAATTTAAAGGGTCTGAAAACTTTCTGAATGCATTGTATAACCAGTGACCATTCAGAGTTGGAATCATTGACCCCAACTCTCTGGATACGGTCCTTGAGCCAATTTTCAATCCAATTACAAACTATACTTTCTAAACGTATAGACTTTATGTCACAATCCGTGGATATGTGGACCCACTAAGCTTCACCGTCGTAGCGGAGTAGCAGCGGGCCAAACAACAGTCCTATTACAATAGTACCTTTAATAGACAGTAATGGAGGCTCAGCACAGATGAGCTTGTAGACATTATTATCATGTCGGCAGCACGTCTCCGTGCTTATACAGGGAGATGTGCTACCGACAACGATAACATTTTTCATTTTTAAAACTATACGATCAGCAGATGATCGAGCATTTGCCCGGTCATCTGCTGAGGGCTGCCCTGTTTACACAGGTCAATTATCAGCAACGAGTATTATATGAACGAGCGTTTGCCCAGATAATTGATCTGTGTAAAAGGGCCTTAAGTCACAAAACGGCAGGCAAATCGATGGTCAGGTAGTCCAAGGTAAAACATAAGTTGGCAATGGAGGGTTATCTGGAAGAGAAGTCAAGGGAAGCCGAGTCAAAACTACAGGGTACAATATCAAACAGCTAACTAAGGAACCAGGATAACAGTCAAATAGAGGGTTCGAGATTACCAATTGTTCTACAGAACAAGCCTTTCGTCCTGCCGGACCGCTGATTGGTGAACCACCTCAGGACCCTATTGGCCGGGTGCACGTGTCACCTGGGCACAGGTGGATACATAACAGAAAGCTTGTGTGTAAGGAAGAAGGGCTTGCCCCAATCGCTAGCTGAATCTGTATAGAAGAGATATTGTATGTATACAAATGAGTATAAATAGTTTCAAGTGAGGTAAAAGACAAAATATTATACATTTTATATGGGTTTTCATATCTGTATGAACTAGTTAGCAAAAGGTATCTACTGGCAGAAAGTATATCACTTTGTCAACAGTAACATTGTGTGTCGTGGTTATATACTTAAAGGTTATGTACAGCTTTGAATTGTGTGGTTTTTTTAGTTAAATCAATGCGTTTTGTGATTTTGAGCACTTTTGAAATTGACATTTATTCAAAAATATTTTCACTTTTTACAAAACAGCTTCTATCATTCTTTCTCAACTGATTCCATCAGTTCAGATGAACTGATGGCTCGGCTGAGAGGGGGTTCTCTGTGTCTCTGACTCACAGGATCCACCTAATGTTTAAAAAAAAAAAAAAAACACCATTCAAAGGTGTACATAGCCTTTCATTTTATTTATTTTTTAACCAACTCACTTATAGGTTTTCTCAATAGCATCTATGCTGATTGGCTGAGAGCTCCTGGCAAAGTGTACATGGGCCCTGTTCACACAGAGTTTTTTTACACATTTTTTGCTGTGGAAACCGTGGCAAAAAACGGCTGAAATTGCCTCCCATTGATTTCAATGGGAGGTGGTGGCGTTTTTATGCCACGAGCGGAAAAAAACGCTTGCGGGAAAAGAAGTGGCATGCCTTATCTTGAGGCGTTTTCCGCCACAAAAACCCCATTGAAATCAATGGGAGATGGAAAAAAACACGTCTTATGTTAAAAAACACTCACAGTTTTTTCCTTTGCCTGTTGAAGACAGAGGAAAAAACGCGGCAAAAAACGCATCACAAAACGCCTCAAATAACGCCTGTGGTGCAACGCCACTTCAGAAAAAAAACGGAGCTGATTTTTACAGGCAGAATTCTGCCTGCAAAAAACTCAGTGTGAACAAGGCCTTACACGGATGATAATGGTGCAGCAGAGAGCTGTATCATTGCGCACCGCGGCACATTAGATGTAAATACATGCGGTAAAACGGTGGCACAAAAACGCATGCATTCACATGCAGATTGCCACGGTGCATTCTGGGTATGTTCACACTTGGCAGATTAGCTACGGATTTTCCAGAATGGATTTCATTGCAGAAAATCCAAGGTGTATTAGGGTATGTTCACACAGCCTATTTTCGTCCGTTTTTCGGGCCATAAACGGCCGAAAAATCGGAAGCAGAACGACTCCAAACATCTGCCCATTGATTGCAATGGGAAAAACGTTGTTCTGTTTCGACGGGCCGTTTTTTCACGCGGCCGTTTTGAAAAACGGCCGCGTAAAAAACGGCTGCGAAAAAGAAGTGCAGGTCACTTCTTGGGATGTTTTTGGAGCCCTTTTTCATAGTCCCTATTGAAAACAGCTCGAAAAACGGCTGTAAAAAACGATGCGAAAATGCCGCCAAAAATGCGAGTTGCTCAAAAAACGTCTGAAAATCAAGAGCTGTTTTCCCTTGAAAACAGCGCCGTATTTTCAGAAGTTTTTGAGTTTGTGTGTGAAGATACCCTGACAGTTGCAGCAAAGTGAATGAGATTTCAATATATATCATCCACATATCATGAAACGTTCATAAATTAACCTGCGTTTTTTTTAATCCACAGCATATCAATTTTGGCCTTATTCACACGGACATGTCCGTTTTGCGCACACAAAAAATGCTGCGTTTTGCGCGCGCAAAAGGTCCGTGTGGCATCAGCATATGGGGCGTGGCTGTGTGATTTTTGCACAGCCGGCATCATAATGACACTCTGGTTTTATGTTTACAAACATGTTTTCATTAATTTATTTTACTACTGTAGCGCGCATCACGCGCGGCACCCGGAAGTGCTTCCGTGTGCCGTGCATGATTTGCACGCACTCATTGACTTCAATGGGTGCGTGTTGCGCGAAACACGGGCAAGTATAGGACATGTCGTGAGTTTCACGCAGCGCACATACGCTGCGTGAAAATCACTGACAGTCTGAACGACCCCATTCACTAACATAGGTCCGTGTGACGCGTGTGAAAATCACGCGCGTATCACGGACGTATAACACGTTTGTGTGAATAAGGCTTTATTCTGCAGAATCGCTGTACTTGTGTTGTGGATTTTCCCCATTGAATTCAATGGGAGGTAAAACCTGCCACAAATAGCGAATAAATATTGCAATTTTTTAGGCGGTAAAGCTGCAATTCCACCACAAAAATCACAAATCAGAAGAAAAACCCTTTTGTTTAAAATTAATTAAAAAAGCTAATACTTACCCCCATTGCATCGCAGACACTAACGGCGCCAGATGGGAACCATTGAATTTAATTCCGGCGGGTTTCCGTAAGGGTGTCCATACTGCGCTATTTCTTCTGGTATTTTTCAACGGAACTGCGATGGAGGCTTCAAAAGGAGCCTCCGACACAGATGTCAGTAGAGCTTAACATAAAGGTTTAGCCAACACTAAAAAGGAGTTGTGGGTGATGGTTGTTAGCCGAATAATTATTAGACGGAAAATCTAATGTCTATTACCATCTTACAATGTCTAAACATTGACATTCATGTTTTCACAGTAGCAGCAATAGACAGGAAGCTAGACATTTTATGAGTGAGTCACAAATTTGCCTTTGATTATTATTGTTGGCATTACACAATATTGCTACGTATCCTTTGTTTACACACTGTGGTCATGACAACCACTATAGCTTTTTGCCACAGACATCTCGATTGGTGCACAAATGCCACCGCCCAAAACTTTTTGACACCTATCTTCAGATTCATCAATTGTATATGACAGTGCTAATGATGTTCACAAGCTATATATAGTTTGTATTTGTATCAGCTTTTTGTATGCTTGATAAAGGCTTACACAAGCCAAAACATTGCATACTGGAATAAACCACTGGTGATTTATCTCCACCTTCTTTATTTCTTGTGTAATTTTGGGGCCGATTGGGACCTTGCCCCCGGGTTGGCGCCCACAATAGGTTTCATAAGCATTATGAGGAGTGCTGTTCTACTCTCTAAATTTTTTCGCCAGGAACAGGCACCAAATACTTAAACCTAAGATAGACACTCATACATCCAGGATTTTTGCATATGCTGACGAAGATGCACAAAGAATTATCAGCAGGACATTTAGTGATACGTCATTCTTGAGTCAACTATAATCTGACATTCTGAAGAGAAACTGGGAATCTGAATCCAAGAGGTCTATTGCCTGGAACTACATTTGAATACACTAACAGATTATCATCGCAACCAAAGGATCCCTAGGGGACTGAGGGACCATCTATATAAATCACTGCTCTCAGACAACCAAGCCTTTTGCAAAAGATTTGAGCACATCTCCAATAAATACACCCTAGACCTCATTCTC
Organism: Rhinoderma darwinii; assembly: GCF_050947455.1. Classification (NCBI taxonomy): domain Eukaryota; kingdom Metazoa; phylum Chordata; class Amphibia; order Anura; family Rhinodermatidae; genus Rhinoderma; species Rhinoderma darwinii. Next base: position 226,795,038 of record NC_134690.1, on the reverse strand, counting down.
CTGAATATACATTTTCTACAGGAAGAGGTGTAGACTGTTAAAGAGAAGGTTGCTGACCATAGAAGTACAACACAGACCACTCTCACGGGTGAGGAATTAAATCAATTCAAAGACAAAACCACGGGATACCTAAACAAACATCAGACGGAGATAGGAGCCACCAAGAGTCAAAAATGGTACCGAGACTCGGAGGGCCACCAGAGTGGCAATGTTGACAAGTGGCAACAGACAGAACCCCACAGCACGAGCAGGAAACAACGAAGGCCAACAAGGAGAAGAGCTGGCACCACTACAGGAGATTCAGATTCATTAGACAGGCAATCTTCTTTAGGGATACAGATCACCAACCCAGACTTAGGAACTGACGCCTCTGGCAAAGAGGGAACCGCAAGCACAAAAGAAATTGCAAGGGGACTCATGAATTTGAAAGGGAAATCACCAATGCGGAGGTACCTGTCCCGTTACAAGAAGTAACAGACAAATTAGTGGTAAATATCTCTTCACATACCCAATCTAACATTGAACGTACAGTCTTAATGTAACGTCTATGGCCACGGCCCGTCGATCGGTCGTTAACCCCGACGGCCGTGGCCATGGACAGCTTACCTGCCTGCAGCATCGTCCCCCAGTCAGGCGCCGGCACTCTCTTCCGGATTCCGAGTGTCTCCGGCGGGTGCGCGCGCCCGCGCGTACACGGCCTTAAAGGGCCAGTGCGCGCGTTTTTGTAAAAACTGTAATCTGGCCCAGGATGCCCTGGGCTATAAAAAGCGCTCTGCCCTCTTGCCCTTTGCCAGAGCATTGTTAGTTTTCCCGTTGTTCGTCTTGCTTATGGTCTCCCAGTGTCTTCCAGCCTCCCAGTGTACCTTGCTCCTGTATTCCGTATCCCGTATCCTGTTTCCGTGCTACCTAGTGCTATTGCCGTGCTGTGCTACCTGCCGTGCTGTGCTACAGTCTACGCTACCCTGCTAGCCTCACCGAACGACTTCCCACCGCCTGGTTCTGGACGTGTCCGCCTCGACACTGCCTACGATTGCCTCAGGTACTCTCGCTGAACCATTGAACTGTGTACCTTCCGGTTTGGCCAGCTGCCATCCCCGCTACGCGGTACGGCCCAGTGGGTCCACACCCCGCATCGTGACATCCACACCCCGCAGCGTGACACTTAAACAAAGGGTTGTCCTTCTGCCCGGGAAACAAAGTTGATTGGTTTGACCTAGAATGAGATCCACAGAAATTCTTTAGAACCCTACGCCTCAAAGCCCACTCTTCCAAGCAGCCTAGCAATAGACAGAGAAACTCATTAGACCATAAACAACTTAAGCTCAGGGATTGGGGTCTCGGAAGAAGAGCAGATTTTATCCACTTAGTAATGGCCACATTGTAGAAGTCTGCGTTGAAATTGTTAAAAAACATACACTAACATTAAAAAGCAGGATTCATTTCTTTATAACCCCAACATGACTAAAGATGAGATGAAAACACTTCATGATCTATCCAATGATGGGACACTAACTATAAAATCAGCGGACAAGGCTGGGGCCTTAGTCATTCAGGACCTTTCACATTGTTTTGAATAAAATAATTTACAAATTAAAAAAAAAGAAAGAAATGATTAGATGCCTGTCAAACAGGTACATAACTTGAGTGTATATTCCATAGACAGTCAGGACTTTATTATACAACTACTAGAGATGGTTCCGACAGAATATTATTTTCTATTCAGGGACAAATACTATGTACAATGGAGGGGTACCGCAAAGAACTCTAATGTGGCACCTACATATGCCAATATATAGAACATGTGTAGTGTCCATGGCCGCGGACCTTCCGCATTACTCACCCCCCGATGGCCGCCACCATGGATCTGTGATCATCTCCCCAGGAGACGCCAGCGCTCACTTCCGCTCCATTCTGCTGTGTCCCGCCCGCGCACAATTTAATAACTTCCCCTCAATGTATCGTAGACCCGTCCTGCATTGTCACTGCCAATCCTTTGCAAATTAGAGACATCCTTCCGGGGAGGGCTTTTGTTCGGTTGGCAGACAGGAGAAGAATTCTTTGCTGGGGACACCGCTCCAAACTTGCTGGGCACGCTGGTATTTGTAAGACTCGAGACCTGATAGTTCGTCATTTCTGGTGGCTCACGCTGCCCAAAGATCTTGTGGACTTCCTGCACTGTGTGTGCTTCTAACAAGGTTGCTCATTCCAAGTCTACTGGTCTGCTCCAACCTCTGCCTGTACCCAATGCCCCCTGGCAGCACATTGCGATTGAATTTGTCACTGACCTTCCAACCTCAGCAGGATGCTATACTGTCTGGGTGGTGGTGGACCGGTTCTCAAAGATGGCACATTTTATCCCGCTGACCGGCCTACCTTCTGCTCTTCAACTGGCAAATCTTTTCATTCAGCACATCTTCCACTTGCATGGCTTGTCCCTTCATATCATGTCTGATGATCAGTTCACCTCGAAATTCTGGAGAGCCCTCTGTAAACTCCTGGATGTGAAATTGAACTTTTCCTCAGACTATCACCCCCAGTCCAATGGTCAAATTGAGAGGATTAACCAGATCATGGGGGATTATCTTCGTCACTTCATTTCCATGCAGCATGATGACTGGGTACAGATTCTTCCATGGGCTGAGTTCTCATATAACAATCACACAAGTGAATCCACTACTTCCACACCGTTCTACATTGTCTACGGTCAACATCCACAAATTCCTCTTCCTGCTTCAGCTACATCTCGGGTACCCGCAGCTGACTCTGCATTTGGGGACTTTCTACAAATCTGGCAGCAGACCCGGTCATCTATTCTGATGGCAGTCGAACGCATGAAGCGAAAAGCGGATACAAGAAGAAAAGAGCTATATCAGGTTCTTCCTGGTACCAAAGTCTGTCTGTCCTCAAGAAATATATTCGCCTGAGGGTTCCTTCGTACAAATTTGCTCCCAGGTTCCTGGGTCCTTTTGAGATCCTACAACAGATTAACCCTGTCTCCTATAAGCTTCGGCTGCCTCCTACCCTCAAAATCCCCAACTCCTTTCATGTGTCCCTCCTGAAAGCTGTGGTGTTGCACCGCTATAGTAAGACTCCTAGTCCTGCGGTTGCTCGCAGCGGTTCTTCCAATTTGTTCGAAGTAAAGGAGATCCTGGACTGCAAGAGGGAAGAAGGAAGGGCTTTCGATTTAGTGAATTGGAGAGGGTTTGGCCCTGAGGAGAGGTCCTGGGAGCCAGAAGAAAATCTTAATGCCCCTACCCTCATTAAGAAATTCCTCTCTAGCTCTGGACCCAAGAAGAGGTGGCGTGAGGGGGGGTACTGTAACGACCGCGGTCGTGGACCGCATACTCCTCTCATCCTGCCAACGTCTCCCTCCCCAGAGACACCAGCACGTGCGGCCGTCCTGCCCTGCAGTGAATACTAGGGTGCGGGCGCGTGTTCACTCCTGGCCTTAAAGGGCAAGTGCGCGCACATGTAAAGAATTAACTAATTACTCCCAGATCATCCTGGACTATAAAAAGAGCCCTGTCCTTTCACTCCTTGCCTGAGTGCACAGATGTCTCATATATCTATCCATATATCTATCCATGCCTCGCTTTGGATGATCACATGATGGGTCCACGTCATGACGCTGCGTGTCAGCAATGTCATGGATCACATGAGGTGAAATATCCTTAAATACACGCTGCAAACACCTTGACTTGATGCCATTTTCTACAGCAACGGATGTTGTGTATGAGAGCGATATACAGTCTTACATGCTTGTTTTGTATACTTTGTTCCTGAGCAATCGGGTAAGATTTCTTTCCCTTTTCTTTTTTTTCTTTGCAGCATATATTATGGGACATCCTCTGTGACTAAGTGTCTTAATTGTTTGGGTCTCAGATAGAGACTAGGACATGTATATTAGTATGTACTTTCACTTTATGTAACTTGAGAGAATTTACTTTTGCCATTACTCTTGATATAGTGAGGAGGTATGTCACAGTTATTATTGACAGTATAATACAATTGTATTATAACTTAAGCACTAGGCATATACTACATGTCGTTAGAATATAGTAAGATAATTACTAACGTACCATGGTGACATTTACCACAGTTTACTCTTTCCTCATTTTGCCTATATAGTTTCTACACTATTACGCTCATTTGTATTTTCATATATAGACATTATGGATGTTGTTGTACTTTTATATTTTCTTCTGTTCTGTTTTATATAGAATTATCTGATGAAGGCCTATGTAGGCTAAAAACATTTATAATAAGTGGATTGCAAAATAAAAATTTAAAGTTATTTCACCACAAACCTGAGTGCTTATATATCTAATTTGTATACTACCATCACTTCATGTCATCTGTCAATCACATGAATCTATGAAAGTGGGCAGCACGAAAAGAGTATAATACTGTACATCCCAACTAGTTGGCTAGTTATGCTCATAATTAAGATATGAAAAGAGCTACACAGAGGGACATATCCCAGAGGCGCAGCTTAAAGAGAACCTTTCATCTGCCCATACATGTGCAGCGGACTGCACCATGTAATAGGCAGGGCTGCACAAACCTTGTCTCACTTTAAAAAAAATTATATCCTGCTCCGTTATTTAAATATCGATGCCGTTATATTTGGCGCCCAATATTTAAATATCCCCCTGAACTGTCAATGGGGCGTTTCTTTATTTCTAAATGGCATGGGGGCATGTTACTTTTCGCTCTGACTCTGTCCAATCAGCTACGGACAGTGTGAGAGATGCTTGTGCTGTGTGATCCCTCTCACGAGATCACAGTCTTGTCATTCTGCAGAGAGCGTGCGCGTGTGCCCCCACACATGCGCGCGCCCTCACGCGTGCCTGGATGTGAGTAGATCTTCTTCCCCTCGTCTTCTGTTCCGTGGCGGCGGAAGTATTATAGGGCAGCGGCGACGTCAGAGATGTGCGCGCAAACGGGCATGCGTGAGGGTGGGATTGAAGTTTTCATATACCAATTTTCAGATCTTGTAAAAAAAAAAATTGGTTTGTATAATGCTCTGATCACATTAGCCTCACGGCTTCCATTTATATACACTTTTCAATATCTCAATTGCAGATTTCTTGGATTTTCATATTTGACAATAAATATTATTCTTATTCTTCATATCAAATGGATATCGACGTACCCTGATGCACTCCATTGGCTATAATAGGGGTCGTCTGGGTTCTAATATTTTTGTTGGCAAGAATAGCGCTGCAGACTTCTTAAGTAAGTGCCTTTACAAAACAATTGGCAATGATTTTTTTTTGTTACAGTTAGTAATTTTAGTATAACATAAAAATCAATACCGTAGTCGACTACACTATTCATTCCGTCAAAACGACAGAACCCTTGCACAACGGAGACAAACGGAAACCATTGGCACCGGATCTGTCACCATTGAAATCAATGGTGATGGAAACGGAAACCTATGGTTTCCGTTTGTGTGAGTCAGGGCTCCGTTCCGACGGAAAGCTCAGTCGGAACGGAGCCCTGACACAGATGTGAACAAAGCCGTAAATGGGGTTTCTCACTGTTAATTTATAACATTCATAGGATATTACATACATTTTTGAGGGTCACCAACGCTCAAGTGATACACTTTTCATATAATTGTAAACATTTTTAAAAAAATATATATCCTTCACATAATGTAGAATATATCTATTAAACTGAGCATTTTGATGACAAACACTATTTAAGGGGTTCCATAGATATGTAAATAGGGTATTGTTGTGGATAATTTCATTTTAAAGCCTTATGAGAATTTTTAGTGAGGTGGCATGGGATGCCACCCCTTCGTTAAAAAAATTCTTAATTTTGAAGGGACATTCCCATCTCAGACATGTATGACATATCCACAGGATACGCCATAAATGTTTGATAGATGCATGTCCCAGCTCGAGATCATGGGTCTCCCGACACCATCTCCACCTGGTGAGATGGCTGCTGGCTACTGCATCCAGGCTGAGAATCGGTGCAGAGGTGGTCATGGTTCCGAAAACAGCTGAGCTCGCCGTGCTACACTATTATCGTAACCCCCTTTCACTTCTATGGGAGTTACGGAAACAGTGTAGTTCAGAGAGCTTGTTTGTTTCTATAATCCTGGTCACCTTGCCACTGAGTCTCCACCTGGATGCGGCAGTCAGCATCCATTTCACCAGGCGGGATTGGGGTTAGGGGACCCACTGATCTTGAGATATTCTAAGAATATGTCATAAATGTCTAAAATGGGAATACCGATTTAAGATTATGTATTTTAAAATGCTGTGAATTACAATTTTTCTTTTGAAAAAAAATAAAAAATCAGTCTTGCAATGCGCATATAAAAAGAAAAAGAAAGAAAGAAAGTAGAATATAAGGCCATTGTAAGTAATTGATTAGACTAAGAAAATAAAAATGTGACAGGTTCTATTTAATTATAAAATGAATTGATAAAATCCCAAAAATGCAGAACAGCTTTCCAGTTGTTGTGAGGACATACTTGCAGGCTGTTACCTATTGGGAAATAATATCGTTCTTGTGACTTCATGTATTAGATCATATGACAAGGCATTGTGAGGTATAGTGTATCATTTACTTTCCATATAATTTACTTCTCGCTTATCCATCTTTATCTCCTCCTTTCTAATGAAACGGTTAGCTCTTAGATACACAAAGAGCCTTCTTGTTTAATTTTTGCGTGTTATATTTTTATGCCAACTAAGGTCTTTTAACGTGTTCTCAGAAATGTTACAGATGTTTTACAATTCTGTGGTAGGGTGTGCAATATTTTTTCTGTGATTTGTTGGTATGGTAATGCAAGGGGTTATGGACATTAACAAACTAAACAAGATTGTCAATAAGGCGAGTAATATTATTGGAGGTGCGTTTGAGCCGGTAAGTGTGGTGGTGGAAAAAAGGATTTTGCGGAAATTTTATAAGATTGTTGCTTGCCCTCAACATCCCCTATATAACTATGTTAAATCTCAAGGGAGTTCATTTAGTAAACGCTATCTGCAATTGAAGTGCACAAAAGTCAGGTATATGAGGTCATTTTTTCCTACTGCTATATCCTTATTTAATAGAGTGGTGACCTAAATAGTTTTTTGTTTTTTTTAATGTACTACTGTTACTACTTAATCGATGTGTTTTTAGGTATTCATTTTAGTATAACTGAACTATATATGTATTGTTGATGTCTTTTTTGTTTTTAGGTATTCATTTTAGTATAACTGAACTATATTTGTATTGTTGATGTGGCAAACTGTCTGACTATTATTAGTTTCCCTTTTGGGATCAATAAAGTCTTTCTTATTCTTAATTCTCTGACATCCTGTTGCCTGTATTAAATCGTCTGAATTTTGAGTAGATGATATACATATACAAGATTAAATTTGAGCTTTGTCATAATACTTTCAAATGAACTAGCCACCAAGCATTTAGCAAATAATTATATCTCACTACTACCCGATTGACATCTAGGGTACAAAATCACTGGCGTCACCATTAATATGGCTACATTCACAGCAATGTGTCCTTATGTACAGAAAGAAAGAACATGATCATAAAATGACTGGGCTCTTGTTGTGGGAAACCTAACTGGATGTGCTCCTGTAATGTCCTATACTGTAGGTCCAGCCACTGCCCGAGCTGGCACTTGTCCCTGCCAGCTCGGTCAGTGGCTGACTCTTTCCATACAATACTGTTATAACTTCTGTTCTTAACAGACCCATGATTAATATAATGGATATATTTTTTCACAGGGCTCAACTAATCCTGAAAGTTTCCACTGATTTGGGGTCCATCAGGCTTCTGACAAGGTTCCAGTGTTTTTGGAAGCAAGAATAGTTTTGCATGTGACCCCATTCTTGCCATTAAAAACACTAAAAACCCTACCCAATGGAAAAAGACAGTTATGTGAACAAATTCTTAGCCTGAGCTTAGATTTTGCCCTTCGCAATGAATGAAATCTGCAGCAAAAATCCACAGCAAATCCACAGGAATATAGGCACGCTGCGCAATTTAGAAAATCTGCAGCGAGACCTAAAATAGGTGCAGATTTTGTCCCACTACATATGAATGAGGTATTTAAAACTGCTGTACTGTTATTTGTTACGGATTTTCAGTGCGGTATTCAAACAGAAAATCGACAACAAATCCGCCATTTTTAAATGTAGCCTTATGTTTTAATTTCTGAGCTCTGACCTCTAGCCCTTTGGATCCTGCCAACGTTTTGCCCAGACCGGGCTCTCATTCTCTCCTTCACTTTGCCTTATCTCACAAAATCTAATTCTGCATTGTCTGTTATTTAAAACTCCTTTCCCTAACTGCAATTCTGATTTGGTACTGCCTATGACTGCCACTGCTGACTACATTTCTTCCTTTTGAGTATCACTTGCGACTTGGAGCGCTACAAATGTAAAACAGTGCCTGAATATTGCTACCATCTAATGCCCTCCTAATACTATGATACATCACATATAATTCCATACAGTACATTGCCCAGTCTCTGTGTCCATGTAATAATACCTGTCAAAGCGTGTATGAAATATTTATATGTGCCACACAGTGTTCCTATAATAGTTCCAGCCACAGTGCGCCTGTAATCATGCAGGCCACGAAGCCTATATTAGTGCCAGCCAATGTATGTGTATACTAATGCCAAACACAGTGCCCTGTATTAATGTCAGTCACTGTGCCATTATAATAGTGCCAACCAAAATCCCAGTGATAGTTTCAGCCACAATAATAAGCCCCTAGAAAAAGCCCCTAGAGTATGCTCTTTTAATAGTGCCAGTCAATGCACCACTGTAATAATTCTTTCCATGGTTGGTGCCCTTATAATCATGCCAGCATCCAGGGCCGGCCTTTGGCGTGTGCAACCTGTGCAATCACACAGGGCTCATCACTCCAGCAAGATGTAGGGGGCACTGCACTGGCTCCCCTCCCCTTGCGTTTCTGAGGAGCCAGCGCAGCCCCATCTAGAAGGGGGCTGTGCGGCACTATCAACAAAGGGGGGCTGTGTGGCACTATACAGGGGAGATCTGTGTGGCACTATTTACTAGGGGCACTTTGTGGCATTTTCTACACAGGTGGATTTGTGGCACTATCTACAAAAGGGGCGCTGCGTGGCAATATCTACAAGGGGGTGCTGTGTGGCACTATCTTCTCTACAAAAGGGGGCTGTGTGGCACTATACAGGGAAAGGGCTATGTGGCACTATCTACAAGTGGGGGGGGGCTGAGTGTGTGGTGCTATCTACAGGGGGCTGTGTGTAGCACTATCGACAGGGGCTGTGTGTGTGGTGTTATCTACAGTGGGCTGTGTGTGGCACTATCTACAAGAGGCTAAGTGTGGTGCTATCTACAGTGGGCTGTGTGTGTGGCACTATCTACAGCGGGCTTTGTGTGTGGTGCTATGTACAGGGGCTGAGTGTGTGGCACTATCTACAGGGGCTGTGTGTGTGTCGCTATCTACAGGCGACTGTGTGTGTGGCGTTATCTACAGAGAGCTGTGTGTGGCGCTATCTACAAGGAATGCAATGGCACTATCGACAGGGGGCACAAAGGGGACATTATTATGAGAGGAGGGACATATGCTTTGGGGCTTGCAACACTCCTGGACGTGCTAGAAATCAGCGATGCAGTTCTCTGCACACCTCCTTCTGAATTTACTGCATTATTCAGATAGGGCCCCACTTTTAACTCTGCCCAGGGCCACACTTTCTCTAAAGCCAGCCCTGGCGCCTGGGCCTGTTGACTCTGCAGCTGCCTTCCGGCAATGAGCGCTTCTTGTATGCTCTGGTGCTGGCGCTGCTCTGAAACTGACACGTGACGTGTCACGTGACATTACAATGCAATGTATGTCAGACTCAGTGCAGGGCCGGTGCAGAGAAGGAGCACCCAGTGGTGAGTGAAAACCAATCACCGCTCGCTCCCCGGGCCTCCAAGGCATTATTTATACTTTGTGTGGACACTTGGGGGACATTAAACTGTGTGGGGGGCACTAAAGGGGACATTATACTGTGGAGGAGGGCAAAAAAAATGGCATTATACTGTGTGAGGGCATTAAAGCGGCATGATACTGTGTGGTGGGCACTAAAGAGGCCAATATACTGTGTGAGGGGCACTAAAGGGGGTATAATACTGTGTGTGGGTATGAAGGGGGTATTATACTGTGTGGGGGTAGCTATGGGGGCATTATACTGTATGGAGCAACTATGGGGGCACTATATTGTGTGGGGGCAATATACTGTGTCGGGGCACTAAAAAGGGCATTATACTGTGTGGGGGCATTATACACTTTTATGGGACATTTTTTTTATGATGGGGGTGGGGCGCCGAAAGAAAATATTGCACAGGGCGCCATCTTAAGGCCGACCTTGCCAGCATGCCAGTACTAGTGCCAACCACCTTCATCCATAGCGCCCTTCTTACAATGCCAACAACTTCCTCTACTTGCTTTACTCTTTAACCCCTTAACGCCCTGTGCCGTACTATTACGTCACGGGTGATGGACTGTTAACGCGAACTGACGTACTATTACTTCATCGCGTTAACAGGGAACTGTGTCTGCAGACACGACTGCAGACACAGTTTTAAAGCAGTGATAGCTTAACGCTATCACTGCTTCAAGGCCAGGACCGGAGCTAGCCTCCGATCCGGCCGATTAACCCCTTAGATGCAGCCCTCAAAACCGAGCACTGCATCTATGGTATTTACAAGCAGATCGGAACTCTGAAATGAAATTGCAGGGTTCCGATGACTGCTCCGGCAGACCGGAAGCCTAACAATGGCCTCCGGGCTGCCTAGAATGGATGCCTGCTAGGTCCCGTCCAGAGGCGGGGCCTAAAAGTCGTCCGGCCGCAGTAACGAGATGGCGCAGGCTCAGAAGCTGAGCCTACGACATCAGCCGCTGATGTCAGCCTTATGTTACAGCTGACACCGTGCTGTAACGGCAGGGAATGGAGCTAGCACCGATCCCTGCCATTAACCACTTATATGCCGCGATCAAAAGCGATCGCGGCATCTTAGTGGTTTGTAGCGATCGGCATTGACACAACGTCATCGTGATGATGCCGATCCTTGCTATGGCAACTGGAGGCCTAATAATGGCATCCTGGTCTGCCACGTACAATAGCCTATTAGGCCCCGCCACACAGATGGGACCTAATAGGCTTGCTGTCAGTGAATGACTGACAGCTCTAATGCATTGCACTACATGGGTAGTGCAATGCATTAGAGTAAAGATCAGAGGTGCAGGCCCTCAAGTCTCCTAGTGGGACAAAAAAAAAGTTTAAAAAATTTGAATATAAGTGTAAAAACAAAAGTTTCAAGTTAATAAAAACAAACACTGACTTTTCTCCTATAAGTCTTTTATTATAGAAAAAAAATGAAAACGTTAAAAAAAAGTACACATATTTGGTATCACTGTGTCTGTAACGACGCAATCTATAAAACTGTAATGTTATTTTTCCCGCGCGGTGATCACCGCAAAAAAAAACAATAAAAAAACAATGTCATAATCGTTATTTTTTTTATCACCACCCCTCACAAAACATAAAGTCCCATGTACCCCTAAATAGTATCAATATAAACTACAACCCGTCCCGAAATAAACAAGCCCTTACACAGCTATTTTGACTGAAAAATAAAAAAGTTCTGGCTTTCAGAATATGGCGACACAAAATGTGCAGTGTCCAAAAGCGGATAAGATCGGGCACCATTTATCAGTGCGAAACTGGCCACATATCTCTGAAACATTATTTATTTACTACATTATTATACCCCTTATTATACCCTGATGTACTCCGCACAGATTAAATATACCCTGATGTACCCCGCACAGATTACATATGCCCCCACATTATAAACTGAAATACCAGCAAAACCCCAAACAGAACTATTACCAAGCAAAATCTGCGCTCCAAAATCCAAATGGTGCTCCCTCTCTTCTGAACCCTACAGCGTGCACAAACAGCAGTTTACGTCCACATATATGGCCTCGGCATACCCGGGAGAACCAGCTTAGCAGTTTACAAGGTATTAGTCTTCGGTGGCACATACTGGGCACAACATATTGTGCACTAAAATTGCATATCGGCGGAAAATTGCAATTTTCACTTTGCTCCATCCGCTACGCATTAATTATTAAAAGCAGAACACCTGTGGGGGCAAAATGCTCACTACACCCCTTAAAATGCCTCAAAGGGTGTAGATTCCAAAATGGGGGTCACTACTTGAGGGTTTGTTTTACTATTTGACCTCGGAGCCCTGTAATTGTGGTCCAATGCTGTGAAAATCACCAAAATAGACCTCAAATGCGCATGTTACTCTTCACTTCTAAACTCTGTAATATGTCCAAGCAAATGTTAAATGCCTTGAGGGGTGTTGTTTCCAAAATGGGGTCACTTCTTGGGGGCTTCCACTGTACTCTGGTACCTTAGGGTTTTGAAAATGCAACATGGCGCCCAAAAAACAATCCAGCAAAATCTGCATGCCAAATAGCGCTCCTGCCTTTCTGAGCTCTGCCGTTTGTCCAAACAGCAGTTTATGACCACATATGGGGTTTTTCCGTACTCTGGAGAAATTTCTTTACAAATGTTGGGGTGCTTTTTCTCCTTTTATACCTGAGGAAATAAAAATATTCAACTTTTTAGTGGAAAAAATTTTGATATAAATTTTTACGGCCTAATTCCAATAAATTCTGCAAAAGACTAGTGGGGTCTACATGCTTACTATACCCCTAGATAGATTCCTTAAGGGGTTTAGTTTCCCAAAATGGGTCACTTTTTGGGGTTTCCTACTATTTTGGTCCCGCAGGCACTTTGCAAACGTGACATGTCACCCGAAAACCATTCCAGCTGAATTTGAACTCCAAATGGTGATCCTTCCATTTTGACCCCTGCCGTGTGTCCAAACAGCAGTTTATGACCACTTATGGGGTATTGCCGTAATCAAGAACAAATGTTGGGGTGCTTTTTCTCCTTTATGCCTTGTAAAAATTGAAAATTTCGACATTTTATTAGAAAAAATTTTGATTTTCATTTTCCTGGCCTAATTCCACTAAAGTCAGCAGAAAACCTGTGGGGTCAAAATGCTCACTATACACCTCAATAAATTTCTTGAAGGGTGTATTTTCCCAATGGGGGTCACTTTCTGGGCGTTTCCACTGATTTGGTCCCTCAGGGGCTTTGCTAATGCGACATGGCACCCGAAAATCATTGCAGCAAAACTTGAGCTCAAAAAGCCAAATGGTGCTCCTTCCTTTCTAATCCCTGCCGTGTGTTCAAACAGCAGTTTTCACCACATATGGGGTATAGCCGTAATTGGGAGAAATTGCTTTTCAAATGTTGGGAAGTTTTTTCTCCTTTATGCCTTGTAAAAATTAAAAATGTCTACGTTTTATTGGAAAAAATGTAGGTTTTCATTTTCACGGCTTCATTCCACTAAATTCAGCAAGAAAACGGTGGGGTCAAAATGTTCACTATACCCCTTGATAAATTCCTTGAGGGGTATAGTTTGCCAAATGGTGACTTTTTGGCGGTGTTTTCCCTGTTTTGGTATCACAAGAACTCTTCAAACCGGACGTGGTGCCTAAAATATATTAGAGTAAAAAGAAGGCCCCAAAATCCTCTATGTGCTCCTTTGCTTCGGAGATCTGTGTTTCAGTGAATTAGCAAACTAGGGCCACATGTGGGATATTTATAAAAACTGCAGAATGTGGGCAATAAACATTGAGCTGAGTTTCTCTGGTAAAACCTTCTGTGTTCCAGAAAGAAAAGGATTAAAAATGAATTTCTACAAAAAAAATTAAATTTGTAAATTTCATCCCTACATTACTGTAATTCTTGTGAAACGCCTAAAGGGTTAATAAACTTCCCAAATGCTGTTTTTAATACTTTGAGGGGTTCCGTTTTTAAAATGGGGTGATTTATGGGTATTTGCATTGTATGGGCGCCTTAAAACCACTTCACAACTGAACTCATCCCTGTAAAAATAGCCTTTTGAAATTTTTGGGAAAATGTGAGAAATTTCTGCTAAAGTTCTAAGCTTTGTAACGTCCTAGAAAAATAAAAGGAGGTTCAAAAAATCATGCCAATCTAAAGTAGACATATGCAAAATGTTAATTAGCAACTATTTTGTGCTGTATTACTTTTGTCTTACAAACAGATACATTGAAATTTAGAAAAATGCAAATGTTCGCCAAATTTTGGTGTTTTTCACAATAAAATACTGAATGTATCGACAAAATTTTACCACTAACTTAAAGCATAATTTGTCACGAGAAAACAATCTCAGAATCGCTTGTATAGGTATAAGCATTCCAGAGTTATCACCACATAAAGTGACAGATGTCGGATTTGAAAAATGGGGCTGCGTCCTGAACGTGCCAAGTAGTCCATGTCCTTAAGGGGTTAACATTATATATCAGTTCAGAAAAACCTGCAGTATACTCAGTAGGAAAGGTCTCTTTTGGAGCCTTGCCAGACCTAAAGCTCAGTGCAGATATAACCTCTGTACTCCTGTATTGACAATCTGAATATACTGCGACACTGTGGCTGGCTGTGTTCAAAAGGGTCATTGCCTTTTCTAAATCCAGTAAACATTATTATGGCAATTTCCATAGATATAATATATCGTAACATTGCAGGGCGTGGCTAGCTTTTACTGAGGAACAACAATGATTTATGTTTTCACAGTTAAATATTTGTTGAGTTAAATAGTTAACCTGTTCCTGTGTCTTATAAATACTTATGGAGCTGTAAGTAATTAGATTAAGACAAACTTCAGGATCAAGTGGCAACTTACACTGCTGGCTGGTTTCCTTGCTGATCTGTAAAGACAGGGTTGTCTAATGTTTGCTAAATACAATTGGCTTATTAAATTGAAGTGGACAACATTTTAGTGCATATGAACGTCAGAGGGAGTTTAAAGAATGGATCTGGAGGATCATGAATGGCATGATCATGAGTTGCATAGTTACTCATTGACTTAAATGGGCACTGTGTAATATCAGAGGCGTAGCTAGGTTCTCCAGCACCAGGGACAAAGATTCAGTTTGGTCCACCCCAACTCTTTCCCGCCATCTGCTTCCCCCTCACCATGTTTGTTTCCTCTACCAATCAATGAGGTGTAATTTTTTTTCCACATTTTTTTTTGTCCAACTCAGGCATAAAACCATTTGTACATTTTACAAGCAATATAGTTCTATATACAACACCAGAACAAAGCTACTTACATATATACAGCACCAGAATAAAGCTCAGTACATATATACAGCACCAGAACCAAGCTCAGTACATATATACAGCACCAGAACAAAGCTCAGTACATAAATACAGCACCAGAACAAAGCTCAGTACACAAATACAGCACCAGAACCAAGCTCAATATATATACAGCACCAGAACCAAGCTCATACATATATATATAGCACCAGAACCAAGCTCAATATATATACAGCACCAGAACCAAGCTCATACATATATATACACTACCGTTCAAAAGATTGGGATCACCCAGACAATTTTGTGTTTTCCATGAAAACTCACACTTATATTTATCAAATGAGTTGCAAAATGACTAGAAAATATAGTCAAGACATTGACAAGGTTAGAAATAATGATTTTTATTTGAAATAATAATTTTCTCCTTCAAACTTTGCTTTCGTCAAAGAATGCTCCATTTGCCGCAATTACAGCATTGCAAACCTTTGGCATTCTAGCTGTTAATTTGCTGAGGTAATCGGGAGAAATTTCACCCAATGCTTCCAGAAGCCCCTGCCACAAGTTGGATTGGCTTGATGGGCACTTCTTGCGTACCATACGGTCAAGCTGCTCCCACAACAGCTCTATGGAGTTGAGATCTGGTGACTGCGCTGGCCACTCCATTACAGATAGAATACCAGCTGCCTGCTTCTTCCCTAAATAGTTCTTGCATAATTTGGAGGTGTGCTTTGGGTCATTATCCTGTTGTAGGATGAAATTGGCTCCAATCAAGCGCTGTCCACAGGGTATGGCATGGCATTGCAAAATGGAGTGATAGCCTTCCTTATTCAAAATCCCTTTTACCTTGTACAAATCTCCCACTTTACCAGCACCAAAGCAACCCCAGACCATCACATTACCTCCACCATGCTTGACAGATGGCGTCAGGCACTCTTCCAGCATCTTTTCAGTTCTTCTGCGTCTCACAAATGTTCTTCTGTGTGATCCAAACACCTCAAACTTCGATTCGTCTGTCCATAACACTTTTTTCCAATCTTCCTCTGTCCAATGTCTGTGTGCTTTTGCCCATATAATCTTTTCCTTTTATTAGCCAGTCTCAGATATGGCTTTTTCTTTGCCACTCTGCCCTGAAGGCCAGCATCCCGGAGTCGCCTCTTCACTGTAGACGTTGACACTGGCGTTTTGCGGGTACTATTTAATGAAGCTGCCAGTTGAGGACCTGTGAGGCGTCTATTTCTCAAACTAGAGACTCTAATGTACTTGTCTTGTTGCTCAGTTGTGCAGCGGGGCCTCCCACTTCTCTTTCTACTCTGGTTAGAGCCTGTGTGTGCTGTCCTCTGCAATTTCTCGCATGGAATAGCCTTCATTTCTAAGAACAAGAATAGACTGTCGAGTTTCACATGAAAGCTCTCTTTTTCCAGCCATTTTGAGAGTTTAATCGAACCCACAAATGTAATGCTCCAGATTCTCAACTAGCTCAAAGGAAGGTCAGTTTTATAGCTCCTCTAAACAGCAAAACTGTTTACAGCGGTGCTAACATAATTGCACAAGGGTTTTCAAGTGTTTTCTAATCATCCATTAGCCTTCTAACACAGATAGCAAACACAATGTACCATTAGAACACTGGAGTGATGGTTGCTGGAAATGGGCCTCTATACACCTATGTAGATATTGCATTAAAAACCAGACGTTTGCAGCTAGAATAGTCATTTAGCACATTAATAATGTATAGAGTGTATTACTGATTAATTTAATGTTATCTTCATTGAAAAAAACTTTGCTTTTCTTTCAAAAATAAGGAAATTTCTAAGTGACCCTAAACTTTTGAACGGTAGTGTATAGCACCAGAACCAAACTCAATATCAGTGGCGTAACTATAGGGGTCGCAGCAGTCACAATTGTGACCAGGCCCCGAAGCCAGGGGGGGCCCATGGCCTCCCCACCACATCAATGAAAAGATAGTAACTGACAGTACTTACATTCCTCCTTCCGGAGCGTAGCGGCAGTCCTGACGTCACAACACTTTGCGCTGCGCACAACATCCCGACCCCGGATGGAGTCAGAACCTCCGCTGCGGCCGAAGAGGAGGGTAAGTTTAATACCGCTGGAGCTGATGGGCCGGGGTCCGACTCCGGGGACCCCCTCCAATCAGCTGTTTTGAAGGGGGTGCAGCGCTCGTATGAGCACTATTTCCTTTTCATTCCGGTCACTTTCTTACACTGAATCGCTGACACGTCACAGTGTGAGCAAGTAAGGGAATTGAAGGGGAAGCAGCGCTTGTACGAGCGTTTCAACCCCTTCAAAACAGCTGATTGGCGGGGGTCCCGGTAGTCGGACCCGACCCATCAGCTATTGATGGCCTATCCTGAGGATAGGCCATCAATGTGTAGGGACTGGACAACCCCTTTAAAGCCTACCATGTGTTAGGCTTAGATACAGAGCGCCAGCAGACAGTAATCTTATACTGTATAAGATTGCTGTCTGCTGGACCCTGTATCTAAGCCTACCTTAGGCTTAGATACAGGCTCCAACAAACAGTATCACATATGCACTTGGGCCCTGTATCTAAGCCTACCATATGCGTTAGTCTGTGTTCACGCAACCATTTGACTGCGCTATTGATTCAGTCAAAACAACGGAACCCTGTCATGACGGTGACAAGCGGAAACCTTTAGCAACGTTTCCGTCACCATGGAGATCCATGGTGAGGGAAACGGAAGCTGAGGTTACAGTTTACCTGACAGAAACCTCAAACGGAACCTCTCAGCGGAAGGGCAACGCTGATGTGAACAGGCCCTTACTAATGTTTTTTATTTTGTGTTTTTTTAAAGGTTCGGCCGTTGGACTACGTCAGATTCAAGGACTACTTAGATGACGGCTGTTTTTTTATTATCAATAAAATGTTTAATGAGGGTTGTGTGTTTTTTTTTTTATTTCAATAAAATATTTTTTCTATATCTTTATATTTTTTTTAAACTTTCTTACTACCGCTTTATTAATAGCTGCTGGCTGATTGACAGCGTCCATTACTAAGGCGGGGCTTAGTGTTAGCCGGTGCAGAGGCTAACACTAACCCCCATTATTACCCATTTACCCACCGCCAACAGGGGTGCCGGGAAGAGCCGGGTACGATCCAGTACCCGACCATCTGTAGCAATGGTCGGGTACTGGGGTGGCCACAGGCTAGTATTACTAGGCTGGGAAAGGCCAACACAGTGGCCCTTCCCACCCTGGTAATTCTAGCCTGCTGCTGTGTTGTATCTGGCTGGGTATGAAAAATGGGGGGGGGGGGGGCGACATCACGTCATTTAAAAAAAATAAAAAAAGTAATTTGGAAAGAACGATGTTGGGTTCCCCCATTTTTATAACCAGCCAGATACCACATAGCAGCAGCAGCCTAGCATTACCAGGATGGGAAGGGCCACAGTTTTTGGGCTTTCCCAGCCTAATAATACCAACCGCACCAGTGCCCAACCATCACTACAGATGGTCGTGTACTGGATCGTACCCGGCTCTTCCCAGCACCCTGGTGGCGGTGGGTACCGGGGTAATAATTGAAGTTATTGTTAGCCTCTCTATGTCTAACATTAAGCCTCGCCTTAGTTATGGAAGCTGTCAATCAGCAGCGGCCATTACTAAGGCGGTAGTAAAAAAGTTTAGAAAAATACAATGATATAGGAAAAATATTTTATTGAAATAAAAATCCCCACACACAACCCTCGTTATCCATTTTATTGAGAATAAAAAAAACGCCGTCATCGAAGTAGTCCTCGAATACGAAGTAGTCCAACAACCAAACTTGTAAAAAAACACAAACACACAAAAATAATTAGTAACACATAAAAAAGGAAAACAAATCTTATTCTTACCTTTCCTGGGTCCAGCGCTGGAGCTGCAATGTCAGCGAGCTGCGCCCTATATCTAAGCCTATCATATGTGATACTGTCTGCTGAGCCACTGTATCTAATCTTATCATGTGTGATGCTGTCTGCTGAGCTACTTCATCTAATCCTATCATGTGGGATACTGTCTGCTGGGCCTTATATCTAATCCTATCATGTGTGATACTTTCTGCTGAGCCACTGTATCTAATCCTATTATGTGTGATACTGTCTGCTGAGCCACTGTATGTAATCCTATCCATAGCTATAGAGTCATAGTGCTATAGATATGCTGTTTCCTATATGCACATATACATACACACACACACATTTTTTTTGGGGGGGGTATATGTATTAAGGCTATTTACCCTGACATTTTAAGACCTTAGTGACGCCTCAGGCTGCTAGTGCTGCATCGTTGGTTCACTTATTGTCGGCCATGAGAAGTTTGGGTGGACCCAAGAAGAACCTTTGCATCGGGGCCCATAAGCCTATATATATATATTTATATACACAGTACCAGAACCAAACTCAGTACATATATACAATACCAGAACCAAGCTCAGTACAAGAATAAATAAATACAACACAAGAACCAAGTCAATATATTTATATACACAGTACCAGAACCAGGCTAAGTACAGATATACAACACCAGAACCAAGCTCAGTACATAAATACAAAACCAGCACAAATACAGATCTGTTTAGTGCAACCCCTGCCGTATAGGTTTGCACTAAATTGTATACAGCTCCCAGCATGGCCCGAACAATGGTAAGGATATGCTGGGAGATGCTGCTTCACAAAAAAATAATCATACCACCCATCATCTCGCTGCAGATCATACAGTGACTACAGTACTGATTAGAGGCAGAATAAACATTTACATTGAGTGACTCCGTGGTGACGTCAGATTCTAGTTGTTATTTTTCTATTTTTTTTCTCCATCCGGTTCAGACCTTTATGAAGACTTCTCCCGGCCACAGCCCATTTCTGCAGTTTGCCACTCAGATGTCTTCAGCTTCTCACTTTTCAAACATTTCTGCACCTATAAATGAAGATAAAGTTCTCATGGTGCCACACACTACGCCCCAAAATATAATAGCACAATACACTGTGTCCCTGATTATAATAGCACAATACACTTTGACCCTGATTATAATAGCACAATACACTGTGTCCCTGATTATAATACCGCCACACACTGTGTCCCACACACACTGTGCCACCTGTGGATCCCCCTTTAAATAGTGCTCCACATAGAGCCTCTGTAAATAATGCCCCACATACAGCCCCCTGTTGATAATGGCCCACATATAGCCACCCCTGTAGATAGTGCCCACATATAGCCCCCCTGTAGATAGTGCCCACATATAGCCCCCCTGTAGATAGTGCCCTACATATAGTCCCACCTGTATATAGTGCCCCACATATAGCCCCCTCTGAAAATAGTGCCCCACATATAGCCCCCTGTAGATAGTGCCCCACATGTAGTCCCCTGTAGATAGTGCCCCACATGTAGCCCACCCCTGTAGATAGTGCCCCACATATAGCCCCTGTAGACAGTGCCCCACATATAGCTCCTCCTGTAGATAGTGCTCCACATATAGCTCACCCCTGTAGACAGTGCACCAAATATAGCTCATCCCTTGTATATAGTGTCCAATATATAGTCGACCCCTGTAGATAGTGCTCACATATAGCTCCCCTATAGATAGTGCTTGTCACGATCTGTGTGTATGTGGGCCCACTAGGCCGCACCGCCCGTAGCAGAGTAGCAGCTAGCCAAACAACAGTCCTAGTACAAGAGTACCTTGATAGTCCAAACTGTAGCGGAGGCTAGGCACAGATGAACTTGAAGACGGATGACACCAGATGTGGTGTGGGACAGCAGGCGTGACAGGTGGCACAACACGACTACAACACTATAAGGCACAGGAACAAATACAGCACAGGATACAGGTAGCAGGGCACGGGAACAGGATAACACTAAGGGACCATTTGCTAAGACTAACATGGGTAAACACAACAACGCTCAGGCAATGAGTGAATGGGCAGAGACCTTTTTATAGTCCAGGGTGATCATGGGCTAATTTGTGATTTTTTACATGTGCGCGCACCTTTAAGGCCGGACGCGAGCACGCACCCTACGGGAACCAGCATAGAAAGCGGAAGGGAGTGCCGGTGTCTCTCAAGAGGTAGATGCCGCCCAACACTCACACAACCTTTAAATAGTGTTCCACATATAGCCCACCCCTGTATATAGTGCCTCACATATAGCTCCCCTATAGTGCTCCACATATAGCTCACCCCTGTATATAGTGCCTCACATATAGCTCCCCTATAGTGCTCCACATATAGCTCACCCCTGTATATATAGCCCCGCTGTAAATATAGCCCACCCCTGTATATAGCTCCCCTGTAGATATAGCCCACCCCTGTATATAGTGCCTCACATATAGCTCCCCTATAGTGCTCCACATATAGCCCACCCCTGTATATAGAGCCGACCCCTGTAGATAGAGCCGCCCCTGTAGATAATGCCACTCATTTTTTTTAGGAATTTTAACATGCTCACCTTAATCCCGTTCCTGCACCATCCGGTGGCATTGCAGACCTCTCTTATTGCTCTCTTCTGTGCAGGTCTGCTGGAGTTGGATGACGCAAGCGGCGCAAAGAAGTAATCGAGCCGCAGGCGTCGTTGAAAGACGCAGGTACAACTAAAGTGCAGGAGGGGGTGGCGACAGCTGGTTTCAGTGGCGCCGCCGCCCCCTCAGAGAGGCAGCCGGCCGCCGTCATGGACAGTGCGGCCCTGGTACCCCCCCACATTTAAGACTGCAAACCTTATAAATATAATAATATTCTCAATTTGTAAATGTAATTTGTATAACAAAGTGGAAAGACGTATAATATAAGACATAATACTCTTATTTAGCTGATATAAAATAAGTACTGTTTGGCACATTCTACCAAACCACTATTACAGAGTAATAATAAATGCAGCAGAAAGCAAAGGTTGACTATGACAAAATAATTAAACACACACCAAGAATTCATAGGCCCCCTCAGCAATGTCAGGAGTGGGCCCCTTCACCTTGTTGACAGTAAACTGAACTGTAGTGATGTAAACAGCAGCATAAAAACTTCAGCAGCAACCAAAGGATATAGAAGTGCCGTATATGAGATCTTCTGCACATATGGTGGAGCTGGACTACAGAAATTACTGCTGTCTTTTACCTTACACAAAGGAAGAACACCTGAGTGGGCCCTCTGCCTCTGAGCCCCATAGCAGATGCTGTGGCTACAACAGCTTTAGTCATGCCCATGCACAGACTCATATGACCACACATAATAATGAGATAAAACTTCTTTGACTTTATTGCCCATTGCACACTTGTAATCTTATGAGACAAAACTATTTACAACTGATTAGCAAATGTCTATGGCCCCCTTTAAAGTGGATCTGTCACTTTAAAGAGTAGGGAAATACTATTCAGAGTTCCACTTAAACTACGCACCAATCTCCTTGTTATGAATAAGAATTTATTTCTTATGTGAAAACGCAGCGGTATGTATGTCTGTAAGGTATGTATGCCAGTGTGTGTGTGTGTGTGTGGTCCAGACAAAATTACACAGATCTCAAATAATTTTGTGGGGATTTTCTAATCAGTAACTTTATCATGTATTCATAAATACAAGTCTAGTAATGAAATCAAGAAGAATATATACAGCATATTCACAAGGATCAGACAGGTCCGAAAACCAGCTTTACCACAAAAACACACTGCCTAGGGCTTGCACTCTGCACCTAAGAATTCTGGGTAGTAACAAATAGCAGTAATCTATTGTAATATCTCTTGAATAATTCAAACTCATTTAACATAATAACAAGGACTCACATCTGGTGAAGCTACACACTCTAGACTTCTTCCAAATTATGCAAGGAAAAGAACTATATATATCTGTATTTTTAGCACAGAAATAAAAAAAAAATTAAAATACGTTCACTAGCAGTTGATTTTGTAATGGAAATGCTTAGGGTATACTAAGCATCACAAACGGCATGCATGATGGGTGTGGAGTTAACTCTTCTTTCTCAGGACTGCACCTAGCTTTTCTGCTGCCTTAGGCGAACCTTGAAATGGCGCCACTGCCAGCACCACAGGGTGGGTGTGGGGTAAAGGACATCCACGGACAGCAAAGAAACAAAAAAATATATATAACTATTATGTTCTCACGTGGGAATCTGTTTAATACAAGTGTATAGGAGTTATAAAAATCCTGATCACATGCTGCATAAATTCTGCAATGTATTACCTGCAGATAAATAACATACCTATCTACCCAAACTCACTATAATACATTACATATACATAATAATATATATAATCACTTTTTTTTCCACAAAAACTTTCAGTTCATAATTACAGTACCACAGCCAAGAGCAATAAATAAAAACAGTATCAGAGCTAAGCTCTGTTCATAAATACAGTACCAGTAGTAAGCTCAGTTCATAAATATGAAACCAGAACCAAGAACAATTCGTAAATTCTGTATCAGTACCAAGCTCAGATCACAATTACAGTACCAGAACTAAGCTTAGTTCACAGATACAGTACCAGAACTGAGCACATTAAATAAATACGGTAGCAAAACTAAGCACAGTTAATATTTATGGTACTAGAACTAAGCTTAGTAGACAGATGCATTATGGAGCCGGTATAACCCCTGCTGTATAAAACACATAATTTGTATCATGTGAAACTATTGTGTCATGCTGCTGCTGTAACAATACTACCAGTTCATTTTGAAATAGTATTCCCATAGTGTCTCCAAAAATAAAAGTGTCACATGTAGAGCCCCCTAAAATATTGCCATACGTAGTGCCCCAATAATAGTGCTGCAAATTGTATCCCCTAAAATAGTGCCCCACCTGTAGATTGCCCCAAAAATAGTGCCATAAATAGTGTCCACAAAATAACACTACTTCAAGTGCCCTGTAACCTCACCTGTCACTGTTCAGATAAGTTTCCTTGAAAAAAACGGGGATTGGGAAAAGATATGTGGAGAGGGAAAGACAAAAATAAATAGGCGCTCCTCTAAGGTAATATTGCATGAACAAAGTAATGCAGAAGCTGCTATATAGGATTTTTGGATATGGGTGAGTCAATGGTATTGAGTCTTATTCACCCTCTAGGGTTGTGCAGAAAGGTCGGCACAACTCAACTTGATTACTTCGTATTGTAGTAGTCTGCAAGCCTATGGAGTGTGCACTGGCGACCTGTAACCACCAAGACGTCCGGTGAAAAATAGTGTCCAATGGGAAAAAAATTGTGATCACTTCTTCTCGTGCTGCTCCTGTATTCCTTATTTCAAACTCATGATGTTCCTTTCATTTAAAAGGAAATACTCCATAGTCCTGTCCTCTGATTCTTCTATTGCTGCTGACTGGAGAATTCCATTTATAGACTGGGAAGAACTAATGTCAAATAATGGTACAAATGATAAATGATAAATGGGATATTTTCAAATCTACTTTGACAATATCAGACATGACATAGTGACAAAACAAATTAACAATTCAAACAAGAGGAGTGAGGACACTGCTCGCAAGAGCTTACAATCTACGAGGAAATAAGGGAGACACAAAACGTAAAAAAGTGCTTGTTCAGTACAATGGTCCAGCCATCTTTTATACATATGGGGTAGTGTACATAAAGCTGTATGAGTCGGTCACCAGACAGTGTCTGTGTATGACATACATGAAGTGTATTAGGGTGCAGGGAGTGTGGGGGATACTGCTGGATGAAGGGGCAAAGGAAAAGTTCTCATGACTAATCTAAAAGGGGGGCAAAGGAAAAGAGTAGTTTTAGATTGTTGGCAGAACCTAGGGTCCTAGACAGAGATGAGTGAGGAGATGTAAAAAGGTGCAGCACTGTGGAGAGCTTTGTGGGTGAGAGAAATAAGTTTAAATTTTATTCTAAATGGAGTGGGTAACCAGTGCAGTGATTGGCACAGGGTAGAGGCGTTGGTGTAGCGGTTGGTCAGAAAGATGAGCCTGGCTGCTGCATTGAGGATAGATTGGAGAGGGGAGAGTTTAGTGAGTGGAAGACCGACTAGTAATGAGTTACAGTAGTCAAGACGAGAGTGAATCAGAGCAACAATAAGAGTTTTGAATGTTTCCACAGTAAGAAAAGGGTGGATTCTGGAGATATTTTTAAGGGGGAATTGACAGGAGCGTGAAAGTGATTGAATGTGAGGAGTAAAGGTAAGATCTAAATAAAAAATAACCCCAAGATAGCGGGCGTGATGCCTGGGAGTTATGGTAGTGCCACACACTGAGATGGATACATCAGCTTTAAGGCGGATTTACACGAACGCGATATACGTCCGTGCCACCCGCGTGTTTTTCACGCGAGTCGCACGGACCTATGCAAGTCTATGGGGCAGTGCAGACTGTCCATGATTTTTGCGCAGCGTGAGTCCGCTGCGTAAAACTCACGACAGGTCCTATTTTTCTGCGTTTTTCGCGCATCACGCACCCATTACACTCAATGGGTGTGTGAAAATCACGCGCACCACTCGGAAGCACTTCCATGGGACGCGCGTTATTCGCACAACAGCAGTCAAAAGTATGTTTGGAAACAGAAAAGCACCACGTGCTTTTCTGTTTACAAACATCCAAACGGAGTGTCATAATGATGGCGGTTGCGCGAAAATCACGCAGCCGCACATCCTATGTGATGACACACGGAGATGTTAAGTGCCTTTTGCGCACGCAAAACGCTGCATTTTTTGCGTGCACAAAAACGCACACGCTCGTGTAAATCCGCCCTTAGTTAGGTTAGTAGTTGGTGGAAGTACAAGGAGCTCAGTTTTAGAAAGATTCAGTTTCAGATAGAGAGAGGACATGATGTTAGAGACAGCGGACAGACAATCACTGGTGTTTTAGCTTGTCTCTAACTCTGTCTAACTGCTATGTATAACTGCCAGGACACTTTGACAATATGACACTTAAACCTGGATGACTTCTGCCCTCGTGCCACCCCTAAATTAATTCAGACCCCCAAACCCTTAAATTAAATTGAGACCCTAGACCAGATTCCCTAAATTAATTTAAACCCCAGACCAGCCCCCTAGATTAATTCAGACCACTAAATAAATTTAGACCCCAGATGTAAAGGATCTGCCAGGCACAACTTCTGTGGATACTCCCATAGGTAATCAGTCTGCACCTGAGTCTATGTCTCTGAGACTGACTCCATCTTCCACCACTCAGGATGGCAGGCTTAGGAGTGGGAGAGCCTATCGCAGCCTGGCCAGACGGAGCTAGCTCCCGCCCTCTGTCTATTTATACCTGCCTTTCCTGTTCCTACTTTGCTTGTGATTCTTCTCGTGTGGTTTCCTGGCCCAGCTACAGCTTCTATCTATTTGATCCTGCTCCATACTGACCCTGGCTTTCTGACTACTCTCCTGCTCTGCGTTTGGTACCTCGTGCACTCCTGGTTTGACTCGGCTCGTTCACCACTCTTGTTGCTCACGGTGTTGCCGTGGGCAACTGCCCCTTTCCCTTTGCTTTGTGTTCCCTTGTCTGTTTGTCTCGTGCACTTACTGAGCGTAGGGACCGCCGCCCAGTTGTACCCCGTCGCCTAGGGCGGGTCGTTGCAAGTAGGCAGGGACAGAGTGGCGGGTAGATTAGGGCTCACTTGTCCGTTTCCCTACCCCCGTCATTACACCAGACCATAACCCAAAATAAATTCCCTCAGACTAAACCTCTAAATTAATTCAAAACCCCTAAATTAATTAGACCCCAGATAAGACCCCTAAATTAATTCAGACTACAGACCAGACCCCTAAATTAATTGAGACACCCTAGACCCCCTATATTAATTCAGACCGCCATTAGCATAAAAAAAAAATACAATTACCCCCCGCAGAAAAAACAAGAAAAAAATTAAAAAATTTAGTTGTTCAACAGGGCCCAAACAGGCATGGTCATTAAGGGGTTAATACACATTATGGAGTAGCCATGTAAAAAACAGTGCCTGGACATCTCATCCATTAAGTGTTCTCCTGTGTGAAAAAGAACCTATGTTGTAGAATAAGCACTTTAGTACTTAGGAGAACCCTTTATGGGACAAGATAGCCAGCATGTGTCTTACATAATTCCCCTTCTTTTTCTCTCCACAGCCTCTCAATTGAGGCAGTATGGAATAGGTTAAATACTCAAAAATTGCTCTGAAGCCAAATTCCCGCTTTTGAGGAATAAAGAGTAGGACTCATCTAATTCCAAAGAAGTATAAATTGGGTGATTGGACCAGACTTGATGACTATGGAAAATTATCATTATATTCTATTAAAGGAATACAACATATAGAGAATACACAACTAAATAAACAACATCTCTAATGGACTTCCATGAAGTCAACCACTTTTGCAATAGAAGCCAACACGACCATTAGCTGGGAAGCTGTGGCCATACAGACATTCCCCCACAGATGAATGGCTGTCCATGCAATACATACACTGGCCATGTCTGTAAGATTTAAAGCCAATATAATAGCCAATCTAATAGGCTATAATATCCAGTCACTCTGTATCACACT
This sequence comes from Rhinoderma darwinii, assembly GCF_050947455.1. Lineage (NCBI taxonomy): Eukaryota > Metazoa > Chordata > Amphibia > Anura > Rhinodermatidae > Rhinoderma > Rhinoderma darwinii. Next base: position 226,767,331 of record NC_134690.1, on the reverse strand, counting down.
GCAACCTAAACTATGAGAAATATATAAAAGCTTTATTTATTTATTTACTTATGTGTCCCAAAAGATCAAACATTTCCCCCCTCTTCCTTTTTACAGTATGTCAGTCGAAAATGGAAGTGATCAGACACAAAACCCTCGTGTTCTCTGCAGGATTTCTGCAAAACTGTTTGTTTCATCACCATAAATACTGCAGTCTGCCAGTATGGGCAAGTTTATCTCCTGTTTACTTTTACCATTCATTTCTAGGTTTAGTGTTAAATTTAATATGGAAAATGCAGTAGGGGCACACAGTTTATAGCTAAAGCTGGCCATACACTTTGGATAGCTCTCGGCCGAATGAAAGTTCGGCCAACAGCTATTCTTCCTGACTCCCTTATACACATGCATGCTTAGCTCAGTTTAGTGTGGATGTGTTTAATAATAATAATAATAATAATCTTTATTTATATAGCGCCAACATATTACGCAGCACTTTACAATTTAGAGGGAACATGAAACAAACAATATCAGACATTACATAGTGACAAAGTTCATTTACAATTCAAACCTGGGGAGTAAGGACCCTGCCCGCAAGAGCTTACAATCTATGAGGACATAAGGGAGACACAAAGTGTAATAGTGTTTGTTCTGTACAATGGTCCGGCCATTTTTATACACATGCGGTGGTACACATAAAGCTGCATGAGCCGGTCACCAGCCAGTCTCCGTGTATGACTGACATGAAGAGAAGGAGTGTGAGGGAATCTTATTCTGATGACTAATCTAAATGGAGGGCCATGGAAAGGAGTCAGATTAGGGAATGTTATAGGCCTGTCTAAATAGATGTGTTTTCAGGGCACGTTTAAAACTGTGGATATTGGGAATTAATCTGATTGTCTGGGATAGCACATTCCAGAGGACGGGTGCAGCACGAGAGAAATCCTGGAGACGGTAGTGGGAGGTTCGGATAATGGAGGATTTTAATCTAAGGTCGTTGGCAGAACGTAGAGCCCGAGTAGGGTGGTAGACAGAGATGAGGGAGGAGATGTAAGGAGGTGCAGCACTGTGGAGAGCTTTGTGGGTGAGAGTAATAAGTTTGAATTTTATTCGGAAGGGGATGGGCAACCAGTGCAGTGACTGGCACAGATTAGAGGCGTTGGTGTAGCGGTTGGTCATAAAGATGAGCCTGGCTGCTGCATTGAGGATAGATTGGAGAGGGGAGAGTTTAGTGAGGGGAAGACCGACTAGTAATGAGTTACAGTAGTCAAGACGAGAGTGAATCAGAGCAACAATGAGAGTTTTGGCAGTTTCCTCCGTAAGAAAAGAGCGGATTCTGGAGATGTTTTTGAGGTGAAAGTGACAGGAGCGTGAAAGTGATTGAATGTGAGGAGTAAAGGAAAGATCTGAGTCAAAAATAACCCCGAGACAGCGGGCGTGCTGCTTAGGAGTTATGATAGTGCCACACACAGAGATGGAGACATCAGGTTTAGGGAGGTTAGTAGATGGTGGGAACACAAGGAGCTCAGTTTTAGAAAGATTCAGTTTCAGATAGAGAGAGGACATGATGTTAGAGACAGCGGACAGACAATCACTGGTGTTCTGTATTAGAGCAGGGGTGATGTCACGGGAAGAGGTATATAATTGGGTGTCATCAGCGTAGAGATGGTACTGGAAGCCAAGTCTGCTGATGGTTTGTCCAATAGGAGCTGTGTAGAGAGAAAAGAGGAGCGGACCTAGGACTGATCCCTGAGGAACCCCGATATCAAGGGGAAGAGGAGAAGAAGTGGAACCAGCAAATGACACACTGAATGAGCGGTCAGAGAGATAGGAGGAAAACCAAGAGAGAGCCGCGTCCTTGAGGCCAATAGAGTGGAGCATGTTAAGTAGGAGTTTGTGGTCTACAGTGTCAAAGGCTGCAGAGAGATCCAAAAGAATCAGGAGAGAGGATTTACCGTCCGATTTAGCCGCCAAGAGATCATTTGAGACTTTAGTAAGGGCAGTTTCTGTGGAGTGTAGAGTGCGGAAACCAGATTGTAAGAGGTCAAGAATGGAGTTAGCAGAGAGATAGCGGATAAGGCGAGAGTAGACCAAGCGTTCCAGGAGTTTGGAGATGAAGGGCAGATTAGAGACTGGTCGGTAGTTGGCAGCGCTGGATGGGTCAAGAGTTGGTTTTTTCAATAATGGGTTTATAATGGCATGTTTAAAAGCGGAGGGAAAGATACCAGAGGAAAGAGAGAGGTTAAATATTTTAGTCAGGTGACTAGTGACAGCTGGGGAGAGGGACTGGAGGAGGTGTGAGGGGACAGGATCACTAGGGCAGGTAGGACGAGAAGAAGAGAGGAGCCTCGAGACTTCTTCTTCAGTTATTGGGTGAAATGCTGAGAGTGAAGAAGAGGGAGTGCGGGGGGGAAGGGGATCGATGTTACTAGGGGACTGGGAGATAATATCATGCCGGATGTTGTCAATTTTAACTTTAAAATAATTGGCCAGGTCTTCAGCACTGAGATCTGTGATTGGCGTCTGAACTTTAGGACTAAGGAGGGAGTGAAAAGTATCAAAGAGGCGTTTTGGATTATTAGATAGTGTGGAGATGAGAGAAGTGAAGTAGACTTGTTTGGCGCGGTGAAGGGCCGAGTTGTAAGTTTTGAGCATAAATTTGTAATGGAGGAAATCTGCATTTAAATGCGATTTTCTCCACAGTCGTTCGGCACATCTCAAGCACCGCTGAAGAAAGCGGGATTGAGGCGTGTGCCAGGGTTGTCATCGTCTTTGTCGGGTGGTTCGGAGTGTAGTGGGGGCTGCTTCATCCAATGCATTTTTGAGAGTGTTATTATAAAGTTTGGCAGCCAGATTGGGACAGGAGAGGGAAGAGATAGGGGACAATGAGGACTGTAGACTGTCAATGAGTTTCACAGTGTTAATGGCATGTAGATTTCTGTATGTCTGATACGTAGGGATGACCTGAGGAGGCAGAGAATATTTGATAGTAAAGCAGAGAAGATTGTGGTCAGAAAGCGGGAGAGGAGAGTTAATAAAGTCAGAAACTGAGCAGAGCCGGAAGAAGACCAGGTCAAGTGAATGCCCGTCTTCATGTGTAGGAGAGTTAGTAAGTTGTGACAGACCGAGGGACGAGGTTAAAGATAGAAACTGGGAGGCAGATGAGGAGATTGGGTTATCAATGGGGATGTTGAAGTCACCCATGATGAGAGTGGGTGTTTCAGAGGATAGAAATTGTGGAAGCCAGGCAGCAAAATGATCCAGGAATTGGCGGGGTGAGCCCGGTGGGCGGTAGACAACTGCCACTTGGAGGGAAAAAGGGTGAAAGAGTCTGAGGGTGTGGACTTCAAAAGAGGGAAATGTGAGTGAGGGGACCGGGGGAATGACCTGGAAAGTGCAGTGTGGGGAAAGAAGTATACCTACTCCTCCACCCTGCCTGTTCTCAGGTCTGGGGGCATGAGAGAACTGGAGACCACCATAAGATAGAGCAGCAGGGGAAGCAGTGTCAGACAGGTGTAGCCATGTTTCTGTAAGAGCCAGAAGGTTGAGAGAGTTAGAAAGGAATAAGTCATGAATAAAGGTGAGTTTGTTGCACACGGACCGAGAGTTCCAGAGAGCACAGTTAAAAGAGACAGGAGAAGACATACAAGGAATGGTAAGAAGATTTGCAGGGTTTCTATGTGTGGCAGGTAAGTGGTTGAGCTTGGCAGAAGAAAAGGGAGGACCAGGGTTGGGAGATATGTCCCCTGCAGCTAGCAGCAGGAGAATGGAGAGAGACAGCAGATGGTTCTGTGATTTATGAGAGCGTTTTTTATGTTGGGCAGTGGGATGAGATGGGTTAAGTTGACTGAGGAAAGTGAATAGTGAATGGGAGCTGTACATGGGCGAGGCAAGGAGAGAAGGACTGATGTGGACTGTTTTTGAGCAAGTATTAAATGGGCGATAGGATTGAAAACCAAGAGCAGCTATAATGATGAGAGCGGTGGCAAACATGTCTGTTTACAGATAGTTAGAAATCTAATCTTGAGAGCGTGGGCTAGTTTGTCTGGTTTGGTAATGCAGCTTACCTGTCACTGACCCTGTATAACTGCCATGTATAACTGCCAGGACACTTTGACAGTATGACACTTAGACAGAGATGACTTCTGCCGTCGTGCCCCCCTGAATAAGGGTATGTTCACAGGGCTTATTTTCGGCCGTTTTTCAAGCTGTAAACGGACGAAAAACAGCTGCCCATTGATTTCAATGGGAAAAACAGCGTTCTGTTCCAGTGGGCCGTTTTTTTACGCGGCGGTTTTAAAGAACAGCCACGTAAAAAAACGGCCTCGAAAAAGAAGTGCATGTCACTTCTTGAGACTTTTTCTAGCCGTTTTTCATTGACACCATAGAAAAACAGCTCCAAAAACGTCCGTAAAAAACGGCGCGAAAAACGCGACTTTGAATAAAAACGTCTGAAAATCAGGAACTGTTTTTTCAAACATTTTTTAGTAATCGTGTGAACATACCCTTACAGAGAAAGTTACTGCCAGACTCCTCTGGCGGCAGCTTATCTACTAACGAACAAAAGGATTGGGCACGTTAAAATTAAAGAGCTCAATCCCTCTCTCCCCCGACATCTGCCGTCGGGGGAGAGTCGGGATGCACCATGCACATGAGATGGTCAGCTGGAAATGCCGAAATCGACAATGTCGGCCGACATACATCTAATGTGTATGGCAGTGGCATAACTACCGCCGTAGCAGCAGTAGCGGCTGCTACGGGGCCCGCGGCATGAGGGGGCCCGTGTCGCCCGCCGGCACGGGCCCCCACCATGGCCGGAGGCTCCGCTAGCAGCGGCTATGGCTGCTACAGCGGGACGCCACTGAACACTACGGCAGAGCAGGGAGGTATCTCCCCGCTCTGCCATTAACTGGTTCCCGACCGCTGGCTGTATTTTTACGGCCAGCGGTCAGGGTCCTTAAAACCCGAGCCATAGACTTTCTACGGCTCGGGTTTTAACTTGCTGCCCGCGCGATCGGGCAGCTGAATGTCGGGTCTCCGGCTGTCAGTGACTGCCGGGGACACTGAGGATAGGATAGAAGCAGCTTTCACTGCTTCTGTCTTCTCTGATCACTTGTACACAGCGCTGAATGCGCGCTGTGTACAGGAATAGAGACAGCAGCAGCGGCGCTGTCTCTATTCCTCCCGGTGATCATGTGACTGGTCACATGATCGCCGGGTGCCGTTACTGACAGACTGCTGCTGGGTCTTACTAGACCCAGCACAGCCCAGTTAGTGACAATCGTCACTATGAGAGGGCTGATTTCCACTGTAACTGGGGCTGCTGTGCAGCCCCAGTTACAGTGGAAAAACATGGTGTAAAAGAAAGAAAAAAAATATATAAAGTTCCCCAAAGGTCTTCTTTGACCTTTGAGGGACAGACCATAGTAATAAAAAAATAATAAAGTGCAAAAAAATTTAAATAATAAATACACATAAAATACCCACCCCCCAAAAAAAAACAGTTCCCCCCCGCCAATCATTGTTGTAACGCTAGCGCTGACCCAATTACCCTAATATAGACATGTAATATATAAAAATTTACGGTAGACAATGGCGATCACAAATAAAAGGTCTATTTTAGGGTAAAACTATGTTATTACCCAAAAAAAAATAGCTGAAATGTAAAAAAGCTTATTTTTTTACTATTATTTTCAAACTTTATGAATAAAAATTCTAAAATAGCAAAAAAGGTGTGTATAAAAACGATAAAAAATGAAACCGGCATTGTCTACGGAAAAAACGTCGCAAAAATCACGTCGTTAGCCCAACAAATAAAAAAGTTATAGCCATTTAACTAACACGTGCTAAAAATGGCTAAACGGTGTCTGGTCCTGAAGGCGCAAAATACATGTATCCCCTCTTCACAGGATCTCCACAGGACAGGGGATACATGTGTGATCGCTGGCATTGATAGGGAGAACGGGGGACCGAGAGTCCCCTGAAGTTCTCCATCACAAACCTCGGACTTCCGGGGTCTGTGTCGGCAGCTCCGTAGAAATGAATGGAGCGCCGGTCGTGCTTGTGCGCATGCGTGACCAGCGCTCCTTTCATTTTTATTGAGCTGCGCAGACGCCGGAAGTCAGAGGTTTGTCATGGAGAAGTTCAGGGGACTTTCAGTCCCCCGTTCTCCCTATCAATGCCAGCGATCACACATGTATCCCCTATCCTGTGGAGATCCTGTGGAGAGGGGATACATGTATTTTGTAGGACACACTGTAGGTCGCATTTTTTTGGGAGGGGGGACGCTGTATGGCGTTCCCTACAGGGGGGGGGTGGCTGTATGGCGGTCCCTACAGGGGGGGAGCTGTATGGCGTTCCCTACAGGGGGGGGCTGTATGGCGTTCTCTACAGGGGGGGGCTGTATGGCGTTCCCTACAGGGGGGGCTGTATGGCGTTCTCTACAGGGGGGGCTGTATGGCGTTCTCTACAGGGGGGGCTGTATGGCGTTCTCTGCAGGGGGGCTGTATGGCGTTATCTACAGGGGGGCTGTATGGCGTTACCTACAGGGGGGCTGTATGGCGTTCTCTACATGGGGGGCTGTAAAAAAGGCACTATCTACAAGGGGGGGGGGGTTGTGTGACACCCAGGGGAGGGGGGGCCCCAGTCAAAAGTTTGCTATGGGGCCCAGTCTTTCCTAGTTACGCCCCTGGTGTATGGCCAGCTTAAGAATAGCTATGGCTAGTGGCAGCTCAATGTCAGCCATACTCAGTAAGATGTCTCAGACTGTGGATGTCAGTGAGACATCTTCGGGACATCCAACCAATTCTGTATTGCCAGCACTAGTAGCACATCTGCTGTCTAATTCTACAACATGTTGATGGAGGATATACAGATTTATAACATGTAAACCCAAACTATGATTTCTCAAGAATTCTCAGAATAGTTGTAGACGTGTATTCTTTCTCGCTTATATATTTTCTTAATGATTAACTTTATAGAGCTAACTAAAGTACCACTAAAGTCAAAAGAGCAACAACATAAACATGAGTCAAGCACCCGTCTGACCAATTTTCAGGTAAAACCACCTGCACTACTCCCAGTGTTTGATGCAAGAGCTGTGTCAGTGCTTAGTTTTACTAGACCAAGACCAGGTCAAATGTAACAATACAGCTCATTCTAAATAGAAATGACAAACCACATCAAAAATATCGCAAATAGTCCAAAAAAGTAATACTCTAAAAAACAAAAAAACAGATATAGCCTTTAAACCAGTTGGTACTGATTATAAATTGTGGTTTAGTTTAAACATTCACACATGATTCTAACTTTACTTTTGTTGTTTGCATAAAAAAATCAAACTATCTCCAGATACGCAACATTATATTTACAATTAGTGTAGAGTAAGGGTATGTTCACATAGGGCGGATACGCTGTGTGTAAGCACACAGCGTATCCGCCCTGGATGCCGCAGGGAATTCCGGCCGAAAAACCACACCAAATTATGGTGCAGTTTGTTGGCCTGAATGTCCACTGCGGAAAATAACAGGTAAAAAACAAAACAAAAAGGGTCATACTTACCCATAGCCATGGCGATGCATCCCTCTGACGTCCTGCGCCTGGCCTCCTGGGATGATGTTTCATTCCATGTGACCGCTGCAGCCTGTGATTGGCTGCAGTGGTCACATGGGATTAAACAAAATCACAAAAAAACACATCACTGGATGGAGGTAGTATTTACCCAATGCCAATGGGGAAACCCCGCAATAGAAAAGCAGCGATTCCGCAACATAAATTGACATGCTGCAGATTAAAAAACCGCACGTCAATTTATGAACGGTTTTTCGGCGAGTTTTTTACGTTGCGTGTGGATGAGATTTGTTCAAATCCCACCCACATTGCTGCTACTGTATTATGTTGTGAATTTTCCGCAATGAAATACGTTGCGGAAAATCTGCAGTATTTATGCCACGTCGGAACCCAGCCTAAAAGTGTTAGGCTAACCATAGATATTACATTTGTGTCAGCAGATCCTGAACATTTCAATATAATCAGCTACCAGTGTTCATACCTTGCAGAGGGCTGCCTGAGAGGGGAAAAAAGATTCAGCCTAATATATTTTACTAGTCTAATCCTTATGTTTATCTTTAGAGCATGGAACATACAGTAGCTATATGATCTACATTTCAAATATGAATATACTGTACACTGTAACAATTATCGGATAGAAAGTCTTTGATGTACAAAGACGGAGAAAAAAAGGATACAATCAAACATTTACTTGTGCCAACACAAAATGAGTTCCCTAAATATGCAAGCATTGTACTTTTAACACTTCAGGTAACTTATCTTGTGAGTAGGATCCTTGAGATTTTTACTGGAGTGAAGCCAGGCATAGATCTCATCCAGATCTGATCATAAACATCATAAAGATCTGTTGCGGCATTTTTTTAAGACATCATATGTCTAAAAGTGTATCATGCAATGACATTTTTATATAAATCTTACAGAAATGACCAACTCGATCCAATTCAAATACTTCATGGAACATTTGGTGACTGGCAGACAAAGAAAGACAGTTAAGTTTTAGCAAGTTTGGGCCAAATTGGAGAAATTCCATAACCTCACTGTGTGAGTCCCCCTCCTCATTATTCTACCCGTACTTTTTTTTAGCCACTTCATGTGTGCGCACACAGGGAGTCCTGACACAAACAGGAGCTGAAGCGGACCCCAAATAGAAAAGGGTCTGTATATACAGGGTTCTGGTCTGGGGTCTGATTAATTAAGGGGTTTCAATAAATGTGGGGGTTTGGTCTGCAGTCTGAATAAATGTAGTGGTCTGTTCTGGGATCTGAATAAATTTAAGGGTCTGGTCTTAGGTCTAAATAAATTTAGCAATTTGGTCTAGGGTCCAAATAAATTCAGGGTTTGGTGGTCTGAATTTCTTCAGTGGTCTGGTCTGAGGTTGAACTTATTTAAGGGTCTGGTATAAGGTTTAAATAAATGTAGGGGTCTAGCCTGGAGTCTGAATGAATGTAGGGGCCGGTTTGTGGTGTAAATTTAGAGGTCTGGTCTGAATTTATTTAGGGCTCTGGGATATAATTAATGAAGTGGTCTGAATAAATGTAGGGGTCTGGTCTGGGGTCTGAATAAATTTAGGCATCTGAATAAATTTAAGGGTCTGGTCTGGAGTCCAAATAAATTCAGTGGTCTAGGGCCTGAATTTATTAAGGGGTCTGGTCTAAGGTCTGAATAAATGTAGGGGTCTGGTCTGGGGTCTGATAAATTTAGGGGTTTGGTCTGTGGTCTGAATACATTTTGGAAAAATACTTAAAGGGGTTATCCGGGGACCAAAAATTGCATTGCATTAATATTTTTTAAGTAAAAAGAATTCACTTACTAATATACTTTAATTAAAAATTCTGTGCTAAATCGTGCAGTTCAAAACCTGTGAATTGTTACCGGAAGTCCTGTAGCTTTCTAATATTGATGACGCATCGACACGGCCCCACTTGACTGAGGGCTTTCTTCCTGTGCTGTTCGCGTCGGCATGTTATCAATCACATGACCGCAAGGGGCAGTCACATTGCCTATTGCTGAAGTCTCCGAGCAGAGCATCAGCTAGCGCTTTGCTCGGGACTCCAGCACTGCTCCCGACATCACTGTCCATATTTGGTCAGTGACTTTAGGGGCTTCCTATCGCTGGAGTTGCCGAGCAGAGCATCACCTGATGCTCTGCCCTGGGACTCTAGCATTGCTGCCAATGTTAAAGTGTAAAAGTACCATTACGTCTTTCCTTCCTCTTTTATTTCTTCTCTCACTCCTTCTTTTTAGTTCCTCTATATCTCTAAATGTTTTGTTATTTCTATCTCAACTACATGAGAACACCCCAACCACACACAGTTTTACATCATTAACTGGATAGCAATTTTTCTTTGGCTTCTAAGGCAGACATTACGCATGATCTTACCAGTTATGCTTATGTCAATATTTTAAATCTATATCAATCTTACAACAACCAATCTAGAAGGATTGCACATTAAAAAACAAAGCAAGTTTCCCATTTAGAAGTAAAGAATTTTGCCTTTGTAGCTTTTTTGTTGTACAACAAAGTTTATTGCATGTTATTTTCAATCTTGCAGCACCTTTCTAACTGTCAATTATTGTCACTAACCTCTTTTATCCTGTGCAAGTTACTTTAGAGCAATAAAAATTATTACAGTTACCTTAGAAACAAATAGGACAAATGCCAAAGTAATAATTCTTATTTTGCCTATACAGCTATACTTGTACAATAAGGGTATGTGCACACAACCTCTTTTCAGACGTAATGGAGGCATTTTACGCCTCGAATTACGACTGAAAAGACGGCTCCAATACGTCGGCAAACATCTGCCCATTGCTTGCAATGGGTCTTACGATGTTGTGTGCAGACGAGCTGTCATTTTACGTGTCGCTGTCAAAAGACGGCGCGTAAAAATATGCCCGCGTCAAAGAAGTGCAGGAAACTTCTTGGGACGTAATTGAAGCCGTTTTTCATTGACTCCAATGAAAACCAGCTCCAATTACGTCCGTAAAAGACGCAGCGTAAAACGTCTGATATTCAGGAGCTGTTTTCTCCTGAAAACAGCTCCGTAATTTCAGTCGTTTTTTTGCGTTGCCATGTGAACATACCCTAAGAGTAAATTCACACTAAAATTCACACGGTAATGGTGTGGCAGAAAGCCGCACAGTTATTGCAGTGCAAAAAAAGCTGCAAAACAATGTCTTTTTTTGGGGTTTCTACCTAAAGTTGCAGTGCCCATTGCGGGAAAAACCACATATGGTTGTTGTGGTCTGGTAACGGAGGAGCAGTGATGTTCCGCACCATTACTACTACATGTAGGGGCCCCCCATAGAATGTATTTCGCCGTTACATTGAGGTTGCACTTTACTAGTTGACTTAGTACTGCACATGAACAATTTAAACTTTAGCTCCACCATTGAAACATGTTAAATCTCATGTTATGGAATTACCAGCAATATGTATAAACTGCAACTACTCCCGTTATGAGGTGTAAATCAGGCAATAGAACAAAATGGACGGAGACAGACACATTTCAGATGTAAGCCATGCCCTAACAATGCCCTTGACTAACCTGTAAGTCAATACTTTGTATCAGCATGGGTGTTTAGGCCTGACGTTGCAACTGAATCCCCTGAATTGTGCTAAACTGTCAAGCTCCTAGTCATATGCCATTACTTCACTTTATAAGTGGGGAATACCCCTTTAACTGAGATTCTCGTGAACAACTCAAAGAAGGATTTCTGTTGAACTGGGAACCCCCCTTCCTAATTCAATTGTATATGTAATTCTAACCATGGTGTTGTTTCTGCCGAAGAAGTTCCTGCATTATAGCGCCAGCCTAATAAAACTACCAGCGTCAGAAACATAATAGGATCCATACACAATAGCCAGCTACTGTAGTGTCTAATAAGTGATAAGTGTCGGGAATCTTGGAGGCATGCAAATGACAACTGGCTCTAGAGAAGGCAGCTGTAATGATGGGGGTAGGGAAACGGACAAGTGAGCCCTAATCTACCCGCCACTCTGTCCCTGCCTACTTGCAACGACCCGCCCTAGGCGACGAGGTACAACTGGGCGGCGGTCCCTACGCTCAGTAAGTGCACGAGACAAACAGACAAGGGTACACAAAGCAGAGGGAAATGGGGCAGTTGCCTACAGCAACACCGTGAGCAACAAGAGTGGTGAACGAGCCGAGTCTAACCAGGAGGGAACGAGGTACCAAACGCAGAGCAGGAGAGTAGTCAGTAAGCCAGGGTCAGTATGGAGCAGGATCAAATAGTTAGAAGCTGTAGCTGGGCCAGGAAACCACACGAGAAGAATCACAAGCAAAGGAGGAACAGGAAAGGCAGGTATAAATAGACAGAGGGCGGGAGCTAGCTCCGTCTGGCCAGGCTGCTATAGGCTCTCCCACACCTGCCATCCTGAGTGGTGGAAGATGGAGTCAGTCTCAGAGACATAGACTCAGGTGCAGACTGATTACCTATGGGCGTATACACAGAAGTTGAGCCTGGCAGATCCTTTACAGTACCCCCCCTTTTATGAGGGGCCACCGGACCCTTTCTAAGTGGACCTGGTTTATTGGGGAAACGAAGGTGGAACTTCCTGACCAATACCCCAGCGTGAACATCCCGGGCGGGTACCCAAGTCCTCTCCTCAGGCCCGTATCCTCTCCAATGGACCAGGTACTGAAGGGAGCCTTGGACCATCTTGCTGTCCACAATCTTGGCCACCTCGAATTCCACCCCCTCAGGGGTGAGAACGGGAACAGGAGGTTTCCTCGAGGGAGCCAAGGACGGGGAGCAGCGTTTAAGGAGGGAGGCATGAAAAACGTTGTGTATTCGAAAAGATGGGGGCAACTCCAGTCGGAAGGAGACAGGATTGAGGACTTCAATGACTTTATACGGCCCAATAAACCGGGGAGCAAACTTGTTGGACGGGACCTTAAGGCGCAAGTTCCTAGACGATAACCACACCAGATCCCCGACCATAAACAAGGGGTTAGCAGAACGTCTTCTATCAGCCTTGAGTTCTTTGTACGCTCTGGGACGCCTCTAGGTTCTTCTGAACCTGGGCCCAGACTGTGCACAGTTCCCGATGAACCTCTACCTCGGGATTGTTGGAACTACCAGGTGAAACGGAGGAGAACCGTGGATTAAACCCAAAATTACAGAAAAAGGGGGAGACCCCTGATGAGTTACTGACCCGGTTATTAAGGGAAAATTCGGCGAGGGGAATGAATGAGACCCAATCATATTGACAGTCAGAGACAAAACACCTTAAATATTGTTCTAGAGATTGATTAGTCCTCTCCGTTTGGCCATTAGTTTCAGGATGGAAGGCAGAGGAGAAGGACAGATCAATCTCCAACTTTTTACAAAAGGCTCTCCAAAACAATGAAACAAATTGTACCCCTCTGTCCGAAACAATATTGACAGGGGCCCCATGGAGACGCAGGATGTGTTTGACAAACAAGGTAGCTAACGTCTTGGCATTGGGTAGTTTCTTGAGGGGCACAAAGTGGCACATCTTACTGAAGCGGTCTACTACAACCCACACCACCGACTTGCCTTGAGATGGAGGCAAATCGGTGATAAAATCCATGGAGATATGGGTCCAAGGTCTCTAGGGAATGGGCAAAGAACGTAGTAAGCCCGCTGGTCGGGACCTGGGAGTCTTGGACCTAGCACAAACCTCACAAGCGGCGACGTAAGCCTTAACGTCTTTAGGCAACCCAGGCCACCAATAGTTTCTGGCAATGAGGTGTTTGGTACCCAGGACGCCTGGATGACCAGATAGTGCGGAGTCATGATTCTCCCTAAGTACCCTTAGCCGGAATTGCAGGGGAACAAACAGCTTGTCCTCAGGAAGGTTCCCAGGAGCTGAACCTTGATCGGCCGCAATTTCAGAGACTAAATCAGAATCAATAGAAGAAATGATTATACCAGGAGGCAAAATACAAGCAGGATCTTCCTCCGAAGGAGGGCTGGCCATGAAGCTACTCGACAGAGCATCGGCCTTAATATTTTTAGACCCGGCCCTATAGGTAACCAAAAAGTTGAATCTGGTAAAAAATAGAGCCCATCGAGCTTGTCTCGGGTTTAGCCTCCGGGCAGATTCTAGAAAAACCAGATTCTTGTGGTCGGTAAGGACCGTTACCTGGTGCCTAGCCCCCTCCAGGAAGTGGCGCCACTCTTCAAATGCCCATTTAATGGCTAAGAGTTCGCGGTTGCCAATATCATAGTTACTCTCAGTGGGCGAAAACTTCCTGGAGAAGTAGGCACAGGGACGGAGATTGGTGAGGGACCTGGTACCCTGGGACAAGACAGCCCCCACTCCCACCTCGGATGCATCAACTTCCACGATAAATGGCTCCATTTGGTTGGGCTGAACCAGCACCGGGGCCGAGATAAAGCCCTTCTTAAGGACCTCAAAAGCCTGGACAGCCTCAGGAGGCCAGTGGAGGAGATCAGCACCTTTGCGAGTGAGGTCCGTGAGAGGCTTAGCAATGACCGAGAAGTTAGCAATAAATCTCCTGTAATAATTAGCGAACCCCAAGAAACACTGTAACGCCTTCAGGGAGGCAGGTTGGACCCATTCCGCCACAGCCTGGACCTTGGCGGGGTACATGCGGAATTCATGAGGAGTGAGGATTTGACCCAAAAATGGTATCTCCTGTACCCCAAACACACATTTTTCGGTTTTCGCAAACAATTTGTTTTCCCGAAGGACCTGGAGCACCTTCCTGACATGCTCAATGTGGGAGGACAAGTCCTTGGAAAACACCAGTATGTCATCAAGGTACACTACAAGAAATACCCCCAGGTAATCTCTTAAAATCTCATTTATGAAATTCTGGAAGACCGCAGGAGCATTACACAACCCAAAGGGCTTGATGAGGTATTCGAAATGACCTTCGGGCGTGTTAAACGCAGTCTTCCACTCATCCCCCTCTTTGATGCGGATAAGGTTATACGCCCCACGTAGATCAAACTTAGAGAACCATTGGGCCCCCTGTACCTGATTAAAGAGATCAGGAATCAAAGGAAGGGGATACTGCCATGATTAACACGTGCACAACGTCTGAAACGCGTAGGCCCCAAGACTGGACCGATAAACACTCCTGTCTGCACACCAGGATTCCATCTTATTGGACCTTTTTAAACCTTGATACCTAGTAAACTTGGAATAAGCTTCCATTTTATCCTCTACATCGCTGGATTCAACCCCCTGCCTTTGCCTGTCTTTACTCATCGTGTGCCGACACGAGATTCCGTGCGATGTCTACGACACACATGCCAAGTGTCAGGTGAGCTGGAGGATCTCTCCCATATATCTCCTGGATACTGGTTCCTTACAGTGACCTTATTCAAGTTACGGTAGTCAATGCATGGCCTAAGACCACCATCCTTCTTCCCTACGAAGAAGAAGCCAGCACCTACCGGAGAAGTAGAGGGGCGAATGTAACCCTTGGCCAGGCATTCCTGGATATACTCTCTCATGGCTTCACATTCAGGACAAGAAAGATTAAATATCCTAACCTTAGGGAGCTTAGCTCCTGGTACCAATTCGATAGCGCAATCGTATTCTCTATGAGGAGGTAACACTTCGGAGGCCTCCTTAGAGAAAACATCAGCGAAGTCCTGAACAAACTCAGGTAGCGTGTTCACCTCCTCAGGGGGAGAAATAGAATTAACAGAAAAACATGACGTCAAGCATTCATTACCCCATTTGGTAAGCTCCCCAGTATTCCAGTTAAACGTGGGATTATGCAACTGCAACCAGGGAAGGCCTAAAACCAAATCGGACGATAATCCCTGCATCAACAGTACAGAGCACTGCTCCAAATGCATGGAGCCAACAAGGAGTTCAAAAACAGGGGTATGCTGTGTAAAATAACCATTAGCAAGAGGAGTGGAGTCGATACCCACTACAGGGACAGGTTTAAGCAAATCAATCAAAGGCATAGCTAGAGACATAGCAAATTCCACAGACATGATATTAGCAGAAGACCCTGAATCCACGAAGGCACTGCTGGTAGCAGACCTACCACCAAAAGAGACCTGAAAGGGAAGCAAGATTTTATTACGTTTCATATTTACGGGAAATACCTGTGCGCCCAAGTGACCTCCCCGATGATCACTTAGGCGCGGAAGTTTTCCGGCTGCTTATTCTTACGCCTAGGACAGGTGTTCACTTGATGCTTGTCATCCCCACAATAGAAGCAGAGACCATTCTTCCTGCGGAACTCTCTACGTTGTCGGGGGGACACGGAGGCCCCGAGTTGCATAGGTACCTCCGAGTCTTCCGTGGAAGAGCGAAGCAACGGGACCTCGGGAGGCATCATGGGGGAGTCAGAGGGGAAAACACAAAAACGTTCAAGTTGTCGTTCACTGAGACGTCGGTCAAGTCGTACCGCTAAAGCCATAACCTGGTCAAGGGAGTCAGAAGAGGGATAGCTAACTAGCAGGTCTTTCAGGGCGTTCGACAGGCCCAACCTAAACTGGCACCTTAAGGCAGGGTCATTCCACCGAGAAGCTACGCACCACTTCCTAAAGTCAGCACAATACTCCTCAACAGGTCTCTTACCCTGACGTAAGGTCACCAGCTGACTCTCGGCAAAGGCAGTCCTGTCAGTCTCGTCATAAATGAGTCCGAGAGCAGAAAAGAAACGATCAACGGAGGAAAGTTCAGGGGCGTCAGGAGCCAAGGAGAAGGCCCACTCTAGGGGCCCTTCCTGGAGCCGGGACATAATTATACCCACCCGCTGGCTCTCAGAACCTGAGGAATGAGGCTTTAAGCGAAAGTAGAGCCTACAACTCTCCCGAAAGGAGAGAAAAGTCCTCCGGTCCCCTGAGAACCG
The DNA here is from genome assembly GCF_050947455.1 of Rhinoderma darwinii. NCBI lineage: Eukaryota > Metazoa > Chordata > Amphibia > Anura > Rhinodermatidae > Rhinoderma > Rhinoderma darwinii. Next base: position 226,750,949 of record NC_134690.1, on the reverse strand, counting down.
GTCAGGCAACTTGAGGTGGGGTTCAAGAGGTGAGGTGAGGGGCACTACCATGGTAGCATCAGGCTGGTTGACGCTCTGAGCCAGGGCCTGGACCTGTAGGGAGAGACCCTGCATTTGCTGGGCCAGGGTCTCAAGGGGGTCCATAGTAGTGTCAGGGACCAGGGTAGACTAGGTATAGGGCTTGTGATTATGTAATGATGGGGGTAGGGAAACGGACAAGTGAGCCCTAATCTACCCGCCACTCTGTCCCTGCCTACTTGCAACGACCCGCCCTAGGCGACGGGGTACAACTGGGCGGCGGTCCCTACGCTCAGTAAGTGCACGAGACAAACAGACAAGGGTACACAAAGCAAAGGGAAATGGGGCAGTTGCCCACGGCAACACCGTGAGCAACAAAAGCGGTGAACGAGCCGAGTCTAACCAGGAGGGAACGAGGTACCAAACGCAGAGCAGGAGAGTGGTCAGTATGGAGCAGGATCAAATAGTTAGAAGCTGTAGCTGGGCCAGGAAACCACACGAGAAGAATCACAAGCAAAGGAGGAACAGGAAAGGCAGGTATAAATAGACAGAGGGCGGGAGCTAGCTCCGTCTGGCCAGGCTGCGATAGGCTCTCCCACTCCTAAGCCTGCCATCCTGAGTGGTGGAAGATGGAGTCAGTCTCAGAGACATAGACTCAGGTGCAGACTGATTACCTATGGGCGTATACACAGAAGTTGTGCCTGGCAGATCCTTTACAGCAGCAATGAAGTATGGATACTGGTCTTAAGATTTTCTTACAGCAGCTGATCGAAAATTGACGATAGACTTTTGCAGATTATGATTAAAATTGAAAATGTACCTGTGCACTACTAGTACTTTGCCAGTTTGTTACTACCATAGTTTACCAGAAGTTAATACTGCTACAATTCATCATCTTTGCACAGCAAGCATAGGAAAAACTAATAAGCAGGACCATTTGGAAGAAGTTAATAACCAAATATTTAGAATATACATATATATAGGGGAAAGATTTGGGCCCAGAATTATATATTTAAAAGGTCTGGGTTGCTGGAGTGGAAGAGAATAGTAAAAGTTCCACTCCGTCTTCAGGACAGTCCATGGTTTGGGCTGCCTTATGAGTCTCATTAGCTGCCAGCTGAGAAGGGTCCTTTAACAGGTTCCCGACCGCTGGCCGTATTTATACGGCCAGCGGTCAGGGTCTCTGAAGTCCGCCGTATAGACTATTTACGGCGGCACTTCAGAGATTGTGCACGCGCGATCGCGTGCACACAGCTCTATTCCCTGGCTGTTGCTAACAGCCATGGGCACTGGGCAGAATGTCAGGGGTCAATCTTTTGGCCCCTGAACATGTGATCGCTGTGACAACCAATCACAGCGATCACATGCATTTCTGCATAGAAAACAGTGTGCACGCGATCGCGTGCACACAGCCCTGTGCCCACGCTGTTACCAACAGCTCTGGGCACTGGGCAGAGTATCAGGGACCAATGTGATGGTCCCTGAACATGTGATCGCTGTGACAACCAATCACAGCGATCACATGCATTTCTGCATAGAAAACAGTGTGCACGCGATCGCGTGCACACAGCCCTGTGCTCACGCTGTTACCAACAGCTCTGGGCACTGGGCAGAGTATCAGGGACCAATCTGATGGTCCCTGAACATGTGGTCGCTGTGAAAACCTATCACAGCGACCACATTTGTTTTATTTTGACTTTTCTGGCAGTAAATCTCCTGCCTCTTTTCTTCTCCTCAAACATTGTTTCAGTTTGAGGGGAAGAAGAGACTCGGGAGAATTGCTGCCGGAAGAATACAGTGAAAAAAAATACAGTTACACTCATAAAACATTCTCTGTATAGATAGATTTCTATCTATCTATACAATCTATCTATCCATCTATCTTTTTTTCTATATATCTACCTTTCTATCTTTTATTCTATTAGAATAGGCAGGTAGGGAGTATATAATTATATATATATCCACATATATATAATATATATAGCAATAGCGGTTTATTTTTTTGTTAGCGGTAGTGTAGCTATATATAGCAGTTAGTTTGTGTGTTTTATAAAAAAAAAAAAAAATTTGTTTAGTTAGTGTTAGTTACGTTATGGCGAGGAAGTTGTTTAGCGCCGAGGAGGCATACGCCATACTGTGGTCTGAGTCGGAGACCGCATCAGAGATGGCGTCCGAGATGGAACCTGTTTTAGGTAGTGACGATGACAGCGTCACTTCAGGTTCATCTTCAGGGGACGTTGTCCCTGATGCAGTTGAAACTGCAGAACATGAAAGCGCAGGGCCAAGTAGCGCTGTAGCACGGGACAGCCTGGTCCCTTCAGTCCAGGCTCTTGTATGGGCACCTGCCCCATCTTTTGGGCCTAGAATTCACGGATTTACTGCCACTCCTGGCATAACCGTGGACAATACAAATTTTGTCCAAATGGATTACTTCCATTTATTTATAACGGACGACATCCTAAATCAGATTGTCCATGAAACAAATTTATATGCCACTCAATATATAAGGCAGAAACCTTCATCCACCCATGCCAGAGATTGGACGCCCACCAATTTGCAGGAATTAAAAAAAAATTGGGGCTCACCCTAAATATGGGTATTGTCAAAAAGCCCTCCATTAGGTCTTACTGGTCAACAAGACCCGCCCAACCCACCCCAGTATATTCTGCAGTAATGCCCAGGTCTCGTTATGAGACAATAATGAGGTTCCTCCACTTCAATGACAACGCACAGGCCCCCCCAAGTACCGATGCAAACCGGGATCGGTTGTTCAAAATAAGACCGCTAATAAATTCCCTGAATAATTTATTTCTGCAACTCTACACCCCTGAGCAGAATGTATGTGTGGACGAATCCCTCCTCAACTTCCATGGCAGACTTAGCTTTCGCAAATATCTACCTTCCAAAAGGGCAAGATATGGCGTTAAGCTCTACAAATTGTGTGAAAGCGGGTCAGGATATACCACCGCCTTCAGGATTTATGAAGGGCGGGACCGCACAATAAATGTTCCTGGATGCCCCCCTGGTCTTTCCACCAGCAGTAAGATCGTGTGGGAGATAATGCAGCCTCTGCTTCACAAGGGGTACCACCTGTACTGTGATAATTTTTATTCGAGTGTGCCCCTGTTTAGGCATTTGCATGCTGCAAGGACTGGGGCATGTGGCACCATGCGCAAAAACAGAATTGGTTTTCCACAGCAATTAGTGGGGAAGCGCATGGTAAAGGGGGACTCCTGTGCTTATGCATCTGAAGAATTGCTGGCGGTCAAGTTCAGGGATCGCAAAGATGTGTATGTGCTAAGCACGATTCATACCGCAGGAACAGTGGCAGTGAGGGAAAGAGGGGCAACATCGGACAAGCACAAACCAGTGAGCGTGTCCGAATATAACAAGTACATGGGGGGGTGGATTTAAGCGACCAGGTTTTACAGCCCTATTTAGTAAAACGCAAAACTAAAACCTACAAAAAAGTGGCCATTTATTTGTTACAGGTGGCCATCCAGAACTCATTTGTGCTCTACAAAAAAAACAGAGGCAGAGACACATACCTGGATTTCCAGGAAAAATTTATTGAAGGCCTCATTTTTGATGTTCAGGACACCCGAGAATGCCCCCGGTCTGAGGATGTCACGCGACTGACTGAAAGACACTTCATCAGTCGGATTCCCCCAATACCAACCAGAAGCAAACCCCAGAAAAAGTGCCGCGTCTGCAGAAAAGACGGGCACCGCAAAGATTCCCGATATTTCTGTCCCTCATGTCCCTCGCAACCAGGCCTGTGCATTGAGCCATGTTTTAAAAAATACCACACTGTTCTGAATTATTAGATTTTAGTTAATTCGTTGAAAATATATTTGCCCTACATTACGTTTTTATTTTTCCCCTGATTTTACTCCAAGGGTGAGGGAGGGAATGGGTGGGGGGTGGATGTCATGTTTGCATATTCTCTAAAGTTCATCTGCTGGAGAGCTCTATTTGCATAAACCTGCAATTTCTTATTTTAGAAAACCCCAAAAAATGTATTCCCATTATACCCCTAGATGAATATTTTGGGATTTCTGCTTCAAGAGCAGATATTTTGGAAGTGTTATAGAAACTCTGTTGAGTTTTGTAAAACCAGCTTTGAAAAAAAGCAATTTGTGAAATAAGCTTCTTCTATCGTCCGCCCTCCTACTTCTCTATGTGATAAATAAGGCACACATATTTGGTATCCCCATGCACGGGAGAAGTGGAAGAATGTGAAAGGAGATGAATTTTGGCCGTGGTCTATGCCGTGTGTGAAAAATGCTGGTATAAACTGACGCATTTGCTAAAAAATTGCTAATTTTATTTTGATCCATCTTATTCAAGAAACTTTCAGAAGAAAACTGGACTGTCTAAAAATATGATAAACCCCTTGAAGAAAACCTTGTGGGGTCTACTTGCGTGAATGAAGTAATTTATGGGGTGATTCTAATCTTTCAGCAGCATTAGGCCCCCCAGAAAACAGTATGCGGCTATAAAGTCAAGTGCAGAATTCCTGGACCGAAAAGGCCAAAAAGCCTCCTTTTATGCCAAGCCCTGGCACATGCCCGTGAATAAAGCACACATATTTGGTATCCCCATGCACAGGAGAAGTGGAAGAATGTGAAATGCGATGAATTTTGTCCGTGGTCCATTTTGTGTGTGAAAAAGCTAGCATAAACTGACGCATTTGTTAAAAAAAAAGCTAATTTTATTTTGTTCCATCTTATTCAAGAAACTTTCAGAAGAAAACTGGACTGTCTAAAAATATGATAAACCCCTTGAAGGAAACCTTGTGGGGTCTACTTGTGTGAATGAAGTCATTTATGGGGTGATTCTAATGTTTCAGCAGCATTACACCCCCCAGAAAACAGTATGCTGCTATAAAATCAAATGCAGAATTCCTGGACCAAAAAGCCTCCTTTTATGCCAAGCCCTGGCACATGCCCGCACAGTGAATAAGGCACACATATTTGGTATCCCCATGCACGGGAGAAGTGGAAGAATGTGAAAGGAGATTAATTTTGGCCATGGTCTATACCGTGTGTGAAAAATACTAGCCTAAACTGACGCATTTGCTAAAAAATAGCTGATTTTTTTTTGTTCCATCTTATTCAAGAAACTTTCAGACGAAAACTGGACTTGCTAAAAATATGATAAACCCCTTGAAGGAAACCTTGTGGGGTCTACTTGTGTGAATGAAGTCATTTATGGGGTGTTTCTAATGTTTCAGCAGCATTAGGCCCCCCAGAAAACAGTATGCGGCTATAAAATCAAATTCTAAATTCCTGGACCGAAAAGGCCAAAAAGCCTCCTTTTATGCCAAGCCCTGGCACATGCCCGCACAGTGAATAAGGCACACATATTTGGTATCCCCATGCACGGGAGAAGTGGAAGAATGTGAAAGGAGATTAATTTTGTCCGTGGTCTATACCGTGTGTGAAAAATACTAGCCTAAACTGACGCATTTGCTAAAAAAGCGCTGATTTTATTTTGTTCCATCTTATTCAAGAAACTTTCAGAAGAAAACTGGACTTGCTAAAAATGTGAAAAATGCTAGCATAAACTGACGCAATTGCTAAATTCTTGCATTTTTTTCCAATTTTGCCCACTTTAGAGAAAAAAATAAAAATGATATATACTGACAAATGCCACTAAAACAAAGCACTATCTGTCCTTTAAAAAGAGTGTAAAATTCAAAGATGAACTTTATTCACCTGCAGAGTTATAGTCATCTAAAGAAGCGCATAGCAAAATTGTGACATTTCTCTAGTCATTTAGCTGTAAAACAGCCTAGTCCTTAACCGGTTAAAGAGGCTCTGTCACCTGATTTTGCAACCCCTATCTGCTATTGCAGCAGATCGGCGCTGCAATGTAGATTACAGTAACGTTTTTATTTTTAAAAAACGAGCATTTTTGGCCAAGTTATGACCATTTTTGTATTTATGCAAATGAGACCTGGGGCAGGAAGTGACGACACAGCGTGATCTCTCGAGAACATGCTGTGTCTGTGCACTGCCAGAAGCTGGGCGTTCTGAAGAGAAGTGGATGATACTTCTCGTCAGAACGCCCAGCTAGTAAAAGAAGTAAAAACGCCCCGATGTACGCACATAATACACGCCCAGTTGGACTTTTACTTTAAACACGCCCAGTTGGACTTTTGCAAGCCTCATTTGCATAAATACAAAAATGGTCATAACTTTTTAAAAATAAAAACGTTACTGTAATCTACATTGCAGCGCCTATCTGCTGCAATAGCAGATAGGGGTTGCAAAATCTGGTGACAGAGCCTCTTTAAGAAAGGTGTGAGCTATTCACACAATTGCTCCCAGTCTGAGGAAGACAGGTATTGCCAGCCTGTGGGAGTCAGAGGTATTGGTAAGAACATATGTTTGTTGTGAGGTTCTGGACAGAAGGCCTTTTACCTTGATAGCTAGGGCAGCTATATGTTTAGTTATAGGCTGGACGGCCTAGGGTTTATTTTGAACTGTTCTGTAAAACTGCTTGTCACGGTCTGTTGGTATGTGGACCCACTAGGCCGCACCGTTGTAGAGGTGAAGCAGCTGGCCAAACCACAGAGCACCCCAGTAATACAAAGTCCCGCACTAGGGTACCTGGATAGTCCAGACAGTGGCCGCAGCTCTGGCACGAATGAAGGTGGTTGCAGCAGGTTACGACAGACGTGGCGGGTGACAGTAGGTGCCGCAGGTTGTGCCAGACGTGGTGAATCACACTGGACGTTGCAGATAACACAGGACGTGGCAAACGACACAGGATGTGGCAAACGATACAGGATGTGGCAAACAACAGCAGGTGCAGTAGACATGACTCCAACACTAGTAGGCTCAGGAACAAGAACACAGCACGGGATACAGGAACAGGTAACAGGGCACGGGTAACAACTGGAATGGGAAAACACTAAGGGACCATTTGCAAGACAGACTTGGGATACACTAACAACGCTCAGGCAAGGATCAGAAGGGCAGGGCCCTTCTTATAGTCCAGGAAATCTTGTGAGTTGATGATGATGATGACTGTTTACATGTGCGCGCGCTGGCCCTTTAAGTCCGGGCACGAGCGTGCGCGAGCACTATACGGGACACAGCGGATCGGAGCTGAAGTGAGCGCTGGCATCTCCTAGGAAGAAGATACGAGCCAGCGCTCACTGATCCATGACTGTGGGCGTCAGGAGGTGAGTAAACCCGATGGACGCTACGCTGCTTGCTGTATTGAAGAGAATACAGCTGGTTGCGGCCAGTTTCATACCCTCTGTGTTGGAGTGAAAATTCTTTTGTGCTAACCATCTTATCCTGGAGATGGCGATCCTGTGAACTAACTTACCCCAAGTTGTCCCGAAATATATATATATATATATATATATATATATATATATATATACATATATATATATATATATATCTATATATATATATATATATATATAATAGGTTTTTTTATTTGTACTATAAATGCCATAAATTATAACCGTAAATTAAGCAACTTTTATAGGGCTGGGTTTACATGTTACGATTCTATGTATATCTGTCTTGCAATTAGTTTATTATGGTAATTACAAACAAATGTACAATTAATGATTACACACAGCAGATTTTTTTTATAGGATGGGAACGATTTCTTTACAACTGACGGTCGTCTTATATAAAGGGGGCCTATAATTTTTCATTACAATGGCCGCAATTAACAAAAAACATCTTTAAGGCCTCATGCACACGACCGTAGCCATGTGCTTGGCCGTGATTTTCGGGTCGGCCGGCCACGGAGTGTCAGCCCCGAGCCGCTCGCAAATCGCGGGCTGTGCACATGGCCGCGGCCATTATTTTCAATGAGCCCAGACCACAGAACACGGCCGTAATAAGGCTTACCCGTTCTTTCTGCGGTCCGGGCTCCGGGGCCATGCACGGACCATGAAAACCACGGTCGTGGGCATGGCCCCATAAGAATGAATGGGGCCGCAATTCTCTCATTGATTTTCGGGGGAATTGCGTCCGCAAAAGCACGTTCGTGTGCATGGGGCCTAACTTATTTATACAGTAGAGGTTCTGAGAGTGGTCAGACGTGTCACTACAGTGAGGCATTGTCCAGTCTGTTATTAGCACACAATAAGGGTCCTAATACACGACCCAACGAGTAATAGGCTCGATCATGGCTCGTTTATCGGCGCTCGTTTGCTCCTTTCACAATGAGCTATTATCAGTAATGTATGGGGACGAGCGGTCGTTACTCCGATCGCTGTTCCTCATACATTTTTATCATGTCGGTAGCATGTCTCCCTGGTTACACAGGGAAATGTGCTGCTGACAACGATAATATTTTAGGCTGCATAAACTATACAATCAGCCAATGAACGACCATTTACTCGTTTATCGGCTTTTTGTTGCCCTGTTTACACAAGGTAATTATCAGGAATGAGCGTTTTTTGTGAACGCTCGTTTGCCCGATAATTGGCTGGTGTAAAAGGGCTCTTACTTTACAATTCCCTGATGATAGCATTAAAGTGAATTAGTGCTGAATTATTATCCTTCATTCAGTGGTGTATACATAGAAAAGAGGGGGGCTCCATGGCAACAATCAAATTGGGTTCCCTATTATAGTCCTGGGTTTTGTTAGGGTATGTTCACACGGCCTATTTACGGACGTAAATCGGGCGTTTTTGCCCCGAATTACGCCCGAAAATAGCGCCTCAATAGCGCTGACAAACATCTGCCCATTGAAAGCAATGGGCAGACGTTTGTCTGTTCACACGAGGCGTATATTTACGCGCCGCTGTCAAATGACGGCGCGTAAATAGACGCCCGCGTAGAAGAAGTGACCTGTCACTTCTTTGGCCGTAATTGGAGCCGCTATTCATTGACTCAAATGAATAGCAGCGCTAATTACGGCCGTAATTGACGCGGCGTTCAAGCGCCTGCACATGCCGGTACGGCTGAAATTACGGGGATGTTTTCAGGCTGAAACATCCCCGTAATTTCAGCCGTTACGGACCCCCGCCGTGTGAACATACCCTTACCTAACACAAAAGTGCATAGCATTTGGTTCCCTCTCATATCTTCTTTATGATCTTTGGGCCAATTCCTAACCCCCTAACAATGTGAACAATGCAGTTTATCTGGAGAAGGGAGTCCTACTCAGGTTCTCACCACCCAATAGCAAGGGGGATGGGAACAACTAGGGATGGGAACAACCAGGGATGGGTCCCCTCTCTACAAAGTCCCCATAGCAACCGCACGGACTGCCTCTATGGTATGTATGCCCCTGATTTGAAGTTGCTTGGGTCTGATGTTTGATAATGTGTATGTTTTTAGCCTTCATCTGTTACCCTTGTGTAACGTGGTATGAAGTAGATAGTAATAATAGTAGAACATCCTGTAGCCAAACAGATCATTTGGTATGCCCACAGTAGCAGGAGATGAATGTTTGGATCTGGTGGAATACAGGACTGCATGTGACAGGGCAGTGTGATATGTGAAGGGGGATAGAGAATTGGTGTAAGAATCCTGTTTACCTGAGAAGCCAAGACGTAAGCTTTATTATGACATATGCATTCCTAAATTCATTGCCTATAATAACCCGTACCGATCGGAAATATTCATCTTAAAATCACATACTAAAAATAGAAAACAAATTGAGCTGTAAATTATTTTGCTCATACCCTGTAATTGAATATAAAGGAAAAAGGTTACTCTATGATTGCTTTATTTACCTGTAGCGCATCCATTGTTTATATTGTATAAACGTTATTTATATTCAAAACAAGTGGCTGTGAATGGCGCGTATTCTGTTTACATGAACTCATTCATTGGCATACCAAGTAAAGAGGTTAGCTAAGCAACACTTCTTCCTAAATGTATTAGCATGCCAAAAAATAGCAGCAGGCTGTGATACAATAAAGTGAGGACATAGAAGCCTGTTGGCTAACTGCGACCGATCTCAAGCTGTCAGGCCACTGTCAGGTCACACATTGCCTCACCAGCCTTTTCTTCTAAATTCTGCCACTGTTTGCATTTTGGCAGTCACCGCCTTTACCAAACAGTCTTAACTATGAGACCCATGTCTACAAAGGTGGCATCGTGTCAAGGGGAATGACTTGTTTTCTGAAAATGTCACATGTCCTCACAATATATCTTGACTCCAGCAAATCTAAGTAAACTGCAGAATCATAAAAAACAGATAAGGATAGGAAAACATAAACTGAGATAATATTGTGACAATCTTTTGCATATATCATAGAACAATACCTGCACGGATCATTTAGTCATTATATGACGGTACATTGTATGATGAAAGTCACAGCTTATTGAAGAAAAAGCTCTGAGATTTGCCAACAATTGTTGTTGCTTAACCAATGAGCAGCAAATGATTTATAAAATACCAAAAATCATTGAAGTGCACCAGCAATAGTCCAATGCTTTTTATATGGAGCAGTCACTAATATGCACTCAGAGATATTGTACTCAATCCTTCTGTGTACACATGATTCTATTGTAGCAATCTATTGCATTGGATTGTAACAATGACGATTTCACTTAACTTGTCCGGTTATTGTTAAAATTAATATAATAGATATATGTAAAGATGTATTTGTATATATATTTTTCTACACATGTGTGCCAACACTTTTATCAAACTTTTATGCGCCGAGTATTACACACATTACTTTCGACTAAGAATCGCTCCATATACCATTAGCTGCCTGAATCTAAACTAGAATAAGCCATTATATTATTATCTTGCCACTACAGGTGCCCAGCATGATCTGAACATGACTTCACCTAAGTCCTGGCACTTACCTGTCACTAGTGTCAGAGCGGCCAGGAGATGAAGGAGGGGATATAGTCAGAGGATTACGACTCTTTTTTTTGTGCCTCCAGCTACCAAATGGTTTTCTTTTTGTCTCCATGTATGCCTCCCCATGTGAAGTGTGCTCCTCAGATGCAGATGTGTCCTTAACAATCGCTTCATCTCCAAGCCCCAGCTGTTCCTCCTTTGACTTGACCTCATCCCCTTCTTTCTCAGGGTCTGCTGGTTTGCTCTTGAAGAATTTCCCCAGTCTCCGAAAGCTACTGCTCTTCTTTTCCTTCTCCATTGTGACTACTACACCAGTAGTATCTAGGCAGCCACTTTAAAACAATGAGTTTACAAGTTCCAAAACTTCACAATCCTGCTTAAGGGATATGCAGCGTATTATTATAATAAGGCCGGTAATTTCACAGACAGATGTAGTCCAGAAAAAGGTATGACATATTCCGGTGCCAGTAAAAAATAACTTCCACGATGTAGGAATACCTCAATTTTGAACATGGTCTCCAAGTGCCCAGAGGTTGTACTAATCCAGAATGGGTCTATATATGTTCAGTGCTATGGAAACAGAGGAGGACAGGATCTAAATGCGGTGATGAGCTGCGGACAGGTTTTCCTTTGCTCTGCTGTGTTGTGTTTCTATATACTGGGGCAGGCACAGGGCATGTGTGTTGATCAGCTGCTGTACACAGAGGTGGAGTCTCCCTGCAGGCTCAGGTTACCAGGCTCTGTACCCAGTCATCAGCCACTCCAAGGAATAGGAGGTGTACTATAACAGGAGTGACTGTGCAGCCAGTGGCCAGCGTTGCTGCTGGACCTGTATAGTCATTGACAGGCGGCAGGAATTTTGGAATGAGTTGTGATTACTTGAAGATCATGTTGTTGTGTTTAGACAACCACCCGGTGTATGTGACATGGATGCAGGTGGAATGTCAGACATGTATTTGTGGATTTTGCCAGTCTATTTAACAGTGAAGCTCCAACTTTAAAGGGATTTTTATGTAAATAAGTTATTATGAAAACTTCTGCAACTTTGTAAAATACTTTTATGTCAACTCCTCGCAGATTTCAAGCTCTCTGAATACAGTGTCAGTCAATGGGGACAATTATTCTTTACATTCAGAGGCTGTAATTCTGTCTTGACCTAGTCCTGCTGATACAGTTGCTAGGATCTTAGAGAAAGCTTAGAAACAATGTAATGAGCTATGTACCATTAAAAGGGGGTTCTACATTGGGCAATTTTGGTCGTAACAACCAGCGCCGATCAACGAGATAGCTCATTACTATGATCGCTCGTCCCCATCCATTTCCATCATGTTGGCCGCACATTTCCATGTTTACAATGGTAGATGTGCTGCTGACAACGTTAATATTTTCTGCTGCAGAAATGATATGATCAGCAGATGAACAAGACTGATCGTTGCCCTGTTTACACAGGGCAATGGTCGAGAATGAGTGAACACTCATTTGTCCAATAATTGGCCGGTGTAAATGCCCTTTTACACTGGCCGATAAGCGGCCGGTGCAGCGAGCGCCAATCAACGAGACATCGTTGATCGGCGCTTATTTGCCCTTTTCACACAGAGCTATGAATAGGGACGAGCGGTCGTTACTCCGATCACTCATCCCCATACGTTATTATCATGTCGGCAGCGCGTCTCCCCGTTTACACTGGTACATGTGCTGCTGACAACGATAATATTTTCTGTTGCAGAAACGATATGATCAGCCAATGAACGAGACTGATCGTTGCCCTCTTTACACAGGGCAATGATCGAGAACGAGTGAACGCTCATTTGCGCAATAATTGGCCAGTGTAAAGGCCCTTTTACAGCTGCCGGTGCAGTGAGCGCCAATCAACGAGACATTGTTGATCAGCGCTCATTTGCCCTTGTCACACAGTGCTATGAATGGGGACGAGCGGTCGTTACTCCGATCACTCATCCCCATACGTTATTATCATGTCGGCAGTGCGTCTCCCTGTTTACACAGGGAGATGTGCTGCCAACAACGATAATATTTAACTTTTTTTTAAACGATACGACCAGCAGATGATCGAGCTTTTGCTCGTTCATCTGCTGATCGTCCCCTTTTTACGCAGGGCAATTATCGGCAAAGAGGGTTCCATGAACGCTCGTCTGGCCGATAATCGTCCTGTATAAAATACCCGTAAAGGGCCCTAAAAGTGGGCAGCGAGGTACGAAATTGCCATAAAAATACAAAGAATGAGTTCAGGAGCAGCAGTAATTGGTCATTCAAAGCACAGAGGACAAGATAATATACAGAAAGATCTAAAAACAGTACATGGTTACTATAATCTTACTGGTGCCTGAGTGCAGTTTAAAAAAACTGCACCATCAAGTTGATAGGCTGGTCATACCAACCCGCCATTTCCTCCATAGGCAGGGGGAGTTTGATTATTCAGAGATATTTTGCAAGACTGGAAAAAAGATTTTGTCATTTTTTCCCATCGTAGCAAAAATGCTACCTTTGCACAAAATGAATCCAAAAAGAATCCAAATATCCATTTATATTCATATACCCTTATTGCTAGTTAGTTTCTGTTTATCTTTCACACACGTTTCAACAGTAAATCTGGTCTATAGAACAACATTTCCTATGATGTATCACTTTTACCTAGTCGCTAAGGCAAAAGTTTAAGAATTGTATTGAAGTGTATTGGAATATTATCATCAGATAGCCATTTTATTTCCATACAATAGTAAGCTACTAGAGTTGTTATATTGAAAAGTTACAGTAAACTTTTTAAAGTATAATATAGTTACATAGTACGATTGAAAAAAGACACATGTCCATCCAGTTCAACCAAGGGATGGAAAAAAGGGAGGGATGAAACAAATTTCTACACATAGGAGCTGATATTTTTTCGTTCTAGGAAATGATCTAACCCTTTTTTTAAGCCATCTACTGTCCCTGCTGTGACCAGATCCTGCGGTAGGCTATTCCATAGATTCACAGTTCTCACAGTAAAGAAGGCTTGTCGCCTCTGGAGATTGAACTTTTTTTTTCCCAGACGGAGGGAGTGCCCCCGTGTCTTTTGAGGGGGTTTTACATGGAGCAGGTTTTCACTTTATTTCTTGTATGTGCCATTCATATATTTATATAAGTTAATAATGTCCCTCCTTAGTCGTCTCTTTTCAAGGCTAAATAGGTTTAATTATTTTAATCTTTCCTCATAACTTAGATTCTCCATGCCCGTTATTAGTTTAGTATTAGTTTAATACTAAATTATAATTCATATAATACAAAAATAACTGTCTTAGGCTTCGTTCACATCTGCATCGGGACTCCGTTCATGGGTTCCGTCTGAGCTTTCTGTCAGGGGAACCCATGAACGGAATCCAAACTGAAACAAACGGAAACCATAGGTTTCCGTTTGCATCACAATTGATTTAAATGATGATAGATCAGGTGCAAATGGTTTCCATTTGTCCCTGTTGTGTAAGGATTCCATCGTTTTGACGGAATGAATAGCGCCATGGACTACTGTATTAATTCTGTCAAAACGACGGAACCCTTGCACAACGGTGACAAATGGAAACCATTTGCACCGGATCCGTCACCATTGAAATCAATGGTGAGGCAAATGGAAACCTATGGTTTCCGTTTGTTTCAGTTTGGATTCCGTTCATGGGTTCTCCTGACGGAAAGCTCAGACGGAACCCATAAACGGAGTCCCGACGCAGATTTGAATGAAGCCTTAATAGTGTACTTATACAACCAAGCAATTGCAACTGTTACAGCAGTGGTCAGATGGGAAAGTGATTGGAATAATTTTAAAATACATTTAATAATAGTTAAAATGTCTATTCGGGACTTAAGTCCCTGTAAGCTTATTTAGCACATAGTTTATGACAAGTGTACAGCTTGCTGTGAACAAACAGATGTCTTAGACAGGTTGTATGCAATTATTTCTGCATTTGCTGGTACAGTCAAGGTCAAATTTTACAAAGAGCTAAGACAAGGCCCGAGGCCTTTGTTCTGTATGCCTGATCTCAACTTTTATTCTTATGCCTACTCATAATTTTGTGTTTTTTTTTTTAGTATTTCCACATTTAATTTGTTGGCATATACTATTAAGTTGACACTGGCCCATACCCTTCATAACAGAACTTGGTAAAACTTTTGCACACTGATAGGGTGTGCTTTTATGCCTTTGCGATCAATGTAATGCATTTTACATTCTCCTGCACTTTTAAAAGGATGATAAAAGATGTAACTATTACAGGAAAGCGCTAAAGTGCTAAAATTCATAATAATAATTTTAAATTTAAAAAAATATACCATTTCATTCAAACTAGTTCTACTTTTCTTGAGGAATAGGGTAATCGCCCCGAAAAGGGTGGCTCTATGTGGGAACCTGTCGCTAAAGTACAGCTGTCCTTTCAGCACATTTATTTCTGGTGTGTTTCAGAATTCCACAAGGATGAGAAGAACCAAACTGGAGCCAGGGTAATACAACCAAAGGTGACTGAACAGGGTTTTCAATAGGATGTAAGACATTACTTGCAGTGGCAAGTGTGCGCTGTGGTTACCACACAGTCCGCTATGGATGCCTCATCGCATTCCTTCCTGCAAGTGTGTTTCAGTTAATCAATATTTCTTGGAATCCTTGCCACAGAATCTCGATAGGGTGAAAGGGAACCTGTCAGCAGTTTTTAAACATAGCAACATAATTCCCCCGGCGCTCTGATCGCAACTGCCACTTAATATGCAAGTGCTCCTGCACTGCACGCTACAAGCCCCACCCCTCTGTTCTGAGTGATGGTTCTACCAGTCCCCTAATTGGCTGCTAGAGCCATCACTCAGAACAGAAAGTGGCACTTGCGTCCACCAAACCAGGGGACTCAATTGTCTGTTTCTTGAACATGCAACTTGCAGGACCGAGTAAAAAGGTATGTTCTCAAAACTGCTGATAGGTTCCCTTTAACATAAAAAAAAAAAGGGCAGGAGTCTGACTTGGCAATTCCAATACACATATTGTGCTTTTTTTAACAGTTCTTTAGTTGAATTATTTATGTGCTTTGGGTCATTGCCTTCACCCAACATCTCTTGAGCTTGAGGTCATGGACTGCTGCCCTTACATTCTTATGTCAAATGTTTTTGGCACACCTTTGAATTCATTGTTCACTCAATGATTGCAAGGCATCCAGGCAGCAAAGCAGCCCCATATCATGATGCGCTCTCCACCATGCTTCACAGTTTAAATTAGGTTTTGGTGTTGATGTGTAGTGTTGTTTTTACTCCAAACATAGAGTTGTGCATTTGTGCTAAAAAGTTTTTCATAGAGCATTTTCCCAGAAGCAGTGTGGAACATCCAGGTGGTCTCAGGCACACTTGAGATGGGCCACTATGTTTTTTATTTGACAGCAGCGGCTTTCTTGGTGGTACCTTTCAGGGCCGGCCTTAGGGGCATGCGACTTGTGCGAGTGCACAGGGTGCTGCACCCTCCCAGCATGTAGGGGGTGCCACTGGGCTCTGCCTCTGCTCTGTCCTCTGCACACACACACACACACACACACACACACACACGGCAATTGCCCAGGGACCCCATCCTCTTAGGTCCCCCCGCCCACTTTAGCAGCCATAGTGGCTGCTATGGAGCCCGAGGGGGCCCGCGCCACTGGGCACATAACAGGAGGAGGGTGATACTAGCGACAGCCACATTCAATTGTATCTGCGTCCTCAGTACGCAGATACAATTGAATACTATAGGCTGCAGGCCACGTTAGGCACTATATACAAGAGGAGTGGGTGCTGTGTGGCACTATATACAACTGGAGAAGGGAGCTGCGTGGCACTATACAATTGGAGAAGGGAGCTGTGTGGCACTATATACAAGGGAGGGGAAGCTGTGTGGCACTATATACAAGTGAGGGGCTATATAGCAGTATATACAGGGGGCTGTGTGACACTATATACAAGCGAGGGTGCTTTGCTGCACTATATAAAAGGGAGGAGCTGTGTGGCACTATATACAAGGAGGGACTGTGTGGCACTATTATACAAGGGGGGCTGTGTGGCACTATATACAAGGGGGAGGGCTGTGTGGTGCTATCTACAGGGGGCTGTGTGTGGCACCTTCTGCAGATAATTCCACAGTGCCCTCTGTTGATAATTCCACAGTGCCCTCTGTAGATACTGCCATAGAGCCCTCTGTAGATGCTGCCACAGTGCCCTCTGTAGATGCTGCCACATTGCCCTCTGTAGATGCTGCCACAGTGCCCTCTATAGATAATGCCACACACACCCCTTGTAGATAGCTCCATTGGGGCTCCCTCTAGGAGTGGAATCCCCAGCTACAGCGTTGCCGACGCTTTGGCCGGGGATTCCTCTGCTGGAGGAGCCCCTGACGTCACTGTCCATACACTGTGATGTCAGGGGATCCTCCTGGACCGGAATGTGATGTCAGGAGCAACCATAGAGCCGGTGTTCCAGAGCAGAGATCTAGAATAAGCTCTGCTCCGGAACTCTGGGGAAGCCACTGACATCAGTGTCCATATATGGACAGTGGTGTCAGGGGCTTGCCCAGAGCTGGAGTCCCGGAGCAGAGCCGCTTCTAGCACTCTGCCTGAGATTCCAGCTCTGCTCCTGACATCACTGTCCAAATATGGACAGAGATGTCATGGGCAACCCCAGAGCTCCAGTCCCAGGCAGAGGGCTAGTAGCGCTCTTCCTGGGACTCCAGCTGTGCTCCTGACATCACTGTCCAAATATGGACAGTGATGTCAGGGCAAACCCAAAACCGGAGACACAGGTAGCTACTAGCGCTCTGCCTGGGAGTCCAGCTCAGTTCCTGACATCACTGTCCAAATATACACAGTGATGTCAGGGGCAACAAAAGAGCCAGAGTCTCAGTCAGAGCGCTACTAGTGCTCTGCTCCTGGGAAGCCCCTGACATCGCTGTTCATTCACGGACAGTTGAGTCCCGGAGCAGAATCTATACTAGCACTCTGTCCGGGACTCCAGATCTGGGGAAGCCCTAGACATCACTGTCCTTATATGGACAGTGATTTCAGGGGATTCCAGAGTCCTAGAGCAGAGCCTATACTAGCGCTCTGCCCGGGACGCTGGCTCTGGGAAAGCCCCAGACATCGTTGTCCATACGTGGACAGCAATGTCAGGGGATTCCACAGAGTCCCCGAGCGGAACCTATACTATCGCTCAGCCCGGGACCCCGGCTCTGGGGAAGCCCCAGACTTTGCGTGTCCATATATGGACAGCGATGTCAGGAGATTCCACAGAGTCCCGGAGCAGAGCCTATACTAGCAGCTCTGTGTACCGTGGGCTGCGGATGACAGCCTCAGGGGCTGCATGCGGCCCACGGGCCGTGTGTTTGAGACCCCTGTCGTACAGAGTGCAATCCAACCTAAGGCCGGTCCTGATATCTTTCCATGAATATCATTGTTGTTCAGTGTTTTTCTAATAGTGGACACATGAACAGAGGACTTTGCAGTTTGTAGAGGCTTCAGTAGTTTTTTTGCTGTTACCTTTAGGTTCTTCCTTACCTCATTCAGGATTGCCTGTTGTGCACCAAGGTCTTTAACAATACTTTTGTAGCCTTTTCCAGCTTCATGCGTCTCTGTAAAATATCTGACGTTGTAACGTCCGTTGTCACTGACCACGAACTCCTTCCATCCAGTCGACGCACTTCTCTCCAGAAATGTCTGCACATACGGCCGTCCTGTTCCACAGTGACCACCAGGGTGCGCTCGCGAGCTCAATCCAGACTTAAAGAGGCTCTGTCACCAGATTTTGCAACCCATATCTGCTATTGCAGCAGATAGGCGCTGCAATGTAGATTACAGTAACGTTTTTATTTTTAAAAAACAAGCATTTTTGGCCAAGTTATGACCATTTTTGTATTTATGCAAATGAGGCTTGCAAAAGTACAACTGGGTGTGTTGAAAAGTAAAAGTCCAACTGGGCGTGTATTGTGTGCGTACATCGGGGCGTGTTTACTACTTTTACTAGCTGTGCGTTCTGACGAGAAGTATCATCCACTTCTCTTCAGAACGCCCAGCTTCTGGCAGTGCAGACACAGCGTGTTCTCGAGAGATCACGCTGTGACGTCACTTCCCCAGGTCCTGCATCTTGTCAGACGAGCGAGAACACATCGGCACCAGAGGCTACAGATGATTCTGCAGCAGCATCGGCGTTTGCAGGTAAATCAATGTAGCTACTTACCTGCAAACGCTGATGCTGCTGCAGAATCAACTGTAGCCTCTGGTGCCGATGTGGCCGACACGATGCAGGACCTGTGAGTGACGTCACAGATCTGCACTGCCAGAAGCTGGGCGTTCTGAAGAGAAGTGGATGATACTTCTCATCAGAACGCCCAGCTAGTAAAAGTAGTAAACACGCCCCGATGTACGCACATAATACACGCCCACTTGTACTTTTACTTTTCAACACGCCCAGTTGTACTTTTGCAAGCCTCATTTGCATAAATACAAAAATGGCCATAACATGGCCAAAAATGCTCGTTTTTTTAAAAATAAAAACGTTACTGTAATCTACATTGCAGCGCCTATCTGCTGCAATAGCAGATAGGGGTTGCAAAATCTGGTGACAGAGCCTCTTTAAGAAGCCAAAGCGCACGCAGTTGGGAGATTGAGCTGATTGCTCTCAAAGCACCCTGGGCTATAAAAAGGGCCCAGCCCCTTCCTCTTATGCCTGAGTTGTTGTCGTACAAAGTTTGTTTATACAAATGGTCTCCTAGTGTCTTCCAGTTCCCAGTATCTCCTGTACCTGTATCCTGTATCCCGTGCTATCCTGGTCAAGTGCCGTGCTGAGCTGTAGTCGTGCTGTGCTGCATACCACGCCTGTCCTGCTACACCACGCCTGACGTCTGCCTGCTGCCTAGTCCCAGCCGAGCCTGCCTTGCTACTGTCCGAGCTGCCGCAGTTACCCTATACGAACTATAGACTGTTACCTGCACCCTGTTGGCCAGCTGCCATACCGCCAAGGCGGTACGGCTCAGTGGGTCCACGAAGCCAACGACACAGATGTCTTCTGAAAGTTGTTTGCCTCGAGGCGTAGTTCACACTAACCAATCTTTCTAGAGAAGAGATTTCTCAGTAACCAGGCTTTGTCTACCTTTATTTAATGGGCAAAGCACCTGTGAAACCCACACTTCCAACCTCATCTCCTTAATTGATGTAAAGGATCTGCCAGGCACAGCTTCGGGGTTAACGCGCATAGGTAATCAGTCGGCACCTGAGTCTATGTCTCTGAGACTGACTCCAGCTTCCACCACTCAGGCTGGCAGGCTTAGGAGTGGGAGAGCCTATCGCAGCCTGGCCAGACTCAGCTAGCTCCCGCCCTCGGTCTATTTATACCTGCCTTTCCTGTTCCTCCTTTGCTTGTGATTCTTCTCGTGTGGTTTCCTGACCCAGCTACAGCTTCTGACTATTTGATCCTGCTCCATACTGACTTACTGGCTTACTGACTACTCTCCTGCTCTGCGTTTGGTACCTTGTACACTCCTGGTTTGACTCGGCTCGTTCACCTCTCTTGTTGCTCACGGTGTTGCCGTGGGCAACTGCCCCATTTCCCTTAGCTTTGTGTACCCTTGTCTGTTTATCTCGTGCACTTACTGAGCGTAGGGACCGCCGCCCAGTTGTACCCCGTCGCCTAGGGCGGGTCGTTGCAAGTAGGCAGGGACAGAGTGGCGGGTAGATTAGGGCTCACTTGTCCGTTTCCCTACCCCTATCATTACAATTGAAGCACCTTTTGCCAATTAGTTCCTGAAGAAGTCATTAACAGAGGTTAACTTACTTTTTATCCCTGCACTGTGGCTGTTTACTCAATGTATTCATTAAAAGACATGAGCAGTACAACTGCGTGTGTGTTATAAGTTTAGTTAGATTATGTTTATCTAGAATTGTGACTTAGAAAACAATCAAACCACATTTTATTATTAATTACTGCAGAAATTCAGATCATTCCAAAAGGTTCACTTAAGTTTTCTTGCATTTGTATATATTAGTATATTTTTAAAATGTAAAATGATTATGTATACAAAATGTGACGTTTTATCACTCTGCACTTTCCAGTTATTATTCAGTTTACATGCAGCACAGCTTTCGGTCATTTGTTTGGATTGGCGAATCCAGATTGTTCACTATTGCTCGATATCATGACAGATGTAAGAAGAGATTATATGGAAGCTCAAAATTCCATTCGCATGTATTGTGCCATGGAGGGGATTTCCATTAAATTTCTGTCTACAGTCAATTGGACACACTTGTGTCTGAGCGCCAAATATTGCTGTATGACACAGTTATAAATATCCATATATGATTGTTACATGCACAGGCATAACATGAATGCTCAGCAGGGTCAATTATGCATGTTGTCAGGGCTGATAGCTGTAGATTTAACAATTGTCCAGCCAACAGCTATTATGCTTTTATGCGAACCTTCAGCATTCAACTATGGAGTCCCGGGCCAGTGCAGCGCAAGTTCTCTGGCCATTGATTCCTGTCTTGGAAAAGCCCTTGATGTCACTGTCCACATATGGACATGGACAGTGACGTTAGTGGCTTCTCCAGGAGTGGAGTCCCCGACCACAGCATTCCCGGCACTTTGGTCGGGGATTCCAACATCTTAAAGCCCCTAACATCACTGTTCATATATGGACAGTGTCACTAGGGGCTACCCCTGGAGCGGAATGCCTGGCCAGAGCGTTGCCGACACTCTGGCTGGGGATTCCACTCCTAGAGGGAGCCCCAATGGAGCTACCTACAAGGGAGGGGTGTTAGCGCTATCTACAGGCAGGGTGGTGCTATCCTCAAGGGGGAGTGGCACTATCTACATTGGCACTGTGGCACTATATAGGCACCATCTACATGTGCACTGTTGCAGTATGTGGGCACTGGCACTTTATATATGGGCATTGGCACTTAATATGTGGGCATTGTGTCACTATGTGGGCACCATCTACATGGGAACTGTGGCACTATATGGGCACCATCTACATGTGCACTGTTGCAGTATGTGGGCACTGGCACTTTATATGTGGGCACTGGCACTTAATATGTGGGCACTGGTGGGTACTGGCACCATCCCAATGGAGCTATATGCAGGGAGGAGAAGGTTAACATTATCTACAGGCAAGGTGGCACTATCTTCAAAGGAGGTGTGGCACTATCTACACTGGCACTGTGGCACCATATGGGCACCATCTACATGGGCACTGTGGCACAATGTGGGCACTGGCACTTTATATGTGTGCATTGGCACTTAATATGTGGGCACTGTGGCACTATCTACATGGGCACTGTGGCACTATGTGGGCACTGGCACTTTATATGTGGACACTGGCACTTTATATGTAGGCACTGGCACTTAATATGTGGGCACTGTGGTTGTATGTAGGCACTGGCACCATCTATGTAGGCACTATCTACAGTGGGCACTGTGGCACTATCTACAGGGGCATTGTGGCACTATGGGCCATTATACTGTGTGGGGGCATCTGTGTGGCATTATACTGTATGGGAGCATTTGTGTTTGCTTTATACTGTATTGGTGCATCTGAGGAGGCATTATACTGTATGGGGGCATTATATTGTGTGGGGGCAGCTATAGTGGCATTATACTATGTGGGAGTTCTATGGGGGCATTATACTGTGGGGAGGAACAATGAGAGCATGATACTGTGTGGGTTAAACCAGGTGTGTATGGGTGGAGATTGGGCGGAGTTGGAGGCGTGGCTTAAAAGTAAAAAAAATTGTTTGTCCCTCTTTGCCATACTTCAAAGTTGAGAGGTATGCTGAGGGTGATGATGAGTCTTAATGTTTATGTTAACCCCTTAATGACCGCCGATAAGCCCTTTTCACGGCAGTCATTAGTGGGCTTTATTCTGATGCAATAGCCTTCTCACGGCGCTGCATCAGAATAAAGTAAACAGAGCAGGGAGCCGTCAAATCTCCCTGCTCTCAGCTGCCAGAGGTAGCTGAGGGCTGGGTCATCTCTGCTCGAACGTGTGAGATCGATATTAGTATCGATCTCACCTGTTTAACCCTTCAGATGCAGTGCTCAATAGCGTGCACCGCATCTGAGTGGTTTTGGAGAGAGGGAGGGAGCTCCCTCTCATTCCACTGACACCCGGCGATAAGATCGCCGAGTGTCTGTGTCTCCGATGGCTGCCGGAGGCCTAATAAAGGCCCCCTGGTCTAACTGTAGTGAATGCCTGCTAGGATATGCCAGAGGCATGTCCTAGCAGATGTCTGTCCGCTTTAAACGGACAGGCAATAATACACTGCAATACAAAAGTATTGCAGTGTATTATAATAGTGATCGGATGATCGCATATTAAAATCCCCTAGTGGGACTAGTAAAAAAGTAAAAAAAAGTTGAATAAAGTTAATTAAAAAAAAAGTGAAAAAAATAAAAAGGAAAAACCCACTTTTTCCCCTTACAAAATGCTTTACTATTAAAAAAAACCCACAATAAAGCAAAAACGTTGCACATATTTGGTATCGCCACGTCCGTAACGACCCCAAGTATAAAGCTGTTACATTATTTAACCCGCACAGTGAACGACGTAAAAAATAAAATAAAAACCAATTGCTGTTTTCTGTTAATCCTGACTTAACAAAAATGTGATAAAAAGTGATCAAAAAGTCGCATCTACTCTCAAATGGTACCAATAAAAACTACAAGTTGTCCCGCAAAAAAAAAGTCCTCATACAACTGCATCGGCGGAACAATAAAATAGTTATGGCTCTTCAAATATGGAGACACAAAAACAAATAATTTTGAAAAAAAAGTGTTTTTACTGTGTTAGTATTAAAACATACAAAATCTTGGTATCTTTGCAATCGTAACAACCCGTTGAATAAAGTTATTGTGTTATTTATACTACACGGTAAACGACGTAGATTTAGGACGCAAAAAAAGTGGCGAAATTTCAGGTTTTCTTCTATCCTCCCCCCAAAAAAACAGTTAATAAAAGTTAATTAATAAATTATATGTACATCCAAAATGATGCTATTAAAAAGTACAACTTGTCCCGCAAAAAACAAGACCTTATACAGCTATGTCGACGCAAAAATAAAAAAGTTATAGCTCTTCGAATGTGACGATGGAAAAACGTAAAAAATGGCTTGGTCATTAGGGCCCAGAATGCAAGCAGGGGGAAGGGGTTAAGAACATATAGGCAAATGTTGTGCATTTGCATTACCCCACTTATATTTGTCTTGAATAATAGTAAACACTACATTTGTAGCTATTACCACTAACCCACGACAATAAGAGCTCATTCAGACAAACGATTTTCACATCCAGGGACTGTCCAAGAGTAGAACAGACAGCACCCGGACTGAACACTAACTCATTATAATTAATGGGTAAATTCAGACATCTTTCTTTGTCCGTTTTTGACACAGGAATGGCCCATAGAAGTCAATGAGTCTGCATAAAACAACGGACGCCACACGGATGCCATCCGTACTATTTATCACAGATGAGAAGAGAAACCAGGAAATAGAACCAGAGCAGTGTGGTCCTGAATGTAAGACATGGTCAAAAGCCAAAAATACACACAAGAAATATCTCACAATGATCTCTTTGCCATAAGCAATAGAGAATTCTGTAGTCATGTGACCATCCTGGGGGCGTTTTCAGTGGGTTGGAACTATTGACGACATCCTTCAGTTTTGTTTTCTCGGTGTGAATAAGGGATGCCATTCGGATGGAAAAGAAGGACAAACTAAAGAAAATCGCAGAAAAAAAAACCGACTGCAAACTGATGCAAAATAGTCAGTATTTAACAGACTGAACTCGGACGTGTTTTAACAACGCTCATCTGAATAAGCCCTTAGACTGGATTCACACGAGCACATTACGTCCGTAAGGGACGGAACGTATTTCGGCTGCTAATCCCGGACCGAACACACTGCAGGGAGCCGGGCTCCTAGCATAATAGTTATGTACGATGCTAGGAGTCCCTGCCTTGCTGCAGGACAACTGTCCCGTACTGTAATCATGTTTTCAGTACGGGACAGTGTTTCCACGGAGAGGCAGGGACTCCTAGCATCGTACAT
This sequence comes from Rhinoderma darwinii, assembly GCF_050947455.1. Lineage (NCBI taxonomy): Eukaryota > Metazoa > Chordata > Amphibia > Anura > Rhinodermatidae > Rhinoderma > Rhinoderma darwinii. Next base: position 226,726,035 of record NC_134690.1, on the reverse strand, counting down.
AACTATGATGCTAGGAGCCCGTCTCTCTGCCGTGTGTTCAGTCCGGGACTTGCGGCCGAAATACGTTCCGTCCATTACGAACGTAATGTGCTCGTGTGAATCCAGCCTTAGTGTTCAAGGCAATTGGGCAGATTTGCATATGTCCCAATCTATTGAGCATCATAGATAAAATAATTATCATTAACAAATATAAAATTATTTGAATTGTCGATAATCATTACATCTATGGTCAGCTTAACAAGTGTTGAGATGTTTCACACACTTTAGATTGATTGCAGTTCATTACAAGATAGTGGTCCATATTATTAGATTAAAATTATCAAAGCCATTCACTGTGAATAATGTGTGCTGAGGAGGCAAGGACATTTATAAATGTGGCACCTTGCTGTAAAGCCTCATGGCCCCAAATTTTTAAGGACCACGAAATTAGCTATAGTTTGCCTCAGCTTTATCACCTTTCTTGGGAGCCATGTCGTAAATTCTCCTGCCAATCCAGTCACAAAAAGGTGCTCCATATGGGCAAAGGTGTGGAGCATCAGAGAAGCAGTTGCTCCTTTTCCATCAAATGAGAAAACAGCAACTGTCATGCACACGTCCTTCACTGTTTTCACGTTCGTTTAAAACGGATCCGTGTGTCCGTTGTGACATCCGTGTGGTTTCAGTTGTCACTCCGCGTCCGTTCCGTTTTAAACGGATGTTGTGCTTCCATTTGTCTTCCATTTTAAACAGTCCATTAACCCCTTCCCGACATTTTTCGTAAGTATACGTCATGGAAAGCCAGTGCTGCCCGCAAAGTGTCGTATACTTACGACAAATGCATGACACCGTATCTTACAGCTGACATCCTGCTGTAATGGTGGAGACCGAAGTTAGCTTAGATCCCCGCCATTAACCCCTTAAATGCAGCCATCAAATGCGATCGCTTCATTTAAGGTGTTTGCAGCTCATCGACACCCCAGCAATGAAATCGCCGGGGTGTCGGTGGCTGCAGTGGCAACCGGAGGCCTAATACTGGCCTCCCCGTGTGCCTAGCATGGAAAACTTTCAGCCCCCTCCCAGAGGCAAGGCCTGAAAGGCTTCCATAGCTGCCGGCAAGATGGCACCGGCTCAGCAGCTGAGCCGGTGTCATCAGCGGTGGATGTCAGCTGTATGTTACAACTGACATCCACCTGAAACGGCAGGAAGCGAAGCTAGCTCCGATCTCTGCCATTAACCCCTTAGATGCAGCGATCGGATGCGATTGCTGCATCTTTGTGGTTGTTAGCAGATCGGCAGCTGTGCCCTGCAATCGCACGACTGCCGACTGCTATTATGGCAACATGAGACCTAACAATGGCCTCCTGTCTGGGGTCAAAATGCTCACTACGCCCCTAGATGAATTCCTCAAGGGGTGTCATTTCCTAAATGGAGTCACTTTTTGGGCGTTTCCACTGTTTTGGTCCCTCAGAGGCTTTGCAAATGCGACATGGCCTCCGCAAACCATTCCTGCTAAACTTGAGCTCCAAAAGTCAAATGGCGCTCTTTCCCTTCTAAGTCCTGCCGTGTGTCCAAACAGCCGTTTATGATCACATGTGTGTTATCTGTTCTACTCGGGAGAAATTGTTTTACAAATGTTGCAGTGCTTTTTCTCCTTTAGTCCTTGTGGAAATGAGAAAAAAATAGCTAAACCTACATTTTCTTTGAAAGAATGTAGATTTCCATTTTCACGGCCTACTTCCAATAATTTCTGCAATAAACCTGTAGGGTCAAAATGCTCGCTATACCCCTAGATATTTTCCTTAAGGGATGTAGTTTCCCAAATGGGGTTTTCCACTGTTTTGGCACCGCAAGACCTCTTCAAACCCGACATGGTGCCTAAAATATATTCTAATAAAAAGGAGGCCCAAAATCCACTAGGTGCTCCTTTGCTTCTGAGGTATGTGTTTCAGTCCAGTAGCAAACTAGGGCCACATGTGGGATATTTCCTAAAACTGCAGAACCTGGGCAATAAATATTGAGTTGCGTTTCTCAGAAAACAATCTCAGAATCGCTTGGATAGGTTAAAGCATTCCGAAGTTATTACCACATAAAGTGAAACATGTCAGATTTGAAAAATGAGGCTCTGTCAGGAAGGTCAAAAGTGGCCAAAGAGGGAAGGGGTTAAAATCCATCTTGTGTGCTGAATGCAGGGAACTTTGGTACGCCCTGCCATTGCTTAGCAATGGGTCCGTGAAAAACGGATGACACACGGATGCCTTCCGTGTGCCATCCGCTTTTTGGACGGACCTGTAGACTTCAATGGGCCCCACGGTCACTGAACGGCGGACAAAAGTAGGACATGCACTACTTTTGATGGAACGGATGAGCGGAACGGTCAAAACAACGGAAGTGTGCATGACCCCATAGAAATAAATGTGTCAGGGTGATAACAGTTAAAAAACCGGATAGCACCCTGAAGAAAATAACTGAAGTGGGCATGAGGCACTCCCTTCACATTATGGGATCACAATAAAGACCACTGATAATAAAACATGAATATATACTTAATAACATTAACATTACGGAACATCAGTCAAGCAAATATTGACACAATTCCCATTTAACCCCTTGCGTACCTTCGCCGTAATAGTACGTCGCTGGCCGCATATGCCAGCGTACCTTCGCCGTACTATTACGTCGAAGGATCAAACTGTCACTATGTGAAATCACAAAGTGATAGCGACATGGCGGCAGCTGTCAGTGATAGCTGACCGCCTCTGTTGCCGGGCTGGGGACAGATCTGCATGCCCCGATGTCGGCGATTGCTGTGATTGGTCAGTCTTTAGAGACTGACCAATGACAGCTATCTATGACGTAGGAAACCGGAGAAAGCTCCTGTCAGCGTCTCTGATCTCCTCATTTCTGTGAGAACTGTGAGGAGATCGGAGAGTGACAGAAATACAGTTGAAAAACAGTGAAAAAACATCGTTTTTAGTGCTCATCTGCCCTTTATAGTGCCCATCTGCCCTTTATAGTTCCCATCTGCCCTTTATAGTGCCCATCATCCCTCAGAATATAACTAATATTATTCTTTAGTGCCCATTAGGGCCCAGCAGCCCTCTCCAGTGCCCACCAGCCATCTTTAGTGCCCACCAGCAATCTTTGGTGCCCACCAGAACCCTTTGCTGCTCATTATAGTGCCCATCAGTCCTCCCTAGTAACAATCAAACCTATATAATACTTTTCTTTAGTGCCCATCAGTATATTAGCCCCCTTTAGTGCCCATCAGCCCTTTTTACTGCCCTATCCTTTAGTTCTTCATAAAAAAAAAAAATACAAAAAAAGTTTTAGTAATTTAGTAGTCATTTTGTGTGCTACTTTTGCACGTCACAGTTTCCTTGCCGATACTGTTCAGGAATTTAGTTTTGCACGTCAGGGTTAGTGCAGTGTTATTACACACCCATAATGTCTCGTCTATTTAGCGTGGAGGAGGCATATGCCATTTTATGTTCAGATACAGATACAGAAAGCGCCAGTGAGGGTGGATCTGAGTTTGTGTTATCCTCCTCCAGTGATGATGAGGAACCCCCTCAGAAACGAAGCAGGGCTAGTGATCCGAATGAGCCCAGCACAAGTGACCCCAGCACCAGTGACCCCATATGGCTACCGCCTACCTCTTACACACCTGAAATTCCTGCGTTTACCTCTGCCCCTGGCATAAAAATAAATCCAACTGACTTTCAGGAAATAGATTTTTTTAAATGTTTTTTTTCGGATACTTTAGTTGACCTAATGGTTGTGCAAACAAATTTATATGCACAACAATTCTTAGGCAAAAATCCGACATCCCATTATGCCAGAACCCAAGCTTGGCACCCAACCAATGCAAATGAAATTGCAACCTTCTGGGGGCTCTTGCTCCACATGGGCCTTGTAAAAAAGCCAACCATCAAATCATATTGGTCCACAGATGTTTTGTATGATACACCTGTATTCCGTGCTGTGATGCCGCGAAAACGTTTTGAGGCCCTTTTAAAGTTTTTGCACTTTGCTGACAATGAGCAGTGCCCCCCCCCCCCCCCCCGGATCATCCAAATTTTGATAGGCTGTTCAAAATTAGGCCCATCATCACATATTTTAATTTGGTTTTTGCAGAAGTTTATGTTCCTGAAAAAAACATAGCCATTGATGAATCTTTAGTCCATTTCAAAGGACGGCTTCATTTCCGACAATACTTGCCAAACAAAAGAGCCAGATATGGCATAAAAATATATAAACTGTCCGAGAGCCAGTCTGGATACACACACTCCTTTCGTGTGTACGAGGGGAAAGACAAACAGATTAGTCCCCAAGAGTGCCCCCCAGTTCTTGGCACAAACGGTAAAATAGTGTGGGACCTGCTGCATCCTCTGATGGAGAAGGGGTACCACCTATACCTCGACAACTTCTATACCAGCGTTCCGCTTTTTAAGTGCCTTGTTGAAAGGAAAACAATGGCCTGTGGCACTGCTCGCAGGAATCTAAAATACCTCCCAAAGCCTTTTCTTGCTGAGAAACTGTCAGTTGGCGAAACCAGGGCACGATATGATGAAAATGTGCTCCTGGTAAAATTCAGGGACAAAAAAGAGGTCCTCATGCTCTCCACCATGCATGGCAACACCACAAGCCCAGTTTCAGTGCGTGGAACAAGCACCACTGTTTCAAAGCCTGTATGCATACAGGCCTACAACAAGCATATGGGAGGGGTGGATTTGGGAGATCAACTAATGAAGCCATACTGTGCCATGCGAAAGACGAAAGTATGGTACAAAAAACTGTCCGTATATTTAATTGAAATGGCCCTCCTCAATTCTTTTATTTTGTACCGAAGTGCTGGCAATCGTTCTAGGTACCTCGAGTACCTTGAAAAAGTAATTAAAAAATTAATTTTTAAAGACCAAGAGGAAGGAGCGAGTAGCAGGGCTTCAGGAAGTGAGGCAAATAGAATTGTCCCTGGCCAGCACTTCCCCAGTGAAGTCCCCCCAACGGAAAAAAAGAGCCATCCACAAAAACTATGTCGCGTGTGCGCGAAGAGGGGTATCCGAAAGGATACAATATATCAATGCAGCACTTGCCCCTCCAAACCAGGGCTTTGCATGAAAGAATGTTTCAGAATTTACCATTCTTCAGTGGACTACTAATTTTTTTCATGCCATTTTCAGGATGTCCATATAAACTTCATCTTAAATTTTATGTCACCTTCATTTAAAAATTGTCCACTTGTGCACCAATTGGATATATAAAACAAAACAAAAAATCATTATACCCCTAGATGAATACCACCATGGTGGCCCAAAATCACCCAACAAAAACTAGGCCTTGAAGAGCCTCATGGTACACCTTCACTTCCGGGCCTCACCGTGTGCCTCAATACAAAAAGGTCCTATATAGGGTATCAATGAACACAGGAAAAAAAAATGAATGAATTGTGAGTTCTTTTTTTTCTCATTGGTGCTTGATACATCCCCAAAATGTTTCATCAAACCCACGCGTTTGTAAAATAAATAAAAATTAAAATTCTACCAATTTTGTTTTAATTCCTAATCTGAAAAGTAAAATTTCTCACTATACCACTAGATGAATACCTTGAGCGGTGTCGTTTTCTTAATTGGGTCACATCTTGTGAGTTTCCTCTATATTGGTACCTCATGGGCTCTGAAAACACAATATGATGCCTGAAAAATATTCCAGCAGAATCTGTGATCAAAAACCAAATGGTGCTCCCTCCTTTCTGACCCTTGCCATGTGCCCATATAGCAGTTTACAGCCACATATGGGGTATTGCTGTAATCAAGAGAAAATGGCTAACAAATTGAGCAGTGCTCTTTCTCCTATTGCCCCTTGTATAAATGAAAAGTTTGGGGCTTAATCAACTTTTTATTGGAAAAAATGCAATTTTTCACTTTCACTGCCCAATGTTTATGACTTCTATGAAACATCTGTGGAGTCCAAATGCTCACTACACCCCTAAAACAAAATCCTCAATGGGTGTAGTTTCCAAAATGGGGTCACTTCTTGGGGGTTTCCACTGTACTAATACCTCAGGGGCTCTTCAAATGCAACATGGCGCCTGAAAACCATTCCAGCAAAATCTGCGCTCCAAAATCCAAATGGTGCTCCTTCCCTTCTGAGCAGAAGTTTATGACCACATATGGGGTATTTCCGTAATCAGGAGAAATTGCTTTACAAATGTTGGGGTGCTTTTTCTCCCTTTTTCCTTGTAAAAATGTGAAAATTCTATGTTTTTTCAGAAAAAAAGTATATTTTCTTCTTCACAGACTAATTTCAATAAATGCAGCGAAAAACCTGTGGGGTCAAAATGCTAACTATACAGCTAGAAAAATTCCTTGAGGGGTATAGTTTCCAAAATGGGGTCACTTTTGGGCGGTTTCCACTGTTTAGGTCCCTCCAGGGCATTGCAAACATAACACGGCACCGAAAACCATTCCAGTAAAATCAGCACTCCAAAATCCAAATGGCGTTCCTTCCCTTCTGAGCCCTGCTGTGGGTCCAAACAACAGTTTATTACCACATATGGGGTATTGCCGTAATCGGGAGAAATTGCTTTACAAATGTTGGGGTGCTTTTTGTCCTTTATTCCTTGCAAAAATTCGAAATTTCTACGTTTTTCAGAAAAAAAAGTATATTTTCATCTTCACAGACTAATTCCAATAAATGCAGCGAAAAACCTGTGGGGTCAAAATGCTAACTATACCACTAGAAAAATTCCTTGAGGGGTATAGTTTCCAAAATGGGGTCACTTTTGGGCGGTTTCCACTGTTTAGGTCCCTCCAAGGCATTGCAAACATAACACGGCACCGAAAACCATTCCAGTAAAATCAGCACTCCAAAATCCAAATGGCGTTCCTTCCCTTCTGAGCCCTGCTGTGGGTCCAAACAACAGTTTATTACCACATATGGGGTATTGCCGTAATCGGGAGAAATTGCTTTACAAATGTTGGGGTGCTTTTTGTCCTTTATTCCTTGCAAAAATTCGAAATTTCTACGTTTTTCAGAAAAAAAAGTATATTTTCATCTTCACAGACTAATTCCAATAAATGCAGCGAAAAACCTGTGGGGTCAAAATGCTAACTATACCACTAGAAAAATTCCTTGAGGGGTATAGTTTCCAAAATGGGGTCACTTTTGGGCGGTTTCCACTGTTTAGGTCCCTCCAAGGCATTGCAAACATAACACGGCACCGAAAACCATTCCAGTAAAATCAGCACTCCAAAATCCAAATGGCGTTCCTTCCCTTCTGAGCCCTGCTGTGGGTCCAAACAACAGTTTATTACCACATATGGGGTATTGCCGTAATCGGGAGAAATTGCTTTACAAATGTTGGGGTTCTTTTTGTCCTTTATTCCTTGCAAAAATTCGAAATTTCTACGTTTTTCAGAAAAAAAAGTATATTTTCATCTTCACAGACTAATTCCAATAAATGCAGCGAAAAACCTGTGGGGTCAAAATGCTAACTATACCACTAGAAAAATTCCTTGAGGGGTATAGTTTCCAAAATGGGGTCACTTTTGGGGGGTTTCTACTGTTTAGGTCCCTCCAGGGCATTGCAAACATGACACGGCACCGAAAACCATTCCAGTAAAATCAGCACTCCAAAATCCAAATGGCGTTCCTTCCCTTCTGAGCCCTGCTGTGGGTCCAAACAACAGTTTATTACCACATATTGGGTATTGCCGTAATCGGGAGAAATTGCTTTACAAATGTTAGGGTGCTTTTTGTCCTTTATTCCTTGCAAAAATTCGAAATTTCTATGTTTTTCCAGAAAAAAAGTAGATTTTCATTTTCACAGACTAACTCCAATAAACATAGCAAAATACCTGTGGGGTCAAAATGCTAACTATACCCCTAGATAAATTCCCTGAGGGGTGTAGTTTAAAAAATAGGGTCACTTTTGGGTGTTTCCACTGTTTTGACACCACAAGACCTTTTCAAACCTGACATAGTGCCTAAAATATATTCTAAAAAAAGCAGGCTCCAAAATCCACTAGGTGCTCCTTTGCTTCTGAGGCCTGTGTTTCAGTCCATTATCACACTAGGGCCACATGTGGGATATTTCTAAAAACTGCAGAATCTGGGCAATAAATATTGAGATGCGTTTCTCAGGTAAAACTTTCTGTGGTACAGAAAAAAATGTATTACAAATGAATTTTGTAAAAAAAAATTTAATTTTCAAATTTCAGCTCTACTTTCCTTCAATTCCTGTAAGACGCCTAAAGGGTTGAAACACTTTCTGAATGCTGTTTTGAATACTTTGAGGGGTGCAGTTTTCAAAATGGTTTTTTTTATGGGGGTTTCTAATATATAGGGCACTCAAAACCACTTCAGAACTGAACTGGCCCCTGTAAAAATAGCCTTTTGAAATTTTCTTGAAAATTTGAGAAATTGCTGCTAAAGTTCTAAGCCTTGTAACGTCGTAGAAAAATAAAAGGATGTTCAAAAAACGATGCAAACATAAAGTAGACATATGGGAAATGTGAAATAGTAACTATTTTGTGTGGTATTACTATCTGTTTTACAAGCAGATAGATTTAAAATGTGAAAAATCATAATTTCTTCATATTTTCCTCAAAATTTTGGTGTTTTTCACAAATAAGCAATAAATTTATTGACAAAATTTTTTCACTAACCTAAAGTACAATATGTCACGAGAAAACAATCTCAGAATCAATTGGATAGGTAAAAGCATTCCGGAGTTATTACCACATAAAGTGACACATGTCAGATTTGAAAAAATGGGTCTGGTCCTCAAGGCCAAAATGAGCTGGGTACTCAAGGGGTTAAATGTAAATTATGATCACAAATGGCATATCTGGTTTAGTCACATTCTGTAGCTGTGTGCTATTTTTCCCTTGTGACTCTTAACCCCTTCCCTCCGCATCCATTTTTCGGATTTTAACTCTTGTGTTTTCCTACCCACGTTCCAAAAGCCATAACTTATTTTTCCGTCTATATAGCTGTATGAGGGCTTGTTTTTTGAGGGACAAGTTGTAGATTTTCAAGGCATTTATTGTACCATATAATGTATTGGAAATCTGGGAAAAAATTATTTGTTGGATGGAATGGGTAAAAAACAGCAATACCTTCATTTTTTTAGTTTTTTTTTTTCTGCTGGCACTAAATACTGCAATACTAATACTAATGGAGTATAGGAGTACAAACATGGCAGACCAGGGGGCCTTCATTAGCTGCAGTGACAACCATCGGTACCCCATGATCGCGTTGTGTAGGGCCGATGGGCCGTCGGAGGGGGACACTGCTTAGATGCCAAGATCGCAATTGACCTCAGAATTTAAGAATTTAATTAATGAGATCTTTGATTTCGATCACTGCAGTGAGATGAAGGTTGTATTATATATGGAGCGAGCTCAGCCACTGAGCCCGCTCCATGCTTCCCTTTAAAGAGGCTCTGTCACCAGAATAAAAATGCTCTATCTCCTACATCAGTTTATCGGCGCTGGAATGTAGTTACTAGCAATGTGTTTTTATTTTAAAAACGATGTTTTTTAACAAAGTTATGGCGTTTAGAACATTTATGCAAATTAGGTCCTTAATGCCCAACTGGGCGTTTTTTAATTTTCAACCAAGTGGGCGTATGACAAAGAGGTGTATGAGGCTGGCCAATACGCATCATACACCTCTCTGCCTTACACACAAGCTAGATTCACTGAGCAGCGTGATCTCGCGAGACCGCGCTGTGACGTCACTTCTGCCCACAGGTCCTTCATCCCTGCGTCTGAAGACAACATCTTTCGTCTCCCTCCAGGCCGATGAGAAGTCCCAGTCGTCGGATCGGTAGTAGCAGCAGCCTGGAGGGAGACGAAAGATGTTGTCTTCAGACGCAGGGATGAAGGACCTGTGGGCGGAAGTGACGTCACAGCGCGAGACTGCGCTGCTCAGTGAATCTAGCTTGGGTGTAAGGCAGAGAGGTGTATGATGCGGATTGGCCAGCGTCATACACCTCTTTGTCATACGCCCACTTGGTTGAAAATTAAAAAACGCCCAGTTGGACATTAAGGACCTCATTTGCATAAATGTTCTAAACGCCATAACTTTGTTAAAAAACATTGTTTTAAAAATAAAAACACATTGCTAGTAACTACATTCCAGCGCCGATCAACTGATGTAGGAGATAGAGCATTTTTATTCTGGTGACAGCCTCTTTAACGCTTATCACGTACAGTTACGTGATAATGCGTAAGGGGTTAATTTTTTTACTGTAAATAAAAGTTGGGTTTCTGTAGAATAAATGATAAATAGTAACTTGCCCTGCAGCTAATCTAGTACAAAAAAAACAACTTTATTTTAAGTTATAGCAAAAGGAAGAATTGTCACAGCTTGCATCAGCTTGTTAACTAAACCTCTAGAAAATAGATTCTTGTCAGGGAGCCATTTCCCATTTGTTATATTGACATAACCTTTGTATTTATTTCATGAGAAAAATGTGCACTCATATCTGAAATTTTGACTAATATGAAAAGTAAGGCTCTGCTCACATCTGCTTTGGAGGCTCCATTAGGAGCCTCCGTCGCAGATTCCATCATATTTGACAACATAGTTTGGCCAAAATGACAATAACATGACAGAAACCCGACGGAACCCATTAAAGTCAATGTGTGGTTGGGCGCCCTTTGTGTCCCTCATTTGACAGATCCAGCACTTCTGCTATTTTCGTTATTCTGTTCCCATGACGGAATAGAATAACGGAATATGAGTGCAGATGTGAGCCTAAAATCTACTGAATGAAATAACATGGAAGAAAAGTGACTAGTAAAATAATGGTGGCTAACAAGTAATGATCAATAATATGTGACTGTATGCTGAAGTTCACTCATGTGCTTGAAATTTAAGTTTGTTTTTTTTAAGACTGAAGCCACAGACTTTGAACTATACCTATGGTAAAAAATTATATTGTAAGATGATAGACAAATAAGAGCATTCCTCCTAAAATGAATAAAAAGTTCACCAGTAAATGATCTAAAAGCAAATAAAAAATATTCAGCTGTTATATTATTTTGGTATATATATATATATATATATTTTCAAAATGCCTTCATAGAGGAGGTGAAACGTTGTGGTTCCATGTTGGATGAATAAACTCACTTTATTTGAGTGCTGCTTCACGTTCTCTTTTTTGGATATCTAACACATAAGGAGAGGTCACTCCTTTATTTTTGAAGCTTTGCACCAGCCCAGTCAGGCATTTGTTCACAGTGCTGCTCCATCCAATCCTCTGCTTTTATATATATATATATATATATATATATATATATATATACATATATATATATATATATAGCAGACAAAAAATGGCGACAGCACCCTGCGACACTAATGCCACCTAAACCACTAAATATAAATAAATATGCACTAAAGCTAAATCTACTTACAAATAGGGAGGTTCTTAGTGCACATTTTGATCAAAAAGTGTTAGCCCACCTGCCACGACAAGGCGACCTCTGTAAGGTGGGAACCTACGCTGCACATACGCCCAGAACTGGGACTAAGCCTACATATATACCTGGGGATGGTAGGATCCAGCATTGAACTGATTAAAATCACCCAGGGCAGAATGGGAGGAGTGCAAGAACAACAAGTGGAGGCAGTCACTAACCCCACATATATGGATCACATAAACACAACAAAAAGTTGAACAGCACATTCCAACTAAATGATACAAAATGTATGCAGGTATATATATATATATATATATATATATATATATATATATATATATATATATAAAATGAAGAAGCAGCACTCCAAGGAAATTGGTGAAAAAAAAAAGAATAAACACACCACTTTTTTTCGCCAATTTCCTTGGAGTGCTGCCTCTTAATTTTTTGGGGATTTCAATAACAAGGGTTTCTAGCCTGCACCCACTGCTGTTGCTATGCTGCTTTATTATTTTTCTCATTATATATATATATATATAAAAAAATAAATAAATATATATATATATATATATATATATATATATATATATATATATATATATATATATATATATTATATTGCTATAGTTATATTTGTTTCTGGGCAAGGTTGAAGATACAAAATATGGCCACTAAATTTGCCACTGGTGTTTTAAACTGATGAAAATTATGCTCGATATTGCCATCTTCAGCCTTAGGGTATGTTCACACAGGGCGGATATGCTGCGTAAAAGCGCACAGCGTATCCGCCCTGTGCGCCCTTTGGGAATTCACGGCCAAAAAAACGCACCAAATTTTGGTGCAGTTTTTCGGCCGGAATGTCCACTGTGGAAAACTGCACATAAAAAAAATGGATACTTACCATGGCGATGCGTCCCTCCGACGTCCTGATGCTCTGCAGCCCTGGGATGACGTTTCATCCCATGTGACCGCTGCAGGGTGTGATTGCCTGCAGCAGTCACATGGGATGAAATGTCATCCCAGGAGGCTGGCCTGGACGGAGAAACACAGACCTCTGGGTAAGTATAAGATAACGTTTATTTCTGAGTTGCGTTTTTTGTGGCGAAATCACTGCGATTCCGCCACATAAAATACAACAACTGATACTTGATGCAGGTTTTACCTCCCCATTGAATTTAATGGGGAAATCCCAGCAGCATTTACGCAAATACAATTGACATGCTGCGGATTAAAAAAACGCACCGCATATCAATTTCTGAGCGTTTTTTCCGCTCAGCATTTACGCAGCGTGTGGATGATATTTGTTCAAGTCCCATCCACAGGCTGCGTAAATCCGCAATATTTACTCTACGTGTGAACTGACCCTTACAGGGAGCGATGATCGCAGCCGAAAGTTCAAAGCGCTGAGTGCTTCTGCACCTTCATTTCAGAAACGGTAGGGATCTCAGCACCTATCCAAACTTTTGATATGGCTCTATAACATGTGAAAGGTTTGATGAAAGTGCAGTTACTCCTTAACATGCTGCAGATTTTAAAATCCGCACTGCAGGTCAATTTACGTGTGCCAAAATTCGTCAATGTGTAGATGAGATTACTTGTAATTACACTGCTGCTACTATAGTGCGCTGCGGGTTAGCCGCAGGAAATCTACACAGCAAATCTGCACGTATCGTACACAAGTTGCCTAAAGGTATGTTCTATGAGCGGAAATTCTGCTGCATTTTCGCAACAACAATTGTCATGTTGTGTAATGAAGTTCCGTTTAAAATTTTCAAAAGCTTTTCTGCAGGTTTTATACGCAGCGTCTGAATGACATTTGTTTAATCTCATCCACTTTGCTGCTACTGTAAGCACAGCAGAATATCCGAACGGAAAATCCAGTCAGAAATTCTGCTGTGTTTATGCTACGTGGGAACAAACCCAAAGGGTTACTGAGGTACCAACCAGGGCCAGCCTTAGGGGTGTGCGACCTGTGCCTTCATACAGGGAGCATCACTCCAGCAGGTGGAAGGGGGTGCTGCGCTGGCTCCCTTCCCCTGCTTGTTTCAGAAGCGCCCGGGCCCGGTAACTCAGCAGTCGCCTTTCCGCCCGGGCGCTTCTTCAGTTAGTGGCCGTCGCTACCGCTGTAGCAGCCATTGTGGCTGCTAGCGGTAGCGACGGCACTATAGCAGAGAAGGGAGGTATCTCCCTGCTCTGCTATCTACTAGCGCCACTGCAGCTCCCTAAAGGTGCGGAATCCCCGTGTGGCCGGGGATTTCGCTCCTGGAGCGCTCCTTGATGTATCTGTCCATATATGGACAGTGACATCAGGGGAAACTCCTGAAGTGGAATCCCCGTCCACAGCGTTGCCGACGCTGTGACTGGGGATTCCACTCCAGGAGAAGCCAATGACGTCATTGTCCATAAATGGACACAGACGACAGGCAACGCTGTGGACGGACGGGGATTCCGCTTCAGGAGTTTCCCCTGATGTCACTGTCCATATATGGACAGAGACATCAAGGAGCGCTCCAGGAGTGGAATCCCCGGGCACGCAGGGATTCCGCTCCTTCAGGGAGCTAAAGTGGCGCTATCCACAAGGAGGCTGTGGGCTGTGTGGCACTACCTACAAGGGGGCTGTGTATCACTACCTACCAGGGGGCTGTGGGCTGTGTGGCACTACCAACCAGGGGACTGTGGGCTGTGTGGCACTACAAACCAGGGGGCTGTGTGGCACTACCAACCAGGGGGCTGTGTGGCGCTACCAACCAGGGGACTGTGTGGCGCTACCAACCAGGGGGCTGTGTGGCGCTCCTTACTAGGGGGCTCTGTGGCGCTCCCTACCAGGGGGCTCTGTGGCGCTCCCTACCATGGGGTCTGTGGCGCTCCCTACCAGGTGGCTGTGTGATGATCCCTACCAGGGGGCTGTGTTGCGCTCTCTACAGTGGGCTATGTGGCGCTATCTACAAGCGGGCTGTGTGGCGCTGTCGCGGCACGGGGTCTGGACCCACTGGGCCATACCGCGTAGCAGGATATCAGCTGGCCAACTAGGTACAATACAATGTCTATAGTCCAGAAAGGGTACCTGAGGCAATGTAGACAGTAGAGGTGACACAACTTGACTTTCACTGTAGATGGCACAGTAGATGCAGTGGAAGACACGACTTGACTTTCACTGTAGATGGCACAGTAGATGCAGCAGAAGACACGACTTGACTTTCACTGTAGATGGCACAGTAGATGCAGTGGAAGACACGACTTGACTTTCACTGTAGATGGCACAGAGGCACGGTAGCATGGGATACAGGCAGCAGGAACGGGTAACACTGGGAACTGGAAAACACTAGGAGACCATTTGCAAGACAAACTTTAGGTATACAACAACGCTCAGGCAAAGATCAAGTGGGCAGAGCCCTTTATATAGTCCAGTAGCATTCTGGACTAATTACTGATTTTTAACAACTGGACGCGTACTGGCCCTTTAAGGCCGTGCACGCGCGGGCGCGTGCACGCGCGGGCGCGTGCCCTGCGGGAAACAGTCTCAGAACCCAGAAGTGAGTGCTGGCGTCTCCCTGGAGGGAGATGCCACCGAGAACACAGACGTCCATTTCCGCGGCCATCAGAGGGTAAGTCTGAACGACGGTCCGCGGCCATAGACGTTACAGTATCCCCCCCTCTTATGCCCCCTCTTCTTGGGGCCAGAGCGGGAGAGAAATCTCTTCACAAGGACAGGGGCGTCGATGTTCTCCTCTGGCTCCCAAGGCCTCTCTTCTGGACCAAATCCCCTCCAATCCACCAAATAAAACGTCCTTCCTCCCACTTTCTTGGTGGACAGGATCTCCCTTACTTCGAAAGTCCCTGACGAGCCACCAGGAGCCACTGAGGAACTAGGAGTCCTGGAGTAGTGGTTCAGGACCACGGGCTTCAGCAAGGAGACATGGAAGGAGTTAGGGTGCTTCAGGGTAGGAGGCAGCCGAAGCTTGTAAGACACAGGATTGATTTGTAGCAGAATCTCTAAGGGTCCGAGGAACCTGGGAGCAAACTTGCAAGACGGCACCCTCAGCCGGATATTCCTGGAAGACAGCCAAACCTTCGTACCTGGAAGAAACTGGGGAGGTTCTCGTCTTCTAGTGTCTGCCTTTCTCTTCATGCGGTCCACCGCCAGCAGAATAGAAGATCGTGTCTGTTGCCATATCTGCAGAAAGTCCCTGAAGGTAGAGTTAGCTGCAGGCATCTGGGACATAGTAGAGACAGGAAGAGGTATACGAGGATGTTGGCCATAGACGATGAAGAACGGACTGGAGGTGGTGGACTCACTAGTATGGTTATTATAGGAGAACTCAGCCCACGGGAGCAGCTGCACCCGGTCATCATGCCGTCTGGAGACAAAGTGCCACAGATAGTTCTCCATAATCTGGTTAACTCTTTCGACTTGTCCATTGGACTGAGGATGATAAGCCGAGGAGAAGTCCAACTTTACACCGAGGAGGCCGCAGAGTGCTCTCCAGAACTTCGAAGTGAACTGGACCCCTCGATCCAAGACAATATGCAGAGGCAAGCTGTGCAGCCAGAAGATGTGTTGAATGAAGAGATCAGCCAGTCGAGCAGCAGAGGGCAGGCCAGTCAGTGGAACGAAATGAGCCATTTTAGAAAATCGATCCACCATCACCCAGATCACACTGCATCCAGCAGACAGAGGCAGATCAGTAACAAAGTCCATTGCAATATGTCATCATGGGGCATCTGGCACTGGCAGTGGTTGGAGCAGACCAGCTGGTCTGGAGTGGGCAACTTTATTTGCTGCACATACCGTACAGGAGGAGACAAAGTCTGTGATGTCTTTGGGCAGCGTAGGCCACCAGAACTGATGGGCAATTAGGTCTCGGGTCTTACTGGCACCTGCGTGGCCTGCCAGCTTAGAACTATGACCCCAGCGAATGATTCTTCCTCTGTCTGCCAGATGTACAAAAGTCCTTCCCGGAAGAATGTCACTAACTTGCAGAAGGTTAACAGAATAGATGCAGGCAGGGTCGATAATATTCTGTGGAGACTCTACGGTGTCCTCTGGACCTAGACAAGGCATCGGCCCTCACATTCTTGTTGGCAGGTCGGTAGTGGAGCTCGAACTGGAACCAAGCAAAGAACAGCGACCACCTGGCTTGACGAGGATTCAGCCGTTGGGCCGTCTGAAGATAGGTCAGGTTCTTGTGGTCCTTGAAGACCAGGATAAGATGCGCTACGCCTTCTAGTAGGTGTCTCCACTCCTGCAGGGCCAGCTTGATGGCCAATAACTCCTGATCCCCCATCAAGTATTTGCGCTCTGTGGGAGAAAACTGCTTGGAGTAGTAGCCACATACCACAGTCTTGCCTTTCGAACCTCTCTGGAACAAGAGTGCGCCAGCACCAACAGAGGAGGCGTCCACCTCCAACGAAAACTGTAGGGATACATCGGGATGATGAAGAATAGAGGCTGACGTGAAGGCCTTTTTTAAGGTTTTAAACGAGGCCTCTGCCTCCGGAGTCCACACCTTGGCATTCATGCCCTTTTTGGTAAGAGTAGAGATGGGAGCAGTCAATGAAGAGAAGTTGGGAATGAACAGCCGGTAGAAGTTGGCGAATCCTAGGAAGCGTTGTATGGCCCTTAAGCCTCGGGACGTGGCCATTCCAGGATAGCCTTTACCCTCTCAGGATCCATTCTGAGGCCTTGATCGGAGATGATATAGCCCAGGAAGGGTAGAGACATTCTCCAAATACGCACTTCTCCAGCTTGGCATAAAGATTATTCTCCCTTAATCACAGCGTAACCTGGCGAACATGACTGTGATGAGTTACTGGATCTGGGGAAAAAATCTAAATATCATCGAGATACACCACAACACAGACATAGAGGAGATCACGAAAAATGTAATTGAGAAATTCTTGAAACACCGCGGGGGCGTTACACAGGCCGAAGGTCATAACCATGTATTCGTAGTGCACATCACGTTTATTAAACGCAGTCTTCCACTCGTCACCCTGACGAATCCGGATTAAATTGTAGGCTCCCCGCAGGTCTAGTTTCGAAAAAAAATTTGACCCCCGAATGTGATCAAACAGTTCAGAAATTAACGGCAATGGGTATCTGTTCTTTACCGAGACCCCGGTAGTCAATACAGGGTCGGAGGGATCCATCTTTTTTCTTGACAAAGAAAAACCCGGCTCCGGCCGGGGATGAGGATTTCCGTATGAAGCCATTCTCCAGATTCTCCTTAATGTAGTTCGACATTGAATGAGTCTCTGGTAAGGAGAGAGGGTATACTCTACCGCGGGGAGAAGATGAGGTAGGAACTAAGTCGATAGGACAATCATAAGCTCGATGTGGTGGCAGAGCCTCTGCTTCCTTCTTGTCGAAGACATCCGAGAACAAAGAGTAACAAGGAGGCAACCCTGCCAATGACTGAGACAGAAGAGACTGAGGGGGATCGATATGCCCAAGGCAGCGATTGAGACACTTGGGACCCCATTGGTGAACCTCTCCAGAGTTCCAATCCAGGATTGGGGCGTGTAGACGAAGCCAAAGCAAACCCAGCAGCACGGGGTTGACGGCCTTGGGCAGGACAAACAGCGAGATGAGCTCAGAGTGAAGAGCTCCCACTTGAAGCCTCAACGGCTTGGTCACCGACAAAATTGGGTCAGGCAGTGGCAGTCCATCTACCGAGGCAACGATCAACGGCCTTTCCAGCAGAATAGTGGGCAAATGAAGAAGGTCCACCAGGTCTTGGCAGATGAAATTGGCTTCAGAGCTAGAGTCCAAGATAGGCAGAGACCCGATGGGGCCTCTCGCCAGCGACGATGGTCACAGGAATGAACAGTTTGGAGGAGAGTTCTCTATTAAATGCTGTATCGCCCAAGGTTGTTGTAGCGCCCATGGCCGTGGGCCGTCGGGTTTACTCACCTCCCGACGCCCGCAGCCATGGATCTGTGAGCGGTGGCCTCCGTCTCCCTCCTAGGAGATGCCAGCGCTCACTTCCGCTCCGTCCGGCTGGGTCCCGTAGGGTGCGCGCGCACACTCGCGCCCGGTCTTAAAGGGCCAGCGCGCGCAATTAGGAAATCATCATTATCAACTGCCACGATTTCCTGGTCTATAAGAAGGCCCCTGGCCTTCTAATACTTGCCTGAGCGTTGTTAGTCTTTCCCAGTCTGTCTCGCAAATGGTCCCTTAGTGTCTCCTGTTCCAGCTGTTACCCGTGCCCTGTTACCGTTCCTGTATTCCGTATTGTTCCTGTGCCTACCCGCGTTCAAGTGTCTTCTGCCACGTCAAGTGCCATCTGCCACGCCAAGTGCCATCTGCCACGTCAAGTGCCATCTGCCACATCAAGTGCCATCTGCCACGTCAAGTGTCTTCTGCCACACCAAGTGCCATCTGCCACGTCAAGTGCCATCTGCCACGTCAAGTGCCATCTGCCACGCCAAGTGTCTTCTGCCATGCCAAGTGCCATCTGCCACGCCAAGTGCCATCTGCCACGTCAAGTGCCATCTGCCACGTCAAGTGTCTTCTGCCACACCAAGTGCCATCTGCCACGTCAAGTGCCATCTGCCACGTCAAGTGCCATCTGCCACGTCAAATGTCTACCGCTCATCGGATACTGCCCGCCACGTCTGGCACCACTTGCCGCACCTGCCCCCATCCGTGCTGAAGCCACAGCCACCGCCCGGACTATTTCAGGTACCTAAGCATTACTGTCTGCCATTTTACTTTCACATAGACTGTGACCTGGTCAGCTGCCTCCCCGCTACGGCGGAGCGGCCTAGTGGGTCCACAAACCCAGTGTCCGTGACAGTTGTCTTTCCAACCAATCCTAGGCGTTGTTTTTTTTTGGCTTCTGGGGACACAGACGCACGACATGGCCAGCGAGGCCGCAATAGAGACAGAGTCCAGAGGTGCGCCTGCGCTGT
The DNA here is from genome assembly GCF_050947455.1 of Rhinoderma darwinii. NCBI lineage: Eukaryota > Metazoa > Chordata > Amphibia > Anura > Rhinodermatidae > Rhinoderma > Rhinoderma darwinii. The sequence goes on along the minus strand of NC_134690.1, from coordinate 226,706,710 downwards.
TTCTCCTGTACTGTCAGCTTGAGCCGATCCCCCTGCATCGGGACCTCGGGTGAAGCAGAAGAAGAAGGCAAGAGGGGTTGCTGGAAGTTAGACGCCAGTCTAGGAAGTCGTCTCTCTTGTCGCACTTCTTGAGACCTCTCTCTGAGCCTTATGTCCACTCGAGTGGCAAGTAGAATCAAGTCGTCCAAGGCAGATGGTAGATCCCGAGCAAGTTCGTCCTTGATCACGGATGATAGACCATGCCAGAAGGAAGCTACCAGTGCCTCATTGTTCCAGGACAGTTCTCATGCCAGGGTCCGGAACTGGATGGTGTATTCGCCCACAGAGGCATCCTCCTGGCGAAGGTTCAACATAGCAGTGGCTGTCGAGTCTCGTCCAGGCTCCTCGAACAGAGTACGGAATATCCACACGAACTCCTGGAAGTCTCGGGTCCCTGTCGTTCCAAGATTGGGTTCACCCATGCCAGAGCCTTTCCGGCAAGTAGGGAGGTAATGAAGGTAATCCTGGCTGCATCTGAAGGGAATACTCTGGCGTGCAGGGTAAAGTGGATATGACACTGGTTAAGAAATCCCCTGCACGTACTTGTGTCTCCATGAAAACGAGGTGGCAATGGCAGTGAGAACCGTGGATCAGGACCGGAGCTGCCAGGAGGTGTAGCAGGAGGGTCAATCGGAGGAGCTCGAACTGGAGCAGGGAAGGAAGCAGCTAACGTCCCTAGCTGTTGTGCCATGGAGTCTACTGCCACAAGAAGTTGATCCTGTCATGCTCGCAGATCCTGCAGGCCGCCTGAATGGCTTGGGAGGGTGACAGGCTTTTAAATTGACCAGCGGGGTCCATGGCTTGAGCATACAGCGCGGGGTGTGGACCCACTGGGCTGTACCCCGTAGCGGGATAGCAGCTGGCCAACTAGGTATAATACAATGTCTATAATCCAGAAAGGGTACATGAGGCAATGTAGACAGTAGCGGTGACACAACTTTACTTTCACTGTAGATGGCACAGTAGATGCAGTGGAAGCAGGAACGGGTAACTCTGGGAACTGGAAAACACTAGGAGACCATTTGCAAGATAAACTTTAGGTATACAACAACGCTCAGGCAAAGATCAAGGGGGCAGAGCCCTTTTTATAGTCCAGCAGCATTCTGGGTTAATTACTGATTTTTCACACCTGGACGCGTACTGGCCCTTTAAGGTTGCACGCGCGCCCCGGAAGTGAGTGCTGTCGTATCCCTGGAGGGAGATGCCGCCGAGAACACAGACGTCCATGGCCGCGGCCATCAGTGGGTAAGTCTGAACGACAGTCCGCGGCCATAGACGTTACAGGCGCTATCTACAAGTGTGCTGTGTGGCGCTATCTACAAGGGGGCTGTGTGGCACTATCTACAAGGGGCTGTGTAGCGCTATCTACAAGGGGGCTGTGTGGTGCTATCTATAAGGGGGCTGTGTGGTGCTACCTACAAAGGGGCTGTGTGGCGCTACCTACAAGAGGGCTGTGAGGCGCTACCTACAAGGGGGCTGTCTGGCGCTACATACAAGGGGGCTGTGTGGTGCTACCTACATGGGGGCTGTATGGCGCTACCTACAAGGGGGCTGTGTGACGCTACCTACAGGGGGAATCTGTGAGAGGTGGGCTGATGGTCATTTTACTGTGAGTGGGGGGCTGATAGTCATTTTACTGTGAGTGGGGGGCTGATGGTCATTTTACTGTGAGGGGGGGGTTGATGGTCATTTTACTGTGAGTGGCGGGCTGATGGTCATTTTGCTGTGAGTCAGGGGCTGATGGTCTTCAAGTGGTTTCGCCTCTGACCTTTAATTTAAATTAATAGGAGGCAGATAATACCTGCAGCGCGCGTTTGGTGCTTTTTTTCCTGCATCTTTTGCATTAGCTTCAACAGCTTAAGAAAAAACACAAAAAAAGGTCATACAACACTGTCAGTTTCTGAAGGAATTTTGAGGCAGATTTTTTTGCCTTACAAAAATCGTGTGTAAACATACCCTATGAGTGTAGTGCCTTTTTTTTTTAGCCGTGTTCGGTCTGTCTCAAAAATGTTTTGGTAGGGGTGCCCTGAGGAAATTTAATTTTTCCAGTGCTGCCTCGAGTCCGAAAAGGTTGGGAAACTCTGTACTAGGCTACAGGATCCCGTCGTGGAGCAGCTCAGTTCGTCATGGGAACGGGGCCTAGGTGAGTACAATTTTTGTTTTCGTTTGGGGGTACTGTCTACAAGGGGAGGTGTGGGGGCTGTATGGCACGATCTACAAGGAGGCGGTGGGGGATTATGGCACTGTCTACAGGGAGGCTGTATGGCAAAATCTACAGGGGGGGCACTATACTACGTGGGGGCCACTAAGCGGACATTATACTGTGTAGGGGTACTACAGGTGGCATAATACTGTGGCCAAAATTAGAGAACAAAATACTGTGTCCTTGAAGGGGCTGTAATATATTATATTATTAAATATTATTATTATACTGTATGGGGGCGCTAAAGGGGCATTATAATTTTTTTATGGGGCATTTTTTTTTAATGATGGGGTGGGGCGCCGAAATATAATTTCGCACGGGGCGCCATCTATCCTAAGGCCGGCCCTGGTACCAACTACAACCTGCCCCAAAAGGCTTGGTGGGGTCAATGGCACTAAAAACAGTGGCACAATAAGGCCAGATTCACACGAACGTGGGGAAATTCAGATGTTAAAAATGTGACGTTTTTCACACCCAAGGTGCCTCCGTGCGGATTCTGTTTTCACGGATCCCCATACACTTGAGTCTATGGAGGGATCTGCGAAAACGGAACAAAATATGACATGTTCTATTTTTCAACAGGCCCATTGAAGTACATGCGTTTGTGTGATGGCTGTTGTTTTAACGGCGGTCACACGGACATACTCTACGTTCGTTTGAATTCGGCCTAAGTAGGAGAGAGTTGTGATGATATATCATGGTAATTATAGAATTATTTCATTACACGATGGAGCTATCTTCATATACTAATGACGACTTCATTTTTTACAGTGTATATAGTGTGATGTATACTAAATATACATTGCTTGTTTTAGGGAGAATGTCACCATGGCAACGCTTATACCACTAGATAGGGGTAGAGGAGACAAGTTTAATCATACCTATGTCGGTGCTCATATTGCAAGCCACACTAGGGAAACTAACTTTTATTCCTCATTCGCCATGAATATAACGTGTCTGGCAACTCCACTGTAAGGCATCATTTACACGAGCGTAATATACGCGCGTGCGTATGCACCTATATTAGTCTATGGGGCAGTGCAGACAGTGCGTGAATTTTGCGCAGCGCGAGTGCGTTGCGTAAAACTCACGACATGTCCTATCTTTGTGCGCTGTTCGCGCATCACGCACCCATTGAAGTCAATGGGTGCGTGAAAACCACGCATGCCGCACGGAAGCACTTCCGTGCGAACTGCGTGATTCGCGCAACAGCTGTCAAACTCTGAATGTAAACAGAAAAGCACCACGTGCTTTTCTGTTTACAAACATCCAAACGGAGTGTCATAATGATGGCGGCTGCGAGACACACGGAGCTGTTAAGTGCCGTTTGCGCACGCAAAACGCCGCACACGCTCGTGTAAATCAGGCCTTAAGGCTGGGTTCACACACCCTATTTACGGACGTAATTCGGGCGTTTTAACCTCGAATTACGTCCGAAAATACGGCTCCAATGCGCCGGCAAACATCTGCCCATTCATTTAAATGGGCTTTACGATGTTCTGTGCCGACGGTCATTTTTTTTACGCCCGCGTCAAAGAAGTGCCTGTCAATTCTTGGGACGTAATTGGAGCCGTTTTCCATTGACTCCATAGAAAAACAGCTCCAATTACGTCCGTAATGGATGCTGCGAAAAACGCCTGCACTTGCCTTTACGTCTGAAATTCCAGAGCTGTTTTCTCTTGAAAACAGCTCCGGAATTTCAGCCATAACGGACGGGCACGTGTGAACATACCCTAACCCTCCTGATCCTCTGCTCTTAGGTGAGGGCTCCACTGGTCCTCAGAGTCATATGCCATGCGTTCCTTTTATGCAGACCAAGTTTCTGGCCAGTGAAGGAGCACCGATTGACAATACAGCATGTTGTTCGGCTCTCTTTTGTTTGCTCCATTTGCATGAAACAATGATAGGAATGAATGGCGTCGAGCGATACTTAATACGATCGTTCGTCCCCATACATTCGCATCTTGTCGGCAGGATATCCCCTGTTTACACGGGGAGATGTGCTGCAGAACAGCAATAATTTTTTGGGCCATATAAAAGACCCGATAAGTCGACAAACGAGCGTTTGCTCATTTGTCGGCTGATCGCTGCCCTGTTTTTCACAGTAAGGTGGTGGGCCCAGGAATAGCTATTGCACTTGGGGCTTCAAGCTGCTCCACTGCGAAATATGAGATCATTAGAATACTGTCTTTTCTAAATACTGCTAATGTGCCAAGTACCAAGCACTGTTTGTGTGTCAAAGTTTGCTTTGGGCGATGTCAGGAATTACTTGAAAACACAGCCTTTTATTTTTTGCTCAGTATATCAGTATTTGCATTAAATTTAAATGAGATACCTCCAGGGTTAACAAGAGCAATTATAGACCTGTTTATGCAGCCACCTGTACACTCAGACATGGGAACCTTACCTCGTATCGAATCGGAGCATTGTGCAGGATAAATAAACTGCAAAACACCTAAGGCTTTTCTAAAAGCCATGAACCTAATTATTGATGAGCCTTCTGTAACAAGACACAAGTTTAAAAAAAAAGGAGCGGGAGATTGCAACAGAAGGAATTGGTATAGCCTCTTTCTTACCAGATACAGACAGTGGTGTAGAAGGTGAAAAAACTTGCCTCTATTACAACTAAGTACAAAGTCTGAATTGTACGGAACCGTAATAGGACACTCATAGACTTCCATAGGGCCCCACTGTATCTACATATGCCTGAATTTTTATACAGAGTTTTTTTCTGATGGATTCCATAAGAATTCAACAGAAAAAAAACCTGGAATGCTCCATAGAATTCCGTTTTATGAAGGTAATCTCTGTAATCCTGTAATAAGATGCCGTAAGAAGCACCATACAGGGGCACATGGAGTCCATGTGCCTCCCTAGTACAGCGCTGCAAAAGGATTCTATGTTGCGCTCTACAGTCTCTGTGAGGCCTAAGGCAGGTCAGACCAGGAGTATATTGTAGATGTGTGTTTCTTACAGAGAAAAGTGTTGCAGATCACTATTATTCTGTGCCATTTGTACGACTTTGCTTTTGGTGAACATTTTCTCCACTTTTCGCGAACACTAGCATCATGGGCGTAACTACGAAAGACTGGGCCCCATAGCAACCTCTTGACCGGGCCCCCCCCGCGGGTGACACAAGCAGCCCCCCTTATCGATAGTGCCCCCTGTAGAATGTGCCATACAGCCCCCTGTAGACAGTGCTATATAGCCCCACCTATAGACAGTGTTATACCCCATTTGTAGATAGTGCCCCCACCTCCCCCTTATACATAGTGCCATACAGCCCCCTTGTAGATATTGCCATAAAGTCCCCCTGTATATAGCGCTATACAGCACCCAATGTATATAGTGCCACACAGCCCCCCTCCCTTGTATATTGTGCCACACAGCCCCCCTTAGTAGATAGTGCAGCACATCCCCCCTTAGTAGATAGTGCCACACACAGACCCCTGTAGATTGTGCCACACTCAGCCCCCTGTAGATAGAGCCACAGCCCTCTCCTTGTAAACAGTGCCATACAGTTCCCTATGTGTATAGTGCCACACAGCTCCCCCTTGTGTATAGTGCCACACAGCTCCCCCTTGTGTATAGTGCCACACAGCTCCCCCTTGTGTATAGTGCCACACAGCTCCCCCTTGTGTATAGTGCCACACAGCTCCCCCTTGTGTATAGTGCCACACAGCCCCCCCTTGTGTATATTGTCACACAGCCACCCCCCTTGTGTATAGTGCCACACAGCCCCCCCTTGTGTATAATGCCACAAGGCAATAGCGCATCTGAGAAAGTTGTATCAGCCAGGGGGATGTCAATCAAACATGGAAAGGTGGGTTTGGAGGCAGGACTATGTGACTCTCCAGGATAGCGGCACCGCCCCATGACCCTTTAATGAGTAATTAGCATATAGTGTGCGCAGTTTTAAAACTGGATTTTGGGTATGACAACAACGCTCAGGCAAGGATCAGAAGGGTAGTGACCCTCTTATAGTCCAGGAAATCATGTGAGTTGATGATTGTTTTCATGTGCTCGCGCTGGCCCTTTAAGAGCGGGCACGAGCGTGCACGGGCACCCTACGGGACACAGCAGACCAGAGTGGAAGTGAGCGCTGGCGTATCCTAGGAAGGAGATGGGCACCAGCGCGCACAGATCCATGGCTGCGGGTGTCGGGAGGTAAGTAAACCCGACGACCTGCGGCCATGGACGCTACAGTATCCCCCCTCTTACGCCCCCTCTTCTTGGGGCCAGAGCGAGAGAGGAATTTCTTCAGAAGGGTAGGAGCATTGAGGTTCTCCTCTGGCTCCCAGGACCTCTCTCCAGGACCAAACCCCTTCCAATCCACCAAATAAAATGTCTTTCCTCTCACTTTCTTGGTGTCCAAGATCTCCTTAACCTCGAAGGTGTCTGAAGGGCCGCTGGAGGCAACCGCAGGGCTAGGAGTCTTGGTAAAGCGATTTAGGACCACCGGTTTTAGGCGAGAGACATGAAAGGAATTGGGGATCTTGAGGGCAGGAGGTAGCCGAAGCTTGTAGGCGACAAAGTTGATCCTTTGCAGGATCTCGAAGGGTCCGAGATACCTGGGAGCAAACTTGCATGATGGCACCCTCAGTTGAATGTTCCTGGAGGACAACCAGACCTTTGTGCCAGGAAGAAACTGAGGAGGTTCTCTTCTCCTTGTGTCCGCCTTCTGTTTCATACGGTCAACCGCCAGCAGGATGGAGGATCGAGTCTGCTGCCAGATCTGTAGAAAGTCCCTAAAGGCCGTATCAGCAGCTGGTACCTCGGACGTATCAGGCACCGGGAGAGGTATTCGTGGGTGTTGGCCAAGGACAATGAAGAACGGTGTGTTCATTGTGGACTCTCTGGCATGTTTGTTGTAAGAGAACTCAGCCCATGGAAGCAACTGCACCCAGTCATCATGCTGCTTACAGAAGAAATGGCGTAGGTAGTTCCCCAAGATCTGATTGATCCTTTCGACCTGACCATTGGACTGAGGATGGTAGGCCGAGGAAAAGTCCAACTTCACACCTAGGAGTCCACAGTGGGCTCTCCAGAACCTCGAGGTGAACTGAACCCCCCGATCAGACAAAATAGCTGCGGCAAGCCGTGCAGGCGGAAGATGTGTTGGATAAACAGCTTGGCCAGTTGAGGAGCAGAAGGAAGACTGATCAGTGGAACGAAGTCGGCCATCTTTGAAAATCGATCCACCACCACCCAGACAGTACTGCATCCGGCAGAGAGAGGCAGATCAGTAATAAAGTCCATAGCTATATGCTGCCAGGGAGCATCGGACACAGGCAATGGCTGGAGCAGGCCAGCAGGTCTGGTGTGAGCGACCTTGTTAGCTGCACACACAGAGCAGGAGCAAACAAAGTCCATAATGTCCTTGGGCAGCGTGGGCCACAAGAAATGACGGGCAATCAGATCCCGGGTCTTACGGGTCCCCGTGTGACCTGCCAGTCTAGAGGAGTGTCAGGCGCACAAAAGTCCTCCCTGGAGGAATATCCCCAACTTGCAGTGGATTGACCGAGACAATGCAGGACGGGTCGATAATGTTCTGTGGCATCTCCATGGTGTCTTCTGTTTCAAAAGACCTGGACAAGGCATCGGCCCTTACATTCTTGTCAGCCGGGCAATAATGGAACTCAAACTGGAACCTGGTAAAGAACAGCGACCACCTGGCCTGACGAGGATTCAGCCATTGGGCCGTCTGGAGGTAGGTAAGGTCCTTGTGGTCCGTAAGAGCAGGATGGGATGAGCTGCGCCCTCTAGATATCTCCACTTCTCCAGGGCCAATTTGATGTCCAGTAACTCCCGATCCCCAATCGAGTAGTTGCGTTCTGCGGATGAGAAGAGTCTAGAGAAATATCCACATACCATTGACATGCCCTTGGAACCTCTCTGGAACAGGAGTGCACCATCACCGACAGAGGAGGCGTCCACCTCCAATGAGAACTGTAGGGAAACATCTGGATGATGGAGGGTAGAGGCTAACGTGAAGGCACTCTTCAGGCTATTGAATGCGGACTCTGCCTCAGGAGTCCACATCTTGGCGTTCATGCCCTTCTTGGTGAGGTTAGAGGTAGGAGATGTCAGCGAAGAGAAGTTTGGGGTGAACTGTCAGTAAAAATTGGCGAATCCCAGAAAGCGCTGTATGGCCCTCAAGCCTTGAGGACGTGGCCATTCCAGGATGGACTTTACCTTTTCAGGATCCATCTTCAGACCTCTATTCGAGATGATGTAGCCCAGGAAGGGTAGAGCATCTCTCTCAAACATGCACTTCTCAAATTTGGCGTACAGATGATTCTCCCTTAACTGCAACAAGACTTGACGGACATGTCTCTGATGAGTCATAGGATCTGGAGAAAAAATCAAGATGTCATCAAGATAGACTACTACACAAACATAGAGGAGGTCACGGAAGATGTCATTAACGAACTCCTGGAAGACCACGGGCGCATTACACAGGCCGAAAGGCATTACTAGATATTCATAGTGTCCGTCACGGGTGTTAAATGTCGTCTTCCATTCGTCACCCTGGCGAATCTGGATTAGGTTGTAAGCCCCACGCAGGTCTAGTTTGGAAAAACTCTTGGTACTACGTATGCTGTCAAATAATTGTGAGATCAATGGCAATGGATACTTATTTTTCACCGTGATTGGGTTGAGACCCCGGTAGTCGATACAGGGACGTAGAGAACCAACTTTCTTCTTGACGAAGAAGAACCCGGCTCCTGCCGTGGAGGCAGACTTCCGTATGAAGCCCCACTCCAAGTTCTCTTTAACATAGGCGGACATGGACAGAGTCTCTGGCAAAGAGAGTGGATATACCCTACCACGGGGAAGGGCTGCGCCAGGAATCAGCTGGATAGGACAGTCATACACCAGTGGGGGCAGTGTCTCCGCCTCCTTCTTGCTGAAGACGTCCGCAAATGCAGCATAATGACCAGGCAATCCTGCCAGTGACTGAGGCAGAGAAGGCTGAGCCAAAAGAATCTGTCCCCGGCAAAGGTTGGGACACTCGGGACCCCACTGGAGAACCTCTCCAAAGTTCCAGTCCAGGACTGGGGCATGTAGTCGGAGCCAAGGGAGGCCTAGCAGCACGGGGTTAACGGCCTTGGACAAGACAAAAAATTATAGCAACTCGGAGTGGAGAGCTCCCACTTGGAGCCTCAGTGGCTTGGTCACATCAATAACTGGATCTGGCAGAGGAAGTCCATTTACCGATGCCACCGTCAACGGCCTCTCCTTAGGGGTAGTGGGCAATTGAAGAAGATCCACCAGGTCTCTACAAATAAAATTAGCAGCGGATCCAGAGTCCAGATACGCAGAGAGACCTGATGCGTTCTCTCGCCGGACACTATGGTCACGGGTAAGGACAATTTTGAAGTAAGTCCTTTTTTACCCAAGGTTGTCTCTCCTACCAAGGCTTTGGGGCTTTTGGGGGACACAGACACACAAGATGGCCTCCGAGGCCGCAATATAGACAGAGTCTCAAAGTGCGTCTGCGTTGTCTCTCCTGAGAAGACGGCTAACACCGGTCCATGCTCACCGACTCCATATGAGGATCGGCATCAGAGGATAACAGAGGTTGCTGCAAGGATGGGACCGGACTAGGGAGGCCTCCCTCCCGATGAGCTTCTTGGAGCCATTCTCGGATCCTCATATCAATCCGGGCGAACAGAAGGATGAGATCATCCAGAGTAGACGGCAGATCTCGGTTGGCAAGCTCGTCCTTAATTCTAGGAGACAGTCCATGCCAGAATTTGGCCACCAGGGCCTCATTGTTCCACTACAGTTCTCCCGCCAGGGTGCGGAAGTGGATGGCGTACTCGCACACGGAGGCTGCTGCAGACGAGACTCGTCCAGGCTCCTCAAACACCATGCGAAAAGTCCGGAGGAAGCTCTTGAAGGGCCTTGCCAGTGAGGAGAGAGATGATGAAAGCGACCCTTGCGCCGTCAGACGAAAATGCACTTGCATACAGACGGAATTGGATCTGGCACTGGTTCAAGAATCCACGAGAGGTCCTCGCGTCTCCATCATAGCGGTCAGGAAGTGGCAAAGAAAAACGTGGATCAACACTGCCAGGAGGTGTAGTAGTAGGAACGGCAGCTTGTGACGTCATCTTGGTCTTGGATCGACCAGCGTGGTCCATGGCCTGATCGTACGGTCACCTTGGGTTCGTGGACCGCCTTGGCGGTATGGCAGCTGGCCAACAGAGCGCAGGTAACAGTCTATAGTTCGTATAAGGTACCTTTGGCAGCCTGGACAGTAGCAAGGCAGGCTCGGCTGGGACTAGGCAGCAGGTAGACGTCAGAGTAGTAGGAGAGGCGTGGATTATAGCATAGCACGACTACAACACAGCACGGCACTTGACCAGGATAGCACGGAATACAGAATACAGGAACAGGGTACATTGGGAACTGGGAGACACTAGGAGACCATTTGCTTAGACAAACTTTGGGTATGATAACCACGCTCAGGCAAGGATCAGAAGGGCAGTGGCCCTCTTATAGTCCAGAAAGTCATGTGAGTTGATGATGAAGATTGTTTTAATGCGCGCGCGCTGGCCCTTTAAGAGCGGGCACGAGCATGCACGCACACCGTATGGTACACAGCAGACCGGAGCGGAAGTGAGCGCTGGCGTTTCCTAGGAAGGAGATGGGGACCAGCACTCACAGATCCATGGCTGCGGGCGTCGGGAGGTAAGTAAACCCGACGAACCGCGGCCATGGACGCTACACTCAGTACATAAATAAAGCACCAGAACCAAGCTGAAGACATAAATACAGCACCAGAACCAAGCTCAGTACATATATACAGTATCACAACAAAGCTCAGTACATATATACAGCACTAGAACCAAGCTCAGTACGTAAATACATCCCCAGAACCAAGCTTAGTGTATATATATACAGCACCAAAACCAATCCCATACGTATACAGCACCAGAATAAAGCTCAGTACATATATACAACACCAGAACAAAGATCAGTACATACAACACCAGAACCAAGCTCAGTACATATATACAGCTCCAGAACCAAGCTCAGTACATATATACAGCACCAGAACAAATACAGCTCAATTTAGTGCAACCCCTGCCGTATAGATTTGTACGGCGTAAAACTACAGCTCCCAGCATGGCCCGAACAATAGTAAGAATATGCTGGGAGATGCTGTTTCATAAAAATCATACCACTCATCATCTCGCTGCAGATCATACAGTGACTATAGTACTGATTAGAGGCAGAATAAACATTTACATTAAGTGAATCATCCGTGACGTCTCAGATTCTAGTTCTTTTACTGTATTACTTGCCCCGCCAATCAGCGTCATTGTAAGGCGCTGAATGGTTGGGCTATGGCATGTATTTGTACCTGCGTGCTATAGACGCAGGTACAATTACTGCAAGATGGGGTGGCTGCTACCGCGGTAGTAACTCCACTGACTAGCATGGTCACCTCCTATATTACAGGTGAAAATATTACCTTGGATTTGCAGACTATTTTGCCAAAGAGAATTTTAGAACACAGTCTTATGGCTTGGTTTTGGGGTTGCTAGATGGGTTACTAGTAGAGAGGCAATGTCTACATAATGTTTATATATATATATATATATATATATATATATATATATATATATATAATAAAAGGTCCATCATATTACTGACTCAGTAATACTGTATTATCTAAATATTGAATGTGTTATTTATCCTAGAAATAATAGCCCATAGCCCACGGCCCGTCCTGACCTGTCAGCAAGGAGACATGGTGAGTGTCTGTGTGTATATGTGTGTAGTGTGACACCCAAACCCTACTACATTATCTGTACTCAGAGAGTTATCACTGTGTTATCTGTGCTGTTATATATGACTGCAGGCAACACTACTACATTATCTGTACTCCGAGAGTTATCACTGTGTTATCTGTGTTGTTACATAGGACTGCAGGTAACATCTACTACATTATCTGTGCTTTGTACATATGTGCCTGTGTGCGTATATATGGGTCTGTTTGTGAATGTGTCTTTGTGCTTGTATATATGTGCCTTTTATGTATTTGCATATGTTCCTGTCTGTGTATTTATCTGCCGGTGTGTGTGTGTGTGTGTGTCTGTACGTCTATATATTTACCTCTATGTACGTATTCCAAAATGTGTGTATGTATATTTGCCTGTATATCTAAATATCTGTATTTATGTATGTACAGTATATATGTTCCAGCGTGTCCATATATGTGGTTCATTTTTGGTTTGTGTAGGGGGCGGTAATAGAGAGTCCCGCACAGGGCGCCATCCAAGCTAAGGCCGGCCCTGGCTGTCACCAACCCTAGTCAGAATGAACTCCGCCGCTGCCTGCGCCGCATGACCTCCTCCGGTAAGTCACACCAGGCAGAGCGGAGAGTGGTAGCGGTAGGCTACCGCTCACCGGTCTGTTCACAGTGGGGCGCTAAGTACAAGGGGGGGGGGAGTGTGGCTCTATTTAAAAGGGGAATGTGGCACTATTTACAAAGGGGGGGAGTGTGGCGCTATTTACAAAGGGGCAGCGGGCTGTGTGTGGCACTATCTACAAGGGGGGAGTGTGCCGCTATCTACTAGGGGGGAAGCGAGCTGTGTGTGGCACTATCGACAAGGGGGGCTGTGTGGTGCTATTTATAAGAGGGGCTGTGTGTGCGCTATCTACAAGAGAGGGACTGTGTGTGGCACTATCTACAGGGGGCTGTGTGTGGCCTCTTTAATTTATTTTCTTTTAATTTCTTTTTATGTTAATTACATTATAGAACTATATTGCTTGTAAAATGTAGAAATGCTTTTATACTCGAGTTACATTAAAAAAATTGTGAAAAAAAATTACACCTCATTGATTGGTAGAGAAAGCAAACATGGCGAGGGGGAAGGAGATGTCGGGAAATAAGTTGGGGAGCGCCAATCTGAATCTTAGCCCCGGGTGCTGGAGAAGCTAGCTACGCCTCTGCTTTGAGGGCCTTACATATTAGAAAGTCCCCATAAATCGCCCCATTTTGAAAACTGCACCCCTCAAGGTATTCGAATCAGCATTCACAAAGTGTTTTATCCGTTTAGGCGTTTTACAGGTATTAAAGCAAGGTAGAGGTGAAATTGACAAATTTTATTTTTTTTGCCGAAATTAGTTTCTAATAAAAAAAAAATTGTACCACAGGAGGTTTTACCCGAGAAATGCAACTCAATATTTTATTGCCCAGATTCTTCAGTTTTTAGAAATTTCCCACATATGGCCCTATTGTGCTAATGGACTGAAACACAGGCCTCAGAAGCAAAGGAGCACCTAGTGGATTTTGGGCCCCCTTTTTTTTTTGAATATATTTTAGGCACCTTGTCAGGTTTGAAGAGGTCTTGTGATGCCAAAACAGTAGAAACACCCCAAAAGTGACCCCATTTTGGAAACTACACCCCTCAAGGAATTTAGCTAGGGGTATAGTTAGCATTTTGACCCCACAGGTTTTTCGATAAATATATTGGAATTAGTCTGTAAAAATGAAAATCTACTTTTTTCTGAAAAAACATAGAAATTTGTAATATTTACAAGGAATAATGTAGAAAAGGCACCCCAACATTTGTAAAGCAATGTCTCCTGATTACGGCAATACCCCATATGTGGTAATAAACTTCTGTTTGGACCCACAGCAGGGCTCAGAAGGGAAGGAGCGCCATTTGGATTTTGGATTTCTGATTTTGCTGGAATGGCTTTCGGTGCCATGTCGCATTTGTAACGCTCTGGAGGGACCAAAACAGTGGAAACACCCCAAAAGTTACCACATTTTAGAAACTACACCTCTCCAGTGTCACTATGCGGGGTGTGGACCCACTTGGCCATACCGCGTAGCGGGATGGCAGCTGGCCAAACAGGTAAGTAAAGAGTTCAATTAGTTCAGCGAGGGTACCTGAGGCAATCGTAGGCAGTAACGAGGCAGGCACGTCCAGGACCAGGCGGCGGGAAGTCGTCAGGTGGGGCGTAGCAGATCTAGCGTAGACGGAAGGACAGTACGGCAATAGCACAGCACGGCAATAGCACAGCACAGCAATAGCACTAGGTAGCACGGAAACAGGATACGGGATACAGGAACAAGGCACACTGGGAAACTGGAAGACACTGGGAGACCATAAGCACGACAAACGATGGGTAACAAACAATGCTCTGGCAAAGAGCAAGGGGACAGAGCCCTTTTTATAGCCCAGGGCATCCTGGGCTAGATTGCAGACTTCCTGCAAAAATGCGTGCACTGGCCCTTTAAGGCCGTGTGCGCTGGAGACACTCGAAGTCCGGAAGTGAGTGCCGGCGCCTCACAGGAGGACGACGCTCGAGCGAGGTAAGATGTCCATGGCCACGGTCGTCGAGGTTAATGACTGAATGACGGACCGTGGCCATAGACATTACATCAAGGAATTTATCTAGGGGTATAGTTAGCATTTTGACCACACAGGTTTTCGCTAAATATATTGGAATTAGTCTGTGAAAATGAAAATCTACCTTTTTTCTGAAAAAACAGAGACATTTTAAAATTTTTACAAGGAATAATGGAAAAAAAAAAGAACCACAACATTTGTAAAGCAATTTCTCCTGATTACGGCAATACCCCATATGTGGTAATAAACTGCTGATTGGACCCATGGCAGCGCTCAGAAGGGAAGGAGCACCATTTGGATTTTGGAGTATGGATGTAAAGGATCTGCCAGACACAACTTCTGTGTCGACGCCCATAGGTAATCAGTCTGCACCTGCTTCTATGTCTGTGAGACTGACTCCATCTTCCACCACCCAGGATGGCAGGCTTAGGAGTGGGAGAGCCTATCACAGCCTGGCCAGACGGAGCTAGCTCCCGCCCTCTGTCTATTTATACCTGCCTTTCCTGTTCCTCCTTTGCTTGTGATTCTTCTCTGCTGGTTTCCTGGCCCTGCTGCAGCTTCTTGAACTACTGATCCTCTGCTTGTGATTGACCTTGGCTTTACTGACCACTCTTCTGCTCTGCGTTTTTGTACCTCGCTCATCTCCTGGTTTGACTCGGCTCGTTCACATCGCTTGTTGCTCACGGTGTCCCCGTGGGCAACTTCCCCATTTCCCTGGCTCTTTGTACCCTTGTCTGTTTGTCTGTCGTGCACCTATTGAGTGTAGGGACCGTCGCCCAGTTGTACCCCGTCTCCTAGGGCGGGTCGTTGCAAGTAGGCAGGGACTCAGTGGCGGGTAGATTAGGGCTCACCTGTCTGTCTCCCTACCCCGACATTACAATGGATTTTGCTGGATTGGTTTTCGGTGCCATGTCGTGTTTGCAATGCACTGTAGGGACCAAAACAGTGGAAATGTAAAGGATCTGCCAGGCACAGCTTCGGGGTTAACTCCCTTAATTAATCAGTCAGCACCTGAATCTACATCCCTGAGACTGACTCCATCTTCCACCACTCAGGCTGGCAGGCTTAGGAGTGGGAGAGCATATCGCAGCCTGGCCAGACTCAGCTAGCTCCCGCCCTCTGTCTATTTATACCTGCATTTCCTGTTCCTCCTTGCTTGTTATTCTTTTTCGTGTGGTTTCCTGGCCCAGCTACAGCTCCTTCTATTTTGTTCCTGCTCCATACAGACCCTGGCTTACTGACTATTCTTCTGCTCTTCGTTTGGTACCTCGCACACTCCTGGCTTGACTCGGCTCGTTCACCACTCTGGTTTCTCACGGTGTTGCCGTGGGCAACTGCCCCTTTCCCTTGCTTGTATTCCCTTGTATGTTTGTCGTGTTTGTCGTGCACTTACTGAGTGCAGGGACCGCCGCCCAGTTGTACCCCGTCGCCTAGGGCGGGTCGTTGCAAGTAGGCAGGGACAGAGTGTCGGGTAGATTAGGGCTCACTTGTCCGTTTCCCTACCCCCCGGTCATTACATAATAACAAACCCATACCTAGTCTACCCTGGTCCCTGACACCACTATGGACCCCCGTGAGACCCTGGCTCAGCAAATGCAGGGTCTCTCCCTACAGGTCCAGGCCCTGGCTCAGAGGGTCAACCAGCCTGATGCTACCTTGGTAGTTCCCCTCACCGCACCTCTTGAACCCCACCTCAAGTTACCCGACCGGTTCTCAGGGGACCGGAGGGCTTTTCTCTCCTTTCGGGAGAGTTGTAGGCTTTACTTTTGTTTAAAGCCTCATTCCTCAGGTTCTGAGAGCCAGCGGGTGGGTATAATTATGTCCCGGCTCCAGGAAGGGCCCCAAGAGTGGGCCTTCTCCTTGGCTCCTGACGCCCCTGAACTTTCCTCCGTTGATTGTTTCTTTTCCGCTCTCGGACTTATTTATGACGAGACTGACAGGACTGCCTTTGCCGAGAGTCAGCTGGTGACCTTACGTCAGGGTAAGAGACCTGTTGAGGAGTATTGCTCTGACTTTAGGAAGTGGTGCGTAGCGTCTCGGTGGAATGACCCTGCCTTAAGGTGCCAGTTTAGGTTGGGTCTGTCGAATGCCCTGAAAGACCTGCTAGTTAGCTATCCCTCTTCTGACTCTCTAGACCAGGCTATGGCTTTAGCGGTACGACTTGACCGACGTCTCAGGGAACGACAACATGAACGTTTATGTGTTTTCTCCTCCGACTCCCCCATGATGCCTCCCGAAGTTCCGTTGCTTCGTTCCTCCAGGAAAGACTCAGAGATACCTATGCAACTCGGGGCCTCCGTGTCCCCCCAACAACGTAGAGAAATCCGCAGGAAGAATGGTCTCTGCTTCTACTGTGGGGATGACAAGCATCAAGTGAACAACTGTCCTAAGCGTAAGAATGCAGCCAGAGAACTTCCGCGCCTAAGTGATCATCGGGGAGGTCACTTGGGCGCACAGGTATTTCCAGTAAATAGGAAACGTACTAAGATCTTGCTTCCCTTTCAGGTCTCTTTTGGTGGTAGGTCTGCTACCGGCAGTGCCTTCGTGGATTCAGGGTCCTCTACTAATATTATGTCTGTGGAATTTGCTATGTCTCTTGCTATGCCTCTGATTGATTTGCCTAAACTTGTCCCGGTAGTGGGTATCGACTCCACTCCTCTTGCTAATGGTTATTTTACACAGCATACCCCTGTTTTTGAACTCCTTGTTGGCTCCATGCATTTGGAACAATGCTCTGTACTGTTGATGCAGGGATTATCGTACGATTTGGTTCTAGGCCTTCCCTGGTTGCAGTTGCATAATCCCACGTTTGACTGGAATACTGGGGAGCTAACCAAATGGAGTAATGAATGTTGTACGTCATGTTTTTCTGTTAATTCTATTTCTCCCCCTGAGGAGGCGAATACGCTACCCGAGTTTGTTCAGGACTTCGCTGATGTTTTCTCTAGGGAGGCCTCCGAAGTGTTACCTCCTCATAGAGAATACGATTGCGCTATCGAATTGGTACCAGGAGCTAAGCTTCCTAAGGGTAGGATACTTAATCTTTCTTGTCCCGAACGTGAAGCCATGAGAGAGTATATCCAGGAATCCCTGGCCAAGGGTTACATTCGTCCCTCTTCTTCTCCGGTAGGTGCTGGCTTCTTCTTCGTGGGGAAGAAGGATGGTGGTCTTAGGCCATGCATTGACTACCGTAACTTGAATAAGGTAACTGTAAGGAACCAGTATCCCCTTCCTTTGATTCCTGATCTCTTTAATCAGGTTCAGGGGGCCCAATGGTTCTCTAAATTGGATCTACGGGGGGCGTATAACCTTATTCGCATCAAAGAGGGGGATGAGTGGAAGACTGCGTTTAACACGCCCGAAGGCCATTTCGAATACCTCGTCATGCCCTTTGGGTTGTGTAATGCCCCTGCGGTCTTCCAGAATTTCATAAATGAGATTTTGAGAAATTACCTGGGGATATTTCTTGTAGTGTACCTTGATGACATACTGGTGTTTTCCAAGGACTTGTCCTCCCACATTGAGCATGTCAGGAAGGTGCTCCAGGTCCTTCGGGAAAACAAACTGTTTGCCAAAACCGAAAAATGTGTGTTTGGGGTACAGGAGATACCATTTTTGGGTCAAATCCTCACTCCTCATGAATTCCGCATGGACCCCGCCAAGGTTCAGGCTGTGGCGGAATGGGTCCAACCTGCCTCCCTGAAGGCGTTACAGTGTTTTTTGGGGTTCGCTAATTATTACAGGAGATTTATTGCTAACTTCTCGGTCATCGCTAAGCCTCTTACGGACCTCACTTGCAAAGGTGCTGATCTCCTCCACTGGCCTCCTGAGGCTGTCCAGGCTTTTGAGGTCCTTAAGAAGTGCTTTATCTCGGCAACGGTGCTGGTTCAGCCCAACCAAATGGAGCCATTTATCGTGGAAGTTGACGCATCTGAGGTGGGAGTGGGGGCTGTCTTGTCCCAGGGTACCAGGTCCCTCACCCATCTCCGCCCCTGTGCCTACTTCTCCAGGAAGTTTTCGCCAACTGAGAGTAACTATGATATTGGCAACCGCGAACTCTTAGCCATTAAATGGGTATTTGAAGAGTGGCGCCACTTCCTGGAGGGGGCCAGACACCAGGTAACGGTCCTTACGGACCACAAGAATCTGGTTTTCCTAGAATCTGCCCGGAGGCTAAACCCGAGATAAGCTCGATGGGCGTTATTTTTTACCAGATTCAATTTTTTGGTTACCTATAGGGCTGGGTCTAAAAATATTAAGGCTGATGCACTGTCGCGTAGCTTCATGGCCAGCCCTCCTTCGGAGGAAGATCCTGCTTGTATTTTGCCTCCAGGTATAATCATTTCCTCGATCGATTCTGATTTAGTCTCTGAAATTGCTGCTGATCAAGGTTCAGCTCCCGGGAACCTTCCTGAGATACCTATGCAACTCGGGGCCTCCGTGTCCCCCCAACAACGTAGAGAAATCCGCAGGAAGAATGGTCTCTGCTTCTACTGTGGGGATGACAAGCATCAAGTGAACAACTGTCCTAAGCGTAAGAATGCAGCCAGAGAACTTCCGCGCCTAAGTGATCATCGGGGAGGTCACTTGGGCGCACAGGTATTTCCAGTAAATAGGAAACGTACTAAGATCTTGCTTCCCTTTCAGGTCTCTTTTGGTGGTAGGTCTGCTACCGGCAGTGCCTTCGTGGATTCAGGGTCCTCTACTAATATTATGTCTGTGGAATTTGCTATGTCTCTTGCTATGCCTCTGATTGATTTGCCTAAACTTGTCCCGGTAGTGGGTATCGACTCCACTCCTCTTGCTAATGGTTATTTTACACAGCATACCCCTGTTTTTGAACTCCTTGTTGGCTCCATGCATTTGGAACAATGCTCTGTACTGTTGATGCAGGGATTATCGTACGATTTGGTTCTAGGCCTTCCCTGGTTGCAGTTGCATAATCCCACGTTTGACTGGAATACTGGGGAGCTAACCAAATGGAGTAATGAATGTTGTACGTCATGTTTTTCTGTTAATTCTATTTCTCCCCCTGAGGAGGCGAATACGCTACCCGAGTTTGTTCAGGACTTCGCTGATGTTTTCTCTAGGGAGGCCTCCGAAGTGTTACCTCCTCATAGAGAATACGATTGCGCTATCGAATTGGTACCAGGAGCTAAGCTTCCTAAGGGTAGGATACTTAATCTTTCTTGTCCCGAACGTGAAGCCATGAGAGAGTATATCCAGGAATCCCTGGCCAAGGGTTACATTCGTCCCTCTTCTTCTCCGGTAGGTGCTGGCTTCTTCTTCGTGGGGAAGAAGGATGGTGGTCTTAGGCCATGCATTGACTACCGTAACTTGAATAAGGTCACTGTAAGGAACCAGTATCCCCTTCCTTTGATTCCTGATCTCTTTAATCAGGTTCAGGGGGCCCAATGGTTCTCTAAATTGGATCTACGGGGGGCGTATAACCTTATTCGCATGAAAGAGGGGGATGAGTGGAAGACTGCGTTTAACACGCCCGAAGGCCATTTCGAATACCTCGTCATGCCCTTTGGGTTGTGTAATGCCCCTGCGGTCTTCCAGAATTTCATAAATGAGATTTTGAGAAATTACCTGGGGATATTTCTTGTAGTGTACCTTGATGACATACTGGTGTTTTCCAAGGACTTGTCCTCCCACATTGAGCATGTCAGGAAGGTGCTCCAGGTCCTTCGGGAAAACAAACTGTTTGCCAAAACCGAAAAATGTGTGTTTGGGGTACAGGAGATACCATTTTTGGGTCAAATCCTCACTCCTCATGAATTCCGCATGGACCCCGCCAAGGTTCAGGCTGTGGCGGAATGGGTCCAACCTGCCTCCCTGAAGGCGTTACAGTGTTTTTTGGGGTTCGCTAATTATTACAGGAGATTTATTGCTAACTTCTCGGTCATCGCTAAGCCTCTTACGGACCTCACTTGCAAAGGTGCTGATCTCCTCCACTGGCCTCCTGAGGCTGTCCAGGCTTTTGAGGTCCTTAAGAAGTGCTTTATCTCGGCAACGGTGCTGGTTCAGCCCAACCAAATGGAGCCATTTATCGTGGAAGTTGACGCATCTGAGGTGGGAGTGGGGGCTGTCTTGTCCCAGGGTACCAGGTCCCTCACCCATCTCCGCCCCTGTGCCTACTTCTCCAGGAAGTTTTCGCCAACTGAGAGTAACTATGATATTGGCAACCGCGAACTCTTAGCCATTAAATGGGCATTTGAAGAGTGGCGCCACTTCCTGGAGGGGGCCAGACACCAGGTAACGGTCCTTACCGACCACAAGAATCTGGTTTTCCTAGAATCTGCCCGGAGGCTAAACCCGAGATAAGCTCGATGGGCGTTATTTTTTACCAGATTCAATTTTTTGGTTACCTATAGGGCTTGGTCTAAAAATATTAAGGCTGATGCACTGTCGCGTAGCTTCATGGCCAGCCCTCCTTCGGAGGAAGATCCTGCTTGTATTTTGCCTCCAGGTATAATCATTTCCTCGATCGATTCTGATTTAGTCTCTGAAATTGCTGCTGATCAAGGTTCAGCTCCCGGGAACCTTCCTGAGAACAAGCTGTTTGTTCCCCTGCAATTCCGGCTAAGGGTACTTAGGGAAAATCATGACTCCGCACTATCTGGTCATCCAGGCATCCTGGGTACCAAACACCTCATTACCAGAAATTATTGGTGGCCTGGGTTGCCTAAAGACGTTAAGGCCTACGTCGCCGCTTGTGAGGTTTGTGCTAGGTCCAAGACTCCCAGGTCCCGACCAGCGGGCTTACTGCGTTCGTTGCCCATTCCCCAGAGACCTTGGACACATATCTCCATGGATTTTATCACCGATTTGCCTCCATCCCAAGGCAAGTCGGTGGTGTGGGTGGTGGTAGACCGCTTCAGTAAGATGTGCCACTTTGTGCCCCTCAAGAAACTACCCAACGCCAAGACGTTGGCTACCTTGTTTGTCAAACACATCCTGCGTCTCCATGGGGTCCCTGTCAATATTGTTTCGGACAGAGGGGTACAATTTGTTTCATTGTTTTGGAGAGCCTTCTGTATGAAGTTGGGGATTGATCTGTCCTTCTCCTCTGCCTTCCATCCTGAATCCAATGGTCAAACGGAGAGGACTAATCAATCTCTAGAACAATACTTAAGGTGTTTTGTCTCTGACTGTCAATATGATTGGGTCTCATTCATTCCCCTCGCCGAATTTTCCCTTAATAACCGGGTCAGTAACTCGTCAGGAGTCTCCCCCTTTTTCTGTAATTTTGGGTTTAATCCACGGTTCTCCTCCGTTTCACCTGGTAGTTCCAACAATCCTGAGGTAGAGGTCGTTCATCGGGAACTGTGCACAGTCTGGGCCCAGGTTCAGAAGAACCTAGAGGCGTCCCAGAGCGTACAAAAAACTCAGGCTGATAGAAAACGTTCGGCTAACCCCCTGTTTATGGTCGGGGATCTGGTGTGGTTGTCGTCTAGGAACTTGCGTCTCAAGGTTCCGTCCAAGAAGTTTGCTCCCCGGTTTATTGGGCCGTATAAGGTCATTGAGGTCCTCAATCCTGTCTCCTTCCGGCTGGAGTTACACCCGTCTTTTCGTATACACGACGTGTTTCATGCCTCCCTCCTTAAACGCTGCTCCCCGTCCTTGGCTGCCTCGAGGAGACCTCCTGTTCTCGTCTTCACCCCTGAGGGGGTGGAATTCGAGGTGGCCAGGATTGTGGACAGCAAGATGGTCCAAGGCTCCCTCCAGTACCTGGTCCATTGGAGAGGTTACGGGCCCGAGGAGAGGACTTGGGTACCCGCCCGGGATGTTCACGCTGGGGTATTGGTCAGGAGGTTCCACCTGCGTTTCCCCAGTAAGCCAGGTCCACTTAGAAAGGGTCCGGTGGCCCCTCATAAAAGGGGGGGTACTGTAAAGGATCTGCCAGGCACAGCTTCGGGGTTAACTCCCTTAATTAATCAGTCAGCACCTGAATCTACATCCCTGAGACTGACTCCATCTTCCACCACTCAGGCTGGCAGGCTTAGGAGTGGGAGAGCATATCGCAGCCTGGCCAGACTCAGCTAGCTCCCGCCCTCTGTCTATTTATACCTGCATTTCCTGTTCCTCCTTGCTTGTTATTCTTTTTCGTGTGGTTTCCTGGCCCAGCTGCAGCTCCTTCTATTTTGTTCCTGCTCCATACAGACCCTGGCTTACTGACTATTCTTCTGCTCTTCGTTTGGTACCTCGCACACTCCTGGCTTGACTCGGCTCGTTCACCACTCTGGTTTCTCACGGTGTTGCCGTGGGCAACTGCCCCTTTCCCTTGCTTGTATTCCCTTGTATGTTTGTCGTGTTTGTCGTGCACTTACTGAGTGCAGGGACCGCCGCCCAGTTGTACCCCGTCGCCTAGGGCGGGTCGTTGCAAGTAGGCAGGGACAGAGTGTCGGGTAGATTAGGGCTCACTTGTCCGTTTCCCTACCCCCCGGTCATTACATAATAACAAACCCATACCTAGTCTACCCTGGTCCCTGACACCACTATGGACCCCCGTGAGACCCTGGCTCAGCAAATGCAGGGTCTCTCCCTACAGGTCCAGGCCCTGGCTCAGAGGGTCAACCAGCCTGATGCTACCTTGGTAGTTCCCCTCACCGCACCTCTTGAACCCCACCTCAAGTTACCCGACCGGTTCTCAGGGGACCGGAGGGCTTTTCTCTCCTTTCGGGAGAGTTGTAGGCTTTACTTTTGTTTAAAGCCTCATTCCTCAGGTTCTGAGAGCCAGCGGGTGGGTATAATTATGTCCCGGCTCCAGGAAAGGCCCCAAGAGTGGGCCTTCTCCTTGGCTCCTGACGCCCCTGAACTTTCCTCCGTTGATTGTTTCTTTTCCGCTCTCGGACTTATTTATGACGAGACTGACAGGACTGCCTTTGCCGAGAGTCAGCTGGTGACCTTACGTCAGGGTAAGAGACCTGTTGAGGAGTATTGCTCTGACTTTAGGAAGTGGTGCGTAGCGTCTCGGTGGAATGACCCTGCCTTAAGGTGCCAGTTTAGGTTGGGTCTGTCGAATGCCCTGAAAGACCTGCTAGTTAGCTATCCCTCTTCTGACTCTCTAGACCAGGCTATGGCTTTAGCGGTACGACTTGACCGACGTCTCAGGGAACGACAACATGAACGTTTATGTGTTTTCTCCTCCGACTCCCCCATGATGCCTCCCGAAGTTCCGTTGCTTCGTTCCTCCAGGAAAGACTCAGAGATACCTATGCAACTCGGGGCCTCCGTGTCCCCCCAACAACGTAGAGAAATCCGCAGGAAGAATGGTCTCTGCTTCTACTGTGGGGATGACAAGCATCAAGTGAACAACTGTCCTAAGCGTAAGAATGCAGCCAGAGAACTTCCGCGCCTAAGTGATCATCGGGGAGGTCACTTGGGCGCACAGGTATTTCCAGTAAATAGGAAACGTACTAAGATCTTGCTTCCCTTTCAGGTCTCTTTTGGTGGTAGGTCTGCTACCGGCAGTGCCTTCGTGGATTCAGGGTCCTCTACTAATATTATGTCTGTGGAATTTGCTATGTCTCTTGCTATGCCTCTGATTGATTTGCCTAAACTTGTCCCGGTAGTGGGTATCGACTCCACTCCTCTTGCTAATGGTTATTTTACACAGCATACCCCTGTTTTTGAACTCCTTGTTGGCTCCATGCATTTGGAACAATGCTCTGTACTGTTGATGCAGGGATTATCGTACGATTTGGTTCTAGGCCTTCCCTGGTTGCAGTTGCATAATCCCACGTTTGACTGGAATACTGGGGAGCTAACCAAATGGAGTAATGAATGTTGTACGTCATGTTTTTCTGTTAATTCTATTTCTCCCCCTGAGGAGGCGAATACGCTACCCGAGTTTGTTCAGGACTTCGCTGATGTTTTCTCTAGGGAGGCCTCCGAAGTGTTACCTCCTCATAGAGAATACGATTGCGCTATCGAATTGGTACCAGGAGCTAAGCTTCCTAAGGGTAGGATACTTAATCTTTCTTGTCCCGAACGTGAAGCCATGAGAGAGTATATCCAGGAATCCCTGGCCAAGGGTTACATTCGTCCCTCTTCTTCTCCGGTAGGTGCTGGCTTCTTCTTCGTGGGGAAGAAGGATGGTGGTCTTAGGCCATGCATTGACTACCGTAACTTGAATAAGGTAACTGTAAGGAACCAGTATCCCCTTCCTTTGATTCCTGATCTCTTTAATCAGGTTCAGGGGGCCCAATGGTTCTCTAAATTGGATCTACGGGGGGCGTATAACCTTATTCGCATCAAAGAGGGGGATGAGTGGAAGACTGCGTTTAACACGCCCGAAGGCCATTTCGAATACCTCGTCATGCCCTTTGGGTTGTGTAATGCCCCTGCGGTCTTCCAGAATTTCATAAATGAGATTTTGAGAAATTACCTGGGGATATTTCTTGTAGTGTACCTTGATGACATACTGGTGTTTTCCAAGGACTTGTCCTCCCACATTGAGCATGTCAGGAAGGTGCTCCAGGTCCTTCGGGAAAACAAACTGTTTGCCAAAACCGAAAAATGTGTGTTTGGGGTACAGGAGATACCATTTTTGGGTCAAATCCTCACTCCTCATGAATTCCGCATGGACCCCGCCAAGGTTCAGGCTGTGGCGGAATGGGTCCAACCTGCCTCCCTGAAGGCGTTACAGTGTTTTTTGGGGTTCGCTAATTATTACAGGAGATTTATTGCTAACTTCTCGGTCATCGCTAAGCCTCTTACGGACCTCACTTGCAAAGGTGCTGATCTCCTCCACTGGCCTCCTGAGGCTGTCCAGGCTTTTGAGGTCCTTAAGAAGTGCTTTATCTCGGCAACGGTGCTGGTTCAGCCCAACCAAATGGAGCCATTTATCGTGGAAGTTGACGCATCTGAGGTGGGAGTGGGGGCTGTCTTGTCCCAGGGTACCAGGTCCCTCACCCATCTCCGCCCCTGTGCCTACTTCTCCAGGAAGTTTTCGCCAACTGAGAGTAACTATGATATTGGCAACCGCGAACTCTTAGCCATTAAATGGGTATTTGAAGAGTGGCGCCACTTCCTGGAGGGGGCCAGACACCAGGTAACGGTCCTTACGGACCACAAGAATCTGGTTTTCCTAGAATCTGCCCGGAGGCTAAACCCGAGATAAGCTCGATGGGCGTTATTTTTTACCAGATTCAATTTTTTGGTTACCTATAGGGCTGGGTCTAAAAATATTAAGGCTGATGCACTGTCGCGTAGCTTCATGGCCAGCCCTCCTTCGGAGGAAGATCCTGCTTGTATTTTGCCTCCAGGTATAATCATTTCCTCGATCGATTCTGATTTAGTCTCTGAAATTGCTGCTGATCAAGGTTCAGCTCCCGGGAACCTTCCTGAGATACCTATGCAACTCGGGGCCTCCGTGTCCCCCCAACAACGTAGAGAAATCCGCAGGAAGAATGGTCTCTGCTTCTACTGTGGGGATGACAAGCATCAAGTGAACAACTGTCCTAAGCGTAAGAATGCAGCCAGAGAACTTCCGCGCCTAAGTGATCATCGGGGAGGTCACTTGGGCGCACAGGTATTTCCAGTAAATAGGAAACGTACTAAGATCTTGCTTCCCTTTCAGGTCTCTTTTGGTGGTAGGTCTGCTACCGGCAGTGCCTTCGTGGATTCAGGGTCCTCTACTAATATTATGTCTGTGGAATTTGCTATGTCTCTTGCTATGCCTCTGATTGATTTGCCTAAACTTGTCCCGGTAGTGGGTATCGACTCCACTCCTCTTGCTAATGGTTATTTTACACAGCATACCCCTGTTTTTGAACTCCTTGTTGGCTCCATGCATTTGGAACAATGCTCTGTACTGTTGATGCAGGGATTATCGTACGATTTGGTTCTAGGCCTTCCCTGGTTGCAGTTGCATAATCCCACGTTTGACTGGAATACTGGGGAGCTAACCAAATGGAGTAATGAATGTTGTACGTCATGTTTTTCTGTTAATTCTATTTCTCCCCCTGAGGAGGCGAATACGCTACCCGAGTTTGTTCAGGACTTCGCTGATGTTTTCTCTAGGGAGGCCTCCGAAGTGTTACCTCCTCATAGAGAATACGATTGCGCTATCGAATTGGTACCAGGAGCTAAGCTTCCTAAGGGTAGGATACTTAATCTTTCTTGTCCCGAACGTGAAGCCATGAGAGAGTATATCCAGGAATCCCTGGCCAAGGGTTACATTCGTCCCTCTTCTTCTCCGGTAGGTGCTGGCTTCTTCTTCGTGGGGAAGAAGGATGGTGGTCTTAGGCCATGCATTGACTACCGTAACTTGAATAAGGTCACTGTAAGGAACCAGTATCCCCTTCCTTTGATTCCTGATCTCTTTAATCAGGTTCAGGGGGCCCAATGGTTCTCTAAATTGGATCTACGGGGGGCGTATAACCTTATTCGCATGAAAGAGGGGGATGAGTGGAAGACTGCGTTTAACACGCCCGAAGGCCATTTCGAATACCTCGTCATGCCCTTTGGGTTGTGTAATGCCCCTGCGGTCTTCCAGAATTTCATAAATGAGATTTTGAGAAATTACCTGGGGATATTTCTTGTAGTGTACCTTGATGACATACTGGTGTTTTCCAAGGACTTGTCCTCCCACATTGAGCATGTCAGGAAGGTGCTCCAGGTCCTTCGGGAAAACAAACTGTTTGCCAAAACCGAAAAATGTGTGTTTGGGGTACAGGAGATACCATTTTTGGGTCAAATCCTCACTCCTCATGAATTCCGCATGGACCCCGCCAAGGTTCAGGCTGTGGCGGAATGGGTCCAACCTGCCTCCCTGAAGGCGTTACAGTGTTTTTTGGGGTTCGCTAATTATTACAGGAGATTTATTGCTAACTTCTCGGTCATCGCTAAGCCTCTTACGGACCTCACTTGCAAAGGTGCTGATCTCCTCCACTGGCCTCCTGAGGCTGTCCAGGCTTTTGAGGTCCTTAAGAAGTGCTTTATCTCGGCAACGGTGCTGGTTCAGCCCAACCAAATGGAGCCATTTATCGTGGAAGTTGACGCATCTGAGGTGGGAGTGGGGGCTGTCTTGTCCCAGGGTACCAGGTCCCTCACCCATCTCCGCCCCTGTGCCTACTTCTCCAGGAAGTTTTCGCCAACTGAGAGTAACTATGATATTGGCAACCGCGAACTCTTAGCCATTAAATGGGCATTTGAAGAGTGGCGCCACTTCCTGGAGGGGGCCAGACACCAGGTAACGGTCCTTACCGACCACAAGAATCTGGTTTTCCTAGAATCTGCCCGGAGGCTAAACCCGAGATAAGCTCGATGGGCGTTATTTTTTACCAGATTCAATTTTTTGGTTACCTATAGGGCTTGGT
Organism: Rhinoderma darwinii; assembly: GCF_050947455.1. Classification (NCBI taxonomy): domain Eukaryota; kingdom Metazoa; phylum Chordata; class Amphibia; order Anura; family Rhinodermatidae; genus Rhinoderma; species Rhinoderma darwinii. Next base: position 226,678,757 of record NC_134690.1, on the reverse strand, counting down.
CTAAAAATATTAAGGCTGATGCACTGTCGCGTAGCTTCATGGCCAGCCCTCCTTCGGAGGAAGATCCTGCTTGTATTTTGCCTCCAGGTATAATCATTTCCTCGATCGATTCTGATTTAGTCTCTGAAATTGCTGCTGATCAAGGTTCAGCTCCCGGGAACCTTCCTGAGAACAAGCTGTTTGTTCCCCTGCAATTCCGGCTAAGGGTACTTAGGGAAAATCATGACTCCGCACTATCTGGTCATCCAGGCATCCTGGGTACCAAACACCTCATTACCAGAAATTATTGGTGGCCTGGGTTGCCTAAAGACGTTAAGGCCTACGTCGCCGCTTGTGAGGTTTGTGCTAGGTCCAAGACTCCCAGGTCCCGACCAGCGGGCTTACTGCGTTCGTTGCCCATTCCCCAGAGACCTTGGACACATATCTCCATGGATTTTATCACCGATTTGCCTCCATCCCAAGGCAAGTCGGTGGTGTGGGTGGTGGTAGACCGCTTCAGTAAGATGTGCCACTTTGTGCCCCTCAAGAAACTACCCAACGCCAAGACGTTGGCTACCTTGTTTGTCAAACACATCCTGCGTCTCCATGGGGTCCCTGTCAATATTGTTTCGGACAGAGGGGTACAATTTGTTTCATTGTTTTGGAGAGCCTTCTGTATGAAGTTGGGGATTGATCTGTCCTTCTCCTCTGCCTTCCATCCTGAATCCAATGGTCAAACGGAGAGGACTAATCAATCTCTAGAACAATACTTAAGGTGTTTTGTCTCTGACTGTCAATATGATTGGGTCTCATTCATTCCCCTCGCCGAATTTTCCCTTAATAACCGGGTCAGTAACTCGTCAGGAGTCTCCCCCTTTTTCTGTAATTTTGGGTTTAATCCACGGTTCTCCTCCGTTTCACCTGGTAGTTCCAACAATCCTGAGGTAGAGGTCGTTCATCGGGAACTGTGCACAGTCTGGGCCCAGGTTCAGAAGAACCTAGAGGCGTCCCAGAGCGTACAAAAAACTCAGGCTGATAGAAAACGTTCGGCTAACCCCCTGTTTATGGTCGGGGATCTGGTGTGGTTGTCGTCTAGGAACTTGCGTCTCAAGGTTCCGTCCAAGAAGTTTGCTCCCCGGTTTATTGGGCCGTATAAGGTCATTGAGGTCCTCAATCCTGTCTCCTTCCGGCTGGAGTTACACCCGTCTTTTCGTATACACGACGTGTTTCATGCCTCCCTCCTTAAACGCTGCTCCCCGTCCTTGGCTGCCTCGAGGAGACCTCCTGTTCCCGTCTTCACCCCTGAGGGGGTGGAATTCGAGGTGGCCAGGATTGTGGACAGCAAGATGGTCCAAGGCTCCCTCCAGTACCTGGTCCATTGGAGAGGTTACGGGCCCGAGGAGAGGACTTGGGTACCCGCCCGGGATGTTCACGCTGGGGTATTGGTCAGGAGGTTCCACCTGCGTTTCCCCAGTAAGCCAGGTCCACTTAGAAAGGGTCCGGTGGCCCCTCATAAAAGGGGGGGTACTGTAAAGGATCTGCCAGGCACAGCTTCGGGGTTAACTCCCTTAATTAATCAGTCAGCACCTGAATCTACATCCCTGAGACTGACTCCATCTTCCACCACTCAGGCTGGCAGGCTTAGGAGTGGGAGAGCATATCGCAGCCTGGCCAGACTCAGCTAGCTCCCGCCCTCTGTCTATTTATACCTGCATTTCCTGTTCCTCCTTGCTTGTTATTCTTTTTCGTGTGGTTTCCTGGCCCAGCTGCAGCTCCTTCTATTTTGTTCCTGCTCCATACAGACCCTGGCTTACTGACTATTCTTCTGCTCTTCGTTTGGTACCTCGCACACTCCTGGCTTGACTCGGCTCGTTCACCACTCTGGTTTCTCACGGTGTTGCCGTGGGCAACTGCCCCTTTCCCTTGCTTGTATTCCCTTGTATGTTTGTCGTGTTTGTCGTGCACTTACTGAGTGCAGGGACCGCCGCCCAGTTGTACCCCGTCGCCTAGGGCGGGTCGTTGCAAGTAGGCAGGGACAGAGTGTCGGGTAGATTAGGGCTCACTTGTCCGTTTCCCTACCCCCCGGTCATTACATAATAACAAACCCATACCTAGTCTACCCTGGTCCCTGACACCACTATGGACCCCCGTGAGACCCTGGCTCAGCAAATGCAGGGTCTCTCCCTACAGGTCCAGGCCCTGGCTCAGAGGGTCAACCAGCCTGATGCTACCTTGGTAGTTCCCCTCACCGCACCTCTTGAACCCCACCTCAAGTTACCCGACCGGTTCTCAGGGGACCGGAGGGCTTTTCTCTCCTTTCGGGAGAGTTGTAGGCTTTACTTTTGTTTAAAGCCTCATTCCTCAGGTTCTGAGAGCCAGCGGGTGGGTATAATTATGTCCCGGCTCCAGGAAAGGCCCCAAGAGTGGGCCTTCTCCTTGGCTCCTGACGCCCCTGAACTTTCCTCCGTTGATTGTTTCTTTTCCGCTCTCGGACTTATTTATGACGAGACTGACAGGACTGCCTTTGCCGAGAGTCAGCTGGTGACCTTACGTCAGGGTAAGAGACCTGTTGAGGAGTATTGCTCTGACTTTAGGAAGTGGTGCGTAGCGTCTCGGTGGAATGACCCTGCCTTAAGGTGCCAGTTTAGGTTGGGTCTGTCGAATGCCCTGAAAGACCTGCTAGTTAGCTATCCCTCTTCTGACTCTCTAGACCAGGCTATGGCTTTAGCGGTACGACTTGACCGACGTCTCAGGGAACGACAACATGAACGTTTATGTGTTTTCTCCTCCGACTCCCCCATGATGCCTCCCGAAGTTCCGTTGCTTCGTTCCTCCAGGAAAGACTCAGAGATACCTATGCAACTCGGGGCCTCCGTGTCCCCCCAACAACGTAGAGAAATCCGCAGGAAGAATGGTCTCTGCTTCTACTGTGGGGATGACAAGCATCAAGTGAACAACTGTCCTAAGCGTAAGAATGCAGCCAGAGAACTTCCGCGCCTAAGTGATCATCGGGGAGGTCACTTGGGCGCACAGGTATTTCCAGTAAATAGGAAACGTACTAAGATCTTGCTTCCCTTTCAGGTCTCTTTTGGTGGTAGGTCTGCTACCGGCAGTGCCTTCGTGGATTCAGGGTCCTCTACTAATATTATGTCTGTGGAATTTGCTATGTCTCTTGCTATGCCTCTGATTGATTTGCCTAAACTTGTCCCGGTAGTGGGTATCGACTCCACTCCTCTTGCTAATGGTTATTTTACACAGCATACCCCTGTTTTTGAACTCCTTGTTGGCTCCATGCATTTGGAACAATGCTCTGTACTGTTGATGCAGGGATTATCGTACGATTTGGTTCTAGGCCTTCCCTGGTTGCAGTTGCATAATCCCACGTTTGACTGGAATACTGGGGAGCTAACCAAATGGAGTAATGAATGTTGTACGTCATGTTTTTCTGTTAATTCTATTTCTCCCCCTGAGGAGGCGAATACGCTACCCGAGTTTGTTCAGGACTTCGCTGATGTTTTCTCTAGGGAGGCCTCCGAAGTGTTACCTCCTCATAGAGAATACGATTGCGCTATCGAATTGGTACCAGGAGCTAAGCTTCCTAAGGGTAGGATACTTAATCTTTCTTGTCCCGAACGTGAAGCCATGAGAGAGTATATCCAGGAATCCCTGGCCAAGGGTTACATTCGTCCCTCTTCTTCTCCGGTAGGTGCTGGCTTCTTCTTCGTGGGGAAGAAGGATGGTGGTCTTAGGCCATGCATTGACTACCGTAACTTGAATAAGGTAACTGTAAGGAACCAGTATCCCCTTCCTTTGATTCCTGATCTCTTTAATCAGGTTCAGGGGGCCCAATGGTTCTCTAAATTGGATCTACGGGGGGCGTATAACCTTATTCGCATCAAAGAGGGGGATGAGTGGAAGACTGCGTTTAACACGCCCGAAGGCCATTTCGAATACCTCGTCATGCCCTTTGGGTTGTGTAATGCCCCTGCGGTCTTCCAGAATTTCATAAATGAGATTTTGAGAAATTACCTGGGGATATTTCTTGTAGTGTACCTTGATGACATACTGGTGTTTTCCAAGGACTTGTCCTCCCACATTGAGCATGTCAGGAAGGTGCTCCAGGTCCTTCGGGAAAACAAACTGTTTGCCAAAACCGAAAAATGTGTGTTTGGGGTACAGGAGATACCATTTTTGGGTCAAATCCTCACTCCTCATGAATTCCGCATGGACCCCGCCAAGGTTCAGGCTGTGGCGGAATGGGTCCAACCTGCCTCCCTGAAGGCGTTACAGTGTTTTTTGGGGTTCGCTAATTATTACAGGAGATTTATTGCTAACTTCTCGGTCATCGCTAAGCCTCTTACGGACCTCACTTGCAAAGGTGCTGATCTCCTCCACTGGCCTCCTGAGGCTGTCCAGGCTTTTGAGGTCCTTAAGAAGTGCTTTATCTCGGCAACGGTGCTGGTTCAGCCCAACCAAATGGAGCCATTTATCGTGGAAGTTGACGCATCTGAGGTGGGAGTGGGGGCTGTCTTGTCCCAGGGTACCAGGTCCCTCACCCATCTCCGCCCCTGTGCCTACTTCTCCAGGAAGTTTTCGCCAACTGAGAGTAACTATGATATTGGCAACCGCGAACTCTTAGCCATTAAATGGGCATTTGAAGAGTGGCGCCACTTCCTGGAGGGGGCCAGACACCAGGTAACGGTCCTTACCGACCACAAGAATCTGGTTTTCCTAGAATCTGCCCGGAGGCTAAACCCGAGATAAGCTCGATGGGCGTTATTTTTTACCAGATTCAATTTTTTGGTTACCTATAGGGCTTGGTCTAAAAATATTAAGGCTGATGCACTGTCGCGTAGCTTCATGGCCAGCCCTCCTTCGGAGGAAGATCCTGCTTGTATTTTGCCTCCAGGTATAATCATTTCCTCGATCGATTCTGATTTAGTCTCTGAAATTGCTGCTGATCAAGGTTCAGCTCCCGGGAACCTTCCTGAGAACAAGCTGTTTGTTCCCCTGCAATTCCGGCTAAGGGTACTTAGGGAAAATCATGACTCCGCACTATCTGGTCATCCAGGCATCCTGGGTACCAAACACCTCATTACCAGAAATTATTGGTGGCCTGGGTTGCCTAAAGACGTTAAGGCCTACGTCGCCGCTTGTGAGGTTTGTGCTAGGTCCAAGACTCCCAGGTCCCGACCAGCGGGCTTACTGCGTTCGTTGCCCATTCCCCAGAGACCTTGGACACATATCTCCATGGATTTTATCACCGATTTGCCTCCATCCCAAGGCAAGTCGGTGGTGTGGGTGGTGGTAGACCGCTTCAGTAAGATGTGCCACTTTGTGCCCCTCAAGAAACTACCCAACGCCAAGACGTTGGCTACCTTGTTTGTCAAACACATCCTGCGTCTCCATGGGGTCCCTGTCAATATTGTTTCGGACAGAGGGGTACAATTTGTTTCATTGTTTTGGAGAGCCTTCTGTATGAAGTTGGGGATTGATCTGTCCTTCTCCTCTGCCTTCCATCCTGAATCCAATGGTCAAACGGAGAGGACTAATCAATCTCTAGAACAATACTTAAGGTGTTTTGTCTCTGACTGTCAATATGATTGGGTCTCATTCATTCCCCTCGCCGAATTTTCCCTTAATAACCGGGTCAGTAACTCGTCAGGAGTCTCCCCCTTTTTCTGTAATTTTGGGTTTAATCCACGGTTCTCCTCCGTTTCACCTGGTAGTTCCAACAATCCTGAGGTAGAGGTCGTTCATCGGGAACTGTGCACAGTCTGGGCCCAGGTTCAGAAGAACCTAGAGGCGTCCCAGAGCGTACAAAAAACTCAGGCTGATAGAAAACGTTCGGCTAACCCCCTGTTTATGGTCGGGGATCTGGTGTGGTTGTCGTCTAGGAACTTGCGTCTCAAGGTTCCGTCCAAGAAGTTTGCTCCCCGGTTTATTGGGCCGTATAAGGTCATTGAGGTCCTCAATCCTGTCTCCTTCCGGCTGGAGTTACACCCGTCTTTTCGTATACACGACGTGTTTCATGCCTCCCTCCTTAAACGCTGCTCCCCGTCCTTGGCTGCCTCGAGGAGACCTCCTGTTCCCGTCTTCACCCCTGAGGGGGTGGAATTCGAGGTGGCCAGGATTGTGGACAGCAAGATGGTCCAAGGCTCCCTCCAGTACCTGGTCCATTGGAGAGGTTACGGGCCCGAGGAGAGGACTTGGGTACCCGCCCGGGATGTTCACGCTGGGGTATTGGTCAGGAGGTTCCACCTGCGTTTCCCCAGTAAGCCAGGTCCACTTAGAAAGGGTCCGGTGGCCCCTCATAAAAGGGGGGGTACTGTAAAGGATCTGCCAGGCACAGCTTCGGGGTTAACTCCCTTAATTAATCAGTCAGCACCTGAATCTACATCCCTGAGACTGACTCCATCTTCCACCACTCAGGCTGGCAGGCTTAGGAGTGGGAGAGCATATCGCAGCCTGGCCAGACTCAGCTAGCTCCCGCCCTCTGTCTATTTATACCTGCATTTCCTGTTCCTCCTTGCTTGTTATTCTTTTTCGTGTGGTTTCCTGGCCCAGCTGCAGCTCCTTCTATTTTGTTCCTGCTCCATACAGACCCTGGCTTACTGACTATTCTTCTGCTCTTCGTTTGGTACCTCGCACACTCCTGGCTTGACTCGGCTCGTTCACCACTCTGGTTTCTCACGGTGTTGCCGTGGGCAACTGCCCCTTTCCCTTGCTTGTATTCCCTTGTATGTTTGTCGTGTTTGTCGTGCACTTACTGAGTGCAGGGACCGCCGCCCAGTTGTACCCCGTCGCCTAGGGCGGGTCGTTGCAAGTAGGCAGGGACAGAGTGTCGGGTAGATTAGGGCTCACTTGTCCGTTTCCCTACCCCCCGGTCATTACATAATAACAAACCCATACCTAGTCTACCCTGGTCCCTGACACCACTATGGACCCCCGTGAGACCCTGGCTCAGCAAATGCAGGGTCTCTCCCTACAGGTCCAGGCCCTGGCTCAGAGGGTCAACCAGCCTGATGCTACCTTGGTAGTTCCCCTCACCGCACCTCTTGAACCCCACCTCAAGTTACCCGACCGGTTCTCAGGGGACCGGAGGGCTTTTCTCTCCTTTCGGGAGAGTTGTAGGCTTTACTTTTGTTTAAAGCCTCATTCCTCAGGTTCTGAGAGCCAGCGGGTGGGTATAATTATGTCCCGGCTCCAGGAAAGGCCCCAAGAGTGGGCCTTCTCCTTGGCTCCTGACGCCCCTGAACTTTCCTCCGTTGATTGTTTCTTTTCCGCTCTCGGACTTATTTATGACGAGACTGACAGGACTGCCTTTGCCGAGAGTCAGCTGGTGACCTTACGTCAGGGTAAGAGACCTGTTGAGGAGTATTGCTCTGACTTTAGGAAGTGGTGCGTAGCGTCTCGGTGGAATGACCCTGCCTTAAGGTGCCAGTTTAGGTTGGGTCTGTCGAATGCCCTGAAAGACCTGCTAGTTAGCTATCCCTCTTCTGACTCTCTAGACCAGGCTATGGCTTTAGCGGTACGACTTGACCGACGTCTCAGGGAACGACAACATGAACGTTTATGTGTTTTCTCCTCCGACTCCCCCATGATGCCTCCCGAAGTTCCGTTGCTTCGTTCCTCCAGGAAAGACTCAGAGATACCTATGCAACTCGGGGCCTCCGTGTCCCCCCAACAACGTAGAGAAATCCGCAGGAAGAATGGTCTCTGCTTCTACTGTGGGGATGACAAGCATCAAGTGAACAACTGTCCTAAGCGTAAGAATGCAGCCAGAGAACTTCCGCGCCTAAGTGATCATCGGGGAGGTCACTTGGGCGCACAGGTATTTCCAGTAAATAGGAAACGTACTAAGATCTTGCTTCCCTTTCAGGTCTCTTTTGGTGGTAGGTCTGCTACCGGCAGTGCCTTCGTGGATTCAGGGTCCTCTACTAATATTATGTCTGTGGAATTTGCTATGTCTCTTGCTATGCCTCTGATTGATTTGCCTAAACTTGTCCCGGTAGTGGGTATCGACTCCACTCCTCTTGCTAATGGTTATTTTACACAGCATACCCCTGTTTTTGAACTCCTTGTTGGCTCCATGCATTTGGAACAATGCTCTGTACTGTTGATGCAGGGATTATCGTACGATTTGGTTCTAGGCCTTCCCTGGTTGCAGTTGCATAATCCCACGTTTGACTGGAATACTGGGGAGCTAACCAAATGGAGTAATGAATGTTGTACGTCATGTTTTTCTGTTAATTCTATTTCTCCCCCTGAGGAGGCGAATACGCTACCCGAGTTTGTTCAGGACTTCGCTGATGTTTTCTCTAGGGAGGCCTCCGAAGTGTTACCTCCTCATAGAGAATACGATTGCGCTATCGAATTGGTACCAGGAGCTAAGCTTCCTAAGGGTAGGATACTTAATCTTTCTTGTCCCGAACGTGAAGCCATGAGAGAGTATATCCAGGAATCCCTGGCCAAGGGTTACATTCGTCCCTCTTCTTCTCCGGTAGGTGCTGGCTTCTTCTTCGTGGGGAAGGATGGTGGTCTTAGGCCATGCATTGACTACCGTAACTTGAATAAGGTCACTGTAAGGAACCAGTATCCCCTTCCTTTGATTCCTGATCTCTTTAATCAGGTTCAGGGGGCCCAATGGTTCTCTAAATTGGATCTACGGGGGGCGTATAACCTTATTCGCATCAAAGAGGGGGATGAGTGGAAGACTGCGTTTAACACGCCCGAAGGCCATTTCGAATACCTCGTCATGCCCTTTGGGTTGTGTAATGCCCCTGCGGTCTTCCAGAATTTCATAAATGAGATTTTGAGAAATTACCTGGGGATATTTCTTGTAGTGTACCTTGATGACATACTGGTGTTTTCCAAGGACTTGTCCTCCCACATTGAGCATGTCAGGAAGGTGCTCCAGGTCCTTCGGGAAAACAAACTGTTTGCCAAAACCGAAAAATGTGTGTTTGGGGTACAGGAGATACCATTTTTGGGTCAAATCCTCACTCCTCATGAATTCCGCATGGACCCTGCCAAGGTTCAGGCTGTGGCGGAATGGGTCCAACCTGCCTCCCTGAAGGCGTTACAGTGTTTTTTGGGGTTCGCTAATTATTACAGGAGATTTATTGCTAACTTCTCGGTCATCGCTAAGCCTCTTACGGACCTCACTTGCAAAGGTGCTGATCTCCTCCACTGGCCTCCTGAGGCTGTCCAGGCTTTTGAGGTCCTTAAGAAGTGCTTTATCTCGGCAACGGTGCTGGTTCAGCCCAACCAAATGGAGCCATTTATCGTGGAAGTTGACGCATCTGAGGTGGGAGTGGGGGCTGTCTTGTCCCAGGGTACCAGGTCCCTCACCCATCTCCGCCCCTGTGCCTACTTCTCCAGGAAGTTTTCGCCAACTGAGAGTAACTATGATATTGGCAACCGCGAACTCTTAGCCATTAAATGGGCATTTGAAGAGTGGCGCCACTTCCTGGAGGGGGCCAGACACCAGGTAACGGTCCTTACCGACCACAAGAATCTGGTTTTCCTAGAATCTGCCCGGAGGCTAAACCCGAGATAAGCTCGATGGGCGTTATTTTTTACCAGATTCAATTTTTTGGTTACCTATAGGGCTGGGTCTAAAAATATTAAGGCTGATGCACTCTCGCATAGCTTCATGGCCAGCCCTCCTTCGGAGGAAGATCCTGCTTGTATTTTGCCTCCAGGTATAATCATTTCCTCGATCGATTCTGATTTAGTCTCTGAAATTGCTGCTGATCAAGGTTCAGCTCCCGGGAACCTTCCTGAGAACAAGCTGTTTGTTCCCCTGCAATTCCGGCTAAGGGTACTTAGGGAAAATCATGACTCCGCACTATCTGGTCATCCAGGCATCCTGGGTACCAAACACCTCATTACCAGAAATTATTGGTGGCCTGGGTTGCCTAAAGACGTTAAGGCCTACGTCGCCGCTTGTGAGGTTTGTGCTAGGTCCAAGACTCCCAGGTCCCGACCAGCGGGCTTACTGCGTTCGTTGCCCATTCCCCAGAGACCTTGGACACATATCTCCATGGATTTTATCACCGATTTGCCTCCATCCCAAGGCAAGTCGGTGGTGTGGGTGGTGGTAGACCGCTTCAGTAAGATGTGCCACTTTGTGCCCCTCAAGAAACTACCCAACGCCAAGACGTTGGCTACCTTGTTTGTCAAACACATCCTGCGTCTCCATGGGGTCCCTGTCAATATTGTTTCGGACAGAGGGGTACAATTTGTTTCATTGTTTTGGAGAGCCTTCTGTATGAAGTTGGGGATTGATCTGTCCTTCTCCTCTGCCTTCCATCCTGAATCCAATGGTCAAACGGAGAGGACTAATCAATCTCTAGAACAATACTTAAGGTGTTTTGTCTCTGACTGTCAATATGATTGGGTCTCATTCATTCCCCTCGCCGAATTTTCCCTTAATAACCGGGTCAGTAACTCGTCAGGAGTCTCCCCCTTTTTCTGTAATTTTGGGTTTAATCCACGGTTCTCCTCCGTTTCACCTGGTAGTTCCAACAATCCTGAGGTAGAGGTCGTTCATCGGGAACTGTGCACAGTCTGGGCCCAGGTTCAGAAGAACCTAGAGGCGTCCCAGAGCGTACAAAAAACTCAGGCTGATAGAAAACGTTCGGCTAACCCCCTGTTTATGGTCGGGGATCTGGTGTGGTTGTCGTCTAGGAACTTGCGTCTCAAGGTTCCGTCCAAGAAGTTTGCTCCCCGGTTTATTGGGCCGTATAAGGTCATTGAGGTCCTCAATCCTGTCTCCTTCCGGCTGGAGTTACACCCGTCTTTTCGTATACACGACGTGTTTCATGCCTCCCTCCTTAAACGCTGCTCCCCGTCCTTGGCTGCCTCGAGGAGACCTCCTGTTCCCGTCTTCACCCCTGAGGGGGTGGAATTCGAGGTGGCCAGGATTGTGGACAGCAAGATGGTCCAAGGCTCCCTCCAGTACCTGGTCCATTGGAGAGGTTACGGGCCCGAGGAGAGGACTTGGGTACCCGCCCGGGATGTTCACGCTGGGGTATTGGTCAGGAGGTTCCACCTGCGTTTCCCCAGTAAGCCAGGTCCACTTAGAAAGGGTCCGGTGGCCCCTCATAAAAGGGGGGGTACTGTAAAGGATCTGCCAGGCACAGCTTCGGGGTTAACTCCCTTAATTAATCAGTCAGCACCTGAATCTACATCCCTGAGACTGACTCCATCTTCCACCACTCAGGCTGGCAGGCTTAGGAGTGGGAGAGCATATCGCAGCCTGGCCAGACTCAGCTAGCTCCCGCCCTCTGTCTATTTATACCTGCATTTCCTGTTCCTCCTTGCTTGTTATTCTTTTTCGTGTGGTTTCCTGGCCCAGCTACAGCTCCTTCTATTTTGTTCCTGCTCCATACAGACCCTGGCTTACTGACTATTCTTCTGCTCTTCGTTTGGTACCTCGCACACTCCTGGCTTGACTCGGCTCGTTCACCACTCTGGTTTCTCACGGTGTTGCCGTGGGCAACTGCCCCTTTCCCTTGCTTGTATTCCCTTGTATGTTTGTCGTGTTTGTCGTGCACTTACTGAGTGCAGGGACCGCCGCCCAGTTGTACCCCGTCGCCTAGGGCGGGTCGTTGCAAGTAGGCAGGGACAGAGTGTCGGGTAGATTAGGGCTCACTTGTCCGTTTCCCTACCCCCCGGTCATTACATAATAACAAACCCATACCTAGTCTACCCTGGTCCCTGACACCACTATGGACCCCCGTGAGACCCTGGCTCAGCAAATGCAGGGTCTCTCCCTACAGGTCCAGGCCCTGGCTCAGAGGGTCAACCAGCCTGATGCTACCTTGGTAGTTCCCCTCACCGCACCTCTTGAACCCCACCTCAAGTTACCAGACCGGTTCTCAGGGGACCGGAGGGCTTTTCTCTCCTTTCGGGAGAGTTGTAGGCTTTACTTTTGTTTAAAGCCTCATTCCTCAGGTTCTGAGAGCCAGCGGGTGGGTATAATTATGTCCCGGCTCCAGGAAGGGCCCCAAGAGTGGGCCTTCTCCTTGGCTCCTGACGCCCCTGAACTTTCCTCCGTTGATTGTTTCTTTTCCGCTCTCGGACTTATTTATGACGAGACTGACATGGACTGCTTTTGACGAGAGTCAGCTGGTGACCTTACGTCAGGGTAAGAGACCTGTTGAGGAGTATTGCTCTGACTTTAGGAAGTGGTGCGTAGCGTCTCGGTGGAATGACCCTGCCTTAAGGTGCCAGTTTAGGTTGGGTCTGTCGAATGCCCTGAAAGACCTGCTAGTTAGCTATCCCTCTTCTGACTCTCTAGACCAGGCTATGGCTTTAGCGGTACGACTTGACCGACGTCTCAGGGAACGACAACATGAACGTTTATGTGTTTTCTCCTCCGACTCCCCCATGATGCCTCCCGAAGTTCCGTTGCTTCGTTCCTCCAGGAAAGACTCAGAGATACCTATGCAACTCGGGGCCTCCGTGTCCCCCCAACAACGTAGAGAAATCCGCAGGAAGAATGGTCTCTGCTTCTACTGTGGGGATGACAAGCATCAAGCGAACAACTGTCCTAAGCGTAAGAATGCAGCCAGAGAACTTCCGCGCCTAAGTGATCATCGGGGAGGTCACTTGGGCGCACAGGTATTTCCAGTAAATAGGAAACGTACTAAGATCTTGCTTCCCTTTCAGGTCTCTTTTGGTGGTAGGTCTGCTACCGGCAGTGCCTTCGTGGATTCAGGGTCCTCTACTAATATTATGTCTGTGGAATTTGCTATGTCTCTTGCTATGCCTCTGATTGATTTGCCTAAACTTGTCCCGGTAGTGGGTATCGACTCCACTCCTCTTGCTAATGGTTATTTTACACAGCATACCCCTGTTTTTGAACTCCTTGTTGGCTCCATGCATTTGGAACAATGCTCTGTACTGTTGATGCAGGGATTATCGTACGATTTGGTTCTAGGCCTTCCCTGGTTGCAGTTGCATAATCCCACGTTTGACTGGAATACTGGGGAGCTAACCAAATGGAGTAATGAATGTTGTACGTCATGTTTTTCTGTTAATTCTATTTCTCCCCCTGAGGAGGCGAATACGCTACCCGAGTTTGTTCAGGACTTCGCTGATGTTTTCTCTAGGGAGGCCTCCGAAGTGTTACCTCCTCATAGAGAATACGATTGCGCTATCGAATTGGTACCAGGAGCTAAGCTTCCTAAGGGTAGGATACTTAATCTTTCTTGTCCCGAACGTGAAGCCATGAGAGAGTATATCCAGGAATCCCTGGCCAAGGGTTACATTCGTCCCTCTTCTTCTCCGGTAGGTGCTGGCTTCTTCTTCGTGGGGAAGAAGGATGGTGGTCTTAGGCCATGCATTGACTACCGTAACTTGAATAAGGTCACTGTAAGGAACCAGTATCCCCTTCCTTTGATTCCTGATCTCTTTAATCAGGTTCAGGGGGCCCAATGGTTCTCTAAATTGGATCTACGGGGGGCGTATAACCTTATTCGCATCAAAGAGGGGGATGAGTGGAAGACTGCGTTTAACACGCCCGAAGGCCATTTCGAATACCTCGTCATGCCCTTTGGGTTGTGTAATGCCCCTGCGGTCTTCCAGAATTTCATAAATGAGATTTTGAGAAATTACCTGGGGATATTTCTTGTAGTGTACCTTGATGACATACTGGTATTTTCCAAGGACTTGTCCTCCCACATTGAGCATGTCAGGAAGGTGCTCCAGGTCCTTCGGGAAAACAAACTGTTTGCCAAAACCGAAAAATGTGTGTTTGGGGTACAGGAGATACCATTTTTGGGTCAAATCCTCACTCCTCATGAATTCCGCATGGACCCCGCCAAGGTTCAGGCTGTGGCGGAATGGGTCCAACCTGCCTCCCTGAAGGCGTTACAGTGTTTTTTGGGGTTCGCTAATTATTACAGGAGATTTATTGCTAACTTCTCGGTCATCGCTAAGCCTCTTACGGACCTCACTTGCAAAGGTGCTGATCTCCTCCACTGGCCTCCTGAGGCTGTCCAGGCTTTTGAGGTCCTTAAGAAGTGCTTTATCTCGGCAACGGTGCTGGTTCAGCCCAACCAAATGGAGCCATTTATCGTGGAAGTTGACGCATCTGAGGTGGGAGTGGGGGCTGTCTTGTCCCAGGGTACCAGGTCCCTCACCCATCTCCGCCCCTGTGCCTACTTCTCCAGGAAGTTTTCGCCAACTGAGAGTAACTATGATATTGGCAACCGCGAACTCTTAGCCATTAAATGGGCATTTGAAGAGTGGCGCCACTTCCTGGAGGGGGCCAGACACCAGGTAACGGTCCTTACCGACCACAAGAATCTGGTTTTCCTAGAATCTGCCCGGAGGCTAAACCCGAGATAAGCTCGATGGGCGTTATTTTTTACCAGATTCAATTTTTTGGTTACCTATAGGGCTGGGTCTAAAAATATTAAGGCTGATGCACTCTCGCGTAGCTTCATGGCCAGCCCTCCTTCGGAGGAAGATCCTGCTTGTATTTTGCCTCCAGGTATAATCATTTCCTCGATCGATTCTGATTTAGTCTCTGAAATTGCTGCTGATCAAGGTTCAGCTCCCGGGAACCTTCCTGAGAACAAGCTGTTTGTTCCCCTGCAATTCCGGCTAAGGGTACTTAGGGAAAATCATGACTCCGCACTATCTGGTCATCCAGGCATCCTGGGTACCAAACACCTCATTACCAGAAATTATTGGTGGCCTGGGTTGCCTAAAGACGTTAAGGCCTACGTCGCCGCTTGTGAGGTTTGTGCTAGGTCCAAGACTCCCAGGTCCCGACCAGCGGGCTTACTGCGTTCGTTGCCCATTCCCCAGAGACCTTGGACACATATCTCCATGGATTTTATCACCGATTTGCCTCCATCCCAAGGCAAGTCGGTGGTGTGGGTGGTGGTAGACCGCTTCAGTAAGATGTGCCACTTTGTGCCCCTCAAGAAACTACCCAACGCCAAGACGTTGGCTACCTTGTTTGTCAAACACATCCTGCGTCTCCATGGGGTCCCTGTCAATATTGTTTCGGACAGAGGGGTACAATTTGTTTCATTGTTTTGGAGAGCCTTCTGTATGAAGTTGGGGATTGATCTGTCCTTCTCCTCTGCCTTCCATCCTGAATCCAATGGTCAAACGGAGAGGACTAATCAATCTCTAGAACAATACTTAAGGTGTTTTGTCTCTGACTGTCAATATGATTGGGTCTCATTCATTCCCCTCGCCGAATTTTCCCTTAATAACCGGGTCAGTAACTCGTCAGGAGTCTCCCCCTTTTTCTGTAATTTTGGGTTTAATCCACGGTTCTCCTCCGTTTCACCTGGTAGTTCCAACAATCCTGAGGTAGAGGTCGTTCATCGGGAACTGTGCACAGTCTGGGCCCAGGTTCAGAAGAACCTAGAGGCGTCCCAGAGCGTACAAAAAACTCAGGCTGATAGAAAACGTTCGGCTAACCCCCTGTTTATGGTCGGGGATCTGGTGTGGTTGTCGTCTAGGAACTTGCGTCTCAAGGTTCCGTCCAAGAAGTTTGCTCCCCGGTTTATTGGGCCGTATAAGGTCATTGAGGTCCTCAATCCTGTCTCCTTCCGGCTGGAGTTACACCCGTCTTTTCGTATACACGACGTGTTTCATGCCTCCCTCCTTAAACGCTGCTCCCCGTCCTTGGCTGCCTCGAGGAGACCTCCTGTTCCCGTCTTCACCCCTGAGGGGGTGGAATTCGAGGTGGCCAGGATTGTGGACAGCAAGATGGTCCAAGGCTCCCTCCAGTACCTGGTCCATTGGAGAGGTTACGGGCCCGAGGAGAGGACTTGGGTACCCGCCCGGGATGTTCACGCTGGGGTATTGGTCAGGAGGTTCCACCTGCGTTTCCCCAGTAAGCCAGGTCCACTTAGAAAGGGTCCGGTGGCCCCTCATAAAAGGGGGGGTACTGTAAAGGATCTGCCAGGCACAGCTTCGGGGTTAACTCCCTTAATTAATCAGTCAGCACCTGAATCTACATCCCTGAGACTGACTCCATCTTCCACCACTCAGGCTGGCAGGCTTAGGAGTGGGAGAGCATATCGCAGCCTGGCCAGACTCAGCTAGCTCCCGCCCTCTGTCTATTTATACCTGCATTTCCTGTTCCTCCTTGCTTGTTATTCTTTTTCGTGTGGTTTCCTGGCCCAGCTACAGCTCCTTCTATTTTGTTCCTGCTCCATACAGACCCTGGCTTACTGACTATTCTTCTGCTCTTCGTTTGGTACCTCGCACACTCCTGGCTTGACTCGGCTCGTTCACCACTCTGGTTTCTCACTTTGTTGCCGTGGGCAACTGCCCCTTTCCCTTGCTTGTATTCCCTTGTATGTTTGTCGTGTTTGTCGTGCACTTACTGAGTGCAGGGACCGCCGCCCAGTTGTACCCCGTCGCCTAGGGCGGGTCGTTGCAAGTAGGCAGGGACAGAGTGTCGGGTAGATTAGGGCTCACTTGTCCGTTTCCCTACCCCCCGGTCATTACATAATAACAAACCCATACCTAGTCTACCCTGGTCCCTGACACCACTATGGACCCCCGTGAGACCCTGGCTCAGCAAATGCAGGGTCTCTCCCTACAGGTCCAGGCCCTGGCTCAGAGGGTCAACCAGCCTGATGCTACCTTGGTAGTTCCCCTCACCGCACCTCTTGAACCCCACCTCAAGTTACCCGACCGGTTCTCAGGGGACCGGAGGGCTTTTCTCTCCTTTCGGGAGAGTTGTAGGCTTTACTTTTGTTTAAAGCCTCATTCCTCAGGTTCTGAGAGCCAGCGGGTGGGTATAATTATGTCCCGGCTCCAGGAAGGGCCCCAAGAGTGGGCCTTCTCCTTGGCTCCTGACGCCCCTGAACTTTCCTCCGTTGATTGTTTCTTTTCCGCTCTCGGACTTATTTATGACGAGACTGACAGGACTGCCTTTGCCGAGAGTCAGCTGGTGACCTTACGTCAGGGTAAGAGACCTGTTGAGGAGTATTGCTCTGACTTTAGGAAGTGGTGCGTAGCGTCTCGGTGGAATGACCCTGCCTTAAGGTGCCAGTTTAGGTTGGGTCTGTCGAATGCCCTGAAAGACCTGCTAGTTAGCTATCCCTCTTCTGACTCTCTAGACCAGGCTATGGCTTTAGCGGTACGACTTGACCGACGTCTCAGGGAACGACAACATGAACGTTTATGTGTTTTCTCCTCCGACTCCCCCATGATGCCTCCCGAAGTTCCGTTGCTTCGTTCCTCCAGGAAAGACTCAGAGATACCTATGCAACTCGGGGCCTCCGTGTCCCCCCAACAACGTAGAGAAATCCGCAGGAAGAATGGTCTCTGCTTCTACTGTGGGGATGACAAGCATCAAGTGAACAACTGTCCTAAGCGTAAGAATGCAGCCAGAGAACTTCCGCGCCTAAGTGATCATCGGGGAGGTCACTTGGGCGCACAGGTATTTCCAGTAAATAGGAAACGTACTAAGATCTTGCTTCCCTTTCAGGTCTCTTTTGGTGGTAGGTCTGCTACCGGCAGTGCCTTCGTGGATTCAGGGTCCTCTACTAATATTATGTCTGTGGAATTTGCTATGTCTCTTGCTATGCCTCTGATTGATTTGCCTAAACTTGTCCCGGTAGTGGGTATCGACTCCACTCCTCTTGCTAATGGTTATTTTACACAGCATACCCCTGTTTTTGAACTCCTTGTTGGCTCCATGCATTTGGAACAATGCTCTGTACTGTTGATGCAGGGATTATCGTACGATTTGGTTCTAGGCCTTCCCTGGTTGCAGTTGCATAATCCCACGTTTGACTGGAATACTGGGGAGCTAACCAAATGGAGTAATGAATGTTGTACGTCATGTTTTTCTGTTAATTCTATTTCTCCCCCTGAGGAGGCGAATACGCTACCCGAGTTTGTTCAGGACTTCGCTGATGTTTTCTCTAGGGAGGCCTCCGAAGTGTTACCTCCTCATAGAGAATACGATTGCGCTATCGAATTGGTACCAGGAGCTAAGCTTCCTAAGGGTAGGATACTTAATCTTTCTTGTCCCGAACGTGAAGCCATGAGAGAGTATATCCAGGAATCCCTGGCCAAGGGTTACATTCGTCCCTCTTCTTCTCCGGTAGGTGCTGGCTTCTTCTTCGTGGGGAAGAAGGATGGTGGTCTTAGGCCATGCATTGACTACCGTAACTTGAATAAGGTCACTGTAAGGAACCAGTATCCCCTTCCTTTGATTCCTGATCTCTTTAATCAGGTTCAGGGGGCCCAATGGTTCTCTAAATTGGATCTACGGGGGGCGTATAACCTTATTCGCATCAAAGAGGGGGATGAGTGGAAGACTGCGTTTAACACGCCCGAAGGCCATTTCGAATACCTCGTCATGCCCTTTGGGTTGTGTAATGCCCCTGCGGTCTTCCAGAATTTCATAAATGAGATTTTGAGAAATTACCTGGGGATATTTCTTGTAGTGTACCTTGATGACATACTGGTGTTTTCCAAGGACTTGTCCTCCCACATTGAGCATGTCAGGAAGGTGCTCCAGGTCCTTCGGGAAAACAAACTGTTTGCCAAAACCGAAAAATGTGTGTTTGGGGTACAGGAGATACCATTTTTGGGTCAAATCCTCACTCCTCATGAATTCCGCATGGACCCCGCCAAGGTTCAGGCTGTGGCGGAATGGGTCCAACCTGCCTCCCTGAAGGCGTTACAGTGTTTTTTGGGGTTCTCTAATTATTACAGGAGATTTATTGCTAACTTCTCGGTCATCGCTAAGCCTCTTACGGACCTCACTTGCAAAGGTGCTGATCTCCTCCACTGGCCTCCTGAGGCTGTCCAGGCTTTTGAGGTCCTTAAGAAGTGCTTTATCTCGGCAACGGTGCTGGTTCAGCCCAACCAAATGGAGCCATTTATCGTGGAAGTTGACGCATCTGAGGTGGGAGTGGGGGCTGTCTTGTCCCAGGGTACCAGGTCCCTCACCCATCTCCGCCCCTGTGCCTACTTCTCCAGGAAGTTTTCGCCAACTGAGAGTAACTATGATATTGGCAACCGCGAACTCTTAGCCATTAAATGGGCATTTGAAGAGTGGCGCCACTTCCTGGAGGGGGCCAGACACCAGGTAACGGTCCTTACCGACCACAAGAATCTGGTTTTCCTAGAATCTGCCCGGAGGCTAAACCCGAGATAAGCTCGATGGGCGTTATTTTTTACCAGATTAAATTTTTTGGTTACCTATAGGGCTGGGTCTAAAAATATTAAGGCTGATGCACTGTCGCGTAGCTTCATGGCCAGCCCTCCTTCGGAGGAAGATCCTGCTTGTATTTTGCCTCCAGGTATAATCATTTCCTCGATCGATTCTGATTTAGTCTCTGAAATTGCTGCTGATCAAGGTTCAGCTCCCGGGAACCTTCCTGAGAACAAGCTGTTTGTTCCCCTGCAATTCCGGCTAAGGGTACTTAGGGAAAATCATGACTCCGCACTATCTGGTCATCCAGGCATCCTGGGTACCAAACACCTCATTACCAGAAATTATTGGTGGCCTGGGTTGCCTAAAGACGTTAAGGCCTACGTCGCCGCTTGTGAGGTTTGTGCTAGGTCCAAGACTCCCAGGTCCCGACCAGCGGGCTTACTGCGTTCGTTGCCCATTCCCCAGAGACCTTGGACACATATCTCCATGGATTTTATCACCGATTTGCCTCCATCCCAAGGCAAGTCGGTGGTGTGGGTGGTGGTAGACCGCTTCAGTAAGATGTGCCACTTTGTGCCCCTCAAGAAACTACCCAACGCCAAGACGTTGGCTACCTTGTTTGTCAAACACATCCTGCGTCTCCATGGGGTCCCTGTCAATATTGTTTCGGACAGAGGGGTACAATTTGTTTCATTGTTTTGGAGAGCCTTCTGTATGAAGTTGGGGATTGATCTGTCCTTCTCCTCTGCCTTCCATCCTGAATCCAATGGTCAAACGGAGAGGACTAATCAATCTCTAGAACAATACTTAAGGTGTTTTGTCTCTGACTGTCAATATGATTGGGTCTCATTCATTCCCCTCGCCGAATTTTCCCTTAATAACCGGGTCAGTAACTCGTCAGGAGTCTCCCCCTTTTTCTGTAATTTTGGGTTTAATCCACGGTTCTCCTCCGTTTCACCTGGTAGTTCCAACAATCCTGAGGTAGAGGTCGTTCATCGGGAACTGTGCACAGTCTGGGCCCAGGTTCAGAAGAACCTAGAGGCGTCCCAGAGCGTACAAAAAACTCAGGCTGATAGAAAACGTTCGGCTAACCCCCTGTTTATGGTCGGGGATCTGGTGTGGTTGTCGTCTAGGAACTTGCGTCTCAAGGTTCCGTCCAAGAAGTTTGCTCCCCGGTTTATTGGGCCGTATAAGGTCATTGAGGTCCTCAATCCTGTCTCCTTCCGGCTGGAGTTACACCCGTCTTTTCGTATACACGACGTGTTTCATGCCTCCCTCCTTAAACGCTGCTCCCCGTCCTTGGCTGCCTCGAGGAGACCTCCTGTTCCCGTCTTCACCCCTGAGGGGGTGGAATTCGAGGTGGCCAGGATTGTGGACAGCAAGATGGTCCAAGGCTCCCTCCAGTACCTGTGCCCCTCAAGAAACTACCCAACGCCAAGACGTTGGCTACCTTGTTTGTCAAACACATCCTGCGTCTCCATGGGGTCCCTGTCAATATTGTTTCGGACAGAGGGGTACAATTTGTTTCATTGTTTTGGAGAGCCTTCTGTATGAAGTTGGGGATTGATCTGTCCTTCTCCTCTGCCTTCCATCCTGAATCCAATGGTCAAACGGAGAGGACTAATCAATCTCTAGAACAATACTTAAGGTGTTTTGTCTCTGACTGTCAATATGATTGGGTCTCATTCATTCCCCTCGCCGAATTTTCCCTTAATAACCGGGTCAGTAACTCGTCAGGAGTCTCCCCCTTTTTCTGTAATTTTGGGTTTAATCCACGGTTCTCCTCCGTTTCACCTGGTAGTTCCAACAATCCTGAGGTAGAGGTCGTTCATCGGGAACTGTGCACAGTCTGGGCCCAGGTTCAGAAGAACCTAGAGGCGTCCCAGAGCGTACAAAAAACTCAGGCTGATAGAAAACGTTCGGCTAACCCCCTGTTTATGGTCGGGGATCTGGTGTGGTTGTCGTCTAGGAACTTGCGTCTCAAGGTTCCGTCCAAGAAGTTTGCTCCCCGGTTTATTGGGCCGTATAAGGTCATTGAGGTCCTCAATCCTGTCTCCTTCCGGCTGGAGTTACACCCGTCTTTTCGTATACACGACGTGTTTCATGCCTCCCTCCTTAAACGCTGCTCCCCGTCCTTGGCTGCCTCGAGGAGACCTCCTGTTCCCGTCTTCACCCCTGAGGGGGTGGAATTCGAGGTGGCCAGGATTGTGGACAGCAAGATGGTCCAAGGCTCCCTCCAGTACCTGGTCCATTGGAGAGGTTACGGGCCCGAGGAGAGGATTTGGGTACCCGCCCGGGATGTTCACGCTGGGGTATTGGTCAGGAGGTTCCACCTGCGTTTCCCCAGTAAGCCAGGTCCACTTAGAAAGGGTCCGGTGGCCCCTCATAAAAGGGGGGGTACTGTAAAGGATCTGCCAGGCACAGCTTCGGGGTTAACTCCCTTAATTAATCAGTCAGCACCTGAATCTACATCCCTGAGACTGACTCCATCTTCCACCACTCAGGCTGGCAGGCTTAGGAGTGGGAGAGCATATCGCAGCCTGGCCAGACTCAGCTAGCTCACGCCCTCTGTCTATTTATACCTGCATTTCCTGTTCCTCCTTGCTTGTTATTCTTTTTCGTGTGGTTTCCTGGCCCAGCTACAGCTCCTTCTATTTTGTTCCTGCTCCATACAGACCCTGGCTTACTGACTATTCTTCTGCTCTTCGTTTGGTACCTCGCACACTCCTGGCTTGACTCGGCTCGTTCACCACTCTGGTTTCTCACGGTGTTGCCGTGGGCAACTGCCCCTTTCCCTTGCTTGTATTCCCTTGTATGTTTGTCGTGTTTGTCGTGCACTTACTGAGTGCAGGGACCGCCGCCCAGTTGTACCCTGTCGCCTAGGGCGGGTCGTTGCAAGTAGGCAGGGACAGAGTGGCAGGTAGATTAGGGCTCACTTGTCCGTTTCCCTACCCCCCGGTCATTACAGGAAACCCGCCAAAAGTGACCCCATTTTGGAAAAACCCTCAAGGAATTTTTCTAGGGGTATAGTTAACATATAGACCCCAGGGGTCCTTTGCAGAGTTTATTAGAATGAGGGTATGTGCACACACACTAATTACGTCCGTAATTGACGGACGTATTTCGGCCGCAAGTAGTGGACCGAACACAGTGCAGGGAGCCGGGCTCCTAGCATCATAGTTATGTACGATGCTAGGAGTCCCTGCCTCTCTGTGGAACTACTGTCCCGTACTGAAAACATGATTACAGTACGGGACAGTTGTCCTGCAGAGAGGCAGGGACTCCTAGCATCATACATAACTATGATGCTAGGAGCCCGACTCCCTGCACTGTGTTCGGTCCGGTACTTGCGGCCGAAATACGTCCGTCAATTACGGACGTAATTAGTGTGTGTGCACATACCCTTAGGCCGCGAAAATGAATATCAAAATTTTTTACACTAAAATTTACAATTTTCTCATTTTCACAAGGGATAAAGGAGGGAAAAAAAAACAACATTTTAAATAAAGCAACCTCTCCCGAGTATGGAAATACTCCACATATGGTCATACGTTTCTTCATTAGAAATGAATTAACCCTTTCAGGACTGATCCATTTTTTTCTTTCTTATTTTCGTTTTTCACTCCCCGCCTTCCAAAAGCCATGATTTTTTTTTTTTTTCCATCAATAGAGTGGTGTGAGGGCTTATTTCTTGCGGGAGGACCTGTAGTTCTATTGACACCATTTAAAGTACCATAAAATGTACTGGGAAACTGAAAAATAAATTCTTTGCTGGCTGAAATTGGAAAAAAATCTGATTTTTACAGCTTTCGCCGTGCGGTAAAAATGTAAACTTTACTTTATTCTGCGGCACAGTACAATTACGGGGATACCAAAGTGATATAGTTTTTTTTTATATATTTACTACTTTTACAAAGAAAAATCTATTTGTTAAAATAAAAATTGTTTTGTTTCACCACATTCTGAGAGCTATAACTTTTTTATTTTTCGGTTAATTGAGCGTTTGGAGCTCTTATTTTTTGCGGGACGAGCCGTAGTTTTTTTTGGTACATAAAAAGTGATAAAAAAGTTGTATTACATTTTTTTAGAGCTAAGGTGACAAAAAAAAACAGCAATTTTGTCGTTTTAAATTATTACATTTTTTTACGGTGTTCACCGTGCAAATTAAATAATGGTATATTGTAATAGTTCGGACTTTAAACGGATGTAGCGATACCAATTTTGTTCACTTTTTTTTACATTACTTTAGAAGAAAAATGGGAAATGTTTGTTTTTTTAACTTTTAAAGAAAAAAATTCTCACTACTAATACATTTTATTCTTCTACACATTAGTCTCCTTAGGGGACCTGATCCAGCGATCATTGGATCGCTGGTACAATACACTGCAATACTAATGTATTGCAGTATATTGTTATTTTTACAGGCTTCTGTAACAGCGTGATCGCTGTTCCTGTTCATTATCATTAGTCCCGGGTGACAGCTGTAATACACAGCTGATACCCGCAGCGTATGGAGCGGGCTCAGCACGTGAGCCGGCTCCATACATCAACCCCCGCACCATGACGTGCTATTAAGTCATAGGGCGCAAAGGGGTTAATGCACAGCGGATGGTTCAAAGTGAAAATTGCAATTTTACACTGATATGCCATTTTAGTGCATAATATGTTGTGCCCAGTTTGTGCCACTGAAGACAAATACCTCATAAAACTTTAAACGGGTTCTCCTGGGTATGGCGATGCCATATATGTGGGCGCAAACGGCTGTTTGGGCACGCTGCAGGGCTCAGAAGGGAGGGAGCACCATTTTGCTTTTGGAGCGCAGATTTTGCTGGGTAGTAGTTTTGTTTGGGGTTTTACTGGTATTCAGTTTATACTGTGGGGGCAGTGGCATAACTACCGCTATAGCAGCCATAGCGGCTGCTACGGGGGCCCGCGGCATGAGGGTGCCCGTGTCGCCCGCCGGTACGGGCCCCCACCATGGCCGGAGGCTCCGCTAGCAGCCGCTATGGCTGCTACAGCGGGACGCCACTGAACACGACTACGGCAGAGCAGGGATTTATCTCCCCGCTCTGCCATTAAACAAAAGACATGTATCCCCTATCCACAGGATAGGGGATACATGTGTGATCGCTAGCATTGATAGGGAGAACGGGGGACTGAAAGTCCCCTGAAGTTCTCCATCACAAACCTCGGACTTCCGGGGTCTGTGTCGGCAGCTCTGTAGAAATGAATGGAGCGCCGGTCGCGCTTTTGCGCATGCGTGACCAGCGCTCCTTTCATTTTTATTGAGCTGCGCAGACGCCGGAAGTCAGAGGTTAGTCATGGAGAACTTGGGGGGACTTTCGGTCCCCCGTTCTCCCTATCGCTGCCAGCGATCACACATGTATCCCCTATCTTGTGGAGAGGGGATACATGTCTTTTGTCTTTTCACACTGTAGGTCGCATTTTTTTGGTGGGTTGGGGACGCTGTATGGCGTTCTCTACAGGGGGGGCTGTATAGCGTTCCCTACAAGGGGGGGCTGTATGGCGTTCCCTACAGGGGGGGCTGTATAGCATTCCCTACAGGGGGGCTGTATAGCGTTCCCTACAGGGGGGGCTGTATAGCATTCCCTACAGGGGGGGCTGTATGGCATTCCCTACAGGGGGGGAGCTGTATGGCATTCCCTACAGGGGGGTCCTGTATGGCGTTCCCTACAGACCCCCCCTGTAGATAGCGCCATACAGCCCCCCTGTAGATAACGCCATACAGCCCCCTGTAGATAACGGCATACAGCCCCCTCTGTAGATAACGCCATACAGCCCCCCTGTAGATAGCGCCATACAGCCCCCCTGTAGATAACGCCATACAGCCCCCTGTAGATAACGCCATACAGCCCCCTGTAGATAACGCCATATAGCCCCCCTGTAGATAGCGCCATACAGCCCCCTCTGTAGATAACACCATACAGCCCCCTCTGTAGATAACGCCATACAGCCCCCTCTGTAGATGGCACCATACAGCCCCCCTGTAGATAACGCCATACAGCCCCCTTTGTAGATATCTACAGAGGGGGCTGTATGGCGTTATCTACAGAGGGGGCTGTATGGCGTTATCTACAGGGGGGACTGTATGGCGACATCTACAGAGGGGGCTGTATGGCGCCATCTACAGAGGGGGCTGTATGGCGTTATCTACAGGGGGGCTGTAAAAAAGGCACTATTTACAAGGGGGGGTTGTGTGACACCCAGGGGAGGGGGGGCCCCAGTCAAAAGTTTGCTATGGGGCCCAGTCTTTCCTAGTTACGCCCCTGTGTGGGGGCATATGTAATCTGTGCGGGGTACATCAGGGCATAATAAGAGGGTATAATAATGGGGTAAATAAATAATAATTCATAGATGTGTGGCCAGTGTCGCACTGATAAATGGCGCCCGATCTTATCCGCTTTTGGAACACTCTGCACATTTTGCATCGCCATATTCTGAAATCCAGAACATTTTTATTTTTTCTCCCCCGGAGCCGTGTGAGGGCTTATTTGTTGTGGGACAATCTGTACTTTTCATTGGTACCATTTTGGCATACATACGATTTTTTTGATCACTCTTTATTCAATTTCTTTGCAATCCTGACCAAAAACCAATTCTGACAATGTTTTTTAGTTTATTTTTTTGCGGCGTTCACCCTACGCTATAACTGACATTTTTACTTTATTCTGCGAGTCGGTACGATTATGGCGATACTATATGTATATAGTTTTTTTTTATGTTTTGCAGCGTTTGCACAATAAAATCACTTATTTATAAAAAAAATAAAAATTCTGTGTTACCATATTCTGAGAGCCATATTTTTTTTATTTTTTAGCCAAAAAAGCTGTGTAAGGGCTTGTTTTTTGCGGGACGGGTTGTAGTTTTTATCGGTACTATTTTTGGGTACATGCGACTTTTTGATCACTTTTTATTCTTTATTTTGGCAGGGGTGGTGACCAAAAAAATAGTGATTCTGGCGTAGTTTTTTATTGATTTTTTTTGGGGTGTTGATCGTGCGGGAAAAATAACATTATAGTTTTATAGTTGGGGTTGTTACGAACGTGGTGATACCAAATATGTGTACTTTTTTTAACGTGTTAATTTTTTCCCTATAATAAAAGTCTTATTATAGGGAAAAAAAAATTTTTGGTTTATGTAACTTATAACTCATTTTTACACTTTTTTTAAAACATTTTTATTACCTTTTTTTAACTTTTTTTATTTGTCCCACTAGGGGACATTTAGACTTGCAGCTTTGATCGCTGCTAGAGTACATTACACTACCTACGTAGTGTAATGTATTCTAACTGTCATTGTGACGTGACATGGCAACCCGGAGGCCATTGTCTGGCCTCCGACTGCCACAACAAGCGTCGGCAGCCCCCACAATCACTTCGTGGGAGCTGCCGCTGTGCTTCAAACCACTTAAATGCAGCGATCGCATTCTAAATCGAAATTCGAAATCAGCGACGATGGTCTGCTTACCGGCGAGACTGATGTGTCAGCTGTCTGGGACAGCTCTAAGCGCGGGTTTGTCACTCTGTGTTTACACAGAGTGACAGTTTGAAATAGTGACAAAAATGAACGTCCTGGTGCGGGAACTAATACCCGACCATGACGTTCATTTTCGTGATAGGTCGGGAAAGTGTTAAAGGTTTTTTTTTGTGAAAACACAACCAAAACGAAAAACGAATCAAATCGCTTTAAAAATGCATGCGGTTTTTGAATGAGTTTTTTTATGTGGTTTTAACTGCACCTCAACCGGAAAATGTGAATACACCCTTAGGCGCGGTTCACATTCTGTAATTTTTCAAATGCTGAAAGTAAAACGCATCTGAAAAACACATACGTTTTTTAATTACCCATGCATTTTACAAACGGTTTCAGCTGTAAGCCTATGACTAGTAAATTGAAAAAATTATTAAAACTGAAACACTATGTAAAAACGCATGGTATTTAAAAACTTATGTGTTTTTACAGAGGAAGAAAAACACCTCCACTTCTACTTTGCGTTAATTTTTATAAATGGGTTGTGCTGCAGCAGCCAAGTGGTAAACATGTTTTTCCCTGTCATATGTAACAGTTTGTTGCGGAACAGTATATTAAATAGTCATTGTTATATGTACACACACTACGTATGTGATAATATCATGTCTTAAAATAATGATGTCTGAACTCAGCCTAATACACCCATATTTTTACATTATAGCTGGAATGAGAGGGTCAAACACTGCCACCTAGTGGACATATTTGAATATTTCCCTTGTATAGTGTTAGGCCTCTTAGCTCATGTTTTTATTGTCTGGTTGGATGTTTTATATTTATCCCCTCTGTATTTCTTATGTACAGCACAGTGGAAGTTAATGGCACTATTTAAAATTTAATAATCTCCACCTTTGGCAACGTCTGTCCAAAATGTGGACAGTAATATATGTCATAACATACAAACAAACAAAGATCAGCAGCACTTGACAAACAAATTAGGTGGGTGCACGCCTCCTGGGTCACAGTCCAATGACCCTTCAATGTGACAAAATAGAGAATGAGGCAGCGCTACTAAATAAAAAGTGATCCTGTTTAATTCAACGTTTCAGCTCAGTGTGAGCCTTTCTCAAGCATGGAAAAACTAGGGACTCATCGCATTATTCAGATTTTTCAGATTAAGGCCTCATTTACACGAGCGTGTGCGTTTTGCGCGCGCAAAAAACGCTGCGTTTTGCGCGCGTTTGTATGGCGTATGCACTGCGTATACGCAGCCTTGTTGCGTTTTAAACGCGCGCACGACTAGCGTTTGCATCGCGCATAAAAAACGCAGAGGGGATTAGTGGGACGCCCGCCTACAAATAGGCCAGCTGGCCCAACCCCTGCTTGCTGGTAGAAATCTGTTTGCAAGGTTATTTCCGCCTCTGCAGAAACCACAGTGTTTGTTTTTCCCTTCAAATTGGAATCGCTTTGACACCCAACTATTATGGCTCCGCCAGCGCTGGTGCGTGTGCTTCTTCTCTGGATGATCTCACGTCGGTTTGGCCAGCGCCGACACATGCTGCAGCACCACACGCCTGGAAGAAGTCGCATTTGGGTTCATCCACTTGTGGCCCAACGTACAATAAAAGGCCATTTCCATACCCTGTTTGAGGACTTACGCCGGCATCCCGACAAATTTCGATCCTTCTGCCGCATGTCTGTGGCCACATTTGACCTTCTGCTTGAGCAAACTCGCTCTGGTCTCACCTTCCAGAATACGAACATGAGACGCTGCATTTCGCCCGAGGAACGTCTGCTTGTGACCTTGAGGTATGTATGAAGCTGCTCTAACTTAGTCCATGCCGCTGTCTGCTTTACCAGCCCCCCACTAACATGTGTTCTTCCTTTCTTTTTCTTTCTCTTTATTTTCTAGATTTCTGGCCACAGGCAATAGTTATCATTCGTTGCATTTTGAATTTCTTTTGGGAGTGACCACCATTTCGTTCATTGTCACATCCACCTGTGTCGTGTTGTGGCAGAGTTTAAAGAGCACGGTCATGCCTCAGCCCACGACAGAACAGTGGCTAAGTATATCAGAGGGATTTCTTAGAGCTACTGAATTTCCAAATTGCATTGGTGCCCTTGACGGCAAACACATTCGTGTGAGAAAGCCCCCACGCAGTGGCTCGCAATACTATAACTACAAGCAGTATTTTTCGATGGTATTGTTAGCCTTGGCGGACACTAATTATTGTTTCACTATTGTTGACATTGGCTCGTATGGAAGCTCGGCAGATGCCCGCATATTCCGTACATCAAGAATGGGGAAGCGACTCGTGAATAGGCGACTGGGGTTGCCGGAACCCTCCATCCTCCCAGGCTCCAGCGGGCCCCCAATCCCGTATGTAATCGTGGCAGATGAGGGGTTTGCACTCACAAGGCAAGTCATGCGTCCCTTTGCAAGAAGGGGCTTGGATGACCGTAGGCGCATGTTCAATCTCCGCCTGGGCAGAGC
This sequence comes from Rhinoderma darwinii, assembly GCF_050947455.1. Taxonomy (NCBI): domain Eukaryota; kingdom Metazoa; phylum Chordata; class Amphibia; order Anura; family Rhinodermatidae; genus Rhinoderma; species Rhinoderma darwinii. The sequence continues at coordinate 226,649,631 of NC_134690.1, read as the reverse complement.
TCGGCGATGTGTCGAATGTGCCTTTGGCATTATGTCGAACAGGTGGCGTGTCTTTCTGTCAACAATGCAATTGTCCATGCATAATGTCACACGTGTTATCCAAGCGGGTGTAGTTCTGCATAACTTCTGCCGCATTAATGATGCAAACTTTGATGCTGACTATATCATAACACACGCAGACACCACTGACAATGTCCCGGTGATTCCTCTCGGGCGATCTGTCTCCTCCGGCCTTCGAGTTCGTGATACTTTGGCGGCATATTTTGAGTGCCCATCTGGACCAGCACCGTGGGGGGCTGATGACCTGTGAAGGGGTGAATGTTCTTTTGACGCTTCACTACCCACCTGAGATGTGGGCATTTTTTGTTTTGTTTCTTTTGTGTGTTGGGGTTGGGGTAGGGACTCGCAAAACATGAGGACCCTTGACGCGGGTTGCGAGCTTATATCTCTCGGGGTTTGAGCAGGACTTTACACAGTTGCCGACTTACTTTGCCCATATTTCCTGTTGTGCGGACTCCAGTTAGGGAAGTCCAATTGCAAGTGTACTTATTTTGCTTCAGGGCCCATGGCAGGACCTAAACTTTGCAATCCCTTTCAAGCCATGTCAAACCACGAGAGATTAACTAAAACCTCATATCACATGTCCATGCATTGGTCCAAAAGGCCAGAAGTGTGTGAGAGTGTAGGCTAAGGAAATGTGTGGCAAACCTTCTGTTGGGTGGTCTAAATGAATAATAAAACGAAATCAAACCATTAACCTTTTTTTTTTTTATTTAGGGATTCGGACCAATCCCAAAATTTGGGGAAAAAAAATTAGACACCAACATGGTGTAACGAAATACAAAATAAAAAGACGATACCACAATATACGTGGCCAGGCCTGCACCACACACAACAGTGCCGTCCAAATATCTTGGCACCAACACACTCAGAGGTGTTGGTATAGTTGGGCTTGGGAGGCATATGCCTGCATTTCAGCACCACTATGCTGGACCTGGAGCTGGGTAGGTTGTTCCTGGCCAGCATAGTGGTGCTGATGTGGTGGCAGGAATGTGGGCCCTGCGAAGTGGGGAGCCATAGGGCGCATGTATGGATGCGGACGGGCCATCTGGGGAACAGGGTGAAATTGGACAGGCACCTGGGCCGTGGGTGGCGGCATGTAAGTATTTCGCCACTGCTCTATTGCCGTGAAACACGGATGGGGATTGTGTGGCGGTCTGCAAGCGTCGATCAATGTGACGATCGACGCCTGCAGACGGCCCATAAGGTCCATCGGCACCAGGCGTAGGAGGGGCACAATGCTGCGGCCAAAGGCATCATTGCCATCCTCCTCTGCGGCTCGCCTCAAATAGTCCAGGACCCGCGTATCCACCTGGGCAGATGTGGAGGGCTGTGGGGCACGAAGACGCCGACTGCGGGCTCGCACGGGCCGCTCCTGGGCTGGAGAGCCAACCGGCCGTTCTGACTGGCCTGGTGCGGGCTCCTGGGATAATTGATATATTACTATCTCACTGATAACCAAGGTTTTCGTTCCGTTAAATGTGAAAATGACTGCCTGATTTGAACGATTAAAATAAATTTATTATGATATTCTTAAAAATGGGCCCTTAGAAAAGCACGCACGTCGCACGCGCGTATAATACGCTCGTGTAAATGAGGCCTAAAGGTTTATAACAACTATTAAATAAAAGTTTAGAAAAAAGTCATATTTTTTTTTTTACAGTAAATGAACATCTGCAGACGTAAGAATAGTCTAAGACCCCCATTAATACATTTGTAGACCACACAAATTGTACAGTATTACTTTAAAACCATATTCTTTGCACTCATATTCAGTTAAATTCTCTATACAAAGGGGTGGACAAATATTTCTGGCACACAAGCTACTTTTTGTTGGGTATGAGCCAAGTGATATAGCAAACATTGATGAACTAGGCCTACATAAGTCCCAGGAGTGAATAGAGGAAAAAGCAATGTGATGCCCCCCATAACTGTAATAGGTTCAGATGCTCCCACATACCAGGGAAATCAGTGGCGTTTATACGCTCCCCGTGTAGGCTGGTATAAAACTGTTGACTTTTAAGGTAGAAAAATATGATAAATCCTGTGTTTTTGATAAAATATAACTTTTACTTTGTCATTTAAAAGAACATTTTTTTTAAAAGAGATATAAAATAATTATGTGATCATGATAAATCCCAGCTTTATAGATTTGTGTATCACAATAATGTAGTAATAAGTTTCAAGTGGTTTATACGGTGTCAAAACACGCTGCACATATAATACCACATGTTGTTGAGGTTTTATACGGTGGTGCAGATTTTAGAAGAAACGTGTCGGGAGGACTAAAGCAAATACATCCAAAAAATAGGTTTCCCGATCCCCTTGTCGCAAAAGCAACTGACCGCACTTGACACCAGAACTGGTAGGAGGGTTTTCAAATAAACCCCATTTTTTCTTATCATTTCCAGACAAGGAGTATATACGAGACTATTTTGTATTTAGACACGCAGAGTTGATACTAATAAGAATAGCGTATATAGATACCAGGATCTTGTAAAATCTGCACCACCGTATAAAGCCTAATCAACATGTGGTATTATATGTGCAGCGTGTTTTGACACTGTATAACCCACTTGAAACTTATTACTACATTATTGTGATACACAAATCTATAAAGCTGGGATTTATCATGATCACATAATTATTTTATATGTCTGTTAAAAAATTCTTCTTTTAAATGACAAAGTAAAAGTTATATTTCATAAACTCCAGATTTATCATATTGTTTTGTAATTATACGGAGGACTATTCAGAGTAAAAGTCCAGGTGGAGGACTGCCAACTTCACCCTCTTTTCTGACTTTTAAGGTAGCTACTTTTTTTGATAGCGCTTATAATTTGTCTGGCTAGCCAATTCATGTATCACTCATATAATACTTTTGTGTTTTTTGACACAGGGAAAAGTTTCCTGGAAATAATTTCGCCATGTTGACTGATCGGCAGTAGACCGGTAGATTCCGATGGACTATTTGGCCATCCCTGCTCAATGAAGTAAGGATGTGTGCACCTGAAATATGGCAGTCCTTAGTTACACTTATAAACATAAAAAGGTTAAGTAAGAACATTAGTCCTTTTCCACGTAATTGGATCCATGATAGTTTCCCGAACAAGAACCTTTCAAGTTGTGTTTTTAGTTGAACCAGTAAAATGGACACACCCAACAAGGCCTCTGGGTATTAAAAACAAAATATTACATTAGTTGCCAACATTTCCACCAATGAAAGCGAACACATTCCACCCAAGTCATCAAAATAATAGAATCTTATGTTTCATTGACCTGTCAATGTTATTGTATTTGGAAGAAAAATAAACAGCTGAAGATTAAATGATATACAATAATATATCATACGAAGCAGCAATGTACTAGACCACATACTAAGTAGCAGGTAGGACCAATTGTACAATACAATATATGAAATGTACAGAAGTAACACAAGTTCACTAGTTTTTAACAGGGAAACAAAACGGCAAGTGTAATTCCAGCCATAAGAGGGCTATGGAAACAAGAACGCTGCCATGCGAAAAAATGTTCATCCAACATGTATACTCTTGCACTCAAATAACCAAATTAAAATTTATATTTCAAGGATTTCTATGATTAAAATGTAAGCGATAGGGGATTTATGCATCTTGGTTGTGTTACTTTCTAAAGACTATCAGAGATGTATTCAATGCTATTTGTATTAAGCTCTTCTTATTGACTGAAGGACGTTGATATTTTTTAGCTGTTCAAACAACTTGGAATGTGATCTCACAAACTGCATTTAAATAAATGTAACTGAATAAAACAATTCCTGTTAATTTTATGCATCACCTGTACTCATTTTTCATTTCTTTTTTTTAAATAAAATGTTTTGCCAATGGGCACAGCAAAAATATTCTGAAGAATATCCAAAATATAGAAGTTTAACATGTAATTGCCAGCATAGGTTCAGGTTTGCTTAGTCTCTATTAAATGTTAACAAATGGCAGACACAACGTGGTGTGATCAAAGAAAAAAAAGGTGTATGTTTTCAAATGGATATAAACTGTTTGAAAAGGATGGGCAACCATTTAAATATAAATGTCAATAATGATATGCTATCAATGCTTAATCAGTGGGGGTCTACTCTTGAACCCCAATGATGCCTACAACGAAGGGACTGTAGCCGAGCAGTGGCTTTTTTCCTACACAGTGAAACTCTTGACCAGGCACTGTGGTTGTATTTACCATATAGATGTGTTGCAATACCAGACAGCATATGGTCAGGAGCGTTGCTGTGTCAGAGGAAAGCCACCGCCCCTTAGTTCTAAACTTTGTGGGGGTCCCAACAGACAGACCTCCACTGATGAGAAATTGATGGCATTATCTATTTATGGGTCCTTTTACACCTTTTACATTTTGGTCGGTAACAACAAGCATCGATCAATGAGACAGCTCATTGATCGGCACTCGTTTGCTCCTTTCACAAGGAGCTAGTATGGGGTTGCACGCTCCTTACACCAATTGTTCGTCCCTATGCATTCCTATCATGTTGGCAGCATGTCTCCCTGTTTACACAGGGAGATGTGCTGCCGATAACGACAATATTTTCAGCATTTAAAATGATACAATCAGCCGATGAACGAGCGTTTGGTCGTTCATCAGCTGATCGTTGCCCTGTTTACACAGGCCAATTATAGGGAACGAGCGTTCTGTGAAAGCTCGTTTGCCCAATAATTTGCCGGTGTAAAATGGCTCTAAAAATTCTTAGTAGTCTCTGCGGACTACTGTTTGCTTCTCAACAGTCAGTGTAAGTTAGAGATGTCCTGCAGATAGAGGCTGAGTAGTAATTTTAAGAGGGTCAGTGATGAAGTGTTTGATTTGAAGGTATCTAAAAAAGCTCAGAAGAGGGAAGTTGGTACACCACCTGCAAAGAAGGGAATACCACCAATGCTGAGAAAATGATAAATCATGAGGAGGCCTTTAGAGGACTATTGTTGGAAGAGATGTGGGGAATTGAGGTATAAAAAGTGGAGATGAGACACGAGGTAAAAGTGGTAGGTGAAAGCAGGCGGGGGGAATATTTGACATTGTCACAGAATGAGTAGCAAATAATTAGGTTGCTTATGTAGGGACGGTGCTTGGGATTGCAGACAGTCTACATAGAACACACTCTGGCACCTCTAGAGAAAGCCATAGGGCTTCTGATGTAGCTTGGTACTTCACCGGAGGAGCCAACTGGGCTGCATAATAGTATTTAGTAAAGTCCAGGATGCCAAGGCCACCTTTGAAATGGTGTATATATAGAGTGGGTCTGTTGACCCTGGGAATGTCTTCATTCCATATAAATGTCAGCACCATTCCTTGGACCATGCATAGAACGGGGAGCACTCTGAAATAGTATAATAGCTTCGGGAGAGAGATGTAATTTTGTTTGCTGCTATACGACTTAGCCAAAAGATGCAATATCTGCTTCATTCCTCAAGTAGCTTCCCCCAATGCGTTAGAAGTGGTATGTAATTAGCTGTATAGAGTCTAGATACGTTACTCATAAGATATTCTAATGAGGAAACTGACCGGAGGAAAGGAAAGACAGATTTTAGGGCAGCTACTGTTCAGTAGGTGACGTTAGGTTAAAGGCACAGGACTTGGATTCATTCAAGGAAAGGTGTCACAATTTATTTTTTGTATCTATTTGATGCGTTTTAAGATATGGACCTATTTTTTTTTTTTATATGTTCCCCAATGTAACTTTATATATTTGTGTGTTAAAGGCCAGATCCCTGTATAGTGGTTAAAGGGTAAAGACCAGGGAGGCTGCTTAAACAACGCCCTTAAGGTGGCCCTAAGCCAAACTGGTGGAGTAGCCCAGTGGGTCCACAAACCTGCTGGTCATTACAGAGTGGTATTATTGAAAAGTGGAAGCAATTAGGAACCACAGCAACTCAGCCACAAAGTGACAGACCACGTAAAGTTACAGAGCTGGGTCGCCGAGTGCTGAGGTGCAGAGTGCACAAAAGTCCCCAATGCTCTTCTGACTCAATAACTGCAGAGTTCCTAACCTCCTCTGGCATTATTATCTGCACAGAAACTGTATGCCGGAGCTTCATAGCTGTAATGCCCATGGCCGCGGGCCACCAGGTTTACGTACCCCCTGACGGCCACAGCCATGGATCAGTGAGGGCTGGTCCTCATCTCCCCCTCAGGAGATGCCAGCGCTCACTTTTGCTTCACTCTGCTGTGTCCCGTAAGGTGCGTGCGCACGCTCATGCCCTCTCTTAAAGGGCCAGCATGCGCACCTGATTTAAGGACCAAATTAGCCCATGAGCAACCTGGACTATAAGAGGGGCCCAGACCCTTCCTGCATTGCCTGAGCATTGTTGTCGTTTCCTATGTTCGTCTATGTAAATGGTTCACTAAGTGTCTTCAAGTTCCCAGTGTTCCCGTTCCTGCTACCTGTAACCTATATCCCAAGTTATCCTAGTCCAAGTGCTGTATTGAGTTGTAGTCGTGCTGCGCTGAGTACCACGCCTGTCCTGCTACACCACGCCTGGTGCCTGCCTGCTGCCTAAGTCCCTTCTGAGCCTGTCTTGCTACTGTCTGAAGCTACCACAGGTACACCTATACGAACTATAGACTTTGACCTGTGTTCTATTGGCCAGCTGCCATACCGTTAAGGCGGTACGTCCCAGTGGGTCCAAGCACCTAACGTGACAATATTCATGGGTTTCCATGGCCGAACAGCTGCATACAAGCCTTACATCACCAAGCACAATGCCAATCATTGGATGGAGTGGTGTCATTTACGTCGCCACTGGATTCTGGAGCAGTGGAAACGTGTTCTGTGGAGTGACGAAGTCTGGGTTTTGCGAATGCATTTTGCCAACTGTAAAATTTGGTGGAGGAGGGATAATCTATAGGGTTGTTTTTTTTAGGGCTTGACATTGGCCCCTTAATTCCAGTGAAGGGAAATCTTAATGCTTCAGCATACCAAGATATTTTGCACAATTGTATGCTTCCAACTTTGTGGGAACAGTTTAGGGAAGGCCCGCACAAAGCGAGGTCCATGAAGGCTTGGTTGGGTGAGTTTGGTGTAAAGGAACTTGACTGGCCGGCACAGAACCCTGACCTCAACCCCATCGAACACCTTTGAGATTAACTAGAATGGAGATTGCAAGCCAGATCTTCTCGTCCAACATTAGTGTCTGACCTCCCAAATGCTCTTTTGGATGAATGGGCAAAAATTCCCACACACTCCAAAATCTTGTAGAAAGTCTACCTAGAAGAGTTGATGTCATAAAAGCTCCTGTAGGTGCAATGTGTAGATGTCCCAATAGTTTTGTCCTTATAGTGTACATCTTATTAGAGAAAAATGCCTTTCATCACTTGTCAGACTCCTTTCCTACCTCCCTACTAATTGTTTACTCACTCTGAATTTACTGCTTTTTTCATCTCAAGACAAGGAGGGCGTACTATTGGCTCACTGAGGGATAACATTGCATTTGCCAATAGAAGTCTATAGAGGAGGGAGGAGGGAACAGAGTGAGTGAGAGGCAAAGAGAGACACACATCGATGCTGCTGCAGTTTTGAGCAAGTGTTCTATCTCACTCCAGTGCTGAATTTACAGCTACACTACTCATTACTGCTGTATGATGTCCTGATGCTGCTACTTCTTCTTTATATGTGATCGATAAGAGTTAGGAGAGCAGGATTCTCCTCCTCTCTATGTGTGCAGTGTATGGCAGACATGCTAGAAGTTAGGCTATGCCACCTAGCTCATGGAAAACTGAGAATTAGAAATCGAGCCTGCAAAGGGGAAAACTGCAAAAAAATCTAAATAAAATGCAGGATACAAGTCATATAATGACCAGAAATAGTGGTATTCCTCATATACACACATAGGACAGCTTATTCTGAAAAGTCATCTGAAAGGTTAGGTACGCATCAAGCTTACTTTTAATATTCCTTTCATGTTCTTCCACTAGGGGGAGCAATTGTTTTTTTTTTTGGTTGACCGCCATCGCAGCACCTGTTTTTACAACCTGTCCTTTAATTCAGGCACCCGACCTTCCACCCTCATCTGCACAAATAATTTGGTCATTGCTGTTTCCTTCTCATTTCTGGCCATTATATGACTTATATCCTGTATTTTTTTTTTTAGCAGTTTTACCCTCTATCACTAATTCTGTTTTCTCTGGACTAGTGGGTGGAGCCTAACTGTGATCATGCCTTCTATACACAGCGAAGAGGAGAATCCTGCTCTCCTATCTCTATTTATGACACTTAGAGAAACAGAAGCAACATGGAGGTCATCATACAGCTGTAATTAGCAGTGTATCTAGCACTGGGGTGACATATAGCTCTTACCAGCAGCCTGTGTCTGTTCTCTCTCTGCTGCTACTCCCCATCCCCTCTCCATAGACTTCTATGGGCAGCAATGTCTGTGTCTTTCTCTCTCAGCTCCCTCCTCCTCATCCCACAGTGAAGAGCCTATGTGGAACAGTCAATGTCATTTCATCATACAGAAGGTTCTGGAGTCCGTATGAGTGACACAGGCTTAATCACATTGACTTAAAACGTAACCTTTCAGGTGGCTTTTCAGAATAAGCAGTCATATGTGTGTACATGAGGAATAACAGTATTTCTGGACAGGATATGACTTGTATCCTGAACTTTTTAGAAGTTTTCCTCTCTGAAGGCTCTCTAATTCTCAGTTTTCCCTATGCATGTGGTTAGTACCTAACTGCTATCATGTCTCCCATACACATAACACATAGAGAAGAGGAAAAACCTGCTTTCCTCTCTCTATCTATCACAATTCTAGAAGCAGCAGAAGCATAGAGGACATCATGCAGCAGTTATGAGCAGTGTAGCTGAGAATTCAGAACTGAGTGAGATATAACTCTAAGGCCTTATTCACACGAACGTGTGCGTTTTTTGTGCGTTGCAGTTGCGTGTGTCAACAGTATGTGGTGCGCGGCTGCGTGATTTTCGCGCATATGGCATGGTTATGACACTGTTTTTATGTTTAGAAACAGAAAAGGAGGTGTTTTTATTTTTACCTTCATTTATTTAACAACTGTAGCGCGAATCACGTGCGGCACATGGAAGTGCTTCCGTGTGCCGTGCGCGATTTCACGCACCCATTGACTTGAATGGGTGTGTGATGCGCGAAAAACGACCAAGTATAGGACATGTCGTGAGTTTTACGCAGCGGACATACGCTGCGTGAAAATGACGGACTGTCTGAATGGCCCCATTGAATTACAGTGCGACGCGCGTGATTTTCACATGCGTATCACGGACGTGAACTACGCTCGTGTGAATAAGGCCTTACTAGAAGCTGCAGCAGTGTTTGTGTGTGTCTCACTTTTTTTTCTCAGGGTATGTTCACACGAGGTCATTACGTCCGTAATTGACGGACGTATTTCGGCCGCAAGTACCGGACCGAACACCGTGCAGGGAGCCGGGCTCCTAGCATCATAGTTATGTACGACGCTAGGAGTCCCTGCCTCGCTGCCGGACAACTGTCCCGTACTGAAAACATGATTACAGTACGGGACAGTTGTCCGGCAGCGAGGCAGGGACTCCTAGCATCGTACATAAGTATGATGCTAGGAGCCCGGCTCCCTGCACTGTGTTCGGTCCGGTACTTGCGGCCGAAATACGTCCGTCAATTACGGACGTAATGACCTCGTGTGAACATACCCTCACTCTGTTCCTGCTCACTCCTCCCCTTTCCACATAGATTTCTATAGGCAGCTGTAACTTGATCCTTCAGTGGGAGTAGATGGAAAAAGCAGTAAATTCAGTGAGTGAACAGTTAAGCGGTAGTGGTGGTAGTGGGGAATTATAAGTGGAAAAAGAGGTATTTTTCTCTAATAAGATATATTACAAAGTATCTTGAACTGTTGATTTATGCAAAGTTTGAAGAAAAATTAGTAGCCATTTAAAAATTGGACTGCAAAAAAACAAAAAAAAAACATAACAAAACTAAACACTCTCACTATAACCACTAGATGAATACCTAGGAGTTTAAAATTAGTGTAGCATCTGCAAAATGTTTTAGGCCTATGCAAACATGAAGTGGTGCCCAAAAATGATCCATGTAAAAATAAGGCCTCAAAATCCTTGTGGTGCTCCTTCACTCTCAGGCCCTACCATGTGTCAACGCAGTCGATTTTTCGTCACTTTAGGGGTAATTCTGGGCATAGGACAAATAATCCAATAAATGTTAAGGTGCGTTTCTCCACTTTGTAATATGTAATTTTAATATTTTAAACGTGTATCCCATGAATTACTTAAAAATAACTCACTGGTGCCACCACTATACTTTCTAAGGCTGCATGCACACTTCCGTCGGCTGTTGTACGGCCGCTAATGACGGTTCCGTGAATCACGGACCGCACACGAATGGCTTCCGTGTGCAGTCCATTGTTTCACGGACCAAATCAATGCAAAGGTCGAGACTGTTCCGTCAAAAACTAACAGTAGGACCTGTTCTATTTCTGAAGGAACGGCCGCACAGTTATGTTAAAACAACAGAAGTGTGCATGGCCCCATTGAAATTACTGTGTCAGGGTGCTACCACTTTAAAAAACGGATAGCACCCTGACGAAAATAACTGAAGTGGGCATGAGGCCTAAACCCCTGATAAATGAACATATAACAGATTTCTAAAATCTGACTTAGGCCTGACTTACACGAGCGTGTGCGTTTTGCGCACGCAAAAAACATGGCGTTTTGCGTGCGCAAAAGGCACTTAACAGCTCCGTGTGTCATCAGTGTATGATGCGCAGCTGCGAAATTTTCTCGCAGCCGCCATCATTATGACACTCCGTTTGGATGTTTGTAAACAGAAAAGCACGTGGTGCTTTTCTGTTTACGTTCAGAGTTTGACAGCTGTTGCGCGAATCACGCAGTTTGCACGGAAGTGCTTACGTGCGACCTGTGTGGTTTTCACGCACCCATTGACTTCAATGGGTGCGTGATGCGCGAACAGCACACAAAGAAAGGACATGTCGTGAGTTTTACGCAGCGCACTTGCACTGCGCAAAATTCACGCACTGTCTGCACTGCCCCATAGCCTAATATAGGTGCGTATGACACGCGTGAAAAGCACGCGCGTATATTACGCTCGTGTAAATGATGCCTTAGTCATCTAGCTATAAAATGGCTTCGTCAGAAAGGGGTTAAAATACAGTAATATGCTTTTGTGTCGCCATATACCGAGAGCCATAAAATATATTTTTCTGTGGACGGAGTTGCATACGGGCTTGTTTATTGCGGAACAAGTTTTAGTTTTTATTGCCACTATTTTGGGGAATATACAACTTTTTTTTGTTTTTTTTGGGGGGGGGTGTGAACAAAAAACAGCGATTGTGGAAACATTTTTCATTTTTTATTGTGGCGCTCACCATGTGGCATAAATAACAGGATCAGTTTATAGTTCAGGTCATTATGGAAGCAGACATACCAATAATGTGTCGTTTTTTGCTTTTTAGTTAAAGAGGCTCTGTCACCACATTATAAGTGCCCTGTCTCCTATATAAGGAGATGGGCGCTGTAATGTAGGTGACAGTAATGCTTTTTATTTAAAAAACCGATCTTTTTTCACAACGTTAGGAGCGATTTTAGTTTATGCTAATGAGCTTTCTTAATGCCCAAGTGGGCGTACTTTTACTTTCGACCAAGTGGGCGTTGTACAGAGGAGTGCATGACGCTGACCAATCGGCATCATGCACTCCTCTCCATTCATTTACACTGCACTAGCGATATAGATATATCGCTATGTGCAGCCTCATACACAAGCCCTAACATTACTACAGTGTCCTGATAATGAATACACATGACCATCCAGCCTGGACGTCATGTGTACTCAGAATCCTGACACTTCTGAATCTTTTTTTGTGAGATTCCGGCAAGTGACACCAAATCTCGTTTAGCTCCGAGATCTCGCGAGATTTCGTATCCGTTGCTGGAATCTCACAGAAAAGATTCAGAAGTGTCAGGATTCGGAGTACACATGACGTCCAGGCTGGATGGTCATGTGTATTCATTATCAGGACACTGTAGTAATGTTAGGGCTTGTGTATGAGGCTGCACATAGTGATATATCTATATCGCTAGTGCAGTGTAAATGAATGGAGAGGAGTGCATGATGCCGATTGGTCAGCGTCATGCACTTCTCTCCACAACGCCCACTTGGTCGAAAGTAAAAGTACGCCCACTTGGGCATTAAGAAAGCTCATTAGCATAAACGTAAATCGCTCCTAACGTTGTGAAAAAAGATAGTTTTTTTAAAATAAAAAGCATTACTGTCACCTACATTACAGCGCCCATCTCCTTATATAGGAGATAGGACACTTATAATGTGGTGACAGAGCCTCTTTAAAGAGGCTCTGTCACCAGATTTTGCAACCCCTATCTGCTATTGCAGCAGATAGGCGCTGCAATGTAGATTCATCCGTGCGTCTGCATCTGGGGGGGCGTGTCTCCATGGCGTCAGACGCCGTGGATCCACGCCCTCCGGATGACGCGCGGTCGGGGGATTTCCATGGGCTCTCCTGTCCGGACACATGACGCCAACTACTACAGACTTCATGCATCATCTGACAGGCGTCTGCAACTCTGATTGGACGGCTGTCTCTGTAAAGGGGAGGCCCCTGCTGGAGAGACGCCACCCCCGGACGAAGGCATTTCGCCGAAACGCGCGTCGGGACTGACGTTCTCTCTATGCAGAGGGCTGTTATGGGTATGTTACATGCTGTATTTTCTGTGCACTACTTCGCTCCAACCATTTGCATCTTTACCAACTGCATCTGCATTCATTAGGTTTACTCACAGGCAATTATCTGGCGTTACATCCCAGTCTTTTGTGGTTATTTGCAGCAGAGTTTCCCATCTCTGCTCCTTCACACATGTTATGCAATTCTTTGCTGATGCTATTTATATAAAGACTGCAATCATTTTTCTGGGCAGATTCTCTTGGGTCCAGTAGTGCACGTATTTACTTATTCTACGTTTTCATATTACCTGTACGTCCTCTGTAACTGACAGACGTTTTATTTCATGCTCTGCATGATCCATCTTTTAATATTGTTAATACTGTGATATTTAATAAAAATTTATACATGTTCTTTCAAAAATGACTATGTGTTAATTGACCCTACAACTTATAGGTTTTCTATTGATTGATTAGGGCAATACACCAAGGTTTACTTGGTTTCACTACAGGTCTAGTGCACGATACAGTGACTTATAGAGTATGCATTCACATATATAATTACATACTAACTAGACCCTCCCTGTATGTACCAATAGGTTTATGTTGGTTAATTTTTTGCTGTGTTTCTCACAGACTCAAGTACATCAGGATCCATGGATCATAAAGCTAGAGAACGTATCTGGCGTTCCCAAATGGATCAGGTTTTTAACGATGGATCATCACAGCCTGCTTTTAATGGTCAAGGGAATGTGGGCGAGCTACAGAATAAATATAAAAATATACTTCACCGCCGTATGAGAATATGGTGGAATAAAATCTTTTTGGAGAATTATTCTCAAAGAAAATTGATTCCGAGAGGCCTCAGAGTCCAGATCTTCCCCTCCTTCCCTATCAATGATGTCACCTTTGTTGCTAATTGGGAGGAGGTTTGTAATCAGAGCTCATTTAAATTTATGGAGCTGCTGATTAATTTGAATCAAACGACGCTTGACCAGCTTGATATTGAGATTGAGGTAATACAATCCAATCTCAAAGATAAAATGACCCCTGAAGGCCTTATTAGTTTCAATCTTACATTGGAACAACAATTTAGCGAATGGGAAAAAGAAATTAAAGAAATAAAATCTAAAAAATTCTCCAGAGATACCACCGATTACGCTCAACAAAGAGTATATAAATGGAGAAAAAGCCTTCCATCTAATCAGAGTAATCGATCCATGTCTACAACATCAATCTCATCTCAGAGTGAATCTGATGGGGGAGCGCGGCAGCGGCCCTATCATACCTATGGTACGAGACAAAAAAGAAAATTAACGTACAGACAAGCTTCCAACAAAAGGAAACCCGAAGTCGACGAAGCTTCAAACGCTCTCAAGGTGATTAATCTCTCTAACCATACCCTCTCTATATCAGATATGGAGGTCTTAGAGAAGGGGCTGACTTTTTCCCCCTGTGCCCGTTTTGATGCGTTTTCTGCAATCAAAGATTTGCATATCTTTGGTCGCTCATTGATCTATAAAAAATATTTTCATAGGTCCGAGTCTGATGAATTCTTTCCCACGGTCATTGAACAACAGACCATACGTGATCTAGAAGAACTATTAAAAGAACAGGAAGATGACCCAACAGGTAAGGTTCCATTACCAATAAGGATTAAGTCTAAAAGATTTCCTGCAATGAGCATGTGCTCAGCAGTTGATTCGTTTGTAAAATCAGTCAGTCATGAATTTGGAAAAATGTCTAAAGGGATTAAAAATGATAATCTATCAGTAGAACAGCGCCAAAGCCTTAAAAAGCTTACTCAAATTGATGACGTTGTTTTTAAAGCAGCCGACAAAGGCGGAAACATTGTGATTTGGCCCTGTACAATGTATGAGACCGAGGCCTATAGACAATTAAATGACAAAAACTGTTATAGGAGACTGACATATAATCCATTATGTACTTTTAAAGGAGAGTTGGAAAAGATTTTAATGAAGGCTCAAATCGACAACGTTATTAACAAAGAATTGTATGAGGCACTCACTCCTGTTGAACCGACTATATCAACACTTTATCTACTCCCGAAAGTCCATAAGAACCCAAAAATCCCCCCAGGACGACCGATTATTTCAGGTAGGGGTAATCTTACGGAAAAAACATGTAAATTTATCGATTTATCGATTATTATCTTAAGGGGTATGTTGAGTGTCTGCCTTCATACGTCCGCGATACCTCAGATTTGTTACAAAAAATAGATGGAATCAGTATAGAGGAAGACATGCTTCTAGTCACTTGCGACGTTACACGGACTTCTCATCAGAACGCCCAGCTAGTAAAAGTATTAAAAACGCCCCGATGTACGCACATAATACACGCCCACTTGGACTTTTACTTTTAAACACGCCCACTTGGACTTTTGCAAGCCTCATTTGCATAACTACAAAAATGGTCATAGCTTGGCCAAAAATGCTCGTTTTTTAAAAATAAAAACGTTACTGTAATCTACATTGCAGCGCCTATCTGCTGCAATAGCAGATAGGGGTTGCAAAATCTGGTGACAGAGCCTCTTTAACCCTGCGATCTTCTGATCACTGCTATAATACATTGCAATACATCTGTGCAATGTATTACTTCTGTCAGTTTTACACTCAGGGGGACCCTATTACCCCATGGCAACTTCCGGTCAATGAACTTAGAGAGGGTGCCCCCTGTCCGTAAACAACTTATATGTAGCAGTCGCTATTGACCGCAGCATCTAAGCGGTTAAACGGCCAGGATCAGAGGGTCTTCTATTTCTTGCAGTTAGAGCTGGAGCTTGGCTGCCATTAGACATTTGAGCACCAACTCCCAGTGAACACATCTTCAGGGGTCTTGTGGAGTCCAGGCCCGGACAGGTATGCAAACGACCGTAGATTTCGTCTGTAATTACGGACCCATTAATTTCTATTGACCATGGACACCTTCCCGTAGAAAGCCTCCGCAAAAGGTAAGTCATGTCCTATCTTTTGCTTTTTACATACTGTGTTCTTCGGTCAGTGATATACAGAGCGCATGTCGGCCGCATTTCCCAGACCGAACACAGTTCAGGGACCCGGGCTCATAGCATCATAGTTAATGCTAGGTGTCCCTGCCTACCCACGAGAATACTGTTACCATACTGAAAACATGTTTCAGTACAAGACAGTACATAACTATGATGCTATGAGCCCGGGTCCCTGAACTGTGTTCGGCCAGTGAGGCCGACAGGCGGTCCGTATATCAAGGACCCAACACAGTCTTGAGCAACGGGCCGAAAACGTCCGCGGCCGACCACGATCAGGAGCGTATAAAGAGCTTTTAAACATCAAAGCAGGAAGGGGTGGGGCTGGGGAAGCTGCAATCCTGTGATTGGACGGAATGCTGTACGCGCTACCAAGAACAGCAAGCATTCTGGGATGTAAGGGAAGGGGGAAGTGGCTCCCGAGTGAGGGCAAACGTCAGAGACTGCCCGCCCACTCCGGAGCCGTGGTGACGAAAATAATGTAAAGAGGCAAGGAGAAAGCTAATAACTAGACGTCAGGTTGGAGACACTTGTAGCAGTGTATATTCTCCATAATGTTGCTCCAGCAGCCACAGGCGTCTGTTTTCTTGCCGTAATAATTATGCATTCGTAACCCAAATGAACCTCTACACTTGCCGTAAAAGGTGACGTAACGCATGTGGGTGGGGTAACGAGTATTACCCGGAAGCTGCAGAGTGTACCGTGGAAGAGAACTGCCAGAAATTCGGGTAATAAAACCGCTCACTCGGGTGTACGTCCACGGTGGTTTTTTGTAGTAGTCTAGACAGGTGCGTACGTGCCAGCGGTGTTCTTCATGAGCTGCGCTCACGCGTCTACTGTCACGGCTGGTAACATGTGTGAGCAGTGCTGCCTGTCACAGAGGCTGTGAGCTGCCCCATAAACACCTGCTGGAGGAGGGAAGGGGCTAGAACTAATATGAAACCCCACAAACTGTTTTCTCTAGTTGAGTTTCTGTTTTGAGGGTGGAGATGTCGGTTTCACTTGTGTTCACATTACAGATCTGGTAGAAAACGTGTTTCTTTTTAGTAAGAAATGATGTCATGTATTGTGAATATGACCCTATTGACCCGGACCCCACTACTTATCAAGTAATCCACACTTTTTTCACCACTAATGTCCTTAAATCGCTGGCCAGGAATTTAAGGTGTTTTAAAAGGAAGCCCAAAACCTGTAGAAACTAAAATAAAAAAATCTAATTTACTCTACAAATGTTTTCTCCGTCGCTCGCTGCCGGTATTCAGCGGTCCAGTAGTAGGATTAGGAGTTATTCTATATCTAGTGATGTCATGTTGCCCTGAGGCTGGGTATAGCGGGTATGATGGCATGAAGCAGCATCGGCAGGAGTCTCATCTGCTCTATGAATGCCACTGTCTGTTGAAGATGTAAGTAGTTGTTACGACCTATTTACATTGTAATCTGCAGGAAGACGTGGCTGCAACTTCCGTTACAGTGTATCGGTGTCCTGATCATAAAGTTGCAGTACCATTGGGAATTTTAAGTTTCCACATTTGGCCTGTAAATCCATTTGCTTATGGGTTGTCCGTGAAGCTGCAATGATATTCCAATAATGAAATGCTAATATATGGGATGATCTACCCCCTACTGTAACTATTAGAATGTTAGGAGTCATTAATTGTTGGACTTTCTTTCAGATCGTATTTTTGTCATATAACTGGTTAATGAAGCCAGCTCGTCTATATGTGCAGCCGAAACTACTGGAAGAATGACAGATGACAAGGATGTACTTCGAGATGTCTGGTCCGGGCGAATACCAACCTGCTTTATATTATATCAGGATGAACTCACTGAAAGGGAAGCTGAACCTTACTATGTAAGTCCTATTAGGGTAGGTAGGAAGTGCACTCAAATAAAGCACTATAGAACATCACAAATGGTTTAAAGGGAACTTCCAACCTTGCACTTGTTAAAATCATTAGATGGCCCTTTTTGAAGAATAATAAGTTTAATAACTGCACGCTCTGCATGCAAATAGCATACCTGGAGTCATCCGGTCGTTGCATCAGCGTTGTCAATCACAGAGGAAAAGGCGTGCTTAGATCTCCCGTGCCTGTTGACGTCCGCTGCTCTGAATTCCCGTACATGTTTGGGGATGTCAATCACAGACGCGCCTATTCCGGAGGACCCAAAAGATTCCTTATGTCATGCAATTGAGAGCATGTTTGCCCTCCTGACGCTCCTCACGGCTGCTGGGCTTCATGTGAGGTTCCTTGGGTCAATAATCAGTGCAGAGAGAGCTCACATGCCTTAAAATTAAATATTTAGCAAGTATGCATGCTTATTTTAATAGTTGGAGGGGCATAAGCTGGGTAGAGTTATAAGAAGAAACAGACATGTCTGAAGAGGTGACGGGTCCTCTTTAATGAGTTCTGATCGACAGCACAGCATGTTGATCAGCGCTCGTTTGCCCCATTCAAACGGAGCAATGTTGGAGACGAATTAATGAATGTTACTACGATCATTCGTCCCCGTACATTTGGATCTTGTCTGCAGCGTGTCCCTTGTTTACACAGGAAGATGCGCTGCTGACAAGTGACCGTTTTTGTTGCCTCATAAAAGATCTCATCAGCTGACGAGCGTTTGCTCGTTCATTGGCTGATCGCTCGTTCACCCGATCATTGCCCCATGTAAAAAAGCCTTAAGTGTCCTTTTTACATTTATCTGCTATGTGCAGGACACTTAAGGCTTTGAATTCAATAGGGAGGTAAAACCCATAACAAACAGCAGTTGTTGCGTTTATTGCGGCGGAATTGCAGTGATTCCGCCGCAAAAACGCAACTCAGAAATTAAAAACATATACTTACCCAGAAGTCTATGTACTTCCTCCAGGCCGGTCTCCTGGGTTGACGTTTAATCCCATGTGACAGTTGCAGTGGTGGTAACATGGCAGTCCGGCTGATTGCTCAGCAGCTTTACGCAGCAGACATTCTTGGCAAAAAATTACACCGCAGTTTTGGTTAAGTTTTTCGCCCGAAATTCCCTGCGGATACCAGATACTGTGGCCCGGTACCAAATGATCCGCGGCCCAGTTGTTGGGGATCACTGCTCTAGTAGGACTAAGATTTTTTTAAACCGTTAAAGTTTTATGAAAAAATAAAAAGATGACATTAAAAATTAAATAAAACATACACGTATATGTTATTGCCACGATCGTAACGACTCAAAAAATGAAGTTAACACCTCAATTAAATCGCCGGGTGAACGACATACAATTGCAACACCAAACACAACAGCAAAATTCCTTTTTTTTTTTTATTCCCCCACCCCCCCAAACATAAAATTTTAATTAGCAAGTCCCATGTACCCCAAAATAGTATCAATCAGAACTTCACTTTGTCCCACAAAAAACAAGCCCACAATATGGCATCATCGACTGAAAAATAAAAAAGCTACGGCTCTTGAAATGCGACGAAGCAAAAACAAGTAATTTTTTTTTATTTTTTAAAAACAACGGTTTTTAGTAATATAAACATTGGAAAATATATAAAACTTTTAAATATTTGGTATCCCCGGATTTGTACCGACCCATAGAATACAGTTAACATGTTATTTATGCCGCATGGTGAACGACAAAAATGTAAAATCTATAAAACCGTGCTGGAATACCTTTTTTTTTATTTATTTTTAAATTTCCTCATAAAATAAAGTCCATCAATATATTCTATGCACCCAAAAATGGTGCAATTGAAAAACGCAACTCGTCTCGCAAAAAACAAGCCCTTGTACGTCTATTGTATGTCGACGGAAAAATAAATTATGACTCTTGGAATGCAACAGTAGAAAAACGACAAATAACCCTTGGTCATTAAGACCAAATAAGGCCTGGTTGTTTAGGGGTTAAAAGGCGCTGCTTCAATCTCTACGGTTTATCTTTCTACTCGCTTGCATTCCCTCGCTATAAGCCCACAAATAGGCCACATGCTGATTACTAGTCCTAGTTGTCCTCTCCGTCATATCGCTGAGATTAGGAGTTCTCTCTATGTATCGGCATGCAGAGAACGACCTGTTTCCGGCTTTATAGCGAGGCAATGCAAGTGACAGATTGACGATCCGTGTCCATATGCTATAACCTATATACTGATTATTGTAGTTTAGGGGGAGGCAGAGTCTCTTTAACACTGGGTTGTAGCAAGTTTTATGGACCTGGGATGGGAAGAAGGTTCTGCTTGGCGGCTCTCTCCTGCCTAACTGATTGACCGGTCTCTCCCTATACACAAAATATGTTGAATTGTTACTCTGTATAATTTACGAAAAAAATCCTTAGTTCTCGTTTGTTCTATTTAAGTAACGGCACAAAGTTTCTTATTGTCTGAATTGGACAGATCAGTTTCGTAGACCATGTACGCGCTCCTGTCAGAGGCCCTGTATGCAGAACTATTCTTACCATCAAAAAGGATCCCTGGCGGACCCCTTTATAACACAAGTCATTATTCCGTTCTAAACGGAAGCCACACTGCAGATGTAAACAGGTCTAAACCTACAAAACCTCACTCAGCATGTCCTTTATATAATATGCCAATATTTATTGTTTACATTGAATAAATTCTTCATTCACTAATTTTTACACTGCGCACACAAATAGATCTCCTATATCATAAAATCTAGCTCGTAGATGGAAACAGCCTAACAATATATTTTTTAAAACGGTGAGTGAATGTCCATTAAACCTCATATAATTCAGATAAAATCCTTTTCTTTACAGCTACTCCTGCCTCGTGTGAGCTACCTGACCCTGGTCACTGACAAAGTGAAAAAACATTTTCAGAAAGTCATGAGGACAGAAGACATAAGTGAGATTTGGTTTGAATTTGAAGACATTCCTCTGAAATGGTGAGTTGCATGACGGCATAGCCGTTTCCTCTGGAAATTTTCTTTTTCTTTTTTCTTTTTTTTTCTTTCTTGCTTGCTTGCTTCATGATATTCACCAACTTTAATGTTTTCTTCAAAATAAATTAGGAAGTGCTGCTCCATCTGCACACAATGGAAACTTGCGGCCTCCTCGTCTATGTGATGTCATTAGGGTACCATCGCAACCCCCTGCATCAGCTCATGTACTCCTTATTGTTCAGCACCTGCGCTAAATACGTCACATAGACGAGGAGGCTGCTGGTTTTCATTGTTTACACAGCGGCACTTCCTAATTTAGACCGGAAATAAAAGTCTGCAAGTTCAATGTAAATTTTAATCACAATGGAGGAAGTGTATTAAGACTTGTGTATCTTTATTAAAAATAATGAATATCTGCCTATACAATCAATTGTCTAAAATGACGCTGAAAAAAAATCGGACCCCTGTCGGCATGCCATCCCCCGGTTTTGATTGTTGTCCATGGCAATGTTCTCCTGTAGTTCTTTCTGTAAGAGTGATCGTCCCCGACCTGTGCGCATAGTGCATCTCTGTGGGCGAGCATACGCAGTTCAACTGACCTCATATACAGAGAGATATAAAGTGTGTCGCTCCCCCGCTCCCAAACATCATGTGACCAGGGCCTTAATCTAAACAGAAATGGCTCGATATGTGTCTAATCTATCAGGTGGTGCACTCCTCTTAATAAGTTAGACGCATCTCTGGCAAATTGTGCGCCAGAATGTCAGTGTGTCTAAATAACTCACAGCACACAGTCCCATTCATTTCAATTGGGCTATTCAGACGTGCGTGCGTTTTCACACAGCGAGTGTCCGCTGCGTGGAACTCACTGCATGTCCTACGTTGGTGCGGTTTTACGCAGCTAGTCGCCCATTGAAGCCTTTGGCTGTGTGAATACTGCTGGCAGCACATGGACGACATCCGTGAGCTGTCTGTGTTGTACGCATCAGTTACAAAGAAATGCAGAGAAATTTTTTTTTTTTAAAAAGTGCTCGCACGGACGTGAAAAATGCATGCCATGCGCAAAGCACGCTGATGCCAATATGTAATGCACATAAAATGTAGGAAAAACGCTGCATTTTTTTACGAGCACAAATTGGACACGCTCGTCTGATTGGAGCCTAATTTAAAAGGATCATTCACTTTGAGTGCTGCTTTTATCTCTTCTTTGACATTTAAAATATGGTTCACAGTGTGGATTCGGATAAGATTGTTCCCCACAAAAGATTAAGGGGTTGATCAGGGCTAATAAGTTGCGGGAAGGTGTTATCTCTTGTATATCGCTAGCTTACTTTGGGTTTCCTGGAAGTTAAAAGTATTTGTACTATTTTTGTTAATAAACCTAACATTCACATGTCGCCATTTTATAGGTAGCATTATATCCATTTCATTTCTTACATTTTTATAAATATTCTTTTAGAACACCTAGTGACGTATCTTTATTTTATTTTTATTTTTTTAAGAAAAAAAAAAAAGCAACCATTTTTTGGTTTATTCTATTCTTCCTTTCTGAAATAGTTTTTAGTTTTCTCATGTGCTGACATCTAGTGGACAAACAGGCAAACTGCAGACTGGTCCGAAGAAAATCTAACATAAACAAAAAAAAAAAGATCTTGTCTTTGCAGCCTACATTGAAACTTTATGCTGTTCTCCATGTGTACTAATTTTGTAATTATAGCACTGCCAAAAATCCAGGTACCGCTGTGTATCGTATTCTTCAATTAAGCCGAATTTTGCTGAAATGGAGAAAATCCAGGGAAGTACCCATAGCTTATTGCTTGAGGCCTGTTTCCCGGTCCTTTTTATTGGTGCGGTGTCTGATATGCAGATCGGAGCACTGCATGTCAGATTCTGAGAAAAGCCCCGTGGAAAAGGTTAACATAGGCTTGGTTTTGGGCAACATTTGCGGCTGGAATAGCGGCAACTGTGGTTGGGGTCCTCTGGGAGGGCATATGAGTCTGGCACACACTGTTAATGAAGTTGCCTACCATTAAATCTCATATTCATTGTATAGATCATAAAAAATGAACAATGTTTGCCATTTACATGCTGTTAAAAAAAGCGATCAGGTGAAGAGTTATACTTGCATATTATAGCACTATGTGGAGATCAAATCATATAGCAATGTCCACTTACTAAGCGGAGTGCTGGAGTACACATGCATGCTCACTCTCCTCACAGCCGGTCTCTGTGTAGTGAGCCTCTCTGTTCATTGCAGAGTAAGGATTTCTTACTTGCTTGTCAGGTAAGGAGCGGAGCCTCTGTAGTAGCATGGTAGAATAGCTGAGAAAACTCCTTCTGGAGGGAAAGTAAGAAGAGACTATATTGTCAGCTACCAAATCGTGGAAGTAGACTGATTTTGCTCAGTCCCTCCCTCCCTTCCTCAGCAGCAAAGATTAGCAGCATCACCAAGGGGGACGCATGGAATAAAAAAAAAAAATGAAGGCATTTTTTTTATGCTAGAAACACCGCAAATTACTCTAACAGCATTTCTGTCATTTTGCTTTCGGTGGGGGTGAGGTGGTGTTTGTACCTCTTTTTTCTATTGGAGAGTGTGTAGATCACTTCATTCATACTAGTAGTCAGGAGACTAATTCCATGATGGCAGGTCTATTGTATGGTCTCTGATAAAGCAGCCCATACATAATATATATGTAGCCATAATCTAAAGTAGTGTCCTCCAACCTGTGGCTCTCCACAGCCAACTACAAATTGGTTGTCGGCATGCAGGGAGTTATAGTTTTATAACAGGTTGTGGTACACTAATGTGTATGGGGGTCTCAAACATGTACCCCGCGGCAGGGGAAGCCTGGATTAGGCATATTGGATTTCCACATGTCTGAAATGAATTATTGGCCATTTCTTTAATATTATAATAAACAAATGTCTAGTAAGATTTAGTGACCGTTCTGCGTGGAGAAGTTAGTGCGCTCTTTTGTACTTTACCAAGGCTGTAGCAGATACAAAGCTTACTAAGGTCTCTGTCACACGACAGTATTTGTCAGTATTTCATATCCGTATTTGGAAGCCAAAGCCAGGAGTGGAACCTACGCAGAGAAATGTGTAATGGAAAGATTTGTACCTTTTGTGTTTTGGACTCTGCTCTGGCTTTAGCTTACACATACTGACCACAACACTGCCGTGTGAAAGAGACCTTATACTGCACTTTCAGATACTACCCCAATTATTAAAGGGGTTTTCCCATCAGAGACCTTTATGACCTATCCACAGGGTCTGTCATAAATGTCCGATAGATGCGGGTCGCACCTCTGGGACATGCGTCAATCTCTAGACCGGGGCCCTCTAAACCTGTTGTGGCTGAAGCGTGTGATCTCTGACCATGAATTACGGAAACCACAACACAGAGTGTTCGAACGGGGTTTAGGGGGCCCCAGTCTAGTGATTGCCGCAGGTCCCAGAGGTGGGACCCGCATCTATCTGACATTTGACATACCCTGTGGATATGTCCTAAATGTCTCTGATGGGAAAACCCCTTTAAGCCTGATGTAAGGGCTTCTTGCAAAGCTTTGCCTAAAGGTCTGCTTAAAGAGGCTCTGTCACCAGATTTTGCAACCCCTATCTGCTATTGCAGCAGATAGGCGCTGCAATGTAGATTACAGTAACGTTTTTATTTTTAAAAAACGAGCATTTTTGGCCAAGTTATGACCATTTTTGTAGTTATGCAAATGAGGCTTGCAAAAGTCCAAGTGGGTGTGTTTAAAAGTAAAAGTCCAAGTGGGCGTGTATTATGTGCGTACATCGGGGCGTTTTTAATACTTTCACTAGCTGGGCGCTCTGATGAGAAGTAACATCCTCTTCTCTTCAGAACGCCCAGCTTCTGACAGTGCAGATCTGTGACGTCACTCACAGGTCCTGCATCGTGACGGCCACATCGGCACCAGAGGCTACAGTTGATTCTGCAGCAGCATCAGCGTTTGCAGGTAAGTCGATCTTACCTGCAAACGCTGATGCTGCTGCAGAATCAACTGTAGCCTCTGCTGCCGATGTGGCCGTCACGATGCAGGACCTGTGAGTGACGTCACAGATCTGCACTGTCACAAGCTGGGCGTTCTGAAGAGAAGAGGATGTTACTTCTCATCAGAGCGCCCAGCTAGTGAAAGTATTAAAAACGCCCCGATGTACGCACATAATACACGCCCACTTGGACTTTTACTTTTAAACACACCCACTTGGACTTTTGCAAGCCTCATTTGCATAATTACAAAAATGGTCATAACTTGGCCAAAAATGCTCGTTTTTAAAAATAAAAACGTTACTGTAATCTACATTGCAGCGCCTATCTGCTGCAATAGCAGATAGGGGTTGCAAAATCTGGTGACAGAGCCTCTTTAATGTTGACCAGTTTATTGATGGCTTACCAGTTCACCCTAAACTGTGAGTTCATATTTACATTAGGAAATTCTGTCAGTGTTACATTTTTGTTTTTAGTCTGAAATGATCAGTAGTTTCAGAAATAATTTTGCCTGCTTCCACTATCCCATGTTCAATCTTTTGTTTTGTACATCGTGTTTGCACACCCTGATGTAATTGTTGTAAAATGTCACTTATAATTATGTTTTATGGGAGTTACTGAAACAGCCGAGCAGTGCTCTGTGTCCCCCGTTCTCTCTGTAGGTGCGAGTCCCAAAGCTTGAACCCACATCTATCAGACATTTATGGCATATCCCGTGTATATGCCATAAATGTTTGATTTGGGAATACCCCTTTAACGCACAGTTATTATTTTAACACTATAAATACATTTGTTTTTTAGGGGGTGTTCTTATCTCATGTTATGGCATATAGATAGATTTGTGGGACCCCCATCGATTCTGAGGTGAAGGCAGCATGTCCCTTAAGGCCGTATTACACGGGCCAATGATTGGGCAAACGAGAGTTCAGATGAACGCTTGTTTCCCATCATTGCCCTGTGTAAATAGGGCAACGATCAGCCGATAAACGAGCAAACACTCGTTCATCAGCTGATCGCTTAGTTTTTGCAGCGTTAAAAATCTCCGTTTGTCAAAAGAACATCTCCCTATGTAAACGGATGACATGCTGCCAGCATGATGAAAATGTATGGGGAAGAACGATGGAGTAACTATCTCTCATCCGTATAAATAAGCAATAATTTCTCCTTGCGAAAGGAGCAAACAGAGCGCCGATCATCGAGCTGTCTCATTGATCGGCGCTCGTTTTCACGGCATATTGACCGTGTAATAGGACCCCTAAGCATTTTTTCATTTCCATTCCTTATCATTCAGAGCTGCAGTACAGTTCCATTAAAATGGATGGGGCTGTGCTACTGATGTCGGGTTGTCGCATACCTTGTATGTTCAGCGGTGTATGTTTTGGCCGCCTGAAGCTCCCCTAGCAACTATTGATGCGTGATGCATCTAGTCCATTGGACGTGACGTTACCAGGGGGCCGCTCCAGCTGGTGGGCGTCAGTGTGACGTTCTATACACCTACTGGTGCAGGTCCCAATTACATTTTAGATGTGGGTGGGGCTAAGCCTTATAAGGCTCTAGGGTTTCCCCGGCGCACGCTAGACCAGACATCAGTGGCTCAGTCCACGCCGGAGAATACAAAACAAACCGCATAATATGTGCTGACTGGCAATAAGAAATAATCAAAGCCAATTATACCCCTGAGGACGCTCCCCTATATCACAGGGGCGCAGGAACGCATAGGGAGACTTGCTTATCTGTGGTTAACAGACCAATGTTATAATTGTTAAGGAATGGTACATGGTTGTTACCATTGGATAATAGACATCTCATAAAGGCTTGGTTTGTTTGTGTATCGCTATGGCAAATAGACCAGTAGTGTGATTTACTATTGTCTGGTGTCGCATTGATATGAGTTGACCAAACTTTTATTAATATATTTCAGACACTCTACTAAGGATCCATGATCTGTTTTGCCAACGCCTGTACTCCGATTCTTTGGCATTAGTGTCCAACCTTTTAGATTTATACCAATAAAATTATTTTTAAATGTTTATATAGGGAGTTAAATCCATACATTTGGAAGTGGCTGCTTTTTACATAAAAATATGAATGCAAAGCAATTTTTGAAAGTTTTGGTCCCTCGATAACCCCTTTAGCTCCTTCTCGCCACAACCATTTTTTTTTTTTCTTTATCGCCTTTGCATTTTTATATTTTCGTCTACTTACATGTGAGGGATCTTCTTTTTTTATTTTTTTTTTTATTTCGGGACAAGTTGTAGATTTAATGCAACATACAATGTACTGGGAAATATTTAAAAGTTTTGTGTGGTGGAATGGAAGAAAAAAAACAGCAATTCCAGCCATACATCCTAATAGGATGGGACATACTTGTTTTGTTACGGACACTTGGCATGTTTTTTTGCACTGTGTCACATATGAAGGGAGTTTAGTGACAGAAGGATTATAGTATAATGGAAGTGAGGAGAGATCAAATCGTGTTGCTCATACATGGCTGACTGATTCACCGCAGCTCTGGCTTTGTAGGAGAACAACTCTATGGCAGACGGATGAAGTTACATTGAGTCCTCTGGCTGTACACCGCTGTGCAAATGTACTAATGCACCTAGAGCTGTGCCACATTTCAAGTCCTTCATCTATGGTGCATAGACCCGAACTACGGGTATAGGGCAAGTGATCCATGACATCTTACCTGCTATTGAACAACTATCTTCCTAGTTTGTTTGTGCCGTCAGCTTCATTGGCCTCTATGGTGTTGTGGCAAATGTTTTTTTTTTTTATTACTTTGTTTTTTAACTAACACTTACACATTACGACACTAGTTACAAATGATCTTGGTATTTTATACTAAAACGTCCAAAATTTTAACCTCTGTGTCCAACTTTGTTTACTGTATTTAAATAGGGCATAGTCTCGAAGATATGATGAATACCTATATAGTTACAGACCAAACAGTAACGTTTCAATTTAACGTCCACATATATCTAAAGAATATATAGAATGAATACCTATAAATGTACATGTGGACGAATCATGCATCCACAAAGGACAAAAATGGAAACAAGTACAAGTATGTACATTGTAAAAATCACATCACTTTATTGAAATACATAAAAACATATTGGCCATCAAGACCTAAAATGAGACACACAGTTAAAATACAAAGAAGTGGGGAACACCCTATTATGACACAATAGAATATACTCAGAAAAACCCAAATATAAAAGGTAGTTCAGAAAGGCATACTATTAATGGAAAAATCCAGAAACCACTGCTGTAATATAAGTTGCCATGCCAATGCAATGACACAATCAATGAATGAGCAGCAAGTATACAAGGAAGGGAACATACAAGACACACAGGTATATGTGTGAAAGTATAGCAAGGGAGTAACCGAGATTCAAACCCGGTCCCAAAGAGTGTACCAACCAGTATAAGTCATAATAATCCTTAGGGTGAACACTACACCATGAGCCCCGACGCGCGTTTCGCGGTAGCTTTATCAAGGGGTACTGACAGGAGAGGAGATAGACGCTCAGTTTATACAAAGAGTGGGAGGAGTTTAATTAAGGCAGAGCCAATAGTTGAAAACTGCTGCAAATGAATAGTCTCGAAGATATGCTACATTTATTTTGTTTTATAATTGTCTATAATGAAGCTACATAAATAAGCATCTTATTTATTTCCCCAAAAAATATTTCTGATTTCTCCGGTTACATTGCACCTTAATAAAGTTAAATAGAACATAAATGCATACATACATACATACATATACCAATGAAGTTTTCTTTGTGCGGCTTCTGAGTCCTTGACCCCTTTCTGATATTTGGCGTACATGTAAGTCATAGGCGTCAAGGACTTGCCGCATATTGTCGTACATTTATGTTAACGTGATCTTGGTGGCATGGCGGTAACTGACAGCCATGTTCCCGCTGTAAGAGCCGGGATCTGAGATAATGTTGTTCACGGCATCTAAGATGTTAACAGAGCTAGTGATCCCCAGGATGCGATTGTGGGGTGCCATTGGTTGCTATGGCAACCGGAAGCCTAACATTGGCCTTCAGGTATGTCATCTACAAAAGCCGATTAGGCCCTGCCAAAAAGCACCAGAAATACAATGCATTCGGAAAGTCTTTAGGCCCTTTGAATTTTTTCACATTTTGTTATGTTGAGGCCTTGTGCTAAAATATAAATTTCATAGTTTTCCCCATTATTCTGCACTCCATACCCCATAATGACAAAGTGAGAACAGAATGTTAGTAATCTTTGCTATTTTATTGAAAAGGAAAAATGAAAATATTGCATTGACATCAGTATTCAGACCCTTTACTCAGTACTTAGTTGAATCAGCTTTGGCAGCGATAACAGCCTCCAGTCTTCTTGGGTTTGATGCCACAAGGTTTGCAAACCTGGATTTTGGGATTTTCTGCCACTCTTCCTTTTTCAGATCTCTCCACAGATGTTCGATTGGGTTCAAGTCAGGGCTCTGGCTGGGTCACTCAAGGACATTCACAGAGTTCTCCCTAAGCCACCCCTGTGTTGTCTTGGCTGTGTGCTTAGGGTCGTTGTTTTGTTGGACGGTGAACCTTTGGCCCAGTCTGAGGTCCGGAACACTCTAGATCAGGTTTCATTAAGAATATCTCTACTTTGCTCCATTCGTATTTCCCTCAACCCTAACCAGTCTCCCTGTTCCAGCCCCACAGCATAATGCTGCCACCACCATGCTTTACTGTAGGGAAGGTATTGGGCAGGTGATGAGCAGTGCCTAGTTTCCTACAGACATGGTGCTTAGAATTAAGGCCAAAAAGTTTAATTTTGGTTTCATCAGACCACAGAATCATTTTTTTTTTTCTCAGTCTGAGAGTACGTTAGGTGCTTTTTTGCAACTCCAGGCGGGCTGTCATCTGTTTTTTTTTTGTTTTTGTTTTTTTTTACACTAAGGAGAGGCTTCTCTCTGGCCACTCTGCCATAATGCCCAGATTGGTGGAGTGCTGCAGTGATTGTTAACCCCTTAACGCTCCATGACCTACTATTAGGTCATGCTAACTGTAGCGTTCGCGCTCAGTGACCTAATAGTAGGTCATGGAGTAAACACGGCGCCGTTCGCGCGGGGCGCGTTCATGAGCTGTGATAGCTGCTGTTTCCGACAGCAGACTATCACTGCTCAATGTGCCGGGACCGATCGCGGAGCTCCCCCGCCGATTAACCCCTCAGAAGCCGCGTTCAATAGCGATCGCGGCTTCTTAGGGGTTAATCCGCCATCGCCGGCCTGCTACACGATAGCGGCCGGCGATGGTGACTATGGCAACCGGACACCAAACAATGGCGTCCGGCTATGCCATAGACAGAAGCCTAGTGGGTCCTGACAACGTCAGGACCCACTATGCTTGCTGTCAGTGAGTAGCTGACAGCTCTAATACACTGCACTACGCATGTAGTGCAGTGTATTAGAATAGCGATCAGGGCCTCCTGCCCTCATGTCCCCTAGTGGGACAAAGTAATAAAGTAAAAAAAAAGTAAAAAAAAGATGTGTAAAAATAAGAAAATAAAAGTTTTAAAAGTAATAAAAGTAAAAGTCCCACTTTTTCCCTTATCAGTCCTTTATTATTAATAAAAATATATAAACAAACAAATAAACTATACATAATTGGTATCGCCGCGTCCGTAACGGCCTGAACTACAAAATTATTTTGTTATTTATCCCGCACGGTGAACGCCGTAAAAAAATATATTGATAAACCGTACCACAATCACAATTCTTTGGTCACTTCACCTCCCAAAAAATGGAATAAAAAGAGATCAAAAAGTCGCATGTACCGAAAAATGGTCCTGATCGAAACTACAGTTCGTTACGCAAAAAATAAGTCCTCGCACGGCTTTATTGATTGAAAAATAAAAACGTTCTGGCTCTTAGAATAAGGCAACACAAAAAGTGAATGATTGTTTACAAAACGTATTTTATTGTGCAAACGCCATAAGACATCAAAAAAAACTATAAACATCTGGTATCGACGTGATCGTATCGCCCCGCAGAATAAAGTGAATATGTCATTTATAGCGCACAGTGAACGCTGTAAAAAAAAAAGTATACAAAAACAATAGTAGAATTGCTGTTTATTAGTCACCACGCCACCTAAAAATGGAATAAAAACTGATCAAAAAGCCGCATGCACCCCAAGAAAACTACAATGGATTCCTCAAGGGGTCTAGTTTCCAAATTGGGGTCACTTTTGGGGGGTTTCCAATGTTTTGGCACCACAAGACCTCTTCAAACCGGACATGGTGCCTAATAAAAAAGAGGGCTCAAAATCCACTAGGTGCTCCTTTGCTTCGGAGGCCGGTGCTTCAGTCCATTACCGCCCGAGGGCCACATGTGGGATATTTCTCAAAACTGCAGAATCTGGGCAATAAGTATTGAGTTGTGTTTCTCTGATAAATCCTTTTGTGTTATAAAAAAAATGGTATAAAAAGAGTAAATTTCACCTCTACTTTGCTCTAAATTTCTGTGAAACACCTAAAGGGTTCATAAACTTTCTAAATGCTGTTGTGAAAACTTTGAGGGGTCTAGTTTCTAAAATGGGGTGTTTGATAGGGGTTTCTAATATATGGGCCCCTCAAAGCAACTTCAGAAATGAACTGGAACCTAAAAAAATAAATAAATGAGGCAATACTTCGCTTCTTACATTATACTGATAATGAGCATTGCCCACCCCGAGATGACCCCAGTTTTGACCGTTTGGATAAACGGAGACCCCTATTAGACCGTTTCAGTGCCCGGTTTTCCCAAGCATACACCCCCGAGAAGTGTTTTTCTATTGATGAGTCCCTGGTACATTTTAAAGGGAGGGTTCAATTCCGCCAGTACCTGCCAGGTAAGAGGGCAAGGTATGGCGTGAAGATGTATAAGCTGCGAGAGGGCATCAGGGTATACCTACAGATTTAGGATATATGAAGGAAAGGCCACCCGCAAACCAGACTGCATCCTGGACTACAATAGGTACATGGGAGGGATGGATTTGTCAAATCAAGTCCTGAAGCCCTACAGCGCCATGCGGTGTGGTATAAGAAGCTGGCCGGGCACATCATACAGATGGCATTGTACAATGTGTACGTGCTACGTCGATGTTCAGGCCAGAGGGGAACTTTCCTGGAATTTCAAGATCTAATCTTTAGGGACCAGGAAGGGGGGGCACCCAGTACTTCTGGAAGCGAGGCCACACGCATCGTACCAGGGCAACACTTTCCAGGAGAGGTTCCCCAAACCGGTGGAAAGGGAAAGAGTCAAAAGAGGTGCAGAGTCTGCTATAAGAGGGGGATAAGGAAGAACACAATATACCAATGTGACACGTGTCTCGAAAAACCAGGGCTCTGTATGAAAGATTGTTTTAAAATGTATCATACATCCCTTGATTTTTAATTTACCCTGATGCACTCCGCACAGCTTACCCCCCTCATCTTTCCCTTCTGAGCCCTGCCGTATGCCCAGGCAGCTGATAACAGCCACATGTAGGGTATTGCCGTACCCAGGAGAACCCACATTACAATTTAAGGGGTGTATATCTCCGGTGGCGCATGCTGGGCACACTATATTGGACACTGAAATGGCATATATATATATAAAATTGCAAATCTCACACTGCACCATCTGCTGCGCATTATCTTTTACACAGTACCTGTGGGGTCAAAATGCTTACTACACCTCTAGATGAATGTCTTAAGGGGTGTAGTTTTTAAAATGGGGTCACTTCTCGGGGGTTTCAACTGTACTGGTACCTCAGGGGCTTCTGCATACATGACTTAGCACCAGAAAAGCTCCAGTAGGCCAAATGGTGGTCCTTTTCTTCTGAGCCCTCCCATGGGCCCAAACGGCAGTTTATCACCACAAATGGGGTATTGCCGCACTAAGGACAAATTGGGCAACAAAATGGGGTATGTTGTTCCTTGTGAAAATAAGAAATTTTGATCAAAAATGACATCTTATTGGAAAAAATATCATTTTTTAAATTTCACAGCCCAATTCAAATAGGTGCTCTGAAAAAACTGTGCTGTCAAAATGATAACAAAAACCATAAATGAATTCCTTGAGGGGTGTAGTTTCCAAAATGGGGTCACTTCTGGTGGGTTTCCATTGTTTTGATACCTCTGGGCCTCTGCAAATGCGACATGGCACCCGAAAACCAATCCAGCAAAATCTGGACTCCAACAAACACATAGCGCTCCTTTCCGTCTGAGCCCTCCCATGGGCCCAAACGGCAGTTTATCACCACAAATGGGGTATTGCCGCACTATGGACAAATTGGGCAACAAAATGGGGTATGTTGTTCCCTGTGAAAATAAGAAATTTTGATAAAAAATGACATCTTATTGGAAAAAATATCATTTTTTTCATTTCACAGCCCAATTCAAATAGATGCTGTGAAAAAACTGTGCAGTCAAAATGATAACAAAAACCATAAATGAATTCCTTGAGGGGTGTAGTTTCCAAAATGGGGTCACTTCTGGTTGGTTTCCATTGCTTTGATACCTCTGGGCCTCTGCAAATGCGACATGGCACCCGAAAACCAATCCAGCAAAATCTGGACTCCAACAAACACATAGCGCTCCTTTCCGTCTGAGCCCTCCCATGGGCCCAAACGGCAGTTTATCACCACAAATGGGGTATTGCCGCACTAAGGACAAATTGGGCAACAAAATGGGGTATGTTGTTCCCTGTGAAAATAAGAAATTTTGATCAAAAATGACATCTTATTGGAAAAAATATCATTTTTTTCATTTCACAGCCCAATTCAAATAGGTGCTGTGAAAAAACTGTGCGGTCAAAATGATAACAAAAACCATAAATGAATTCCTTGAGGGGTGTAGTTTCCAAAATGGGGTCACTTCTGGTGGGTTTCCATTGTTTTGATACCTCAACACCTCTTCAAACCTGGCATGCTGCCTAAAATATATTCTAATAAAAAAGAGGCCTCAAAATGCACTAGGTGCTTCTTTGCTTCTAGGGCTTGTGTTTTAGTCCACGAGCGCACTAGAGGCACATGTGGGACATTTCTAAAAACTGCAGAATCTGGACAATACATATTTAGTAGTATTTCTCTGGTAAAACCTTCTCTGTTACTAAAAAAAAATTGAATAAAATTGAAATTCAGCAGAAAAAATTAAATTTGCAAATTTCATTTCCACTTTGCTTTAATTCCTGTGAAATGCCTGAAGGGTTAAAAAACTTTCTATATGCTGTTTTGAATACTTTGAGGGGTCTAGTTTTTAAAATGGGGTGTTTTATGGGGGTTTCTAATACATAGGCCCCTCAAATCCACTTCAGAACTGAACTGGCACCTTCAAAAAAAGGCTTTTGAAATTTTCTTAAGAATTTGAGAAATTGCTGTTTATGTTCTAAGCCTTGTAACGTCCAAGAAAAATAAAATAATGTTCAAAAAACGATGCCAATCTAAAGTAGACATATGGGAAATGTGAACTAGTAACTATTTTTGGTGGTATAACCGTCTGTTTTTCAAGCAGATACATTTAAATTCTGAAAAATGCTATTTTTTGTAAATTTTCTCTAAATTTTGCAATTTTTCACAAATAAAGACTGAATATATCGACCAAATTTTACCACAAACATGAAGCCCAAAGTGTCACGAGAAAACAATCTCAGAATCGCTTGGATAGGTTTAAGCATTCCGACGTTATTACCATATAAAGTGAAATATGTCAGATTTGAAAAATGGGCTCTGAGCCTTAAGGCCCAAACTAGGCTGCGTCCTTAAGGGGTTAAGCTTCTGGAAGTTTCCCTCATCTGCACACAGGTTGTTTGGAGCTCAGCCATTGGGCTCTTGGTCACCTCTCTTACCATGGCCCTTTTTCCCCAATTACTTTGTTTGGTGGAGCAGCCAGCTCTAGGAAGAGTCTTTATTTTTATTTTTTTTAAATGTATTTATTTTTTATTTTCATTACTTAACAAAAAAATCTAATATAATACAAATATTGAGATACAAATATTTGTTCCAAACTTCTTCCATTTAAGAATTATGGAGGCCACTGTGCTCTTGGGAACTTTCAGTGCAGCAGAATTTTTTTTGTACCCTTCTCCAGATCTGCGCCTCCACGCAATCCTGTCTCTGAGCTCTACAGGCAGTTCTTTTCTCCTCACGGCTTGGTTTTTGCTCTGATATGCATTGTCAGCTGTGAGACCTCATATAGACAGGGGTGTGTCTTTCCAAATCATGGCCAATCAAATGAATTTACCTCAAAGATGATCTAGAGAAATGAGCGGCCCCCAGAGCTAAATTTCAAGTGTCATAGCAAAGGGTCTGAATACTTCTGTCCATGCGAAATTAGAGTTTTACATTTTTAATCTGCATGAATGGTTTACGTGTTTTTTTTTTTTTTCTTATTTTAGCACAGGGCCTGAACGTAACAAAAGGTGAAAGGGTCTGAAGACTTTGGGTATGCAATACTTTAAACATAGACTGTGACGGATGCCCTAAAAGTAGCATCCTTCACCCTTAGGCTATGATGGCATTCCAAAAAGTTAATGACGTAAACATTTAATGAATGCCTATAACAGATTCCATTCAGTTGCATCCATTACCTATAGACTACCATCTGAGGGATGGAAGCATTGTCTGTTACGCTATTTCATAAAAAAAATATTTTTGGGGTGGTACACTGATGTATACCGGCCAAAAAGACAATAATTTGGCTTCTGTGTGACCATGTGGACTTATTGACACATTCAGCATGTATGTCGGGAGCTTTCCTGATGTACACTCTAAAGTTAGGGCCAAAACATGATATGAACAGGGCTTTAACCCCTTAGTGACTAGCCCATTTTAAACCTTAATGACAAAGCTATTTTATGCGTTTTTCCATTGTCTCATTCCAAGAGCTATAACTTTTTTATTTTTGTAACAACATAGTTGTTTAAGGACTTGTTGTTTGTGGCACAAGTTGTATTTTTTAATAGCACCATTTTGGGGTACATATTATTTATTGATGAACTTTTATTAACTTTTTGGGGGGTAATGGAAAAAAACCCATACATTTTGCCTCTTTTTTTTTTTCTGCATCTTAGATTTACGCTGTTTACTGTGTGGTATAACTAACATAATAACTTTATTCAGTGGGTCATTACGATTGTGACGACTTTTTGATCACTTTTTATGAAAATTTTTTTGAAGGCAGGATGAACAGAAAAAAGCAATTCTGGCATTTTTTATTTTATTTTTTATGGCGTTCACCGTGCGGACGCGGCGATACCAAATATGTGTAATGTTTTAAATTACTCCTTTTTTCATATTAAAGTAAAAAGGGAAAAGTATAAGGGAAAATTGGGTTTTTAATTTTTTTTTATTTGGGATTTTTATTTATTAACATTATTAAACTTGGGGTGGGAGAGGGAGCACCCTCCCTCCAAAACCACTTGGATGCGGCGCTCACTATTGAAATCGATCCCGCTGGCTTAGTGCAGTTGTCCGGCTGTCTCTAGACTGCCTGACACCCACTTTATACGGCACAGGACACCTGTGCTGGGCTTATGTCAGAGCGCCGTGAAAAGGCAGCGCTCTGACATAAGTACCCGTAACGGCTGCTGTGAAAAGGCGTATTGGCAGTCGTTAAGGGATTAAGCTATCAGGCATAATACACTGCAATGCAGAAGTATTGCAGTGCATTATCCAAGCCATCAGAGCAAATCCGATCTTCAAGACCCCTAGTTGGACTAAAATAAAAAAATAAATGAAAGAATTAAAAAAAAATGGTACATACTTGGTATTGTCTCTTCCATAATGACCTGAACTATAAAATTAACAAGTTATTTATCCCGCAAAGTGAATGCCGTAAAGAAACAAAAACAAAAAACAATACATCGACTTACCTGCAAACGCCGATGCTGCTGCAGAATAAACTGTAGCCTCTGGTGCCGATGTGGCCGACACGATGCAGGACCTGTGAGTGACGTCACAGATCTGCACTGCCAGAAGCTGGGCGTTCTGAAGAGAAGTGGATGATACTTCTCGTCAGAAAGCCCAGCTAGTAAAAGAAGTAAAAACGCCCCGATGTACGCACATAATACACGCCCACTTGGACTTTTACTTTTCAACACGCCCACTTGTACTTTTGCAAGCCTCATTTGCATAAATACAAAAATGGTCATAACTTGGCCAAAAATGCTCGTTTTTTAAAAATAAAAACGTTACTGTAATCTACATTGCAGCGCCTATCTGCTGCAATAGCAGATAGGGGCTGCAAAATCTGGTGACAGAGCCTCTTTAAAGAGGCTCTGTCACCAGATTATCAAACCCCTATCTCCTATTGCATGTGATCGGCGCTGCAATGTAGATAACAGTAACGTGTTTTTTTTGGAAAAACGATCATTTTTGGCCAAGTTATGAGCAATTTTATATTTATGCAAATGAGCCTTTGTAAAGGACAACTGGGCGTGTATTGTGTTTGTAACATCTGGGCGTGTTTACTTGTTTTACTAGCTGGGCGTTGTGAATAGAAGTTTGTCAGCATCATATGTCACCATCGTACACTTCTATTCACAGAAAACAAGTAAACATGCCCAGATGTTACAAACACAATACACGCCCAGTTGGAAATAAGAGAAAACACGCCCAGTTGTCCATTAGAAAGGCTCATTTGCATAAATATCAAATTGCTCATAACTTGGCCAAAAATGATAGTTTTTCCAAAAAAAACACGTTACTGTTATCTACATTGCAGCGCCGATCACATGCAATAGGAGATAGGGGTTTGATAATCTGGTGACAGAGCCTCTTTAAAAATGAGCCTGCTATATTTGGTCAAACATTTCATTAACTCACCCCTAATGTGATGGCTGGAGCTGCTTCGCTTTGGTGCAACGTGTGATGTTAGCCGGTATTGATGATTTTGCTACTGCGTC
This sequence comes from Rhinoderma darwinii, assembly GCF_050947455.1. NCBI lineage: Eukaryota > Metazoa > Chordata > Amphibia > Anura > Rhinodermatidae > Rhinoderma > Rhinoderma darwinii. Next base: position 226,612,075 of record NC_134690.1, on the reverse strand, counting down.
GGTCAGTCTGGAGCACAGGCCCCGTTCTAGAGAAATGTGCAGGTCCCAGAGGTGGGACCCGCATCTATCTGACATTTATGACACATCCTGTGGATATATCATAAATGTCCTTGATGGAAAAAAAAAACCCTTTGTCACCTGACCTCGCTTCATGCGTTTGGGACAAGTCCTATGTCTACACTACAGCTACAGTTCTACATTTTGGCCTCCACTAAGTTTCTAAGTTTTAGGTCAGGAGGAGGGCAGATGGAGCCAAGTACTGTAATTCACTACTAGTGAATGAGGATGCAGCGGTCTGGGTGAGGAGGTCTGAGTGAGGCCGGTGCGTGCCGGCCCGGGAATGGACCAGTACAGTCACCTGACCTGAGTCCAGGTGACTGGACTGGTCCACTCCCGAGCAGGCACGCTCCGGCCTCACTCAGACGGCCGCCATACTTGGCTCGGACCGCCACCTTTCTCAGACCAGCCAGTGGACGGAGCCAAGGAGAGGTTGACACGGCGCCAACGGTGGTCAGAGTGAGGTCGGGGCATGCTATGACGGGAGTGGACCAGTCCAGTCACCTGACCTCATGTCACTGACGTGAGGTCAGGTGACTGGACTGGACTGTGCCGGCCCGGGTGTGGACCAGTCCGGTCACCCGACCTCACGTCACTTACTCAGGTCAGGTGACCGGACTGGTCCACTCTTGGGCCGGCATTCACCGACCTCACTCAGACCGCTGCCATACTTGGCTCCGTTGCCCTTCTCCTGCTCCTAAATGTGAGTGAATAGGGTGGGCAGAGCCAAGTAGCGAATGACGCGGTCTATTTTCTTGAAAAATTGCTCGCTATACTTATACACCTTTATAACATCCCAAAAAATAAATGAAAGGATTTTTAAAAAAAGCTACAAAATTTAAGATATAGGGAATATATTTATTATTAACTATTTTGTGTTATGACTTTTTCTATGAAGCAGGGAAATAAAAAAAATTAAAACTGCTAATTTTTTTATTTTGTTTTGGTATTTTTCACAAACAAAAACATAATTTATCAACCAAAATTTACCATTAAAAAGTACAATGTGTCATGAAAAAGCAGTCTCATAATAACTTGGATGAGTACAAGCATTAGAAATGTATTCCCACATAAAGTAAGTCTGTCATAAATCGGGCTCTGTCAGAAAAGGCCAAAACTGGCTGCAGTATTAACCCCTTCCCGCACCTTGACGTAACCACATCAAGATGAGTAGTAACTTCGCGCTCCTCGACGTCCAGTTACGTCTGTACTTTTGACAGTTAACTGCTGTGCGGCGCTACACCGCAGCAGCGGTTAACTGTGCAGGGTGTCAGCCCTTCATTCCCTGTTGACGATCAGCGGCCCATTGCCGCTGATTTAGGCAGCTAACCCCTTCGATGCGGTGGTCGATTGCGATCGCCGCATTTAAAGAGGCTCTGTCACCACATTATAAGTGCCCTATCTCCTACATAAGGAGATGGGCGCTATGATGTAGGTGTCAGTAATGCTTTTTATTTAAAAAAAACGATCTATTTTTACCACTTTATGAGCGATTTTTAGATTTATGCTAATGAGTTGCTTAATGCCCAAGTGGGCGTATTTTTACTTTAGACCAAGTGGGCGTTGTACAGGGGAGTGTATGACGCTGACCAATCAGCAATCACCAAGACGTAGTGACTGTAAGTAGTACAAAAGAGTCAAAGGCAGCCACAGCATGTATATTGCCACATACCCTGTAAACCACAGAAGCTGAACGACAAAAGAAGGGGTATGTATGAGGCAGTGCAAAAATGTCATATGATAACCATATGAATATCCAAAATATATTTAATTAATCAAGACTCAATATGCAAAACAAAGGTTAAAAACATTTAAAATCTGCTCTGGCCTCTCCTCCACCTTTGATGTTCTCCATGCCTTCCCTCGCTTCCTCTGGAGCGGGTTTTGCGCGTGCGCGGGTTTCCGCATCATGTCTCTTTGGTGACGGTCCTGGCGCATGCGCTGAAGCAGTGGTCTTGTGCCATTGATTTCAGTGGCCCCCACTCTCCTGCCACCGTCGCCAGGTGCAAATCTAAAATCGCTAATAAAGTGGTGAAAACAGATCGTTTTAAAAAAAATAAAAAGCATTACTGTCACCTACATTATAGCGCCGATCTCTTTATGTAGGAGATAGGGCACTTATAATGTGGTGACAGAGACTCTTTAAAGTTGGTGCTGAGAATCCAGAGCCAAAACAATACAGTCAAAATATTAACTATAGCATACAGCAGTCCTGCAGTGACTAAATATGTCCTATTTGTCCCAATAACAATTATCTATAGGATTGGGACAATGAAAACTAATTGTAGGACTTCTTGCATCAGGTATATGCATGGACCCAATGTTGCTGTACTTAATCTAATCGCCACAAGATGGCGCCTTTGCTTTTTTCATTGGTGAACCTTACATCGTGAACTATACACTACGCGGTCCAGTGTTTTTTTTTTATGGCATGGTTATGATAATTGTGTCAAGCAAGGCCAATGTGGATCTTAATTGACTGATTATACTGCGTTTACCCCCCAAAAATGTCTCCTTAGTTTTCTTTATCAACTTGAATAAGTGTTGGTAGTATGCACTTGTGAATGACTTCACCAGATTTCTGTGTAGTCTGGGCCTCCTCCTATAACTGCAGCCTGGCTGTGTAGTCTGGACCTCCTCCTATAACTGCAGCCTGGCTGTGTAGTCTGGACCTCCTCCTATAACTGCAGCCTGGCTGTGTAGTCTGGACCTCCTCCTATAACTGCAGCCTGGCTGTGTAGTCTGGACCTCCTCCTATAACTGCAGCCTGGCTGTGTAGTCTGGACCTCCTCCTATAACTGCAGCCTGGCTGTGTAGTCTGGACCTCCTCCTATAACTGCAGCCTGGCTGTGTAGTCTGGACCTCCTCCTATAACTGCAGCCTGGCTGTGTAGTCTGGACCTCCTCCTATAACTGCAGCCTGGCTGTGTAGTCTGGACCTCCTCCTATAACTGCAGCCTGGCTGTGTAGTCTGGACCTCCTCCTATAACTGCAGCCTGGCTGTGTAGTCTGGACCTCCTCCTATAACTGCAGCCTGGCTGTGTAGTCTGGACCTCCTCCTATAACTGCAGCCTGGCTGTGTAGTCTGGACCTCCTCCTATAACTGCAGCCTGGCTGTGTAGTCTGGACCTCCTCCTATAACTGCAGCCTGGCTGTGTAGTCTGGACCTCCTCCTATAACTGCAGCCTGGCTGTGTAGTCTGGACCTCCTCCTATAACTGCAGCCTGGCTGTGTAGTCTGGACCTCCTCCTATAACTGCAGCCTGGCTGTGTAGTCTGGACCTCCTCCTATAACTGCAGCCTGGCTGTGTAGTCTGGACCTCCTCCTATAACTGCAGTCTGGCTGTGTAGTCTGGACCTCCTCCTATAACTGCAGCCTGGCTGTGTAGTCTGGACCTCCTATAACTGCAGCCTGGCTGTGTAGTCTGGACCTCCTACTTCAATTTATAGTAACATACAACGCAGGTCTTGGATACGGAACACGGCAGCTATAAATTGACAGCCCCATTGGATGTCCTATTGTATTACCCATATTTATTTTAACTTGCCTGCTACTACTTGACAGTCTATGGGGAAGTAGAACTATTAGGCAGGTCTATTTGTACTTTTATTTTTACTTTGATTTGGTCACCTCTAATTTTATGTACAGAGAGGCGGTTTCATACCTGTAGAAATAAGTTTTCTATGGAAATACTCTATTTAAGAATAGTAAATTGTAGTTAAACAGTATAAAATAAAACCTTCATCTTTGCAAAAAACTATTTTCTAAATTTGAGAAGTGTTTTGATAAGGTATATATTCCTAAAGTAGTGATTATCTACTTTTTTAAACTTTTTTTGTTTTGTCATGTTTTGTTTTTTGTCTTTAAGGCATTACCCAATTGGCTTACTTTTTGATCTGCATGCATCAAACACCTCCCTCCCTTGGAGCATCACTGTCCACTTTAAGGTATGTTTGAAAACGCTATTGTGTGAAATATCACTTTTAAGTAAAAAATTATAATATTCAACTCCCATGATATGCATGACGGTTTACTCATTCATACAGTAATGCATTACATAATAGTCTACTTCCATTTTAAGTCCAGCACGTATGGTAATTGCCTTTACCATGTGCTAAAGGCGTATTCCAGCGATTAAGAACAATCTGACCTGTCATTAAAGTGTGGTCATTGCAAGTCTACCCTCTTTCTTGGTGGAACGATGGATCACTCCCACATGAAGGGAATAAGAGTTATGGAAACCTCTGAATTACTTATCATATACTGAGAGCATAATTTTTGCGAAGAACCTGCAAGCCTTGGCATTAGTTTCATCAATTTGTATATATTGAAATAGCAGTTATCAGCAGAATTATGTGCTTTCGTACATGATTGCTTTACCTTCTATCACCCCACACCTAATGTAAAAAGGTTTGATTTCGCTAAATTGTGGCTAAACCACTGTCGTTCAATAAATTTCGTCAATATACATCACAAACCGGCACCTTTGGTGTTTAGGCTACATTCAGAGGAGCGTAGCTAATATCTGACGGGGAAAAAACTGCAGTTTTTCACGACCAAGGTGCACCCATTCGGGATGCGTTCCCCGTAGAGTCTATGGATGGATGGATGGATGCATGACATGCAGGAAAATAGGACATGTTGAAGCAACGGTCGTGTGAATGGCCCCATTGAAATACATGGGTCCGTGTGACGGCCATCACATGCTGGTCTGAATGAGCCCTTAGGGTTTTCTATCTGACCTTGACCGGTCTTGTGTGCTACAGCTGTGCATCGTATACAATCTTAATGATGTCTATTTGTCATTTGGATTCCCAAATAATGTTTCAGGACGCACACGCACACGCACACGCGCACACACACGGTTAAACTTGATCGATCACTTCACGGCCTGTTGTTTTTTTATATGCCGCCTTATAGATTATACATATAGTTCATAATATACATCTTTTCAGTTGTACATAAATATTTATAAAAATTTGACAATTATAAATTCTGTTACCGTGTGTCCTTTTTAAATGAAGCAAAGTGAGAAGCTAAAATGCTGACTAAGAATCTTTTGATCAGGTGATTTCTAAACCATGAAAGTGTTCAGCTAAAAACAGACCCATGACTATTTTCTTCGGCGGCGTCTCAGAATCTATCTTCCAGGGCATGACTTAACATGTTTTTTTTTTTTTCTCTCTGAACTGACTCCGCTAACATCCAAACGGTTTATCAAAACCACTGTACTCTTAGATGCAGGCAGAAATCTAGCCTCCCTTTCAGTATGTGAAGCTGTGGCTCTAGTTCTGAGTCACTTGTTCCACTATGCTGCACGCATAGAGCTCATATAGGTGCTATCATTTTTTCTTCACTCCAATAACAACATGTTGTATATTCATTTGGCCATGTATGAAAACTGTCTAATGCCTCCTTCATACACCGGTTTTTTTCCTGGCGGTTTAAACTACGGGAAACTGCAGGGAAAAATACTTTTTAAAACGCCAGCATTTTTGTAAAAATAATAAAATATTACAGCTTTTTGTTATGCACTAGACTAGCTACAAGTTACCTTTTTCACTGTTTCCCCATCCTTGTTTCAGTAACTTGTTTAACCCCTTAGTACCACTAGGGCGGGGCGATTAATTGAATTAATTTGATTAATTCACCCTTAAAGAGGCTCTGTCACCACATTATAAGTGCCCTATCTTCTACATAAGGAGATCGGCGCTATAATGTAGGTGACAGCAGTGCTTTTTATTTAAAAAAACGATCTATGTTCACCACTTTATTAGCGATTTTAACTTTATGCTAATGAGTTTCTCAATGGACAACTGGGCGTGTTTTACTATTGACCAAGTGGGCGTTGTACAGAGGAGTGTATGACGCTGACCAATCAGTGACCAATCAGCATCATGCACTTCTCCATTCCTTTAGTCAGCGCATAGCACATACTGATCTAAAAGGATCCTTGTTTTATACTAACACATTAACGATACTGAAGTGTTTAGACAGAAACCGTAACGAAGTGCACAGATTGTGAATAGACATCCCAGGGAATGTCTATTCACTGTTTAAACACTTCAGTATCGTTAATGAAGTGGTGAAAATCGTTTTTTTAAATAAAAAGCACTGCTGTCACCTACATTATAGCACCAATCTCCTTATGTAGGAGATAGGGCACTTATAGTGTGGTGACAGAGCCTCTATAAGGCCTCTGACGATTCAGGTTTTTAACAGAATCGTTAAATCTATTTTTTTTTTTTTTTTGTGGCGCCGTGCTGCAGGAGGAAGCTCCGCTCGGCCGCCTCGTCACTGCCTGATCTCTACCTTTCTGACAAGCTGCTCCCAGTTCGGTCTATGCTTAACTACGGAGCTGCTGTTCTGTATAGAACAAAATGATACAGTACAGAACAGCTATGGGGAAGCAGAGACTCCTAGTATATATAGCCACACCACTCTGTAGATACTACCCCTCCTTGAAGATACCACCCCCCCCTTGCAGATCGGGCCTCCGTCCCCCCTTGCAGATCGGGCCTCCGTCCCCCCTTGCAGATCGGGCCGCCGTCCCCCCTTGCAGATCGGGCCGCCGTCCCCCCTTGCAGATCGGGCCGCCGTCCCCCCTTGCAGATCGGGCCGCCGTCCCCCCTTGCAGATCGGGCCGCCGTCCCCCCTTGCAGATCGGGCCGCCGTCCCCCCTTGCAGATCGGGCCGCCGTCCCCCCTTGCAGATCGGGCCGCCGTCCCCCCTTGCAGATCGGGCCGCCGTCCCCCCTTGCAGATCGGGCCGCCGTCCCCCCTTGCAGATCGGGCCGCCGTCCCCCCTTGCAGATCGGGCCGCCGTCCCCCCTTGCAGATCGGGCCGCCGTCCCCCCTTGCAGATCGGGCCGCCGTCCCCCCTTGCAGATCGGGCCGCCGTCCCCCCTTGCAGATCGGGCCGCCGTCCCCCCTTGCAGATCGGGCCGCCGTCCCCCCTTGCAGATCGGGCCGCCGTCCCCCCTTGCAGATCGGGCCGCCGTCCCCCCTTGCAGATCGGGCCGCCGTCCCCCCTTGCAGATCGGGCCGCCGTCCCCCCTTGCAGATCGGGCCGCCGTCCCCCCTTGCAGATCGGGCCGCCGTCCCCCCTTGCAGATCGGGCCGCCGTCCCCCCTTGCAGATCGGGCCGCCGTCCCCCCTTGCAGATCGGGCCGCCGTCCCCCCTTGCAGATCGGGCCGCCGTCCCCCCTTGCAGATCGGGCCGCCGTCCCCCCTTGCAGATCGGGCCGCCGTCCCCCCTTGCAGATCGGGCCGCCGTCCCCCCTTGCAGATCGGGCCGCCGTCCCCCCTTGCAGATCGGGCCGCCGTCCCCCCTTGCAGATCGGGCCGCCGTCCCCCCTTGCAGATCGGGCCGCCGTCCCCCCTTGCAGATCGGGCCGCCGTCCCCCCTTGCAGATCGGGCCGCCGTCCCCCCTTGCAGATCGGGCCGCCGTCCCCCCTTGCAGATCGGGCCGCCGTCCCCCCTTGCAGATCGGGCCGCCGTCCCCCCTTGCAGATCGGGCCGCCGTCCCCCCTTGCAGATCGGGCCGCCGTCCCCCCTTGCAGATCGGGCCGCCGTCCCCCCTTGCAGATCGGGCCGCCGCCCCCCTTGCAGATCGGGCCGCCGCCCCCCTTGCAGATCGGGCCGCCGCCCCCCTCCCCCTTGCAGATCGGGCCGCCGCCCCCCTCCCCCTTGCAGATCGGGCCGCCGCCCCCCTCCCCCTTGCAGATCGGGCCGCCGCCCCCCTCCCCCTTGCAGATCGGGCCGCCGCCCCCCTCCCCCTTGCAGATCGGGCCGCCGCCCCCCCCCTTGCAGATCGGGCCGCCGCCCCCCCCTTGCAGATCGGGCCGCCGCCCCCCCCCCTTGCAGATCGGGCCGCCCCGTCCCCCTTGCAGATCGGGCCGCCCCGTCCCCCTTGCAGATCTCGCCACTGTAGCTTCCACTAGGAGCTGTATCCCTGGTCAAAGTGTCGGTAAACTCTGGCCGGGGATTCAGCCCCTACTGCCAGCTACGGTGGCTGCTATCTACATGAAGGATGGGGTGGGGTGCGGTGATCTGCGATGAAGGGGGTGCGATCTACAAGGGGGGGTAGTGCTGCGATCTACAAGGAGGAGGTGCGATCTACAAGCGAGTGCGGGTGCTATTTGCAAAGCGGGTGCTATCTGCAGGAGCGTGTGGCACTATATGGGGGGGGCCCTGTGTCACTATGGGGGGCCCTGTGTCACTATGGGGGGCCCTGTGTCACTATGGGGGGTGCCCTGTGGCACTATCTACAGGGACGTTGCGGTGCTATCTACAGGGACGTTGCGGCGCTATCTACAGGGACGTTGCGGCACTATCTACATGGACACACTGGTGTTTTCAGGGGATTTGGGGAAAAAGAAAAACTGCCAAATCCATTTTGAGAATCTGATGCAAAATGGACATGAAAAACTGACAATTGATCAGTTTAAATAGTCGTTGTGACTGTATCCTAAATGACTGATGCAAGGCGTCCCATTCACATGTACCATGTTTGGGCTGAGAAATCCGGCTGACATACGGACGGTTTTTCACGGTCGTGTGAATCGGGCCTTAATGTCATTTATTTAACCCTCCATCGTGGGGCCAGTACTGACAGGGTCCTGCTCACCCTTCAGACAGTAGAATCCACCTGGCCCTGCTGCAATTTACACTGCCCTCGCCAGCAATGTCGGAGACTGGCTGTGGTGCATTGATTATAGATTCTATTAACCTGTTTCCTGCTGGGGAACACCGAAATTATAATCAGATATACATTTTTCCAATAGTATTTCTGATTAAAGTATTTGCAGAGGTTAAAAGTTGTAGAGTTACGTAGAATTATTGTAGTAATATATGTTAAAAAGTTATTTGTATAAAGAAAATAATTTATTAAATGATCTCTGGTAATTTTTTCAGTTTATTTAACAGTAATAAGAAAATAGAGATTCAAATCTAAAATCGCCCATCGGGTTGAAAAAAAACCTCTATTTTATTTTTGGGCAAAATCGTCCAGCCCTAGTGACCACCAATACGCCTTTTCACTGCGGTCACTACTAAGTCCTGTGCGTGTATCCTGTGCAGGCTGGAGTGGGTGCTCGGCTGTCTGATAACAGCCGGGCTCCTGCTCCAACGGTAGCAATCGAAGTTTACTTTGATTGCGACCGTTTTAACCTGTTAAATGCTGCGGTCAATAGCGACCGCGGCATTTAATTTGTTAACAGAGGGAGGGAGCTCCCTCTGACACCCATCAGCGGCCCACAAATGCAATCGCGGGCCTATGATGCGGTGTCATGGCAGCCGGGGGCCTAATATAGGACCCCACACCTGCCCTGGCTATATACTTATTAGGATGTGCCAAAGGCACGTCCTAATATATTGCCTGTCAGATTTACACTGACAGGCAATAATGCTCTGGTATACGAAGTTTACTAAAGCATTAGATCTGCGATCTAAAGATCGCATAGTGAAGTCCCCTAGTGGGACTGAATAAATAAGTAATGAATGCTAAATAAAAATGATTAATAAAGATTACAGTTAAAAATTAAATCCCATTTTTTTTCCCCGTAAAAAGTGGTTTTATTTTGTAAAAGTGTAAAAAATAAATAAAAGTACAACTATATGTTATTGCCACGACTGTAATGATCTAAATAATAAAGTTAACATGTGATTTGAACCGCTTGGTGAACGCCGTAAAAAAACCCGCAAAAAACAATGGTGAAATTGCTATTTGTTTCCGAAAAAATCATAAAAGTTAATCAATAAGTCCCATGTACCCCAAAACAATCAAAACTACGCCTCGTCCCGCAAAAAGCAAGCCCTCGTATCACTTCATTGACTTAAGGATTAAAAAAATTACGACCCATGGAGTAAAGGTAACATGTTATTTACGCCGCACAGTGAACGGTGTGAATTTAAAACGCCTAGAACAAGGGCAGAATTTCATGTTTTTTTTCTAATCCCCCCCCCCCAAAAAAAGCTTAATAAAAGGTAATCAAAAATTGTGTACCCCAAAATGGTGCCATTAAAAAGTACAACAAATCCTGCAAAAAGTAAGGCCTCATACAGCTATGTCGAAGAAAAGAAAAAGTTGTAGTTCTCTGAATGCAACAAAGGAAAAATTTAAAAAATAGCTTTGGTTTTAAAGAGGATCTGTCACCAGATTAGAAGTGCCTACATAATCTTAACCGCGCTGTAATGTAGATAACAAGTGTTTTTTATTTTGAAAAACTATCATTTTTGAGCAAGTTATGAGCAATTTTAATTTATGCTAATTTGTTTCTTAATTCCCAACTGGGTGTTTTTTAACTTTTGACCAAGTGGGCATTGTAAAGAGAAGTGTATGATGCTGACCAATCAGCATCACACACTTCTCTCCATTCATGTCCATTTGTACTTAGCACCTCGTGATCTCCCACATTAAAGAGGCTCTGTCACCAGATTTTGCAACCCCTATCTCCTATTGCAGCAGATCGGCGCTGCAATGTAGATTACAGTAACGTTTTTATTTTTTTTTAAACGAGCATTTTTGGCCAAGTTATGACCATTTTTATATTTATGCAAATGAGGCTTTCTAAAGTACAACTGGGCGTGTATTATGTGCGTACATCTGGGCGTTTTTACTTCTTTTACTAGCTGGGCGTTGTGAATGGGAGTGTATGATGCTGAGGAATCAGCATCATCCACTTCTCTTCACAACGCCCAGCTTCTGGCAGTGCACAGACACAGCGTATTCTCGAGAGATCACGCTGTGACGTTACTCACTTCCTGCCCCAGGTCCTGCATCGTGTCGGACGAGCGAGGACATCGGCACCAGAGGCTACAGTTGATTCTGCAGCAGCATCAGCGTTTGCAGGTAAGTCGATGTAGCTACTTACCTGCAAACGCTGATGCTGCTGCAGAATCAACTGTAGCCTCTGGTGCCGACACGATGCAGGACCTGGGGCAGGAAGTGAGTGACGTCACAGCGTGATCTCTCGAGTATACGCTGTGTCTGTGCACTGCCAGAAGCTGGGTGTTAACGAAGAGAACTGGATGATGCTGATTCGTCAGCATCATACACTCCCATTCACAACGCCCAGCTAGTAAAATAAGTAAAAACGCCCAGATGTACGCACATAATACACGCCCAGTTGTACTTTTACTTTAAACACGCCCAGTTGTACTTTAGAAAGCCTCATTTGCATAAATAAACCGTAGACGTTTTTACAAGGAATAAATGAGAAAAAGCACCCCAACATTTGTAAAGCATCTTCTTCCGATTACGGCAATGCCCCGTATGTCTTAATAAGCTGTTGTTTGGACCCACTGCAGGGCTCACAATTGGATTTTGGAGCGCAGATTTTGCTGGATTAGTTTTCAGTGCCATGTTGTATTTGCAATGCCCTGGAGGGACCAAAACACTGGAAACCCCCCAAAAGTGACCCCATTTTGGAAACTACACCCCTCAATGAATATTTCTAGGGGTATAGTCAGCATTTTGATTTGACACGGTTTTTGCAGAATTTATTGAATTATGCCGTGAAATTCAAAATGTAAATTTTCTAATAAAACGTAGTTTTAGCTCATATATTTTTTTTTCATTTTCACAATAGATAAAGGAGAAAAAGCACCCCAACATTTGTAAAGCAAACTCTAAGCACACCGATGCCCCATATGGGGTAATAACGGCAGGGATTAGAACGGAAGGAGCACCATTTGGCTTTTGGAGCTCAAGTTTTGCTGGCATGGTTTGCGGCACCATGCTACATTTGCAAAGCCCCTAAGGGGCCAAAACAGTGCAGACCCTGAAAAAGTGACCCCATTTGGGAAAGCAAACCTCTCATGGAATTTATCTAGCTTTATAGTGAGCATTTTGACCCCACTGTTTTTTTGCTGAATTTATTGGAATTAGACAGTGAAAATTAAAATCCACGTTCTTTCCACTAAAATGTTGATTTTTTTTTTCATTTTCACAAGGAATAAAGGAGAAAAAGCACCCCAACAATTGTAAAGCAATTTCTCCCTAGTACGTCATTACCCCATATGTAGTAATAAACTGCTGTTTGGACACGTGGCAGGGCTCAGAATGGCAGGAGTGCTACTTGGCATGCAGATTTTGCTTCATTGGTTTTTGGGCGCCATGTCGCATTTGCAGAGCCCCTGAGGTACCAGTACAGTAGAAATCCCTGAGAAGTGACTCCACTTTGGAAACTATACCCGTCAGGGCATTCATCTAGAGGTGCAGTGAGCATTTTGATCCCACAGGTGTTTCATAGATTGTATTAGAATTATGCAGTGAAAATGAAAACCGTTTTTTTCCCCAAAATGATGTGGTTTTGCTCCCAATTTTTTATTTTCACAAGGGATAATAGGAGAAAAACACCACACAATTTGTTACCCAATTTCTCCTGAGTATGGCAATACCCCATGTGTGGCCCTAAACTGCTGTTTGGGCACTTGGCAGAAGTCAAAATGGAATGAGCGCTATTTTGCTTTTAGAGCACAGATTTTACTGGACTGGTGTATGGGCGCCATGTCGCATTTGCAGAGCTCCCTTTGGAAAACCATGAGATGTGACCCCATTTTGTAAATTACACCCCTCAAGGCATTTATCCTTTGCCTGAACATATGACAGGGTTTAGGATTGAAACCGCAAATGCGCATGTGAGGCCTATTTTGGTGATTTTCGCAGCATGGCCCACAATTGCAGGTCTCTGGGGTCAAATAGTAAAACAAACCCCCAAGTAGTGACCCCCATTTTGGAAAATGCACCTCTCAAGGCATTTTTTTTAAGGGGTGTAGTGGGCATCTTGACCCCACAGGTTTTTTTTTTTTATTGGAAATGAACGCTGAGTGGATTGTGCAAAATGAAAATTTTCCACCATTTTAGTGCACAATATGTTGTGCCCAGTTCGTGCCACTGAAGACAAATACCTGAAATTGTTAAGTGGGTTCTCCTGGGTATGGCCGATGCCTTATATGTGGACAGCTGTTTGGGCACACCGTAGGGTTCAGAAGCGAGGGAGCGCCATTTGGAGCGCAGATTTTGCTTAGTAGCAGTTGTTCTGTTTGCGGTTTTGCTGGTATTTCAGTTTATAATATGGGGGCATATGTAAGCTGGGCAGAATACATCAGGGCATAATAAGAGGGTATAATAATGTGGTAAATAAATAATAAGCCACAGATGTGGGGCCACTGTCGCACTGATAAATGGTGCCTAATCCGCTTCTGGAATGCACTGCACATTTTTTTTTTTTTACGGCGTTTACCATGCACTATAAATGACAATTTTTGTTTATTCTGTGGGTCGATACAGTTACGGCGATACCGTATGTGTGTATATATATATATATATATATATATATATATATATATATATTTATATTTATTTTTTTTATGCTTTGCAGCGTCTGCACAATAAAATAACTTATTTCAAATAACTTTTTTTTTTTGCCGCCATATTCTGAGCGTCATAACTTTTTTTTATTTTACCGTCAAAAAAGCTGTCGGAGGAATTATTTTTAGCAGAACGGGTTGTAGCTTTTAATGGTATAATTTTGGGGTACATGCAACTTTTAGAAAAGTTTTTTGTATTCTCATTTGGGATTGCTACTGACTAAAAAACAGCGATTCTGGAATTTTTTTTATTTTCGTTTTTACGGTGTTCCCCGTGCGGATAAAATAGCGTGATATTTTTTTAGTTCGTATCGTTACGGACACGGTGATACCACATATGTGTACTTTTTATTTATTTATGTTTTTTCTTTTTATTCCTATAAGAAGACATCTTATGGGGAAAAAGGCAGGGGGTTTTTTTTCTTAACGTGAAACTTTTATTTTTTTACATTTTTAGTAACTGTTATTGTTTTTTTTGTCCCACTAGGGGACTTGAAGGCATGAAGCACTGATCGCTATTCTAATACACTGCACTACCTACATAGTGCAGTTTATTAGAGCTGTCAGCTATTCACTGATGGCAAGCCTATTAGGCTTCGCCTCCTGTACTAGGAGGCCATTGTTAGGCCTCCGGTTGCCATTATCAACCATCGGGTGTGCGCTAACCACCTAGATGCAGCAGTCGCTTTTGATTGCGGCATCTAAGGGGTTAATCAGCCGGATCGGAGCCTAGCATCGGTTCTGGTCGTTAGAGAAGGATGTCAGCTGGGACCATCAGGGGTGCCAACAGGCTAGATACCACATAGATGTTGCGATCGAAGCCTAGCTCTGGTCCTGGCCGTTGCAGCAGGGTGTCGGCTGTAATATACAGATGGCGGTGATGGCGCTGGCTCAGCTTCTGAGCCAGCACCATCACGAACACATTCTCAAGGAGGTGTGATTGGTCAGTCTGCTGTGACTGACCATTCACAACGATCACCGGCAGGGAACCACTGTGATTGGTCCCCTGCCTTCTTACTTTGCGGATCAACTGTCCTAAACGCTTGATTGCACAGTTCTGTCACCCTGTCCTTTGACAGGGTGACAGTTGTTAGCCAGGACGCATCGGTATGTCCCGGTGCCTTAAAGCACTGCAATACAGGACGGACCGCTGCGTCCTGGTGTGGCAAGGGGTTAACAGGTGAGTGTTATTGTGTTGTGTTTTATTTTTTATTGTAACATACACCATTTGTACAAAAGTATTGAGGCACACCTCTTAATTATTGAATTCAGGTGTTTCATTCAGTCTTCATTGTCACAGGTGTATAAAATCTAGCACCTAGCCATGCAGTCTGCCTGTACAAACATTTGTGAAAGATTGGGTCACTCTAAAGAGCTCACTGAATTTGAGCATGGCACTGTAATAAGATGCCACCATTGTAAGAAATCAGTTTGTGAAGTTCTTTCCCTCCTAGATATTCCGTGATCAACTGTGAGTGGTATTATAAGCGAAGTGGAAGCGCCTAGGAATCACAGCAACTCTGCCACGTAGTGGCTGACCATGTAGCAGGGGCTCCGATAGCTGCGGCGCATAGAGCATAAAGTCACAAACACTCTGACTTAACTGTATAGTTCCAAACCTCCTCTAGCATTCGCAACTGCACAGAAACTGAGTGCCGGGAGCTCCATGGCATGGGTTTCCATGGCCTGAGCAGCTGCGTGCAAGCCTTATATCACCAAGCACAATGCCAAGCATTAGATGGAGTGGCGTAAAGCATAGGCCACCACTTGACTCTGGTGTGCAGTGAACGCCATAAAAAATAAATAAATATATTTTGAAATTGAATAAAATGTCCTTTGTACCCCAAAATCATATTCATAAAAACTACAGCTCACCCCGCAAATATGAAGCCCTCACACAGCTTACTTAACGGAGAAATAAAAAAAGTTATGGGTCTCAGAAGATAGCGACACAAGAAAGTTTGCTTTTTACCAATTGCTTTTATATTGTAAAGTACTAAAACTTACTAAATTAATATAAATATATACAGTGAAGGAAATAAGTATTTGATCCCTTGCTGATTTTGTAAGTTTGCCCACTGTCAAAGACATGAACAGTCTAGAATTGTTAGGCTAGGTTAATTTTACCAGTGAGAGATAGATTATATTTAAAAAAAAACTGAAAATCACATTGTCAAAATTATATATATTTATTTGCATTGTGCACAGAGATATAAGTATTTGATCCCCTACCAACCATTAAGAGTTCAGGCTCCTCCAGACCAGTTACACGCTCCAAATCAACTTGGTGCCTGCATTAAAGATAGCTGTCTTAAATGGTCACCTGTACAAAAGACTCCTGTCCACAGACTCAATTAATCAGTCTGACTCTAACCTCTACAACATGGGCAAGACCAAAGAGCTTTCTAAGGATGTCAGGGACAAGATCATAGACCTGCACAAGGCTGGAATGGGCTACAAAACCATAAGTAAGACGCTGGGTGAGAAGGAGACAACTGTTGGTGCAATAGTAAGAAAATGGAAGACATACAAAATGACTGTCAATCGACATCGATCTGGGGCTCCATGCAAAATCTCAGCTCGTGGGGTATCCTTGATCCTGAGGAAGGTGAGAGCTCAGCCGAAAACTACACGGGGGGAACTTGTTAATGATCTCAAGGCAGCTGGGACCACAGTCACCGAGAAAACCATTGGTAACATATTACACCGTAATGGATTAAAATCCTGCAGTGCCCGCAAGGTCCCCCTGCTCAAGAAGGCACATGTACAGGCCCGTCTGAAGTTTGCAAATGAAGATCTGGATGATTCTGAGAGTGATTGGGAGAAGGTGCTGTGGTCAGATGAGACTAAAATTGAGCTCTTTGGCATTAACTCAACTCGCCATCTTTGGAGGAAGAGAAATGCTGCCTATGACCCAAAGAACACCGTCCCCACTGTCAAGCATGGAGGTGGAAACATTGTTTTGAGGGTGTTTCTCTGCTAAGGGCACAGGACTACTTCACCGCATCAATGGGAGAATGGATGGAGCCATGTACCGGCAAATCCTGAGTGACAACCTCCTTCCCTCCACCAGGATATTAAAAATGGCTCGTGGCTGGGTCTTCCAGCACGACAATGACCCAAAACATACAGCCAAGGCAACAAAGGAGTGGCTCAAAAAGAAGCACATTAAGGTCATGGAGTGGCCTAGCCAGTCTCCAGACCTTAATCCCTTCGAAAACTTATGGAGGGAGCTGAAGATCCGAGTTGCCAAGCGACCGCCTCGAAATCTTAATGATTTACAGATGATCTGCAAAGAGGAGTGGGCCAAAATTCCATCTAAAATGTGTGCAAACCTCATCAACTACAAAAAACGTCTGACTGCTGTGCTTGCCAACAAGGGTTTTGCCACCAAGTATTAAGTCTTGTTTGCCAAAGGGATCAAATACTTATTTCTCTGTGCACAATGCAAATAAATATATATAATTTTGACAATGTGATTTTCAGGGTTTTTCTTTATATAATCTATCTCTCACTGGTAAAATTAACCTAGCCTAAAAATTCTAGACTGTTCATGTCTTTGACAGCGGGCAAACTTACAAAATCAGCAAGGGATCAAATACTTATTTCCTTCACTGTGTGTGTGTGTGTGTGTGTGTGTGTGTGTGTGTGTGTGTGTGTGTGTGTGTGTGTGTGTGTGTGTGTGTGTGTGTGTGTGTGTGTGTGTGTGTGTGTGTGTGTGTGTGTGTGTGTGTGTGTGTGTGTGTGTGTGTGTGTGTGTGTGTGTGTGTGTGTGTGTGTGTTTTAATCGCACTAATTCTATTGACCAGCACAATAAAGTTAATTTTTACCACATTGTGAATCACGCTTTAAATGCAAATCCCAAAAAACAATAAAGGTATTGTTGTTTTTTTCCCATTCCACCCCACACAATAATTTTTAAAAGTTTCTCGGCACATTAACGGTACATGAAATGGTGCCACTTGTCACGCAAAAAACCCAAAACCCTCATATGGCTATGTTGACGAAAAGATAAAGAAAAAGTTATGACTCATGAAAGGCGGGGAGAAAATAATAAAAAAAAACGAAAACTGGAAGCGGCGGGAAGGGGGTTAAAATTTCCATTACCACATGTTCACATCAGACGCTTTATAGTTCTCCCACACTACATCATAGCAGTTCAGTTGAGCTACCATTGATATATCCGTCGAAATGCTTACTGTCTTTTTATTTTTTATTTTTTTTTAAGAATTGTTACTGCAGTAAGCTCCCAGTAACACGGATTAGCCATGAATAATTCTTGGCATTCACTGCCGTTTTTAATAAGATTTATTGGTAATTTACATGATGAAGGGTATCCAGTGTAATGAGACCTGACCATTTCTCTGTAGGTCATAATACATCGATGTTGGAAATATTTAGAGGGTTTCCCTTTATTTTTATGACAGAATTTTCCATCAAAAGACCTTTTGCATTGCCAATATAAAGATGTGATTGAAGCACACTTCATGTCGTCTGTCAAGGAAGCTGACGCTTTAAAGCACAAAAGTCAAGTCATCAATGAAATGCAAAAGAAAGACCACAAGCAACTCTGGATGGGTTTACAGAACGGTACGTATTTCCCTAACAATATGTTAGTTATTAATCAAATTATATTACAGTTTGTCCGTGTTTTACATTTTGATGCAAATGTGCTTGTGTGTATAAAGTGCTGAGCGGCATTTTGACAATGTGTCTGTCTTTCTTTTTTTTTTTTTTTTTTTTGAAAATATATGGGTATGGGTGTTTAGTATCCATTTTTTAATTTTATAATTCCGTTTTCATTTGTGAGGGTATATTCACACGGGTCAGACTTTCTGCGGAAAATTCCACAGCAAATCCGCCCCACATTCTGCAGAGAATTCGACCAAATTCCACACCAATTCATGTTTTAATTTGTTCAGGTTTTTCGGCCAGAATGACATCTGTGAAGTAGAGTAGTATAGTAAAGAAATGGGAAGCACTCCTGTGATGAAGTGTGGTATTCGTAGGGTAGGGATGGGTTCCTGGGATACAGTCATGATTTTCCCCAACACGCACGCACGCACGCACGCACGCACGCACGCACGCACACACACACACACTTTGATTTATCAAATATTTATTCTTAGTGGTATCTCATATGTTCGGTTTCATATAGAAGAACAAGTAAACAACATGTGCATAGGCGACTTAATCCGACGTTTCAGCCTGTCCCAGGCCTTTGTCACGGTGAGGAGAAGGATATATAGCGTGTAAGACAGGCAGAGTGGTAAAAGAATGACCATTCTCACCTCCCCTGATGCTCCTGTAGCCTTGACACCCTGCGACCCCGGCTGGTCTCTGAGCAACCAGAATCCTGCGGTACCATTTTGTCCAATGGGACTACTGCAGCCTGATTATTTTATTTTTAAAGTGGAAATAGGGGTTTTATTCTTCAAGCGATTTTTACTGTGTATACGCAGCTATTCCGCAGTGAAAAAAATGCAACAGTTGGTATTTTGCTGTGGGTTTTCACTATCCTCTTGGATAGGGAAATGGGGAAAATTTGCAACAAACACGCGACTATTCCGCAGCAAATTGATATGCTGCAGATGGAAATATCTGCACTGCATTTAAATTTCTGCATGTAAATTTCAGCAGTGTGTGAATGAGATTTGTAAAATCTACTGTAGCACGCGGCAGGTTTTCCGCCCACAAAGCTGAACGGAAACTGCAGCAATTCTGTTATGTGTGAACATAGCCTGTTTGAAAATTGTCCCGGCTACCAGTGTGGCAAAATGTCCATTAACTTCTGCAAGTGATCTGATTATCCATTATCTGATAAGGCAGCACAGACCTGGAATATAATATAGAATTTTACCATGCCAGGAGAAATCTAACAAGTGAAAAACACTTAGGAAATATTTTCTAAATATAAAAAACAATTCTAGTAGACTATTTTTGTATTACTTTTTAATTTGATGATATGGCAAATTCTTCCTGCGCATGATCTGTCCGTCAGTCATGGTTTTTCCAGGGTGCATCTTCTTGCCAACAATGTTAATGTTCTAATACACAGGGTTATTAAGTGGATAGTGGATTAGCACCTGGGGACCTAGCGAGGGCCATGGAAACAAACTTCATCAGCACCAGAGTATATGTATGCTTGCTTTTATGTGGCTAATCCTGACTCGGGGGAAAGGGTTAGGCACCATGCACATGACCGCACCCATAATCACGGTCCGTAATTACGGCCACGGACAGTCCACATTTGCAGGCCATGCTCCCATTCTCATAATCATTGTATTTTTCTGTTAACCATGGTTACCTCCAAGGAAACGTGCAGTCATCATTGCTTTGCATCAAAAAGGCTTCACAGGCAAGAACATTGCTGCTTGTAAGATTTCCCTTAAATCAACCATTTATCGGATCATCAAGAACTTCAAGGGGAGAGAATTTCAATTGCTGTGAAGGCTTCTGGGTGCCCAAGAAAGCCCAGCAAGTTCCAGGACCGTTGCCTAAAGAGGATTCTGTTACAGGATCATTTCAACACCAGTGCAGAGCTTGCTCAGGAATGGCAGCAGGCAGGTATCAGTGCATCTGCACGCATTGTGAGGTGAAGGCTTTTGGAGACTGACCTGGTGTCAAAGGCAGCAAAGAAGCCACTTCCCTCCAAAAAAAACATCAAGGACAGACTGACATTCTGCAGGACGTACAGGGATTGGACTGCAGAGGACTGGGGTGAAGTTATTTTCTCTGATAAAGCCCCCTTCAGACTGTTTGGGACATGTGGAACAACCAGGACTGTCTGGAGAAGAAAAGGTGAGCGCTACCACGAGTCCTTTGTCATGCCAACAGTAAAGCATCCTGAGACCATTCATGTGTGAGGCTGCTTTTCATCCCAGGGAGTGGACTCGCTCACAGTTTTGCCTAAGAACACTACCATGAATAAGGGTATGTTTACACGGCCTATTTACGGACGTAATTCGGGCGTTTTAATCCCCGAATTATGTCCGGAATTACGGCTTGAAAGCGTTGACAAACATCTGCCCATTGAAAGCAATGGGCTGACGTTTGTCTGTTCACACGAGGCGTATATTTACGCGTCACTGTCAAAAGACGGCGCGTAAATAGACGCCCGCGCCAAAGAAGTGTCATGTCACTTCAGACGTAAATGGAGCCGTTTTCCATGGACTCCATGGAAAACCAACTCCAGTTACATCCGTAATGGACGCGGCGTTCAAGCGCCTGCACATGCCGTTACGGCAGAAATGACGGAGCTGTTTTCTCCTGGAAACAGCCCCGTAATTTCGGCCGTTACAGACGCTGCCGTGTGAACATACCCTAAAGAATGGTATCTAAACATCCTCCAAGAGCAACTTCTTCCAACGATTCAGGAGCAATTCGGTGATGAAAAATGCTTTTTCCAGCATGATGGAGCAGCATGTCACAAGGCAAAAGTGATAACTAAGTGGCTTGGTGAACAAAGCATTGACATTTTTGGTCCATGGCCAGGAATCTCCCCAGATCTCAATCCCATTGAGAACATGTGGTCAATAGTCAAAAAGCATGTGGAGAAACAAATACACAGAAATTGTGATAAACTCCAATCACTGATGAGGCAAGAATGGGGTGCCATCAGTCAGGATTTGGCTCAGAAGCTGATATCCAGCATGCCAGGGCGAATTGCAGAAGCCTTGAAAAAGAAGGGTCAACACTGTAAATATTGAGTCTTTGCATAAACTTGATGTATTTGTTGGAAATGCTTATCAATTGTACTTCAATATACCATAGAAACATCTAACTTGAAGATTTAAAAACACTGAAGCAGCAAACTTTCTGAAAAACAAATCTTGGGCCTTGCTTCTTAACCACTACATAACAGGTACACCTCACAAGACCTGCCATTGTGGAGATGCTCTGACTCTGTCCTCTAGGTATCACAATTATGCCCTTGTCAAAATCGCTCAGATCTGTACAATTGGCAATTTTTACTTTTAACACATCAATTCAAGAACTGACTGTTCACTGCCAAATACATACCACCCCTTGACACGTTCCATTGTGACCCGATAATCAATGTTAATTACTTCATCTATTTTATGGCTGAACGGTATATATATCCCTCTGTAAAATGGCATACAATATTGCGTGACATGCCTCCAGGTGCCTCTGTGTAATTTTTTAGCCAATACATTTTTATAGGGTGCCGAATTTTGAAATTCCAATTCCTAAGCAGTATATTTGTTGGGGAATCTGTAATGAAGAAAATGGTGTCTATCCACATGGAAAACAAATTGTGCTTTGTAATTTGGACTTTGTGAGTTCAAATATCTGCATCTTGTATCCATGTTCAGTAGGGATTCAAAAGTGACAACTGTCTCTAACCTGAATTTTGCTCTCTGACTTTCTCTAAAAGGAAGCATTGAACTGTATTTCATTACCCTTACCTTTGGTCAGTATTTTGAAGCCAAAACCGGGATTGGCCCTTGCATTGAGAAAAAGTATAATGGAAACATTGCACCTCTTCCATGTTTCGGATCCTTTCCTAGTTTTGGCTTCCAAAAAGTGATCGAAATACTGCCGTGTGAAACCATCCTTCGACTCCGTTCACAAAGTTCTTTGTCGCCAATTTGACGTGGAAGTCATGTCAGAATCCGCGCCCAAATCCCCCCCCCCCCCCCCATTGATTTCAATAAGAGGCAGAGGTGTTTTTTTTTCCGGGTGATTTTTGGCCGCTCGTGGGGAAAAATAAAATGGCATACCCTGTCATGGAGGGGTTTCGGCCTCTGAACCTCCATTTAAATTAATGGAAGGCAGGAAAAAAAATCTGCGCCACTCATTTACATCGGTTTTTGTCACTTTTTTTTTTTTTTTTTGCATTTGATTCATAAAAATAAATAAAATTACAGTAAAAAAAAAAACTAAAAAAACTCACCTAAAAACTGCTATATATAACGCTGCCATTTCAAGAAATGCCTGAAGAATTTTGAGGCAGATTTCTTTTTCTGCCTGACCAAAAAAACTCAGTGTGAACAGTCAGCCTAGAATCTGTCTCAATGCTAATAACCTATGAATGTTGATTACATGGAGATGCACTTTTAGTCTTCATGTACATTTGGAGCGTTTTATGTATGAACTTTTTTTGAACAATCTGTGCATAAATCAATAATACAAGCAAACACAAGAAACTTTGCTGATTACCGTGGTCATGGTCACAAACAACTCTGTGTAGTCTGATCCTACAGCCATACCCTCTTCCATCTGTCCCCTACCTCTTGCTAATGTACGTCCATTAGATGTTTGGTAGCAAGAAGTAGTAGCTGCATTGTTTTGCAACAAAGGAAAAGCTGAATATTCTCACCAGTCTTTTTTTTTTTGACATGACCGTGCTTTTGTAGACATATTAAGCTACTATAGAAACTTTCTATACATTCACCACTTTTCCTTTTGAAGAAGCTGAGGCATTTTTGCTGTTTATACTGTATTATTGTTATATTGGACTTTTTCTTAACACAATCCAAGACCTCATGCGAGTTGCGTGATAAAACGTTTGTTTTTTTTCTCAAAGAGAATCTATAACTTTGACTTTCACATGGATCACCTAGTGACCTTTTCCACACCCTAGTAGATGTACTAAAAAAGAAAATGATAAAAATGGGCCAGCTGCTGGGTTCCGAGAAGCATAGTACTGCTGGTTAAATCGTGGGCTTTGGATGGCATTTGGTGTCTTCCATCTGCTGACAAACAATGACTCAGACAAGTAGTGACCTCCATCTTTCTGTTGCAGTATGACAGATTATGTTTCCAGGTGCAGCAAAGAATCTTGCAGAAAATGTCATTTTAATGGTGTTTTAACCCCTTTGTAGTATCTCACATCCCATTGTAGTTGATATACTTTATAGCTCAAGCTTACTTTGAAGAAAGTATCCTCGGAGTAATATTTTTCAATGAAAAGGAAGATAGGTTTATGCACTATTGGACAAATTTACTAATACTTTTTAGTATTTAAATTTTAGACAGTATAAACTTTGCTAAATTTGGCACATTTTCTGACTGCATTGACTGACTGCATTTCTGACTGCAGTGGTGCATGCTGCATGATAAATTTGGGACGTCTAACAGGACACTATTCTCTTCCTTATATCGCCTCTTGGCTGACTTAGTTTATGCAACTTTTTTAGGCCAAAATTTTGGCACACGTTGTAGCATTTTAATTTGCACCATTTCTGAAAGACCGCACCCCTTCCCTGATAAGCCAGACCCATTGTCAAGTGTGTGTCAAACTGTAAAAAAATGTGGCACACAGCATGTATTTCAGAATTCTAGCTCAATTTGCCACGGAAAGTGTACTGCCCAGAGCGCTGGAGAATAGCTTTATAATGCTTTAACTTATCCAAGTCATTCCAAGTGGGTTTTTTTGTATTATCTTTGGGTGGTACGTTTTAAAAAATTTTATTTTATTTTTTAATATCTGAAATGTACAAAGTTTTCAAAAATTTGTCGTTTTCAGAATTGTAATTTATCTGCTTGTCAGATAGTCGAAAGCTTGTTAACCCTTAAGGCCTCCAGCACACATCCGTGGCCCTTTTATACGGCCACAAAATACGGACCGCACACGGATGGCTTCCATGTGCGGTCTGTAGATTTAACGGACTAATGAAGAGAATGGCCGAGACTGATCCGCAAAAGCGGACTGGAATCTGTTCTAAAATTTGCAGAACGGACAAACGGATCCGCGAAAATAACGTAAGTGTGCATGGCCCCATAGAAATGAATGGGACCGTGCGCTATCCGTTAAAAAAATGGATAGTGTACTGAAAAAAAAAATCACTAAAGTGTGCTTGAGGCCTTAGATGTTTCACAGGAGCTAAAGCAAAGTGGTAGTGAAATTACAAAATATACCGTATAAATTTTTCTTTTTGAAGATATTCAATTTTAATCTAATTTGTTTCTTTAACACAGCAGGTGTTGGGAGAGAAACAAAACTATATATATATATATATATATATATATATATATATTACCCTGGCTCTGTCGTTTTTGGAAATAACGCATATGTGGTTCCAGTGTTTAAAGAGACTCAGGCCACTTATAACGTGGTGACAATCTCCTACATAAGGAGATGGGCGCTGTAATGTAGGTGACGGCAGTGCTTTTTATTTAGAAAAACAATCTATTTTTACCACATTATTAGCGATTTTTAGCTTTATGCTAATTCGTTTCTTAATGTCCAAGTGGGCGTTTTTACTTTAGACCAAGTGGGCGTTGTACAGAGGAGTGTATGACGCTGACCAATCAGCGTCATGCACTTCTCTCCATTCATTTACACAGCACTAGCGATATAGTTATATCATTATGTGCAGCCACATACACAAACACTAACATTACTGCAGTGTCCTGATAATGAATATACATCACTAACAGCCAGCACGTGATGTGTATTCAGAATCCTGACACTTCTGAATCTTTTCTGTGAGATTACCAGCAAGGCAAATGTAATCTCGTTTTAAATGACAGTTTACAGCGTAATCTCGCGAGATTACGTTTGCCTTGGTGGAAATCTCACAGAAATGATTCAGACAGGTCAGGATTCTGAATAACACATCACGTCCTGGCTGGAGGTAATGTATATTCATTGTCGGGACACTGCAGTAACGTTATAGTGTGTTTATCGCTATCTGCTGTGTAAATGAATGGAGAGAAGTGCATGACGCTGATTGGTCACTGATTGGTCTTACACTCCTCTGTACAACGCCCACTTGGTCTAAAGTAAAAACACGCCCACTTGGGCATTAAGAAACTGGCATAAACGTGGTATTTACCTAACGTGGTAAAAATAGATCGTTTTTCTAAATAAAAAGCACTGCTGTCACCTACATTACAGCGCCCAACTCCTTATGTAAGAGATAGGGCACTTATAGTGTGGTGACAGAGCCTCTTTAACTCTATTTAAATACAGGCCTCAGAAATGAAGGAGCACCTAGTGGATTTTGGGGCCCCCATTTTATTAGGATGTCTTCCAGGCACAATGACAGGTTTGCAGAGGCCTTGAGGTGTCAAAACATAACATCCCCAAAAATTCATTATTTAGGAAGCTACACACCCCAAGGAAGTTAATCTAAGGGTGTAGTGAGAATTTGAAATTTTAGCTTACAAAAAATATACATTTTCACATGAAATATGGGTAATAAAGCACCTCACAATTTTATACGTAATTTTTCTCGAGTATGGTAACACCCGATATGTGGATGTAAACTTCACTCTGGGCAGACGGCAGGACTCAGAAGGGATTGAGCGCCATTTGGCTTTTGAAGCGCAGATTTTGCTGGAATGGTTTTCGGACACCATGTCGCATTTGCAGAGCTCCTGAGGTACCAGTACAGTGAAAACCCTCAAGAAGTGACCATTTTGTAAAGTCCAACCCTCAAGGAATTCATCTAGGAGATCTGTGAACATTTTGACCCCAAAGTAGTTTCATAGAATGTATTAGAATTGGGATGTGAAAATAAAATATTTAATTTGTTTTTTTGCCAATAATAATTCGTTTTTTTTTTGTAATGATGCCAACTGGCCCCACAAGATAGGACTAGGCTTTACCTATAGCAATTCCAGGACTACAGTAGGGCAAAATTCTGAATTAACTGGACAGACAAAGGGAAAGAAATTATGGCTCATGTTTCACAATACTGCAAGGCAACATAAATACAAGAAACAGGGACTCACCGATTTGATCATCTACGTGGTCCTCCTGTCCAGCAACAGAAATAATAAAAAAATAAATAAAAAAAAAACTATATAATATAGTAATTCTGCAATCGGTTTTTGGGTTTTGTTTTTATGGTGTTCACTGTTCAGTATGATTACGGAAATGCCAAATTTCTATTTTTATTTCAACAAAATCATGTTTTTGTGTCATATTTTGAGAGCCATGACTTTCTTATTTTTTTTTTCTGTCCGGATGAGTTGATGTTTTTGTTTTCTTTGGTACCATTTTGGTGTACATATGAGTTTGTGATCGCTTTTTATTCCGTTTTTAGAGAGGTGGAATGAACAAAAAACCAATTCTGTTTTTTTTTTTTTTTTTTTTATGGCTTTCACTGTGCGGGTTTAATAACGTAATAATTTTATAGCAGAAAGGATCACTATTTGCCATTCTACCAATCAGACAATCCGTCCGTGCAGAGGTTCGCCTTTGCGCACCTCTTGCTGTCCTTCCCGTTCATTGTTTGTTTTTCTCCCAACCTCCGGGACACGCAACGTTGAACAGTGCTGACCTCTCGGCCTAGGCGAGTAGCGATCTGCCTGGGTGATAAACCAAGGTGTCTCTGTTCTTCTCAGTTTGCGACAAGTGGTGTTAACTGGCACGTCTACTAACAGGAGGCATCGCACAATCATCCCACAGCACTTGATCAGATTTTTGAGGTTTCATGTGGCTAAAAGACTTTGCTTTCAATCTGGCTTTTATGCCCATTACGCATGCCACAGGTTGGAGCTAGGTGCTTGATCTTGCAGACCTGCTACTTCCTCGATTTTCATACCCTTACGGCTTGCCCTTCTTGGTGTTGCAATTTCAATGTTGAGGAGTGTATAATACATTGCAGTAATTCTGTATTGCAATTGTATTATTCTTGTCCGTTTTACACTGACAGCCTGTTGGGTCTTGGCTTTGGCAGGACCTAATAGGCTTCTGCATGTGGCAGACTTGGAGGCCATTTTTAGTTCTCCAATTGCCATAGCCACCCATCAACACCCCACGGAGCCAATGCAGTGGCAACGGAGCCCTCTTTCTCGGTCAACAACTTCGATACCGCGGTCACTATTGACCACGGTATCTAAAGGATTAAACGGCCAGGATCGGAGCTAGCTCTGATTTTGACCATTTCGGCAGGGTGTCCGAGCCCGGCCCATCACTATGCCATAAATATACAGCATTTCGCGCTAAGGACTAGAGAAAGATTCAAGGCTCACTGATTGAAATTGTCGAAGTTAATGTACTCCAGCATTTTATCACCAACAATATATACTTTTTTGCATTAATTTACATTTTATCACTTTACTGAGTAACATAGTAAACACATGTGAAATCGCCTTCCATTTATATCAATGGGAGGCAGAGGCATTTTTTTTATTTTTTATCTGAGCTGCTTTTGGCCACTCGCGGGGGAAAAAAGCGGTATGTCCTTTCTTGCCGTTATTTTCGCCTCTGACTTCCCACTGAATCAGAAAAAAAACCTGCGGCGCTAGTGTCCGAATGTTTTTCACTGCGTTATTTGCCTGCGGTCCTTGCATTAGCTGCAATGGCCACGGGTGAAAACCGCTGGGAAAAAAGTCCAGGCAGTTCAAAATCTGCCTCAAAATTCCTGAAGGAATTCTGAGGCAGATTTTTTCTGCCTGCAAAAAACTCATTGTGAACAGGGCCTTACAGTCTTTGTTTTTATTTCAGCTTGTGGGCAGGTCAGTCTGCTTACCTGCCTTTTTCTAACCCTGTAAAAGCCGTGACAAAAAACTGAAACGGCCCCTGAAAAAAGTTGATCTATTATCCGTCTTATGTTGGAATGAAGCCTTCCACGGGAGAAGCGGCATAAAGGACCAAGAGGTCCCATAGTAGGTGCTTCACTCATGCTGTACCATTACAATTATCTGATGCCACATAAGTGACAAGAGCACAGTACGTAGTCTGTGCAGGAGGGGGATGTAAAATGTTGTATACAATGCTTGGGACACAAAGGGATGTATACCAGAAGAAGAGCTGTGGGAATAATAATAATGGACATGACACAGGGAGACATATAGACCACTATTGCTATTATGGTCTAATGAAGAAAAATAAGGTGCGTATCGAAGGTCTCATGGGCACCGTTTTAGTTGTGCTTTTCTTTTTTTGCCCAGAATGCTTTTAATGCTGCATCTAGTGATAATGGTTGTGTGTAAGTGAATTGTAGAAATAGTTTACAGTTGGCAAACATTGCCATAGTAATTGAAATTAATGTGATATGCTAAAAATTCACGAAGGCAGACAGCCCAGCCACCAAGTACTGATCGCTGCATGTAATAAGGTCTCCCAATGATCAGAGAAAACCTTGTTATGAAATTTTTCTGATGAACATTTATTTTCTAAGGGACATGCTTATAGGTGGACTCTTCCCAGAGTTCATAGTGAAAAAGAGCAAGGGTGATTGCTGTCATTGGCCTCTGGTATGTCATATGGAAGCTCAAGTTAAATGGGCTTTTGTTCCAGCCCATATGGCAACATTTGGCACTGTAACCAGCTATGTTTACAGGGACGTCACAGCTACAGTGCACCACGTTGTTAGGCACAACGCACATGAATGCAATTGTCCGATGCAGGGTTCTCTGTAATACTCACTGGTCTAACGTCTTTAGCACCTCTGTTTTGTGACAAAACATTCAATGCTAGCAGACCGGTTCTGTCAAGAACTGTTGACAGACTTTCTAACCGAGCATGTGAGATGTTCTTGAAACCTATAGAACAGCTTCTGAAACATCTTTCGAAAACTTTCAAAAGCTAATTTAGATCTCTCAGCTATTTGCAAAAGAGAAATAAGAAAAGCTAGTGAAACCACGATCGTGTTCTTTTCAGTTTTTTTTTTTCTTCTAAAGCTCGTAAAGAACATTTTCGTTTAGATGTGATATTTTCAAATGTCCCAGTGAAACAGTGTCAATGACCACAAAAAAATAGAAAAGAAAGTACCATTTGTGATAACTGACTCACCGTACACGGCTACATCTGCTGCTGCTGATTTTGAAACTGTGGGACAGTTTAAATTTGGGCTGAAACAGAGAGAAAACATTTACATTTCTGCAGTGTCTGTTCCTTTCTTGATATCCATAACCAAATTATTTTCAGGGTCCGAGAAACATGTGTTTTCCTCTCATTGTAGAAAGGAGTGGACCTGAGGAATGTTTTGATTTGGTTATGTTGTGTTCTGTTAAGGCTCTGTTCACGTCTGCATCAGAGGCTGCGTTACAGGCCCCCATTGCAGATCCGGCAGGGATTCCCAGAGATAATAGCGCAGCGTGCTGCGCTATTGTGTCAAGTAAAGTCACAGGCACCCCAACGGAAAGCCGACGGAACCCATTAAAATTAATAGGTCCCATCTGCAACCGGCGGCATCCATTGTGCAACGGTTGGTTCCATTAATCCCTTGATCTGCTTCTCTGACGGAGCAGAATAACGGAACACACCAACGCAGGCTTGAACCCAGCCTAAATTGTACCTTTTGCATTTGAACTCCCTAGCTACTTTGGTGTAAAGCTATTTCCAGGGGAAAAAAAAGATATGTATATTGTAAATTATTTAATTTTTGTGTAGTCCTCATTGTTTTTTCAATGTTTTTATTTTTTTTAATTTTTTTTAGTTACTGTATGTCCAGCAGACTTGCAAAATAAAGTCTTCAATAAGCAGTCATGCTGCTGTTGACAACATATTAGCCCACATTTTTTCAAAGTGGAGGAGGTAGTTTGAATGACTTGTGGCAAATTTATTACATTTCCCATCTGCAACATTTATGGCATATTGACAGAGCAGCATGCATGTGCATCCACCTCTCCACCTTCTGTCTGGAGTGCTGATAAAGGGCTATGCAATAAATGTATCAAATTGGAATACCCCCTTAGAGGCTCACTCGGAGTAAAACTGTTATGCCTAATGCAGGGCCTGAGGGGCCCCTTAGGCCTGCACTAGGCATTACAAAATAATACTTTTGCCTGTATTGCTTCTTTATAAAGCTAAAAGGCTACGTAAATGTTTGAAAGTGTTGTTTTTTTTGTTTTTTTGATAAAAATGTGTCAGTGTGTGGTGTTAAACTTTGTAAATACATTTTATTAAAAATAATTTTTACTTTTTAAGATACAGCTGCTCTGTATTCTCTATACAGAGCAGCTGTATCGTTCACTAGTCACTTAATCATTCAGTCCCGCGGACCTGACTGGTTCAGTGACTGTGGGTCCTGCATGTCTCAGATGTGATTGACACGCAGGATCTACCTGTAAACTAAGTTCATAACTTAGATGTAATAGATTACAGGTGGATCCCTGTTGTCACTGAAGCCGTCAGATCTGGGGGACTGAAGGATTCAGTCAATAGCGAACGATAGAGCTACTCTGTATTCGCTATACAGAGCAGATGTATCTTAAAGGCTATGGACATCTTTTGAAGGCATTTTTTTTGTATAAGTTTTGTACTTCGTTTTTATAAAAAATTCCTTTTACTTTTGGAGGTACAACTGTTATTTATTCTCTATACAGAGCAGCTGGATCTCTCATATTACACTTAGGGTATGTGCACACACACTAATTACGTCCGTAATTGACGGACGTATTTCGGCCGCAAGTACCAGACCGAACACAGTGCAGGGAGCCGGGCTCCTAGCATCATACTTATGTACGACGCTAGGAGTCCCTGCCTCGCTGCCGGACAACTGTCCCGTACTGAAAACATGTGTGTGCACATACCCTTAATCAGTCAGTCCCGTGGACCTGACGGGTTCAGTGTCGGCGGGTCTTGACACGCAGGATCCACCTGTAATCAATCGCATCTAAGTTATAAACTTAGATGTGATCAATTGCAAGTGGATCCTGCGTGTCACAGACCTGTAGGACCCGCCGACACTAAACCGGTCAGGTCTGTGAGACGACTGACGGATTCAGTGTAATTCGAGAGATACAGCTCCTCTGCATAGAGAATACAGAACCGCTGTATCTCCAAAAGTAAAAATATATATATATATTTTTTTTAACACAAACTAATTACAAAGTTACACTAAACACACTGACTTATTTTTAAAAAAATGCCCTCAAAGGTGTATAGTCTTTAAAAAGTAAAAATAATTTAATAAAATTTATTTACAAAGTTTAACCTTCACCAATACACATTTTTATTTAAAAAAAAAAAACAACAAAAAAAAACTCTTTGAAACATTTACATAGCCTTTAAAATATAATTAAGTCTCACAGTGCCCTCCATATCAGGGCAGCCACACACTGTCCCCCCACCAGCGCAAACCACAAAGTGCTACCCCCATTAATGCCAGCAGCCACGCATTTCACCCCCAGTAGTGCCGCTGCTCGACTCTTCTTTTCTCTTACATAGAAGATACCGATGAGCAGCCAAAAGATGGTTCTCTGATGTTCCTCCCAAGATCTGAACTGATATGTATGGTCAGTGTGGGGAAGAGAGAACAGAGCTACTGTCTGATGACGGAACTCCTTCCTTTGTATCAAAAGGATTTAGATGTCTTAACAGCTAGGTGACTTTTTGAATTATCAGGACACAGTGTACAGTATGCACTCCCCGGGCTGCAGGTTCGGCCCCGTGCTTTAGCATTTTTGGTTTGAATACTAACAAAGTTTGGTACTGTTGGCATATGACATAAGTTGCTTCTTTACACATCCTCCATATGTCCTAAATTAATAAGTAACACTTTAAAGACAGTTTAATAATGAAAAATATTTTATTGCTGTACATAGCCGTAATATGTGGGGCTGTGGTTACCTCCCAATCTAGGTCTCAAAACAGAGTGGTTGTCAACATAATTTTTTTTTTTATTTCTGTGTCACCATGGTGGATTTAATGCACAAACACAAATTTACAAGGTAAAGAAGGGGGGGGGGGGGGGTGATTTTATGACTAGAGGCCCAATATAATATTGGTGGATAGGTGAAGAAATTTGTGCTACATAATCTGTAGAATGTAACTAGCGACACGACTATTAATAATAATAATAGACTAAACACCCCCCCCCCCCCTCTAAATGCAGGTGAAATTTGGAGATGAATTGTTAGCAGTTTGGACTCACATTGACGTGCTCTCTGAGGCCCCATGCACACGACCGTAAAAATCGTGCGTAATGGCGGACCGCAACTACGGTTTGCAAATTACGGACCAATTCACTTCTATTGTCCACGGACACCTTCCCGTTTACACGAAAGCGTCCGGGCCACAGAAGTGTACCGCAAAAGATAGGACATGTCCTATCTTTTGCTTTTTACAGCCCGTGCTCCCATACTTTGTATGGGAGAACGGGCCGAAAATGCGGGTGGCCGTTGGCGGTTGCCCGCGCCCGCAATTGCCGCCCGTGATTACAGGCACAGCCGTGTGCATGATGCCTTACAAGGTGGAGGATGTTCTCGTTAATATTGAACGTTTGATTGATTTTATTGTTAGCAGTTGACTTTGTTGGTGCTCAACAGAGGCAGTTCAAGTATTTCATAAGTGAGAGAACACTTCAGTACAACTGCTCAATTATGGCCACAACTGGAAGAGATCCATCTACAACACAAGCGCAACAAGATGCTTCATGTGGTTTGCCATGGGTGGGAAAATGTAACTTCAATTGGGTTTTTGTTTTTTATACTTGCCTAAATGTTTGTGGTTGTGGGCAATACCATTTTCATATGTCATAGGTACATTTTAAAGGGCTAGGCTGTCCCTGTTTCATGCCATCTAGGTCACTGTATGCCTTTCTTCCACAATCTACAAACAATGCTGTGCTTTCACATAAGGTTATTATTCAAGATTTACAGCTTATGAGAGGAGTTTATGCGTTTCCATGTTATGTGATTACTTTCTTTAGTTAAAATAAATCATTGTATTGTGTATCACTTCGTCTACACATTTATAGAATTGTATTTGATTATTTTGGTGAATGTACTTTAGAAGATGCTCTCCTAAAATGCGTTATATCTGGACTGATTTGGTCCTGTTCGGTCATCTCTTAAATGGGCTGGTCAATAGAATTAGTCAGTGGAAAGAGCGATACGAACGTATTGTTTTTTTTTTTTTATCTCTATATTGGGGAATATTTACAGGCCGCACAGGTGTCGACTCTCTGCTGGTCCCGGCCGGTTCTTGTTTAATTTGCTGCAGCGATGACTTGCCATATATTTGCGACTGCAGTAGACAGGATAGCAACAGGATATTTAATAGGTGATTTTTTTTTTATTTGAACAAATTTCCTACGGTCAGACCAATTTTTTAGACTCTGCGAAAGAGAAAACCCCTTTAAACTTCTAGGAATCAGCTGTAATGGATGGGGGAATCTTTGAGCAACTGCATTTGTGGTGTAGCATAGCACCCATTCAAATTAATCTGTGTAGTACATGGTTGCGATGAGTTCTCAAAAAAGAGGCACCCTCTATAATATACATATGCCCTATGGAGAGGGGTATCCCCTTTAACCAAAATCACTCTATTCCACTACATTTTTACTCTGTTAGCTCCCGCTCATAGAGTGAATGATGTCACAGCTGTATATTGAGAAACTGCTATAAATTTTATTTCCCTAAAACAGGGCTTCTCAAACGTCCTAATCTGGTCTCACCAGCTAATCAAAGGCAGCATGGTGGCTCAGTGCTTAGCACTGTTGCCTGGGGTTTGAAGCTGACCAAGGACAACATCTTTTTGGAATTAGTATGTTTCTTCCACACTCCAATAACATACTGATAGTTTTATTTGGAATTTAGATGGTGAGCCCTAATGGGGAAGGAGACAGATGTGAGTGGTTAATTCAAAAAGTTGCCTTTATTAAATTTGCACAAGGACAGACTACATAAAGTTTAAAAGTTAAAGTCCATTTCTGACAGCGATCAGCGTAATGCAAGATATGAGAGTTCTGTCTTGAGAGGGTTAAGTACCACGACTACAGAACACTCCACTCAATTCATAGTTACCAATGACCATTGGCCCCGATACCCCTGAAGACGCTACATCGTAGCGAAACATGTCGGGGGGGCTTCTACCTTTTATTTTAATATTTGTCCTGCTGACTTTCTAGAATTTAACTATGAATTGAGTGGAGTGTTCTGTAGTCGTGGTACTTAACCCTCTCAAGACAGAACTCTCATATCTTGCATTACGCTGATCGCTGTCAGAAATGGACTTTAACTTTTAAACTTTATGTAGTCTGTCCTTGTGCAAATTTAATAAAGACTTTGTTATTTTTGAATGATAGTTGGAAAACAGGGCCTTCTCTTGCCGGCAGGCAACTTTTTGAATTAACTCTTTCACGCCCACCAACTATTGGGGTCCTTCCCTTTTGTATCTATTAAGATGTGAGTGGTGACCCTCTCTGTACAGCGATGCGGAATATGTTAACGCTATATAAATAAATACTGTGGTGCAGCGCCAACCGGATGCCACCATGCATCGCGCACAACCCTTAGCAGCACTATATACTACAGTGCAGCACAACATACGCTGGGGACAAGGAATGAGAGGGAGTTTTTTGCTGGGGACTAGGAATAAAAGTGGAGCAATGCTGGGGACTAGGAATGAGGTGGAGAGTTTCTGGGGACTAGGAATGAGAGGAGGAGACATGCTGGGGATTTGGAATGAGGGGGAGCCATGCTGAGGACTAGGAATATGAGGGGGGAGCCATGCTGGTGGACAAAGAATGAAGAGGGCTGTTTATTTGTGCGCTGTACATGTTTGCTAAATGCATTGCACACTTTAGCCTGCATTTTGTGTACTTTTTTCTTTGAGAGGACCACCCCTATAAAAGACCATTTTTCTGTGCAATTCTGGGTGGTCGGCTCAAAGGTGTTTCAATATGTATATGTATAACACTATATGGACAAGCGTATTGGACACAGCTCTTAATCCTTTATTTTAGGTGTTTCATTCATTCCCTTGTCACAGGTGTATAAAATCCAGCACCTAGCCATGCAGTCTGCATTTACAAAGAGAATGGGTCATTCTAAAGAGCTCACTGAATTTTGAGTGCGGTGCTGTAAAAGGATGCTACCATACTAACAAGTCAGTTTGGGAGGTACTTTACCTCCTAGATATTCCACGATCAACTGTGAGTGGTAATATTGCAAAGTGGAAGCGTTCCGGAACAACAGCAGAAGTTAAAGAGCGGTTTTGTCGAGTGCTGAGGCACATAGTGCATGACAGTCACCAATGCTCTGCATACTGTAACTGTAGAGTTCCAAACCTCTAGCAGTAACGACTGCACAAAAGTGGTGTGCCACTAGCTTCATGGCATGGGCTTCCATGGCCGAGCAGCTGCGTGCAAGTTTTACATCACCAATCAGTACAATGCCAAGCATTGGTTGGAGTGGTGTATAGCACACCACCACTGGTCTCTGGAGCAGTGGAAATGTGTTCTGTGGAGTGACAAGTGATGCTTCTCTACCTGGCAGTCTGATGAATGAGTTTGGGTTTGGTAAATGCCAGGAGAATGTTACCTGCTTCACTGCATTGTGCGAACTGTAAAGTTTGGTGGAGGAAGGATAATGCTAGGGGGTTGTTTTTCAGGGCTTGGCCTAGGCCCCTTTGTTCCAGTGAAGATAAATCTTAATTCTTCAGCATAACAAGTCATTTTGAATAACTAGATGCTTCTAACTTTGTAGGAACACTTTGGGGAAGGCCCTTTTATGTTCCAGTATAACTGTGCCCCAGTGAACCAACAAGGTCCATAAAAGCATGGTTGGGTGAGTTTGGTTTGGACAAACGTGACTGGCCCGCACAAAGCCCTGACCTCAACCCTATCGAACACCTTTGGGATGAACTAGATTGGAGATTGCCACGTTCGTGTCTGACCTCATAAATTACGTGGGTGTTCCAATACTTTTGTCCATATAGTGTGTGTGTGTGTGTGTGTGTGTGTATATATGTGTGTGTATATATATATATATATATATATATATATATATATATATAGAGCATTTCATCCATAAAGGATAATAACCTGCATTGGTGGACAGTGTGGCGTTTCTGCTGTTGCCTGACCTCCCGATATCTGTCAGTCCCCTTTATCACGTGAAATTAAACTTCACTCTCCGTCTCATTGGCTGCCATCTCCTTCACTGCTTCTCAGGCTAGCTTTCCCTCTGTGGTGAGCAGCGCCAGCTGACCGTCTGTCCTCCATGTCTCAATTAGACAACTGCAGGAGAAGGCTGAGCAGGAGAGATGCGGGCGGATAACACGGAGTCAGTCGTTCTCACTCTAAACTGCGCTGGTATGCTGCATGCTCCATCAACCTGCTGTTTCAGTGCTGGCCTTGGCTGTAGCAGTTTTTTGACGGTCTGACTGACGTGCTATTAGTAGGGGTTGGGGGTAGGCACAGCACAGCAGCACTTTTTGCTTTTTTTTTTCTTATATATAATTAAATCCCCCAAAAATGTAATCGGGACGGGGACCCGCGCCTCACCAGTCAGTGAGCCATTTCAGAAGTGCTGCCCTAAAATATAAGCAAAGGTTCTCTGCTTTTACAAGACATTTTCTGAGCATCTCATTTGAAATGAAGTTGGAATAAATGCAAGGTAAATTATATTTTCTTCCATATAGTTTAATCATGTTGCTTAAAGGCTATGTACACCTTTGAAAAAGTTTTTTTTTGTTTGTTTTTTAAAAAAAATGTGTATCAGTGTGTTTGGTGCAACATTCTAATTACTTTTTATTAAAAATAATTTTTACTTTTTGAGATACAGCTGCTTTGTATCCTGTATACAGAGCAGCTGCATCTAGAGTGGGGTCCTGTAGCTGTCAGGTCAGCGGGACTGGCGGGTTCAGTCAAAGCGGCTACCGCCTGTCAGAGCTTTTACCGATCACATCTAAGTTCATAACTTAGACGTGATCGATAACAGGTGGATCCTGTGTCAAACACAGGATCTGCTTTCACTGAACCAGTCAGTCCCACTGATCTGACGGATTCAGGTTTCAGCATTGGATACAGCTGCTCTGTATACAGGACACACAATAGCTGTATCTCAAAAAGTAAAAATAATTTTTAATAAAAAGAATTAGAAAGTTGCACCAAACACACTGAGGGGGGATTCACACGAGCGTGTATTCGGTCCGTGCGGGCCGCGTGGGTTTCACGCGCCACGCACAGACCAATACAAGTCTATGGGGCAGTACAGACAGTCCGTGTTTTTTGCGCAGCGTTTGTCAGCTGCGCAAAAAGCGCGACAGGTTCAATATCTCCGCGTATTTCGCGCATCACGCACCCATTGAAGTCAATGGGTGCGTGAAAACCACGCAGGTCGCACGGAAGCACTTCCGTGCGAACCGACTGAAACAGCGCACCAGCTGTCAAAAGGATGAATGTAACCAGAAAAGCACCACGTGCTTTTCTGTTTCCAAACATCCAAATGGAGTGTCTTTGAGATGAGCGAACCCGGACAATCGAACCGAACTTCACCGGGTTCGGCCGAACTCGGCAAAAAAATTTCCGGTACGCGACGTCCGGAGATAGTCACTGTCTAGGGTGCTGAAAGAGTTAAACTGTTTCAGCACCATGGACAGTGACTACCGATCCCAATAAACATGAACCTGTAAAAAAAAAAACGAAGTTCTGACTTACCGATAACTCCCGGCTTCTTCCTCCAGTCTGACCTCCCGGGATGACAATTCAGTCCAAGTGACAGCTCCAGCCAATCACAGGCCAAGCACAGGCTGCAGCGGTCACATGGACTGCCGCGTCATCCAGGGAGGTGGGGCCCGATGTCAAGAGAGGCGCGTCACCAAGGACGCGTCACCAAGGCAACGGCCGGGAAGTTCTCGGTAAGTACGAACTTTTTCTCTTTTTTTTTTTTTAACAGGTTGCTGTATATTGTGTTCGGCATTCACTGTCGAGGGTGCTGAAAGAGTTACTGCCGATCAGTTAGCTCTTTCAGCACCTTGGACAGTGACGGGCGTCGACTAGCCTCATCTCTATGATGGCTGCGCGAAAATCACGCAGCCGCGCATCATACACGGATGACACACGCAGCTGTCAAATGGTTTTTGCGCGCGCAAAAACGCAACGTCCGTCTGTATCTGCCCTGATAGACATTTTTATTTTAAAAACATGTTTTTAAAGGTGTACATAGCCATTAAGCCAGTCATACACGAGTTCTCCAAACTCCCCCATAAACGTGCGCACTCAGTTCTACTGAACTTGCATATTTATGTTAATGGTGAGGAATGATAAACTGCTGCCAGGCATTTCTAGTTAAGTCTCTGGTGATATATGGAATCGTTGGTCGGCGCTGTTAGGGTATGTTCACATGACCACGCCAAATACGTCTGAAATTACGGAGCTGTTTTCAGGAGAAAACAACTTCTGAATTTCAGACATTTTTACAAGTGCACGCGTTTTTCGCGGCGTCTTTTATGGACGTAATTTGGAGCTGTTCTTCATTGGAGTCAAACGCCTCCATTACGCCTGAAAAGAGGTCGTGTGCACATACCCTTATTGTTCATGCTTCAGTTAGTTGTTGGTGGCAAACACTAGAATTGTAGCATTTACTGTACTACTACCGGAGTAAAGTCAATATGCTGACTGTGCAAAGACACAATATTTCCCATGATAAAATCAGCGGTTGTTAATCTGCTACACGTGATTGGGATTTTTATTAATCCCAGTTACTTCTCTATGGGTGGAGCAGCTTCCACTTCTAGAAGTTTCTGCCCACCTCACCATAACTTTTAGGAATTACTATGTTGTAACATAGAAAAGATCTCAAGTAGACACGATGTGAAATGCAGTCATTGTTTAATATTTACATAATGTGCTTTTGATGCGGTTTAGTTTTGCGTGTGTGGGGGGAACATTTACAGATTTTGTTTGAAGACCGAAGCCAAATATGGCATTTGCGTTTATTCACATTAAAGAGACCACGTTCATGTTAGTGTCTCATGACGTCATTTAGCTAATGATTTATTTTCATTTTGAATAGTACAAGCGTTCCGGTGACCTCTTGTTCCATCTCATGCCTGCTCTGCTCTTTTCCTCTCTAGAGCCCTTTCTTATTTCATTCACTTCAGTCTAGTGATGTTTCACTGTTACCGTTGCTGACTGACTCTTCCATTATTAGGAATTGAACGGTCTCTTTTATTTTTATAATAATGCATGTGATTTTATCTGGGTTTTGTAGCTATGAAAACACGAGCAGTTTATGACATTGCAGGTTCCTTGATTGGCTTGCGAGATGGACAACCAGCATCACTGGTAGTGTCCTCTAAGAACTATTGTCTGACAAGACAGTGGCTCACCATGCTTTTCCCAAGCCTTTATGTAAGTGCTCGTGCACACTTTAGTATGGAGCCGTACCGCACAGACTCTGTTGGTCTCCGGTAGAGAGATTTTCTTCCCTAGAAGCAATGCTCCTAAGAGGCAGTACCTCCTTACATATGGAGACGAATGGAGCATGCTGCAATTTTAATTTTTTCCTTTCAAATTCATTATGGGGCAAAACAAAACAAAACTTGAACAAAACTTTTCTATTTTATAAAAAAAATGTTTTTACATTTTTAGTGAGTACAACTTTTTTTGTACTATTTGGTACAGTTCACGCAGAGTAATTCGGAGCGGATTGTGACACGAAAACCGCATCCGATCGGAGCCAAAAAACAGCCGAAATCTCACCCCCCACCTCAAATACATTTCAATAGGGGGTAGAGGCTTTTTTTTTCTCCAGGCGGCTTTTGGCCGCTTGAATGAAAATAAGAGTCATGTTCTTTCTTGCCACAGTTCTCCGCCTCTGACCTCCCATTGAAATCAATGGGAGGCAGAAAAAACCTGGGACGCTAGTTTCCGAGTTTTTTTGCTGCGGTTGTTTTTCCTGCGGTCTTTGCATTAGATTCAATTGCTGCAGGCAAAAAATGCAGGAAAAAAAACACAGCCAGTTCGAAATCTGCCTCAAAGGAATTCTGAGACAGATTTTTTTTTCTTCTGCCTGCAAAAATCTCCATGTGAACAGGGCCTTAAAATCCCTTTCAAAACAGTTTTTTTTTTTTTTTTATTAATTTCGAAAACTGGTTAGTCCTTTTTTTTTTTTTCTTTTTTTGTACCACTGACAGCAAAACACACCTTAAATAACCGCTCACAAACGACCTGTTGTGAAGAAATTGAAAGAAATACAATCCGATAATCCCAAGAACAAGGCTATTATTGCTATATATGGATGTTCTAGTCATTTGTTTAAGTAAGTTTCTGCAGTCATTACGACAAATATCGTATGTAACTTAACTCCAACTCCCATAGCAGCTATTGTAAGCTGCTTTAATTTTTATCTAGTATCTCCAGTGTGATGCTCAAATATGTCTTGTGTTCATGGCTGGTGTGGACCCACTGAGTTGCAACGAACTCAGTTGGGCTATACCCAGTACCTGAGTCTAAAGAAATTTTCGGTTTTTACACTTTAACCCCTTTTCAGGGATGTGGACTTCGCTGCAAGGATTTCCCAGATCCCTACCCCAAGAGTAGTTGTCATTAGCAACAGCTGACTAGGCATGACAGGAGATGATGGGACTAAGGCAGGGGGCAAGGAACTTAGTCAGGCAAGTGAAGATCAGAGCAGGTGAAGAACAGTCATAAATGGATAGTCAAACAGAGATCTGGGCTGGCAGCGTACAATTGTAGTGGGCTAAGGTCAGGGCCATCAGCAGGCAAAATATGGTGGTCAAAAACACTAGACACATTAGAAACGCTAAGGAACCTAATTGCTCAGGCCCTGATCAAAGGGTGAGGGTAATATTCCCTGGAAGTCTGTTTGGCACACTGGCTGTTTATGGGAGGGGTCGGGGTGCGCACAATAGAAAGGGACACAGTACCTGGAGGAGAGCAGCGGCGGGAGAGACGGTTGGGAGGATGAACCGGAGGAGCAGCGTTTGCCAGGGTGGATGGGGCACCAGGGACAGGTACGTTTTTGGCGATCGCAGGGAAAAGCAGCCGCGGATACAGCTATCACACAGTGCTATAATACTCTTCTACTTAAGAGAGCCTAATTCAAACAGCATGGGTATTGTTGCCCGTATGTATGTATGTATGTATGTATGTATGTATGTATGTATGTATTCGTACATTTTCCCAAAGCTTACCTTAGATATCACCTTTCTTAGATATCACCTTTCTTTCATATCACCTTTCTTTGATAGCATCTAGTTCAAAACCTGTTTTAACCCATATCATGATGTATTTCAACTGCATTTGGGTAAACGTGAAAATTTACCAATGAAAGCTGTTCCGGAGGCTGTTAGGCTATGTTCACACGGGGTATTTTGCCGAGTTTTTTGACGTGGAAACCGCGTCGCAAAACTCGGCAATAACGGCCCGAGAACGCCTCCCATTGATTTCAATGGGAGGCGTTGGCGTCTTTTTTCCCGCGAGCAGTAAAACTGCCTCGTGGGAAAAAGAAGCGACATGCCCTATCTTCGGGCGCTTCCGCCTCTGACCTCCCATTGACTTCAATGGGAGGCAGGAGAAAGCGTATTTCTCGGTGTTTTATGCCCGCAGCGCTCAATGGCCGCGGACGAAAAACGGCGCCATAATCGCCGCGAAAATCGGCGTGCAGGGAGAGGAATATCTGCCTCAGAGTTCCAAACGGAATTTTGAGGCAGATATTCCTCCCCCAAAATACTCCGTGTGAACATAGCCTTATAGGTTACATCTATGGGTGCAACCTTCCTCAAAGAAGTCCTGTAGCTGCTGCACCCCCACTGATTGTCTATGCGTCTCCAGACTTCATTTGTGTATATTGTAGCCCCTTGCTTGCTTGATATTGATCATCTTCGATTTCATCCTGCTTTCTCTTTCTATGTGCTATGCCAGCATTCCCATGATGCCTCAGTACAGAATCACATGGTCATCTAGAGCCAGTAGCCAGTCTGCCTGCTAGGAGGACAGTGTGATCATCCTCCCTGTCTCCTATTTTAGATCATCTTGAAGTTTAGATTTCATCCTGCTTTCTCTTTCTCTGTGCTATGCCAGCATTCCCATGATGCCTCAGTACCGAATCACATGATCATCTAGAGCCAATAGCCGGTCTGCCTGCTAGGAGGACAGTGTGATCATCTTCGCTGTCTGCTATTGATCATCTTGAAGTTTAGATTTCATCCTGCTTTCTCTTTCTCTGTGCTATGCCAGCATTCCCATGATGCCTCAGTACAGAATCACATCATCTAGGGCCAGTAGCCGGTCTGCCTGCTAGGACGACAGTGTGATCATCCTCCCCTCCATATTCTCCTAAATAAACGAAGAGATTATAAGCATACAGCCAGGGAGGCGGAGCTGCAGTCGTCTCCATTATAACTGTGTGACAGGAGCCTGTAATCATCAGCAGTAATTATGAGGCTGTGTTTACTTCTGCGTTCTGGGTTTCATTGTTCTGCTCCATCATAGGAAGCTCATGATCCGTTGCATGACAATTCTGCGCTATTTTGTCCAACAAAGACCACGGAATCTGTGATAGAAGACCCTAACGGAGCCTCAGATGTAAACAGGGCACATATGAGTTTGGTGTGGGAAAAGTCCATGCAATTTCATCATACAGGGTGTGAGTGACACTGAGTTATCACCTTTTACTTAAGTAGAAAACGTGTGTCTGATGTTTTGTTATAGAAGCAGCAAGAAAAAGAACAGATAGGAGACTAAAATATGGCATTTCTTAAAGAGGCTCTGTCACCAGATTTTGCAACCCCTATCTGCTATTGCAGCAGATAGGCGCTGCAATGTAGATTACAGTAACGTTTTTATTTTTAAAAAACGAGCATTTTTGGCCAAGTTATGACCATTTTCGTATTTATGCAAATGAGGCTTGCGAAAGTACAACTGGGCGTGTTGAAAAGTAAAAGTCCAACTGGGCGTGTATTATGTGCGTACATCGGGGCGTGTATTATGTGCGTACATCGGGGCGTGTTTACTACTTTTACTAGCTGGGCTTTCTGATAAGTATCATCCACTTCTCTTCAGAACGCCCAGCTTCTGGCAGTGCAGATCTGTGACGTCACTCACAGGTCCTGCATCGTGTCGGCACCAGAGGCTACAGTTGATTCTGCAGCAGCATCAGCATTTGTAGGTAAGTAGCTACATCGACTTACCTGCAAACGCCGATGCTGCTGCAGAATCATCTGTAGCCTCTGGTGCCGATGTGTCCTCGCTCGTCTGACACGATGCAGGACCTGTGAGTGACGTCACAGCGTGATCTCTCGAGAACACGGCTGTGTCTGCACTGCCAGAAGCTGGGCGTTCTGAAGAGAAGTGGATGATACTTCTATACACAACGCCCAGCTAGTAAAAGTAGTGAACACGCCCCGATGTACGCACATAATACACGCCCAGTTGTACTTTTACTTTTCAACACGCCCAGTTGTACTTTTGCAAGCCTCATTTGCATAAATACAAAAATG
Organism: Rhinoderma darwinii; assembly: GCF_050947455.1. Lineage (NCBI taxonomy): Eukaryota > Metazoa > Chordata > Amphibia > Anura > Rhinodermatidae > Rhinoderma > Rhinoderma darwinii. The sequence continues at coordinate 226,568,527 of NC_134690.1, read as the reverse complement.
GTCATAACTTGGCCAAAAATGCTCGTTTTTTAAAAATAAAAACGTTACTGTAATCTACATTGCAGCGCCTATCTGCTGCAATAGCAGATAGGGGTTGCAAAATCTGGTGACAGAGCCTCTTTAAATGGACACAATTTTTTTTTTTTTTTTAACAAACCTTGTAAAGTCATTCGAATAATAGAAACCTAATTGATTACTCACTCTGAATTGACTGCTTTTTCTGCGTCCAAGAGAAGATGTGCTATCAGCTCACTGAGGGATCATGTTGCAACTTCTCATAGAATTCTATGGGGTGAGCTGGAACAGAGTGAGAGGCAGAGATGCACATGCTGCGGCATTTTATCACCTTCCTGACCGCCCACTGTCTTTTGACGTCAGGCGGTGCAGGTGCTTAATCTACAGAGACGTCTTTTGGCGTCGCTGCAGATCAGGCTGATGAGCGCTCGTGTGGGCGCTCATCCTCTAAGCAGGAGCTGTTACCAACAGCTCCTGATCTTAGAGCAGCCTCCTGAACACAGCTGGGGTCGGCAAACATTCCAACCCCAGCTGTTTAACTCTTTGATTACCGCGGTCCGTGACCGTGGCATGATCAAAGGGAATTCCCCTCTTTGATCGCATCACTGGGATTCCAGTGATGCGATCAAACAATGGGGAATCCCTCTGCAGTCAGCCCTGGGGACCTACAAAGGACCCCAGGGCTGTCTGTTCCGTGTGCCTGCTGTTCGGGCACACTATGTGCTGCCCGATCAGCAGCCTGTGTCATAGTGACACAGTGTAATGTATTAGCGTACAGAAGTATGCTAATACATTGCAAGTAAAAAATAAAGTTACAAATAAAGTTATCCCTTGATGGGATTAAAAAAAAAAAGGTAACAAAACAAATAAATAAATAAAAAAAGTGCCAAAAAGAGTCTTTATTTTGTATTAAATACATTTTATTGCCCCTACACTAAATAAAAACAAAAAACCTACGCATATTAGGTATCTACACGACCGTAATAACCTGAAGAATTAATCTAATGGGTTATTTAGCGTGAAACGTGAACTGGATAAAAAATAAACAAAAAAAACTATTCAGAGAATCGCTTTTTCCTATATTCACGGCATAAAAAAATTTTTTTTTACCCCCAAACTGTGGGAAAAATAAAATGCTATTTCTCTCGCATAAAACAAGGCCTCATACAGCCACGTCAATGAAAAAATAAAGTTATGGCTGCTGAAACGCAGAGAGGCAAAAACAGAAAAATTTAGCTGGTCATTAAGGTCTTTTCAGGCCCGGTCATTAAGGGGTTATAGTAAGTGTTCTATCTCACCCCCAGTGCTGGATTCTCAGCTACACTCCATTACCGCTATATTATGTCCTCCGTGCTGCTGCAGCTTCTATGTATATGTGACAGTTTTAGATAGGAAAAGCAGGATTCTCCTATTCACTGTGTATGGAAGACATGACAGCTGAGAAAACTGTGAGAGCGAGCTTGCAAAGGGGAAAAATGGCATATGTAAGTCATATAATGGCCAGAAGTAGTTTTATTCCTCATGTTCTCTCTCTCTCTCTCTCTCTCTCTCTCTCTCTCTCTCTCTCTCTCTCTCTCTCTCTCTCTCTTTCTCTCTTTCTCTCTTTCTCTCTTTCTCTCTCTCTCTTTCTCTCTTTCTCTCTTTCTCTCTTTCTCTCTTTCTCTCTTTCTCTCTTTCTCTCTTTCTCTCTTTCTCTCTTTCTCTCTTTCTCTCTTTCTCTCTTTCTCTCTTTCTCTCTTTCTCTCTTTCTCTCTTTCTCTCTTTCTCTCTTTCTCTCTTTCTCTCTTTCTCTCTTCTCTCTTTCTCTCTTTCTCTCTTTCTCTCTTTCTCTCTTTCTCTCTTTCTCTCTCTCTCCTTTGATGAAACACATGGGAAACTTTAGTTTTGGGTGGAAACTCTGTTTAAAGAGGCCCTGTCACCACTTTTTATAAGTGGCCTATCTTGTACATAATGTGATCGGCGCTGTAATGTAGATTACAGCAGTGGTGTTTTTTTTATTTCGAAACAATCATTTTTGGTGGAGTTATGACCTATTTTAGCTTTATGCTAATGACTTTCTTAATGGACAACTGGGCGTGTTTTACTTTTTGAACAAGTGGGCGATGTCGAGGGAAGTGTATGATGCTGACCAATCAGCGTCATACACTTCTCCCCATTCATTTACACACCACATAGTGTTCTAGCTAGATCACTATGTGCAGTCACTCACATATTAACGTTACTGAAGTGTCCTGACAGTGCACAGAGATCACTACCAGCCAGGTCATGATGTCTATTCAGAATCCTGACACTTCGGTAACGTTTGTGTGAGATTACAGCACAGTAAGTGTAATCTCGCGAGATTACGCTGTAAACTGTCATTTAAAACTAGATTACGCTTGCTGTGCTGTAATCTCACACAAATGTTACCAAAGTGTCAGGATTCTGAATAGACATCACGTCCTGGCTGGAGGGTATGTCTATTCAGTGTCAGGACACTTCAGTAACGTTAATATGTGAGTAAGTGACTGCAACATAGTGATCTAGCTAGATCACTATGTGCTGTGTAAATGAATGGGGAGAAGTGTATGACGCTGGTTGGTCACTGATTGGTCAGCGTCATGCACTTCTCTCCAACGCCCACTTGGTTAAAAAGTAAAACACGCCCAGTTGTCCATTAACAGGTTCCCGACCGCTGGCCGTAAATATACGGCCAGCGGTCAGGGTCTCTAAAGTCCGGCGTATAGTATATATACGGCCGCACTTCAGAGACTGTGCACGCGCGATCGCGTGCACACAGCTCTATGCCCTGGCTGTTGCTAACAGCCATGGGCACTGGGCAGAATGTCAGGGGTCAATCTTTTGGCCCCTGAACATGTGATCGCTGTGACAACCAATCACAGCGATCACATGCATTTCTGCATAGAAAACAGTGTGCACGCGATCGCGTGCACACAGCCCTGTGCCCTCGCTGTTACCAACAGCTCTGGGCACTGGGCAGAGTACCAGGGACCAATCTGATGGTCCCTGATCATGTGGTCGCTGTGAAAACCTATCACAGCGACCACATTTGTTTTATTTTGACTTTTCTGGCAGTAAATCTCCTGCCTCTTTTCTTCTCCTCAAACATTGTTTCAGTTTGAGGAGAAGAAGAGACTCGGGAGAATTGCTGCCAGAAGATTACAGTGAAAAAAAATACAGTTACACTAAAACATTCTCTGTATAGATAGATTTCAATCTATCTATCCATCTATCTTTTTTTCTATCTATCTACCTTTCTTTCTTTTATTCTATTAGAATAGGCAGGTAGGGAGTATATAATTATATATATATCCACATATATATATAATATATATAGCAATAGCGGTTTATTTTTTTGTTAGCGGTAGTGTAGATATATATAGCAGTTAGTTTGTGTTTTATAAAAAAAAAAATAAAAAAAAAATTTGTTTAGTTAGTGTTAGTGTTAGTTACGTTATGGCGAGGAAGTTGTTTAGCGCCGAGGAGGCGTACGCCATGCTGTGGTCTGAGTCGGAGACCGCATCAGAGATGGCGTCCGAGATGGAACCTGTTTTGGGCAGTGACGATGACAGCGTCACTTCAGGTTCATCTTCAGGGGACGTTGTCCCTGATGCAGTTGAAACTGCAGAACTTGAAAGCGCAGGGCCAAGTAGCGCTGTAGCACGGGACAGCCTGGTCCCTCCAGTCCAGGCTCTTGTATGGGTACCTGCCCCATCTTTTGGGCCTAGAATCCACGGATTTACGGCCATTCCTGGCATAACCGTGGACAATACAAATTTTGTCCAAATGGATTACTTCCATTTATTTATAACGGACGACATCCTAAATCAGATTGTCCACGAAACAAATTTATATGCCACGCAATATATAAGGCAGAAACCTTCATCCACCCATGCCAGAGATTGGACGCCCACCAATTTGCAGGAATTAAAAAATTTTTTGGGGCTCACCCTAAATATGGGTATTGTCAAAAAGCCCTCCATTAGGTCTTACTGGTCAACAAGACCCGCCCAAGCCACCCCAGTATATTCTGCAGTAATGCCCAGGTCTCGTTATGAGACAATAATGAGGTTCCTCCACTTCAATGACAACGCACAGGCCCCCCCAAGTACCGATGCAAACCGGGATCGGTTGTTCAAAATAAGACCGCTAATAAATTCCCTGAATAATTTATTTCTGCAACTCTACACCCCTGAGCAGAATGTAAGTGTGGACGAATCCCTCCTCAACTTTCATGGCAGACTTAGCTTTCGCCAATATCTACCTTCAAAAAGGGCAAGATATGGCGTTAAGCTCTACAAATTGTGTGAAAGCGGGTCAGGATATACCACCGCCTTCAGGATTTATGAAGGGCGGGACCGCACAATAAATGTTCCTGGATGCCCCCCTGATCTTTCCACCAGCAGTAAGATTGTGTGGGAGATAATGCAGCCTCTGCTTCACAAAGGGTACCACCTGTACTGTGATTTTTATTCCAGTGTGCCCCTGTTTAGGCATTTGCATGCTGCAAGGACTGGGGCATGTGGTACCATGCGCAAAAACAGAATTGGTTTTCCACAGCAATTAGTGGGGAAGCGCATGGTAAAGGGGGACTCCTGTGCTTATGCATCTGAAGAATTGCTGGCGGTCAAGTTCAGGGATCGCAAAGATGTGTATGTGCTAAGCACGATTCATACCGCAGGAACAGTGGCAGTGAGGGAAAGAGGGGCAACATCGGACAAGCACAAACCAGTGAGCGTGTCCGAATATAACAAGTACATGGGGGGGGGGTGGATTTAAGCGACCAGGTTTTACAGCCCTATTTAGTAAAACGCAAAACTAAAACCTGGTACAAAAAAGTGGCCATTTATCTGTTACAGGTGGCAATCCACAACTCATTTGTGCTCTATGAAAAAAACAGAGGCAGAGACACATACCTGGATTTCCAGGGAAAAATTATTGAAGGCCTCATTTTTGATGTTCAGGACACCCGAGAATGCCCCCGGTCTGAGGATGTCACGCGACTGACTGAAAGACACTTCACCAGTCGGATTCCCCCAACAGCAACCAGAAGCAACCCCCAGAAAAAGTGCCGCGTCTGCAGAAAAGACGGGCACCGCAAAGATTCCCGATATTTCTGTCCCTCATGTCCCTCGCAACCAGGCCTGTGCATTGAGCCATGTTTTAAAAAATACCACACTGTTCTGAATTATTAGATTTTAGTTAATTTGTTGAAAAAATATTTTACTCCAAGGGTGAGGGAGGGAATGGGTGGGGGGTGGATGTCATGTTTGATGTTTTCTAAAGTTCATCTGCTGGAGAGCTCCATTTGCATTAACCTGCAATTTCTTATTTTAGAAAACCCCAAAAAATAAATTCCCATTATACCCCTAGATGAATATTTTGAGATTTCTGCTTCAAGAGCAGATATTTTGGAAGTGTTATAGAAACTCTGTTGAGTTTTGTAAAACCAGCTTTGAAAAAAGCGATTTGTGAAATAATCTTCTTCTATCCTCCGCCCTCCTACTTCTCTATGTGATAAATAAGGCCACATATTTGGTATCCCCATGCACAGGAGAAGTGGCAGAATGTGAACGGAGATTAATTTTGACCGTGGTCTAAGCCGTGTGTGAAAAATGCTGGTATAAACTGACGCATTTGCTAAAAAATTGCTAATTTTATTTTGATCCATCTTATTCAAGAAACTTTCAGAAGAAAACTGGACTGTCTAAAAATATGATAAACCCCTTGAAGGAAACCTTGTGGGGTCTACTTGTGTGAATGAAGTCGTTTATGGGGTGTTTCTAATGTTTCAGCAGCATTACGCCCCCCAGAAAACAGTATGCGGCTATAAAATCAAGTGCAGAATTCCTGGACCAAAAAGCCTCCTTTTATGCCAAGCCCTGGCACATGCCCGTGAATAAAGCACACATATTTGGTATCCCCATGCACGGGAGAAGTGGAAGAATGTGAAATGCGATGAATTTTGTCCGTGGTCCATTTTGTGTGTGAAAAAGCTAGCATAAACTGGCGCAATTGTTAAAAAAAAAGGTAATTTTATTTTGTTCCATCTTATTCAAGAAACTTTCAGAAGAAAACTGGACTTGCTAAAAATATGATAAACCCCTTGAAGGAAACCTTGTGGGGTCTACTTGTGTGAATGAAGTCATTTATGGGGTGTTTCTAATGTTTCAGCAGCATTACGCCCCCCAGAATACAGTATACGGCTCTAAAATCAAATGCAGAATTCCTGGACCGAAAAGGCCAAAAAGCCTCCTTTTATGCCAAGCCCTGGCACATGCCCGCACAGTGAATAAGGCTCACATATTTGGTATCCCCATGCACGGGAGAAGTGGAAGAATGTGAAAGGAGATTAATTTTGGCCGTGGTTCATACCGTGTGTGAAAAATGCTAGCATAAACCGACGCAATTGTTAAATTCTTGCATTTTTTTCCAATTTTGCCCACTTTAGTGAAAAAAATAAAAATGATATATACTGACAAATGCCACTAAAACAAAGCCCTATCTGTCCTTTAAAAAGAGTGTAAAATTCAAAGATGAACTTTATTCACCTGCTGAGTTATAGTCATCTAAAGAAGCGCATAGCAAAATTGTGACATTTGCTCTGGTCATTTAGCTGTAAAACAGCCTAGTCCTTAACCGGTTAAGAAAGTCATTAGCATAAAGCTAAAATAGGTCATAACTCCGTCAAAAATGATCGTTTTTCTAAATAAAAAAACACTGCTGTAATCTACATTACAGCGCCGATCACATTATGTAGAAGATAGGGCACTTATAATGTGGTGACAGAGCCTCTTTAAGGTCTTTATTATCCTTCTTATCATGCAAGGATTGTAATGGTGGAAACGTCCATCATATCCTCAGCCACAAGTTTTCAAACCACCTATTATTCGGTGGTGGTTTGAAAAATCGTACTGTGTAAAGGGGTCTTTGATGGCAATTGCATATAACAACTCCTAAAACTAATGCAACATGTTGATATTATGTTTTATTACAATAAAAATGGCTTGAAATTCGTAGTAAGCAGCAACTTCAGAAAAACATGGTCTTAGAACTAGATTAAAAATGATCTGTAGTATAAATTATGTTGCTGAAAACAGCACAAATACTGTTAATGCTGACAAAACGCCTTTTGTCCACAAACTGAAAACTTTTTTTGTTTAAATCTTTGGTTTACTCAAAAGTGCTTGTTTACAGCGTGTTGAACAACATAGCATGCTTTTTTTTTTATTATTATTGCTATATTAAACTGGTTATATAGAGGATGTGGTTATATTTCATTTGTGTCCCTTGCTTATGTGCAGTCTGTGGAATTTCAGTTTTAGTCTTTATTTGTTTTTGTGATGTTCCATAACTTTTTTTTTTTTAATTGAAAATATATATGCTAAAAAAAAATTCTGTACAAATTATCGAATAGTTTCCTTAGCATGTTAACATTTGTTGTTTAAAGTATTTATTTGGCCTTAGGCTTCGTTTATATCTGCGTTGTGGTCAGGTTCTGACGTTCCGTTGGAGCTTTCCATCAGAATGGGACCCTGAACAGACACAAACTGACACAAACGGAAACCAGAGGTTTCTGTTTCCATCACCATTGATTTCAATGGTGATGGATCCGGTGCCCATGGTTTCCATTTGTCTCTGTTGTGCACCGGACCCGTCGTTTTGCCGGAAGCAATAGCGTAGTCGACTACGTTGAGGTAGTAGGAAACCGTGTATGCCTTTTTGAGCTCAATTGGTGTTGTTTGAACTTCAAAGTGTACCTCCAAATAATATGTGGAAGGACTTACCTGGAGCCTCATTAACTTCCTCCTGCGACTGCCCAATTTTTACACTACTCCAATGATCCGGTATGAAACCTCTGCTGCAAAGCTGTTGTGCATTTCAATAAGAACTGTATCTTTTTATACCTGCTTTAAAGAGGCTCTGTCACCAGATTTTGCAACCCCTATCTGCTATTGCAGCAGATCGGCGCTGCAATGTAGATTACAGTAACGTTATTATTTTTAAAAAACGAGCATTTTTGGCCAAGTTATGACCATTTTCGTATTTATGCAAATGAGGCTTGCAAAAGTACAACTGGGCGTGTTGAAAAGTAAAAGTACAACTGGGCGTGTATTATGTGCGTACATCGGGGCGTGTTTACTACTTTTACTAGCTGGGCGTTGTGCATAGAAGTATCATCCACTTCTCTTCAGAACGCCCAGCTTCTGGCAGTGCAGACACAGCCGTGTTCTCCAGAGATCACGCTGTGACGTCACTCACAGGTCCTGCATCGTGTCAGACGAGCCAGGACACATCGGCACCAGAGGCTACAGATGATTCTGCAGCAGCATCGGCGTTTGCAGGTAAGTCGATGTAGCTACTTACCTGCAAATGCTGATGCTGCTGCAGAATCAACTGTAGCCTCTGGTGCCGATGTGGCCGACACGATGCAGGACCTGTGAGTGACGTCACAGATCTGCACTGCCAGAAGCTGGGCGTTCTGAAGAGAAGTGGATGATACTTCTCATCAGAAAGCCCAGCCAGTAAAAGTAGTAAACACGCCCCGATGTACGCACATAATACACGCCCAGTTGTACTTTTACTTTTCAACACGCCCAGTTGTACTTTTGCAAGCCTCATTTGCATAAATACGAAAATGGTCATAACTTGGCCAAAAATGCTCGTTTTTAAAAAATAAAAACGTTACTGTAATCTACATTGCAGCGCCTATCTGCTGCAATAGCAGATAGGGGTTGCAAAATCTGGTGACAGAGCCTCTTTAAAATAGCATGGCCTTACAACCTCATCTACTAATGAAATAAATAACCAACCAAGGCAATTTTGAGATAAAAAAGTTATACAATTAGTTGGCATGGCTGGCATCCGTTAACCTGTCATCACATTTATACTGCCCACTGAGGTCCGCATGACGTAGTGACAGAAGCGCTGATTTCAGCACTGTGTCTGTTATATCTACTTGTGTTGTACTTTTTGTGAAATGTATACTTTATTAATTGCAGCGCCCCCATTGCACTGTGAACTAGTCCTCACTATTCATGAGCTGCTGGAAAACGCCCGCCCCTTCCACCAGTGAGTGACCGCTTTCTCCTTATGCACACCAATGATGGAAGACTCTCATTGCAGTCTATGAAGAGTGTTTAAAATATGGTGCACCTTGATTTTATCCGTATGTCATCGGTATCGGTATATTATGTGTTTTCTGTTTTTCCCTAGTAGATAGCTCATCTCTTCTATTGATCCTTCATATTGATGAAATACTGATGCAATATGATCTTTAATATGGCCACATGGCTGAGTCGTGTTGTGCACTTCAACAAATACGTTTATACAGCCCTTTTACATATAAATGATAAAAAAAATTATGATGCTTTGAGTGTTGTGAGGCAGATCTTAGGCCCCCTTCACATCACGTTTACTGCACTGCGTTTGACGGGCACGCCGGGAAAAGCTCCCGACGCACACTGTTAAAGGGGGCAATTGACTATCTGTATTATCTCCCTTTTCTCCATTCCTAGTCCGTTACCTCTGTTTCCTATATAGTCCGCTTACTTTGTATTGTTCACAATGTACACACACTCCAGTCCTTCACACACCACAGGAGTAACATACAACCCTCGCAGATACTTAACCCGTTAGTGACCGGCCCATAGTCTTTTTACATCGGTCACTAACGGGCCTTATTCCGATTCCATAGACTTTTTACGTCGCGGCATCGGAATAAGTAAACAGAGCAGGGAGCTGTCAAATCTCCCTGCTCTCAGCTGCCAGCTGTCAGTATCGATCTCACCCGTTTAACCCCTCAGATGCGGTGCTCAATAGCGAGCACCGCATCTAAGTGGTTTTGGAGAGAGGGAGGGAGCTCCCTCTCATCCCACCGACACCCGGCGATACGATCGCTGAGTGTCTGTGTCTCCAATGGCAGCTGGGGGCCTAATAAAGGCCCCCAGGTCTGCCAGTAATGAATGCCTGCTAGATCATGCCGCAGGCATGACCTAGCAGATGCCTGTCCGTTTTAAACGGACAGGCAGTAATACACTGCAATACAAAAGTATTGCAGTGTATTATAATAGCGATCGGACCATCGCATAGTGAAGTCCCCTAATGGGACTAGTAAAAAAGCTTTACTATTAAAAAAACAAAATACAGTTAAAAAGTCACACATATTTGGTATCGCCGCGTCCGTAACGACACTGACTATAAAGCTATTACATTACTTAACCCGCCCGGTGAACGTCGTAAAAAATTAAATAAAAAAACGACTGAAAAATTGCTGTTTTCTGTGAATCCTGACTTTAAAAAAATGTAATTAAAAAGTGATCAAAAAGTCGCATCTACTCCAAAATGGTACCAATAAAAACTACAAGTCTTCCCGCAAAAAAAAAGCCCTCATACAACTGCATCGGCGAAAAAATAAAAACGTTACGGCTCTTCAAATATGGAGACACAAAAACAAATAATTTTGAAAAAAAAGCGTTTTTACTGTGTAAAAGTAGTAAAACATACAAAAACGATACAAATTTGGTATCGTTGCAATCGTAACAACCCGCTGAATAAACTTATTGTGTTCTTTATATCACACGTTAAACGGCGTAGATTTAAGACGCGAAAAAGAGTGGCGAAATTTCAGGTTTTTTTCTATCCCCCCCCCCAAAAAAAGTTAATAAGTTAATCAATAAATAATATGTACCTAAAAATGGTGCTATTAAAAAATACAACTTGTCCCGCAAAAAACAAGACCTTATACAGCTATGTCGACGCAAAAATAAAAACGTGTTAGCTCTTGGAATGCAACGATTGAAAAACGTAAACAATAGCTTGGTCTTTAAGGTCTAAAATAGGCTGGTCATTAAGGGGTTAAATATATAAAAATACTTTACTCATAACATAGACGTGACAAACCAATATACACTACATCAAGATACAATACATTACATAGACAACACAACCACACACAGCTGCCTCTGTTCCTACCTTCCCTGGACACTTTGCACATGTGACTAGTAATGTGTATGTATATATAATATAAATCCAGGTCCCAACCTTATACGGTCTCCTAGTACTGCAACTATAACCAAAGCCACATACAGCGCCTGACCATTAGTACATGTACATATAGAGACTCATGCATAAACAGCATATATATATATCTACTCATCTATAATCCACATAAGATTCCTAGATTATCTCTATGTACACATATAAAGTCTGCTGTAATATAATTATACTTATATACATACACAGAAAGCACACATATAATATAACTTCGCTTGCTCCTGATGTTAAGTGCTGATCGTCCAGGGCTGGCAGGAAACTAGCCAGCACCAAGAGCTTCCCATGACCTATATGTTCCTATCCCTGGGTTGAACCCACCCATTCCATGGACTCCACCTTATGACCACCCATATACCTTCCAATGTGCACCTGTACAGTATAGGTAAATCTAATCCCAGTATGCTCAGCTGTCTCTACATCCAGTTTACAATGGCTCCTTCCTGTACTGAGGTCCATTGTAATGCTAATAAGGCAGTAGATAAGAATCTATGACCAAATGGCTTCTAAGCATACTGCCACCTCAAGGGGTGAACACCACTGAATAATATCAGTATATACTATATCTATTTACCAGGTATATTTTATGTGGTCCTGTAACACACACGTTAAATGTAGGCTCTAAAGCAGGGGTCACAAGCACGCGGGCCGCATGCGGCCCCTGGGGCTGTCATCTGCGGCCCGCGGGACACAGAGCCGCTAGTATCGGCTCTGCTCCGAGACTCTGGAATTCCCTGACATCGCTGTCCACATATGAACAGCGATGTCTGGTGCTTCCCCAGAGCCGGAGTCCCGAGCAGAGCGCTGGTGTCGGCTCTGCTCCGGGACTCCGTGGAATTCCCTGACATCGCTGTCCACATATGAACAGCGATGTCTGGGGCTTCCCCAGAGCCGGAGCCCCGAGCAGAGCGCTGGTGTCGGCTTTGCTCCGGGACTCTGTGGAATTCCCTGACATCGCTGCCTATATATGGACAGTGTGTCGGGGTCTTGCCCAGAGCGGAGCAGAGCGCTGGTGTCTGCTCTGCTCCTGGACTCTGTGGAATTCCCTGACATCGCTGTCCACATATGAACAGCGATGTCTGGGGCTTCCCCAGAGCCGGAGTCCCGAGCAGAGCGCTGGTGTCGGCTCTGCTCCGGGACTCTGTGGAATTCCCTGACATCGCTGCCCATATATGGACAGTGTGTCAGGGTCTTTCCCAGAGCGGAGCAGAGCGCTGGTGTCAGCTCTGCTCCGGGACTCTGTGGAATTCCCTGACATCGCTGTCCACATATGAACAGCGATGTCTGGGGCTTCCCCAGAGCCGGAGTCCCGAGCAGAGCGCTGGTGTCGGCTCTGCTCCGGGACTCTGTGGAATTCCCTGACATCGCTGCCCATATATGGACAGTGTGTCAGGGTCTTCCCCAGAGCGGAGTCCCGGGCAGAGCGCTATTATCGGCTCTGCTCCGGGTCTCTGGGGAAGCCTCTGACATCGCTGTCCATACATCGACACTGATGTCAGGGGCTTCCCCAGAACAGGTGTCCCAGTGATGTCAGCAGCACAGTTGGAGTCCCAGGAAGAGCCTACTAGCGCTCTGCCTGGGACTCCAGCTCTGGGCAAGCCCCTGACATCACTGGGGCAGCCTCTGCAGAGGGCACTGGGGCAGCCTCTGCAGAGGGCACTGGGGCAGCCTCTGCAGAGGGCACTGGGGCAGCCTCTGCAGAGGGCACTGGGGCAGCCTCTGCAGAGGGCACTGGGGCAGCCTCTGCAGAGGGCACTGGGGCAGCCTCTACAGAGGGCACTGTGGCAGCCTCTACACAGGGCACTGGCAGCCTCTACAGAGGGCACTGTGGCAGCCATCTACAAGTGGGTGTGTGACAGTATCTACAGAGGGCACTGTGGCCTTATCTACAGAGGGCACTGTGGCCTTATCTACAGAGGGCACTGTGGCCTTATCTAGGGGTGTGTTGCATTATCCACAGAGGGCACTGCGGCAGCATCCACAGAGGGCCCTGCGGCACTATCTAAAAAGGGGCTGCCCAATCTTGACATGTGTGCTAACTGAGCCGCTGGACTGCATTTAGCGACACTTAAACTGGAAAGCTGGATTGTTGAAATAAGCACTTGGAGAAATATTTCAAATTTTAAACCTAGCGATATTATTATAGTAATGTAGTATTATTATTCTAGTAATATATAGTGTTATAGTAGATCAAATAACTAATTGATTAACAATAATTTTGTATTGTATCAAATTTGAAAGTAATGCGGCCCGTCAACTTCCCATTTTTTCTATATGCGGCCCACTTACCCGGCCGAGTTTGAGACCCCTGCTCTAAAGGATGCCCTAACCGTGGGATCCCTCACCATAGACTATAATGCAATCTAATAAACTGATACGTCATGAACTGGGGTCATGACAGTTGGGGACGTATCTGTTAAATGGATGCCATTTATATTTGATGGGTGAAGGTGCCCATTGACTATAATGGTATCTGTTTAACGTATACAGCGTGACAAGCTATTGAAAAGCCAATGACGTATATAAATGTGTGCCTGTAACGTATGCCATACAGTGGCATTAGTCACCCATAGGATCCCATTTTGAAAAACATTTGGCGTAATATACTTTTTTTTTTTTTTGCTACGGAATTCCATTGTATGTCTAAACACAAAAAAGAGTATACTGTAGTTTACCAACCCGATCGAGGCCAAAGGCACAACTTTGGCCTCTGTCAGGCTAAAGAATCTCTATGTACACATTTAGCGTGAATTCTGGGAGTTTGTAATTCAGAATAATGGTGGCATAGGGTATGTTCACACAGCCTATTTTTAGCTGTTTTTTTGGGCCGTAAACGCCCTGAAAAACTGCTAAAAATACGGAGGCTGAACGCCTCCAAACCTCTATCTGCCCATTGAAATTTTGTTGACTCAATAGAATAACCGCTCCAAAAACATATGTAAAAAAATGCCACTAAAAATGCAAGTTGCTTAAAAAACGGCTAAAAATTAGAGGCTGTTTTCCTATGACAACAGCTCTGTATTTTCAGCTGTTTTTTTGTTAAGCGTGTGAACATAGCCTTAAAGTAACTGTATTTCAAGAAGGTGGAATGTCGCAATTGGAATTATTAGATCTTATAAAAAGCATGGTCATGTTTCAGTAAACAACCAAAAAGTACCTTTCCAGTTCTTTTTTTTTTTTTTTTTTTTTTAAAGTGGTGTCTTCTCTGATTTCTCCATTCTGATTCATAATTATTGTAGATGGTTGTAAATGGTATTACCAACATTTTACATTATGACACCGCACATGCACCTCGCCATACATGTGCCGCATGTAATGAGCAGGCTTGCACAAACCCTGGAGCACTTGATTTACTAGGTGTACCTAGTATAGTTTTCTAGGTTAAAAGTGGCTATACATATTAAACTTTGACCGACTACGCCAGTTTTGGCTGGACCAGCTGACCATGTTCACCTGATGATCGTTCGGTAGATGTCGGGGGAAAAAATAAAGGATCAACCAACTTAAATTTGCCCAATACTTTGTTCTCAATGGAGATGCGCCACCACCACAGGTGCCTCTCCCCGTTGAGAAGACATGTACCCTCAACCGAACTAAGCCAGCGTGTGTATGGGGAGGTCGTGAGGAATAGCCAGTGGCCAAATGAGCGTGTATGGCCACCTTTCAGCTGTACAATTGTTTTGGGTTTTTGTTTCTTAGTACCTTCATATCAAAATAACCAATTTAGCCGATGTGTAAGGCCCTATGCACACTAACGTGCTTTTGCGGCCGCAATTCCCCCGAAAATCCACGGGAGAATTGCGGCCCCATTCATTTCTATGGGCCCATGCACATGACCGTTGTTTCCACGGTCCGTGCATTGCCCAGGAGCCTGGACCGCAGAAAGAACGGACAAGTCTTATTACGGCCGTGTTCTGCGGTCCAGGCTCATAAAAAATAATGGACGCGGCCATGTGCACAGCCCGCGCTCTGCGGGCGGCTCGCGGATGACATTCCGCGGCTGACCGACCAGAAAATCATGGAGGTGCACATGGCTACGGTCGTGTGCATGAAGCCTTAAGGTTTTTTTTTTACATGCAAAATGTATTTACGTAATGTTGACACTGTATCGAAGAGTGAATTCATGTGTTTCTCACGTAATACTTTCTGGTAACCTGTCTGCTTTAAATTTCCTCTACTTTGAAAACTCTATTCATGCCCTGTATTTGTTAAGGAGACCAAGATGTGATATTTATTCCTTTTTTTTTTTTCATAAGTCATATTGTTGGGTTAAAAAAAAAAGAAAAACAATCTTAGTTTTGTTATGTTAATGTTCTTGTATGTTAAGAACACATATGTAAGGATTACATCAGATTCCCAGTGGAAAAGTTGCTATGCATGGATGGACCATCAAAGTAAATGGGTGATAAGGAAATGGCCCAGCATACTCACTCGTCTTCCGTACCTCCCAAAGCGTTTAATAGAGAGAATTTGCAAATGCATGGCCACGGAGCGTTGGGACCGCACCCCGCCCACAGCCTTCTATAGGTGAGGACCCCCATGAGCAGACTTGTATGTCCTATCGGGGGGGGGGGGGGGTATATATATGTCATATACAACACTGGTTGGTTGTGCTGAATTTTAATGAATGTGTTCTGGAATACATGCCTTTTCTATAAAAAAAAATATTTTTGAAATATTTTCGGTTATAAACCTGAAATGCCTTTGTTATTACCCTGTCTATTATTATTTATTATGATTACTAATATTTTTATTTCAGTATTGGGGTATGTTCACAATTCCGGAATTTTGAGGCAGATTTTTACCTATTTGCACTTTCTTTACTGTGTTATTTGCAGCGTTTTTTTTCGCTGCATTTTTCGGCCACGGCCATTGAGCGCCGAGGGCATAAAACGCTGAGAAAACTACTTTCTCTGCCTCCCATTGATGTCAATGGGAGGTCAGAGACGGAAACGTGGGGAAAAAAACGACCCTGCCTCCCATTGAAATCAATAGGAGGCGATTTCGGACAGTTTTTGGCGCGGTTTCCACATAAAAAACAGCGCCAAAAATCTCTGAACTAGCTCCCCTTGACAAAGCTAACCACGCGAAACGCACATCGGGGCATCTTCTGGGCATACAGGACACACGATCAATATGGGTAAGACACTGGACTTATATCTATCTACATACTTACCTCTGGGAGACCATCTTTTTTGATTTGAGGTGTGATGGGTTATGCCCTCCACATGACCGTGCTTATACAATGTTACTTTAACATGACTTGTTGACTAGCACGCAGTACTTATAGTATCGCTTCATCCCCTCCTTTATAGACTGACTTTAAATGCATGTTTGCCGTTTTTGGCAAACATTTTGCTTGTGATATAGTGTTTATGTTTAGGCACCTCATACCCACTTTTTTTTGTCTGACATTTCACATTTGTAGCTACTCTAGATATGGCGTAATAGCTCTTAACATATGATACGTTGTTGCTACTTTGTGTTACTATTTTGTATGTAAACAACCTATAAGCGCACAAGCGCAAGGGATATACCATCCCAATAGAATATGAAAATAAATACCATGAATAATAAGAAAATATATAGCTTTATTAATGAATAACAATACATGGTATGACAATAACAGATACTTTAAAAAGATATATATGGCGGATCATATATCGAAAGGAGTAGCAGTATGGTAAGGATGACATAATACCATAAGGAACACAAGAAAAAAACCCACCTCAAAGACACATCCCAATGCTAACATACCAAAGATACAGGTAAAATTGAGTTATCAGAAATAGAAACATCTATAATAACCATGTAGATATAATACCTACATAGAAAAAGTGCATATCGCCAATGAACTAGAAATAAATAGCATGCATATAGACAGGCAAATACCTGTAGACATGATGGAAGCTAGGGATGTGGTGAAGTGGCACAGAGACTCCTCGACGCGCGTTTCGCCTGCGACCGGCTTCGTTGCAGGCGAAACACGCGTCGAGGCGTATCTGTGCCACTTCACCACATCCCTAGCTTCCATCATGTCTACAGGTATTTGAAACCATTCATTTTCTCTATTTGGCATGTATCATATATGCCTGTCTATATGCATGCTATTTATTTCTAGTTCATTGGCGATATGCACTTTTTCTATGTAGGTATTATATCTACATGGTTATTATAGATGTTTCTATTTCTGATAACTCAATTTTACCTGTATCTTTGGTATGTTAGCATTGGGATGTGTCTTTGAGGTGTTTTTTTTTTCTTGTGTTCCTTATGGTATTATGTCATCCTTACCATACTGCTACTCCTTTCGATATATGATCCGCCATATATATATTTTTAAAGTATCTGTTATTGTCATACCATGTATTGTTATTCTTTAATAAAGCTATATATTTTCTTATTATTCATAGTATTTATTTTCATATTCTATTGGGATGGTATATCCCTTGCGCTTGTGCGCTTATAGGTTGTTTCCTAGTTTGCTTTGGATTTTTCCCCGGTTCCGTTGTACCTTGTTTTGAGGTTTTGTTGTAGGTCTACTATTTTGCATGTAGCCCATATACAGTTATCGATTTTGAATTCTCCATGTACAATTTTAATAAGTGTTATTTAATAAAATTTCGATTTTTATGTATACATTTTTTCTACTTTTTTAAATACTGGCAATAGTATATCACTCCTTTTTGTGTATATATAAGGCTGGATTCACACGACCATGTTACGTCCGTAATGGACGGAATGTTTTTCGGCCGGAAGACCCGGACCGAACACACTGCAGGGAGCCGGGCTCCTAGCATCATAGTTATGTACGATGCTAGGAGTCCCTGCCTCGCTGCCGGACAACTGTCCCGTACTGAAAACTTGATTACAGTACGGGACAGTTGTCCGGCAGCGAGGCAGGGACTCCTAGCATCGTACATAACTATGATGCTAGGAGCCCGGCTCCCTGCAGTGTGTTCGGTCCGGGATTAGCGGCCGAAATACGTTCCGTCCACTACGGACTTAACATGGTCGTGTGAATCCAGCCTAAAAGTGCAGAGTTTCTATTTGTTACTTGGGAGGTGGTCATTTAGATTCAAGGACACCTAGCCCACAGGTAACCGTCCTGTGAGACTTATGGTCATGATCTTACAGTACTACTATAGTGTTTACATTCCTTTAAAAAGTTTTACTAATTGAGTGAGGATTCGGTAACCTTAATATTGTGTTTTCCACGTAATATCCTAGATAAGTTTGACCAGTTTTGGGCGATAAATCGAAAACTCATGGAACATTTGCCAGAAGAAGCCGGCTTTCGTTATATACCCTTTCGAATATACCAGGTGAGTTTTTTTTGTTTTATCTTTCAGACCTTTTGCATAATGTGATGTACTTTAATGTTGACTGTAGTGATAACTGAAATCTTGATGGCTGTAAGCTCTGGTCTGTAGAGAAGTTCTGTTTGACGTTAATTTATGTTGCAGTATATGTCTTTAGATATGTTGTATGTATGTGTATATATGTGCGTGTGTATATATATATATATAGTCCTTACTGTCGAGTTTGGGGCTCACAATCTAAATTCCGTATTGGTATGTTTTTGGGGTGTGGGCGGAAAATAGAGTAAACCCACGCAGTTGTTGTCTTTGGTTGGATTTGAACCCAGGACCCCCAGCGCTTCAAGGCAATAGTGCTAACCACTGAGCCACCGTACTGCCCTGTTTAAAATGAAACCTATCCGATCCGGCTTTCACTTAACATCTGCCATTGGGGGAGAGTACACGTAGTACACATGTCCTGCCGAAATCAGTGGGTTTGGACAATTTGCATCTAATATGTATGGGCACCTTTACTAAGCTACAACCATCAGAGGAGATATTCTCTTTATGCCAGTAAACGGACCTTGTGCCTCAGAATAACCCAATAACGGGAGAAATAATATCCTTAAGTTAGATCTATGAATACGTAGACTATTTTCTTATCCATATTACTATACGTTGACTAACATTAATTCAGGGTAAAGTCGGTGTTTATGCAGTGGTGGATCTTTCCTGGTCAAAATTGAAAAATCAAGTTTAATCTAACTACAAAAGCAACATTAATATATTGTGAATGGAGTTGCTTTATCCATATCCAATGGACTATATTTTTCTCTGAGGAAAGCACCCAATTGTAGTCCATTCTCATGCATACCCAGTACTGTTGGACAACCTAATACACTCGGTATGAGGTATTTAAATTGAGTTGATGTGCTTGCTTAATGGCAAAAATATCTACTCAAACCGAAACTAATGATTAATTGGGAACGGAAATTGCAGCTATTATCATAAAAGCTGCCTGATGTATACGCAATTGCCCACTTGCACTTCTATGTTTAACATACAGTAATAGTCTTTGAGTTGTGGAGTCTTTCTCCTTTATGAATAAAAACCATCATGTTCTATATAGGTGTTAACCATGTTCTTAAAAGCACATATAGAGTACACTGTTATTTAAAGAGAAACCTAGCAATAAAACCTTACATTTGGCTATTTCACTTTGTGATTATTCATGAGGAATTACCGCATATGTTCTAGATTCAATCTACATAAGTCTCTGGTAGCTGTGATATGGAGATCTGTTTTGCAGGTTCCTCATGTTAAAATATTATAACATTAAGAAAAAATACGGTTATAGATGATCATGTAAATGTAATTTGTTAATATTTACATCATTTAAAAGTAATAAATTATAAAATGTGTGGACCATATCATGATAAAAAAAAAACAAGGGAGCAAGAATTTAATCAAATTCTTGGGGTAGGAATGTTAGCAGCAAAATGACAACGCATGCATTTTATACAGTACAGCAAGAGAAAAGTGCACATGCGGTGTTGAAACACTACATAAAGTCATGAATAGCCAACTATAGCAAATATCCGCAAATAATAAGGAGCAATAGAATCATACAGTAGTTTTGTCTACATATAAAGCATCCTGTATACTTAATGGCATAGTAGATCTACCTCCTAAGTCAGTGTGCACGCCGACACGCGTTTTGATTCTCTTCATAAGCGGGTTATGTCGTATTTCAACTCTTCGTTGAAATCGAAACCATCCAATTAGTCTTCTGAATTAATTACTTTAAATTATTACCGGTACCTGTTATTTTCTGAAGTATTGGGTCATCTTCGGTTCTGCAAACAAAATCCGGGACACACTGGTGCCAGATGCATTGTATGTTATTGGGAACCCCCGGACGTAGCTTAACTACTGTCAAATCACGTACTACATGTAGAGCATATGTGCATTTGCCCTTAACTTAAAATTCTAATATGCTGCCATCCAAGCCAAGTAATTCATAGTCAGCGCATGCGTGCAGTGAGGGCCTTTACCATTATATTTTAATTGCATTATTATAAAAATTATCAAATATAATATTTTTTTTTTTTGGTGGATCATCATTTTGAAAATAGTGGTTACTCCCCCATGTATTAATACTCACATAGACATAAATGTTTAATGAACCCAATATCATAAACACCCAGTGATCATAATAGCAGCTATTTAGTCCATAGCATTTGAAATGTATAGGATCTTGATCTAAGATGTTAGATGCCTGAAGGAAATACCTCTGTGGGTGCTCTTATATAACTTCCGAGCAGAGACCAATTGGTCATAATGTTTTGACTACATCTATCTACCGGACGAAAAATACGATATGTCAGATAATATTTCTTAAGATTGTCTTCGTTCATTCTATTGGACAAGGAACATGATCAATTAATGGCCTACGATTGGCCAATCTAGCTCTACCAGCACATTTATACGTAGCTAATTTTTATACCAGTAGTAAGCAATAGCAGGCTTCTAATATTGTTAGGACTGGAAGACAGATGTTTACACCTTATGTACTATAAACTATTTCCTTTGCACTTTCGCTTTTGACTGTAATAACCGGCCAGAGTATATGCACAAAGCAAACCGTTTTTTACCTGCCTATTCCAAAAAATTTTGATCGGTTAAAAAAAGGTAACCTATAAACCTGTGGCACATAAAATGAAATTTCCTCTCACGTGTTATTTAAACCCCATTAACAGAAAGGATTATATAAAATCAAGTGAATGGGACAATACCTTGTACAGTCGCTACGAAAGTAACGGCATGTATAAGTATGAATAGAAAGGAAACCGATGCTAACAATGAGGAGGCTGCAGCGCTCCTACAAGTGCCGCATCCCCTTACAACAGCTGATGGGGTTACAATCCCAGATAACCATTTACAAAATGCATAAAAATCTGAATGTACAAAAATACATCCTCTATAAAATGTAAGTAAAATCAAAATCGAAAAAGCATTTAGGAAACGGCAGGCATTTTTTTTTGTGTGTTTTCTGATGTAGATTTAAATGCACAAATAAAAACCTTGTGTCAATACGGCCTTAAAGTGCGAACATTTGTAAGTTATTGGGTATTTTTAACTGCCACATGGCATGACCGTGTAGTTTCATTAAGTTAAAGGGTTCTTCCCAGCACAGAAAATGATGACTGATCGCTAGCACATGCCATCACTATCTCATGGATGAGGGGCTGACTGTTGGGACCCCCATCGATCCTGATAATAAAGGGGCTGCAGTTCTAGTTAGCACTGTGGCCCCTTTAAAGTTTTTTTTTTTTTTACCTAGATAGTGGCACTTTTTTTTTACCTAGATAGTGGCACTCCCGACCTTTGCAGGGAACTGCAACACAACTTCATGAATCCTCAGGATCTGTTGGGGACCCAGCAATCTGACCTTCACCGATCAGAAAGTGATGGCATATCGCTAGGATATGCTATCACTTTCTGTAATGGTAAGCACCGTTTAAAAGAGGCTTGCAAGATGCCCATTTTTACCTCAAGAGGGCAGAGCTGCACTGTATATATTGGAGTATCTGTGTCTTGACTGTTGTGGAAGCTAAACACAGATCAGACACCGATCGGTTACCAGACAAGACTCATTTGACTATATCACCATTGCTTTTAGTAATAAAACTTTTCTTTTTAACTTTTCATGTAGTGGTGTTTTTTTTTTTATTATTCTTTTACCATTTTAAGGTATTTGCATGTACAGGTGTCATATTTATATATTTTTTTTTCAGTTCTAATGTTACTGGTTCTGTTAAGTTTCAGAAAATTTGTTTGATTATAGAAAAGTTTTTGTTTCTCTAGTTTTACAGATCTATATCCCTATATATATTGTTTCCTCTCAGGTTTGATCGTCTATTACATTTTTGCCCTGTTTTATTTAATGTGACCTGCGTTTATTTAGTAGAATTCGTATTCATGCAAGGAAACTCCTTTGTTAATAATAAATGCATCTTATTATGTAAAGTCCAAAAGATTATAGGCCTCGTGTGCAGGACGAATGGAGAGCAGTTTCCCGTGGCAAGAGTTCAGCTTTCACTTTGTAACTTGCACTGAACTAAATTATTATGGGCGACGTCTTTACAAGTTCTGCATGAGCTCCAAAATGTGAGGTTCAATAAAAGGCAAACTGAAGATGAATAATGGGATGATGTTTGTTGAAGGGTATAACTGCCACTACTTGTCCTCGATGATAGAATTGTTGGTACCAGATGAAAATAACTACAGCCAATAACTGCCGTAGTTGGCTCTGGAGGTTTATTGTTTCAAAGGATTGTGAAAGAGTATGATATATGAAAATGATGTATTCTAATAAACCAAAGACAACTGTGGAAGTGAAGTATTCTTTCCTGACGACTTGTTTTTTGCGGTTTATGATATGGACAACTAAATGGGAAAGGTATTGCAGTGTGATGTACAACTGTTGAATACGCTTAAGTTCTGTTATTGTGTGTGTGTGTGTGTGTGTGTGTGTGTGTGTGTGTGTGTGTGTGTGTGTGTGTGTTGTTTTACAATACCCTACAGCATGAACTATGTCTATCAGGGCAATATTTATTACTTGGCACTTGTTGGTGGGTGCCCAGGATGGCAGAATTTTTCTTCTCTCTTATATGCATCTGCCACAAGGGAGTTGTTTTTTTAGGAGCCTGCTAAGTGTCTTTTTTCATAATTAAAACCAGATCGTGAATATTTTTTTCTTCAATTATTATTATTTTTTTTTTCTGATTTGTAGATCTTTTTTTATTCTACTTTCTGTACATGATAATGGCGGCAGCCATCTCGCCTGAGCTTCTGTTAACAACATTTTTAAATATGCTTTACAGCAGCCCCACGGACTAGAGGAACCTGTGAACAGGAGGGGACCCATTGACTTTTATGGGAGAGTTTTCTAGTCATGCTCTGTGACTTGTGCAGGAAGGGTTAGGAGGGGAGCTGTGTCCATCACCTATTGTCAATGGTGGATATTGTGTTCCCTATATAGAGGTGGTATCTTTCATTGTAATCCTGCATGTGATGATAATGAGATTACTGCTGAGTAGTGATCACTAAAGAACAAGTGTCAGACTATTGTGAGGCTCAGTGGCCAGAGTGAAAACTGCAAGATTTTTTAAATCTAGATAATGACAATGAAAACTTTAAAAAATCACCCAAAATTCGTAAATGTTTTACATAAAAACTTGATTTAAACCAAAGGTAATTTTTTGC
Organism: Rhinoderma darwinii; assembly: GCF_050947455.1. Taxonomy (NCBI): domain Eukaryota; kingdom Metazoa; phylum Chordata; class Amphibia; order Anura; family Rhinodermatidae; genus Rhinoderma; species Rhinoderma darwinii. Next base: position 226,544,891 of record NC_134690.1, on the reverse strand, counting down.
TGACGCATTCACTTTAGCCTCTAATCCCACTCAAAACCGCTAAATCCATGTTTGGCTAGACATGTGGATCACTGCATATCTCCAAAGCTGTTCTCTAATAAGCCACAGGTAAAGCCTGAACTTGTAATGACAAAACCCTGCATTTGCTCTTCCCTGAGTCATATCTAAGTGCAGCAAGTGATAGATAAGTGACATAGAACTTCTGACCCCTAACTGCAGAATCTGTGTATTCCTATGTGATACAGCTTTAACCCGTCCCCTCTGTCTCCTGCTAGTGATAGATTTCTCTGTCAGTTTTTACACAGGAGACAGTGAGGAGCAGCATCTCCTAGAAATACACTTGAAATTCTGCACACTGAACTCACAGATAGTATAACAGTTAGTGTGTCAGGGAAGTTTTATAACTTTCGCTAATCATTGTATGGACTCACCTATTATATCACTGCATTCCTGGTCCCTGAGTGCAGAAATAATCTATTCAGCAGGACTCTAGGCATGGTCTATTTTGGTTGTAAGACTGAGATCCCATGTCACACATGTATGCAAAAAATAAATAAAATTGCCGGAGTGCTTCTTTAATTAAATAAATAATTTGTGCTGTTCTAATATATGATGCTTAGAGTTATTCTGAATTCCATGTGTTTACCAGAAGTCCTGAATTTAAAATCCATTAATTGCTTTTTTTATACGTATCTTTTTGTTCAGATGTCCTTTACGTTCATTAGAACACAGGTAGTATGTATCATCGTTCATTTCCCAAAAATGAGAACGGATCTCAGCAGATAGAAGGAAAGCTTCTGTTATGATTAAAACTAAATGTAGAACTATGCACACAGTCACATGTTTGCAGCTTGGATATATCCAGCACCGTGGGCTAAAATTTTTATGGTTCAAACGGAGAAGTAAAAGTGATGGAACAGATGCAGAAAATACTTTACAACTTCTAAAGATAATATGTGAAAGACATTGTTATAGGACATTAAATCCTTCCAATAGTTTAGTGCATCACACCGATCCTGCAGTTGAAAGAGAAGCCTTACCCGATGTAAAAGACATTGAAGTGCCTAAATGTTTTGCTTACTATAAGTGTTTGATTCTGAGAAGTTAGTCAAGCAGCTGTGAGTTATATTGGAAAGCACCTAATATCTAATCAGACGTCTGAAAATAAAGTGTATACAGATAGTAGCGGAACAGAACAATGAGAAAATGGGATATGACATCATGGTCTAGGAATATGGCAAACATATAGGAAATGTCTCCAAATGTCTGTTAATTCCAAAGTACAGGAGTTGATTAACAGCGCACAGCTTGCCACATGTTTGTATTTATTTTTTTTTAAAAGCAGCAAAGTCCAAAAGTATTGCTTAGTCACCCTCTTCCTATGACCCCCTTTTATTTCAATTTGTGACTTTCAGTACCTTCTAAAAGTATACTGTGGGTATTGAGTCTTACATGTCCAACCCCAGCAGTTAGGAGGACTTGTCCGTTTTCCTGACATGTCTGTTTTAGTAAATATTTTTTATTACTCATGAAATAACAATGCTGCGGCATCTTTTCCTAGAACTCTGCATTGTCATTCCTCTGTTGTTCCTCCTGGACATATCTGAATAAATTGAAAACACTGCATCTATGTTCACCTTATCAATAGGGTGTGTCCCTATAGTCTGACACTGTCAGCACTGATTGGACAGGGCCAGAGTGTTTAGGGACACGCTCCTTTGACAAAAGGATTGCCAACACTCAGATGCCATTTTATGCACACATTACCAGGAGGAATAACAGAGGAACAGCACAATGCAGAGTTCTGAAAAGATGAAACAGAATTGTTATTTTGCGGGGAATGCAGGAGAGCTGACCGGTCCTCTTTAAGTAACAATAGTGTGCCGCAGAATATATTTTTTTTCTTATTTTTAGGTGTTCACTTCCATGACACAGCTCAAAAAGAAAAAGTGTCTATTTTATCACTTGGGTAGCTAATATTTCATATTCCACAGTAAAAAAACAAAAAACAGATGTAAATATTGAGTAACTTCTTATCAGGCTCCATTACATTTCAGTCCTGAACTGAAGGAGTATTTTTAAAGTTGTTGCTGTTAGGAGCTGTATGCCTAGAACTAAGTTTGTCTCCTATAACTTCTGAAAGCAGGATTGCCATTTTTTTTTTTCTTGTGTTTCTTTCTCTGCTTTACACAGAAGTCACAGCTCGACATTCACCTAGGCTCTAAGCTACAGAATTTCTGGATCAAAGTGGGTCTTGGGGAGGGGAGATAGAACATATTAGGGGTTGTCCCAGAATGGAAAATTATCACCTATCCACAGGTTGGGTCTGACCACTGGGATTCACACTGATCGTGAAAAACGGGTATCCCGAACCTTTTCACTGCAACCCCTACACTGAGGAGGATCTTGAATGGAGTAACAGTCCAGCATGTGCTTTTGCACTCCATTCAATGTCTATGGGACTGACTGAAACAGCTGAGCGCTGTACTCGGCTGTTTCTGTTATTTCCATATACTTTGACTAGAGAGGAAGCTCGCATGCTCGACCGCCGCTTTATGCAAAGTCCTCCTCACTGCGGGGGGGGGGGGTGCAGTGAAGAGGATCAAGGGTTTCAGGATACCCATTCTTGCGATTGGCGGGTCCCTCAGCGATCAGACAATGCTCATCTATTCTGTGGCTAGGTAATAATTGTCCATTTTGGGACAAGCCCTTTGATACTAGGACTAATAATGGACTGCAACAAAAAAATTGCATTAGTTTGCATCAGTGTTCGCCCATTAATCAAAATAATAATAAAAAAAAAAAAAAACACATGACAGAAATTATGTAAAAAACGTATTCACTTTAGCATCAGTTTCAGTTCCTTAGATATTAATATTATAGGCAAAAAAATATACCTTTGAACCAAGCCTTAGGCCTCATGCCCACTTCAGTTTTGTTCGTCCGGGTGCTATCCGTTTTAACTGATAGCACCCTGACATCTTCATTTCAACGGGGCCATTCAGACTTCCGTTGTTTTAACGGAACCGTCCAGCCGTTCCGTCAAAAGTAGTGCAAGTCCTACTCCTGCCCGTTTTTGACGGAATAGTCTCAGTCTTTGCATTGATTTGGTCCATGAAACAACGGACTGCACACGGAAGCCATCCGTGTGCGGGCCGTCATTCACGGAACAGTCATTAGCGGCCGTTCATGAGGCCTAAGGATACAGGTGATGAACGCTGGTTTGGCCATTCAATGAATCCTTTTTTTCTGCTGGTAAAAGAGGTTGGCTGTTCTGTGTGTTTCTCTAATATGTGACCTTTCACCCATCATACCTTCAGAATTTATATGCAAATTTTTGAAAAGCACAGCAGTCATGAGTAACGGAAGATAGCATAGAGGACAAGCCGCTTAGAGCAAACTAGAGAACTTTTATGGCTCCTCTCATTCTTGACCTACATTGTTTTATTGACATAATAAGGGCAAATGCAGCAGAATGTAAAATCTCCATTACAACACTGTTACGTGAAATGTAGGTATGCTTGTGTGAATGCAGTACAATAGCAAGTATATCTTCATGTTACTCTGCCGACCTATTTATTATGTTGTGGGAACCATTGGTGATAGACGTTGCAAGTACTTTTTGTGAAAAAAGATAGATCCGGATCTTCTATCATTTATTTTCTCTGATTATTATATTACGGAGGACTGGTAGTGGAATGTAAACCATACCATCATTATATATAATAACTTTTTTGCACAATCATTATTTTGAAAAAGCCCAAAATAGAGATGGGGTTAGAATAGTAGGAACCTAGCTGTTGACTTATGGAACATTTCTCTATAACTGAATGAAGAATTCAGATGTGATTGATATTAGCTAGATCCGGTGTGTGAGAGACATGAAGGACCCGCTCTCACCGCGCCGTCCGTTTAGTTGAACTGACTAAATCCGCTGAGAAAGTACGTTACAGCTTCTATGTATACAGGATGATACAGAGAAGCTGTATCGTAAAAAAAAAAAAAATTTCTAATAAAATTCTATTAGAAAATTGCTTAAAAACACAACTCATTGATTTAATAAAAGATAGATTTTATTTTTCAGTCGACATAGCCATATAAGGACTTGTTTTTGATGGACGAGTTGTCGTTTTTAACGGCACAATTTATAATACCATATAATGTACTGAAAAAAAATCTTTGTGGGGTTGAATAGAAAATATAGCGATTTCTCTATTGTTTTTATGGTTTCATTTTTATGTTGTTCACCATGCGGTTAAAAACGACATGTTCACTTTATTCTGCGGGTCAATACGATCGTGTTGATACCAACTTCATAGATTTATTTTTTTTAGGACAACTTTTACAAAGAAAGCGATTAATTAAAAAAAAAAAAAAGTTTTGTCGCCATATTTGGAGAGCCAATTTTTTTTTTTTTTCCATCAATGGAATGGTATATGGGCTTGTTTTATTGTGGAGCGTGCTGTAGTTTTTATTGGTACTATTTTGGGGTACAAACAACTTTTTGATTACTTTTTTGATTACATTTTTGGGGCGCTAAGGGGAAAAACCAAAGCAGCAATTCTGGCGCGTTTGATTTATTTACCGAGTTTACTCTGAAGGTTAAATAACATTTATATTTTAATAGTTTGGACTCTATGGATATGGTAATACCTTTTAAGTATGTTTATTTCTTTTTTTTGTTACATTATTACAAAAAACTAACTATTTAAAAAAATTAAAAAAAGTTTGTCCCCCTATGGAACTTGAATAAGTGATCGTTTGATTTCTGGTACAAATACATTGCAATACTTATTTATTGCAGTATATTGGGATTTTTTTTCAGTTCCTAGTAACCCCTCTCGGTCCAGTTAAAGGGGTCTTATTATTGCTATCATCTGGTTCCCAAAACCTCAGGCAAACACTAGTTTTTGCTGGAGAAAGTACTATATCAAGGTCCCGAGTAGAGCTGCTTATTTGTGGCTGTGCATGCTTGGTGCCCCCTCTATGATGTCTATAATCCTTAAGGGCTTGTCCACACACAACTGAATTGCAGCAATTCCGTTGAAAGTCAAAGACGCACCATTTCCTGTGCTTTTTACGGCAGAAAATGGTGCGTAAATTACTGCATTTGCCCCAATGTTAAGAGATGGAGACATCTCCTCTGAAAAACGCAGCAATTCTGGACGCTTTCTGCAGCTGGAATTGACATGCTGCGGTCCGAAAAATACGCACCAATGGTCGATTTTGGCTAGGAAATTTTCCGCAACATGTGGATGAGATTTGTTAAATCTCATCCACTATGCTGCTACTCTAATCCGCTGCGTTTCCATCCGAAATTCCGGCCGGAAAAAACGCAGTAATTCCGCAGCATGTGGATGCCAACTTGATGGGTTCCCACGGGCAGGATATGCTGCAGAATTTCCACAGCAGAAAATCTGCAGCGGAATCTCAAAGAACCGCAGGTAAATCAGTCACAAAAATCGCCAGTATATAGTACATCTTGCTTCACATATTGCTGTGGAAACGCAAAGTTGCTGCAGAAATCATTGCAGATTTTCCAAAGTGGTTTTATCTGCCGATTTAGTGTGAAGCATTTATTGTAGCAAACTTTGTGCACCCCTGCTGCGTAAATGTTGTACAAACCCGCAAAAAAATTAAACTTACGTATTTTAATGCAGAATTTATTCTCCCTATTCAAGTCTATCGCCCAAACATGCAGCATAATCTGGCAAATTTGGAAGCTGCAAAACACTTTCCTGGTGGCTTTTCTGCATTTTTTTTTTTTTTCTTTGTGGCTGAGATTTGAAGAGATGTCATCCATTTTTTTTATGCTACTGTAATACACTGCTAAATTTCCACACACACAATCTGGTTGGAATTTCCGCAGTGTGAATTTACCACACTAACGAAAGTACAGGAACATAACTTGTTAGTTTTAATTTGGGAAATATGTTAAAGAAAAAAAAAATTAAATTTTTTTAAAATAAAGTACTGTAATGGTCTACGTTGTTCTGGTTATGAAAGGGGCGCACACACATCTGTTTTTGAAGTGGTTAATATAGTATAGTTTTTTTATCTAAATATAAAATACCGGTGAGAACAAAACACATCAAAGACCATTTTTTTTTCTATAAGAAAGGTTTATAGCTTCCACAGAAATATACTTTCATTTAAAATTGTTGCGTTGTAGTGGAGGTTTTATATTTTCTTTGTATTCACCCCCCTTCCCCCTGCTACAACTATAAAGGAATGTAGGTCACGTATGAGGTGAGCCATAAAAGTCTGAGTTGTGTCTTGGTCTGAATCCTGTCTTCTCTTGTGAGAGTATTTGCATATGTGTTATAGCGCAGGTTCCTCAAAACATCAAAAAGCGTTGTACCTTACAGCGATTACCACTGTGACTTTAACATAAGAAAAAAAAATCTTAAGCAATCTGGGAATTTTGTTTTCAGTTCAACATTCTGAAAACTTGCTTGGTCATTGTGTGCCGGTCTATAATAATTTTTTTTTCTGCCTGACACACAACGATCGTCTAATTTTATAAGCAGTGAGGTATAAGCCAGAACCACTGCTGTACATTAGTCATCGCTGGTTGTGCAGTAAACTTTCACTTCAGATTGTACTGGCGTGTTGTACTTTTTTGTCATTTACATTTTTCGATTCCAGACATTCTAAAAGCTCTGGGGGGCCTACATATTAAAACTGGCGTTTTCAAACGCCAGTATTAAACGAACGTTGGTGGGAAATGCGCCAAGTTTTTTTAAGAGGTGCACAACTCTTAATAAATTTGGCACATCTTTGGCATGTACATGCGAAAAATGCAAATCTACGCCTGCTATAAGCAAGTGTAGAATTGGACCATAACTACTTGCGCCAGTTTTTAGTGTAAATCATGGTAAATCTGTTGTTCTGTCAGAAGTCCCGCCCCTACTAAACCCACCCCCTTTTCTCACTACTTTTGGAAAATGGCAAGAAAAGTAAAAGGTCGGAGATTTTCGTGTAGGTACGATGTGTGCCAAAATGGGAGACCTTTTTAACTCCAGAAAACTGGTGTAAAGCTTTTAATATATTGCCCCGACCTCCCCCTCCCCGTGTTAGCTATTTACGCAAAGTGGATTTCCTCAAAATCTTAATGATTTAGGGCTAGTTCACACAGAGTATTTTCGCGCTGTTTATGGTGCGGAAACCGCGTCTGACACTGCACCAAATAATGCCCGAAATCGCCTCCCATTGATTTCAATGGGAGGCAGAGGCGTTTTTTTCCCGCAAGTGGCAAAAACCACTCTCTGGAAAAGGGAGCGACATGCCCTTTCTTTGGGCGTTTCCGTCTCTGACCTCCTATTGACGTCAATGGGAGGCAGAGAAAGCATCTTTCGCTGTTTTTTTCCCACGGCGCTCAATGGCCGCGACTGAAACGCAGCGAAAACAATGCCAAATGTTCTGCCGGCAGGTCAAAATCTGCCACAAAATTCCTGAAGGAATTTTGTGGCAGATTTTTCAGCCTGCAAAAAACTGTGTGAACACGGCCTTAGACCCCATGCACACGACTGTAAAAATCGTCCGTAATTGCGGACCACATTCACATCTATTGTCCACAGACACCTTCCCGTTTATTTACGGGAAGGTGTCTGGGATGTAGAAGTGTACTGCAATTGATAGGACATGTCCTATCTTTTGCATTTTAGGGGCCGTGCTCCCATACTTTGTATGGGAGCATAGGCCGAAAATGCGGGCCGTGTTTACGGGCACAGCCATGTGCATGAGGCCTTATCCTTCGGTAAACCTACACCTATTTAATAATTTCTGAATATATACCAATTGGAGAATTTTCTTAAGCATGTATTAAGGAATTGTTTGTAAAAGTCCTTAATATACATTAAATATCTATATTCACTGAAAGTGAACTTAAAATTCTAAGCCTAAAGGTGGCATTACACGGCCCGACATGGGCCGTGTAAACGAGCACTGATCAACGAGACTGCTTGTTGATCGGCACTCGTTTTCTCCTTTCACAAGAGGCTATCTATGGGGATGAGCACTTGTTATTCCGATCAATTGTCCCCATATATTTCTATCATGTCGGCAGCGCATCTCAGGGAGATGTGCTGCTGACAACGATATTATTTTATGCATTTAAAACGACTTGACCAGCAGATGATCGAGCGTTTGCTTGTTAATCGGCTGATCGTTGCCCTTTTTACACAGGGCAATTATTGGGATTGAGCGTTCTGTGAGCGCTCGTTTGCCCGATAATTGGCTGGTGTAAAAGGGCCTTTAGCCTAATAAAAACCTGAAAACTCAAATGTATAAGGATACCACCAGATTTGCATCTGGCTGATATGACACCAGAAGTTTCTTCTGCATAGGAGTTTTGCAGGAGAGGCTTCAGGGATACAGATGCCTCGACAATCCTAACCTGCCAGATGATTCTCTTTTTGTCCGGCGAAGCAGCCAGAAGTAACTCTAGAGGTACACTTAAACCCCCAAATCCTTGAGAGTTTCTCACACTCAGGGTTCCAGTAAACTGAGATATTGGAAATGGATGTGGTTCTTACACTTAAGATATGCTATAGCTCTCCCTCTGTCAGCTAGCGACATAGAGGAAACATGGGGGGCTCCTGTTTAGGTGGTTAAAGAGTCAAGTGGATATTTATGCTCCTGCTACTTTGCTAGTCAAAAACAAAAAACTGGGATCAGTGTTCCCTAAGTGATACAGACCCACTAAAGTTGGACTTTGTGATGGCGCTTTTTCACACACATTTCCTGCACATAATTTCCAGAAAACATGCTCTTGGGCTATAAAGCTGGCTACCTAGTTTAGAACTCACTGCAGCATTGTACTGAAGTTCCAATAATGCAGTTGTGAAGAAGCAAGACAGTACATCAAGTTGACCCAGAGAAAGGAAAAATGAAAATTCATGGTCTCCTTGTGGTATCAGAAGTACAAGATCCTTCCTGAATTAGATATCTGGATTGATGACTTTTATGACATCCATTTATATGTGAGAACATGATGCAGACATTTTTTACATTACCTATAGTGTAAAGAATTAAAGGGTTATTCCCAACATAAAGTTCAATGTTCCAAGTCCTAGAAATGTAAAAATAAACCTCTTTCGAAATATCTTCTGTTTTCTGTAGTGCAGCGTTTGTAAGATATGCCCTCCTCTGAATCGCATCTGATGTATTTAGTTGTGCTGGTCGTTTCTATGGAAACGACCACCACCGGCGGTTCCTTCATTCTGTTGTGCCTGCGCGCTTCTCCTTTTTCTCCTTACTCTTCTGTAGCGCGAGCGCGCATAACCTAAGCTTGCGCACTTCACAGCAATTCATCCTCCCCCTGCTCTTCACATTAGTGCTTCTAGAAGTCTTCAGCTATGCACAGAGTCATACTTGCCATCATTGAAGCGATCAGTGGGTGTGTTCGAAAAGACAGCGATGCTGCTATAAATGGTGTATCATAGCAGACTTGGGAGCGTGCGGATACAGCACCGCTTGCTGGTCAAGAGTGATATAAAGAGATATTTATTAAAAAACAGAAGAACATTTGATATTGAAAGTGATGAAATAAAAAATACTTTACTTACAAAAAAAATGATAAAGGAAAATTATTTGTTTTTACGTTTTTTTTAGTGAACTTGGGAATAACCCTTAAATCATTTCCATTGTAAGAAAGTTTCACAGTCTGCTTCTCCATGCAAAGAATATGGATAGACTGGCAGAATATTTGCATTCTCCTTTGTCGTGTAAGCTTATTATTGGAACAATCCAGTATGTAAAGGGAGCGATTCCAATTATAAATGTATATTAGGGCAGTGATCCACAACCACCAGGCCGTGGACCAATATCGGGCCGCAGATCATTTGGTATCTAGCCGCAGTATCTGCCCCGGTGGCCTCAGGGAATTTCGGGCAAAAAAAAACTCACCAAACTGTGGTGCAGTTTTTTGCCCAGGAATGTCCTCTGCGGAAAACGGCTGATCGTTTAGCAGGCCAGCCTCCGGGGATGACTTTTCATCCTGTGATTGGCTGCAGCGGCGGTCACATGGTATAAAACGTCAAATACAATTGACATACTGCGGAATAAAACTCCACACTGTCAATTTCTGAGCGGTTCTTCCGCTCACTATTTACGCAGCGTGTGGATGAGACTTATTCTATCTCATCCACTTTGCTGCTACTGTATTTGCTGTGGATTTTCCGCAACAAATTCCGTTGTGGAAAATCCGCAGTATTTACGCAATGTGTCAACTGACCCTAACCGGAAAAATGTTCTTGTGTGAAACATATTCCCTTATGTGTAATAGTAAGTTCAAGAAAGATAAACCAACATTCCAATTTCCGTAGAACATGCCACTTGTACAGGAGATTTATACATGAAGGTGACCTTTTCCTTGAACTGGAAAACTATTGTCTATTGGTGTTCTTGATGTATTACCAAATGTATTTCCTCGTGTTCTGTATTTCTATCGTAGAAAGGAGAGCATGCCGTAGTTATTGTCAAAAAGTTCCAGCTGATGTCTTTGTGTATCATTACCTGGTACTTACACTCACTGTTAGAGCCAACTATAGATCTGCTCAAGACTGTATAGCTGCAAAACTCAAAGTACACAGTTTATCCAGTTTTGCATCTCACACTAGAAAACAAAAATGGAAACACAGATCAACAAACCCTATTTTTCTATGCTGCAGGTACCTAACCCCAATTGTTGTACTCCTAGAATACTTTCTTTTTGATCTACTCATCTCTCTAACTCTGTATTTCTCAAACTATGAGGTGGGCCTTACCTGTGAGGCACCCCTTAGTTTTTGGTAAGGTGCAGTTTGGTAGTCCGTTTTCACAAACGTTATTATAATATGTAAAGTCCCTTCTCTAGCTGCACCAATCTCTAGTTTAACATAATTGACTCCTTCCGTGCTTATGTTAATGTTATTCTACATTTAAGAGACAGATAAAAGGTAAATTGAGGAATATTTTTTTCTATTTCGCATGGACCACGAGTGGTGAGGCCCCAGGCATCTTCGTGTTCGGACTGGTGGGGCTCCGGTAGAAAAAAAAATTGAGAAGCCCTGCTCTATCTCTTAAATCTTACTATTGAACTCTCCCGGTTCACAGACATAAAAAAAAATTGTTCTTGTCCGTTCTTTCTGGGAAGTATGAATCACTACAAACTGTGTTAAGAATGAAGACCCACTATGACGGCTACTTCAGTTTTAAGGATATGAGAACATTGTGAGCTGTTTCCCAGGAATTAAGAATAAAGTTGTTGCTAAAGTTTATGAGATGGAAGAGTTTTTCAGCAATGTTGTCTAGAAAGAAACCGGGTTAAGCCAGATGTACGCTATTCACACTTAATGTATTTTTTTAAAGAAAACTGCAAAGAGTACTGTCGTTGTTAGGACTATTCCATAAAGACTAACTCTGAGTACTCAGGAGAATAACAGCCCTTACAATATCCGACATATCAGTTGTAAGCTTCTTTTTTTTTTTATAAGCAAGAATTGATAAGAATTGATTCAAGACTAGCTAATTGCTCAAGTTAACACTGTGCTCATCATTTCCCCTTCGCAATAAGATGACCTGCTAGATTATGAACTGAGAAAGTAAATAATTCATCTGTTTTCTCTTACGTTTGGAGCTTTATTTGTAATGCATTGCAGTACAGTATGTACAAAAGTTAAGCCCAGAAGTGTAACTTTCATACATTATAGTTTTTATCATTTTATTGGCAATCTTTTTGTGCATTTGCACTGAGAAATTGTTGTTACAATTGTATAGTTTCCGAACAAATGTAATAATTGCCAGTGTAAATACACAAAAGAAAACGATCGTTATTGATCTGAATTGATTGTGCATACATGCAAATTGTTAGCTTGTCTTCCTGTGACACACGCAAGTCTCTAGACTCAGGACTGGGGCTCCTTGGGCTCAAAAGAGAAAAAGATTTGGAGGGCCAACCCTCCATCTATACAGAGCATGTGCACGTCCACTTTTAATTTCATCATTATTTCTCTTATTGCACGCACACAACATATAATCAAGGTCAAATGCTTAGGTAAAGTCTTCTGGTATCACTTTAGTTTCAAACATTAGTCTTATAATTGGTTAAAAATTCTCAACAGAGAAGTAGATCCTCTAAGCCCCAATCGGTTTGGGGCTGGCTAGACTAGGGTGTGGAGTCTAAGAAAACAGTACTTTCCTGGTCGGATTCCCATGTTGTCCCCAGAATACAATTCAATCGAAAAATAAATGTTGCAACTGTGATTTCTCTTTGTAAAAAATTCAATTGACATCAAATATATGCAAATACTTTACATTTCAATATCACCCATAGTGCCAAAGTCCATAAGATATCCAGATGGATTTTATCCAATAGGTTATGGTTTTTGTGCAGAGACTCTGAGGAGGGAGGATTGGCGTCTTGCTATGCCGATGATTGACAAAGTGGACGAACCCCCAAAACATTTTTTTAGCATTCCATTACTGCCATCCACTAATAGTGAATCTTTGAGCAGGAGGTGAATTGGTGACAGTCTTTTGGGATGTTTGTCAGAGATTCGGTTGGAATGGGCAAGGACTTAAAGAGGCTCTGTCACCACATTATAAGTGGCCTATCTCCTACATAAGGATATGGGCGCTATAATGTAGGTGACAGTAATGCTTTTTATTTAATAAAACTATCCATTTTCACCACTTTATTAGCGATTTTAGATTTATGCTAATGAGTTGCTTAATGCCCAAGTGGGCGTATTTTTACTTTAGACCAAGTGGGCGTTGTACAGAGGAGTGTATGAAGCTGACCAATCAGCGTCATGCACTCCTCTCCATTCATTTAGTCAGCGCATAGGGATCCTGCTAGATCCTTATGTGCTGTCTTATACTTACACATTAACAATACTGAAGTGTTTAGACAGTGAATAGACATTCCACGGAATGTCTATTCACAATCTCTGCACTTCGTTACTCTGTCTGTGGTAGTTACAGCAGAGGAAGCGTGATCTCGCTGTAAATGACCGGTTACAACGAGATTACGTGTCCTCTGCTGTAACTACCAAAGACAGAGTAACGAAGTGCAGAGATTGTGAATAGACATTCCGTGGACTCACCAGATTTTCATAGTGCCCGTCCCCGATATTGAAGGCGGTTTTCTATTTGTCTCCTTCCTTTATGCGGCTCAACGCAGATCCAACTTGGTAAAAAAAACTAGCTACCTTGATGGGATCGAACAATTCTTTGAGATTCTGTTCTTTACTAGTTGAGACCACGATAAACCAGACATGACCTCAAAGTTCCATGCTTCATTGTAAGGATAGTAGCTATACTCTACCCCTATGTGGAATGTGACCAGGAAGGAGCAGAATATCACAATATTAAGGACTCTGTGCTGGGAGAGTCTCTGCTGCGTTTTTAGAAAAAATGTCAGCTAAGTCTTGGTATTGAAGAGGCAGCTCAGATAAAAGAGCAGCAGACCTGAGTGAAAATTCCAGGTTTTCGATCCATACCACAAGGTTTAATGCCGTAAACAGGATGATCCCCAGCAATCAATTAGGCCAGATGTCTAGTCGATGGTAGGAGAGTGTAGTCTGAGCCAGGGTAATACCAGGAGCACAGGACTGGAAGAGCATAGAAGAACCGAGAAAGAGATGTCTACGATATGGAAGAACCTCACTTGAAGCTGCACTGGGAACTGTTTGAAGACGTGTCCGAAGTTAAACGTATGAATTTCTGAAAAATCAAAAGAGGAATCTGCAGCCTCTGAACAAGAGAATATTCAAAAAAATTTCAATCTGCACCGGAGCCTAGAAAGGACATACTGGCTTCCTGAAGAGTTCCTTTTTCTTGAGATCTCTCCTAGAACAACATTCACACTCTGGTAGCCAGAGAAATCCGATCTAATGCAGAAGGAAGGTCGCAACCCGCAAGTTCATCTTTGATATAAACGTTCATAAAATCCATAACCACAGCTTGATTGTTCTGAGCTAATTCAGAGGATACAAAGGATACGAAATTCAACAGCATATTGGATGACCGTGTAAGCAGCTTTCTTGAGATGAAGAAGAGCTGAGGCAGCAAAAGTACGACCATGTTCATTGAAGACCCAGGCGGACATTAAGACACCATTGATTTACTTCATTCGCATAGGGCAATGTCCCAAGCCAGAGCCTCCCCAGCAAGTAAAGAAATTGTATAGGTCACTTTTTACTCGGTCCAAGTAGAACTGCTGAGGACAAAGTTCAATATGTATGATGCAATGGTTCATAAAACCTTGACGGTCTTTGAGGTCATTATTAAACCAGTAGGGAGCAGGTATAGTCTATGATATTACATGGATGCTGTGGATATTGCAGGAGGTTTGGGATGTATAGCATCCAAGCAATTTGGTGTTCACTGGAGTGCATGGACAATCTCCTATTGACAATTTCCTTGCTGCGGGATTTGGTCTGCCATTTCATAGACTACTAATGACCACTCGACCGGGACGTGCTGCTGGATTTTGCTCTGCTACATTATTAGGCTTCCAGCACACGTTGTGTATTTGTTGTAGAAATTCCGGATGGAAATTCTGAAACATAAATTGACATACTGCAGATTCAGAATCCGCAACGCAGGTTAATTTCCATGTCAGCTCTCCGTCTTATCTGCAGGTTATTATTTTTTGCAGCGTGTGGATAAGATTTGTTCAAATCTCCTCCACTTTGCTGCTACTGTAATACGCTTCGGAATTTCCACACAGACAATCTGGACAGAAATTCAGTAACAAATACGTAACGTGTGCAGGAGGCCTTACATTTCCTGACTTAGTAGATGCTGAATTAATACAATTTTTTACTGTGAATTGGCCATTTGTGGGTTACCTTTTAATTGTATATGCTATCATATTGTGTACATATGAAATAAATCAGTGTATGTATATACAGTGCATATAAAGAGTCTACACACCCCTGTTTAAAATGCCAGGTTTTTGTCATGTTACAAAATCAGTCCAAGAAAAATTATTTCAGAACTTTTTCCACCTTTTAATGTCACCCATAATCTGTACAATTGTATTGAAAAACAAAATGAAATCTTTTAGGGTGGAAAAATAAAAATAAAGAACACAATGTGGTTTTCTAAATCTGCACACCCTTAAACTAATACTTTGTTGAATTACCCTTTGACTTTATGCCAGCATTCTGTTCTTTTTGGGTAGAAGTCTATCAGCATGGCACATCTTGACTTGGCAAATGTTGCCCACTCTTCTTTGAAAAGCGCTCCAAATCTGTCAGATTGCATGGGCATCTCCTGTGTACAGCCCTCTTTAGGTCACCCCACAGATTTTCAATGGGATTCAGGTCTGGGCTCTGGCTGGGCCATTCCAGAACTTTGATCTTCTTCTGGTGGAACCACTCTTTTGTTGATTTGGAGGTATTCTTTGGGTCGTTGTCATGCTGAAAGGTGAAATTCATCTTCAGCTTTTTAGCAGAGGCCTGCAGGTTTTGTGTTAATACTGACTGATATTTGGAACTGTTCATAATTCCCTCCACCTTGACTAAAGCCCCAGTTCCAGCTGCAGAATAACAGCCCTAAACCATAATGCTGCCTCCACCATGCTTCACTGTGGGTATGGTGTTCTTTTGGTGATGTGCAGTGTTGGCTTTGCGCCAAACATACGTTTTGGAATTATGGCCAAAAAATTCAACCTTGGTCTCATCAGACCATAACACGTTTTCCCACATGCTTTTGGCAGACTTGATGTAGGTCTTTGCAAAACAAAGCCGGGCTTGGATGATTTTCTTTGTTAGAAAAGGCTTCCGTCTTGTCCCCTAACCCACAGCCAAGATATATGAAGAATACTGGAGAATGTTACATGCACTACGCAACCAGTACCTGCCAGAAAGTCCTGCAGCTTATTTAATGTTGCTGTAGGTCTCTTGGTAGCCTCCCGGACCAATTTTCGTCTTTTCATCAAGTTTTGAGAGACTTCCAGTTCTTGGTAATGTCACTGTTGTGCCAAATGTAATCCACTTCTTGATGACAGTCTTCACTGTGTTCCATGGTATATCTAATGCCTTGGAGATTCTTTGGTACCCTTTTCCTGACTGATGCCTTTCAACAATCCGAACCCTTTGATGTATTGTAAGCTCTTTACGGATCATGGCTTTTGCTGTCACATGCAACAAAGAAAAGCTGAACTTTATATGGGGTTACTCAGAATCACTTTAAATAATGGCAGCTGTGTACTGACTACTATTTAACATGAGTTTAAATGTGATTGGCTAATTCTGAACACAACCACATCCCTAATTATAGGAGGGTGTTCACACTTAGGCAACCAAATTATTGTAGTTTTGTTGTTTTTATTTTTCCCCTCTAAATGATTTGTTTGCTTTTCAATGGAATTGTACAGATTATGGGTCACATTAATGGTGGAAAAAGTTCTGAAATTATTAATCTTGTAGTGATTGTGTAACATGACAAAAACCTGGCATTGTAACAGGAGTATGTAGACTTTTTATATCCACCGTGTGTGTGTGTGTGTGTGTGTGTGTGTGTGTGTGTGTGTGTGTGTATATATATGTATATATGTATATATATATATATATATATATATATATATATATATATATATATATATATACACACTACCGTTCAAAAGTTTGGAGTTACCCAGACAATTTTGTGTTCTCCATGAAAACTCACACTTATATTTATCAAATGAGTTGCGATCCCGCTAGTTTAACTCGTTAAATGCTGTGTTCTATACCGATCGCAGCATTTAAATCGTCAGAAAGAGGGGGGTGACCCCCTCTAACAGCTCATCGCGCACCCCGCAACGCAATCGCAGGGGGGGCGATGATTGCTATGGCTGCCTGGGGGCTTTAATGAACGCCCCCAGGTCCGCCATCTTTGTACACATATTAAAGGGGTTTTCCAATCCTTTTTTTTTTTTTTTTTAAATCAATGCAATGTTCCTCTATTAATATATTAGTGCACTCTGACTATCTTTTTCTTGATAATAAATGGTTTTAGTAACATTACTCCCTATTGTTTACCTTGAGAGGTTTGTTTTGCTCAGTAAGTTCATTCCTCTTCTCTTCCTGTGTTTCTCCTCCCTGCATGCACTGCTCTAGTCCCAGCATGCAATGTGCATGCAGCAGTGCACTTGCTCCGCCTACTACACCCAGCTCTACTAACTTCTGCAATCTCAGTCTTCATTTTGGTGCTCTCATTCTATTACTGATAGCACAAGCTGAAATCACTGGATATCTGCGTTTTTAACCTCTTAACGCCGAAGGGTGGATATATCAGTCCTCTGCAGCTGCTAGTTCGCGCAGGAGGAGGGATATATCCGTCCTGTGATGGCGCGGGTACTGCCAGTGTACCCACGCGATCAGCGGCAGGAGCACGGCTGTTATACACAGCCTGGCTCCTGCTGCAACTGCGGGAATCGAAGCGCGCTCCGATTCCGGCAGTTTAATCCATTAAATGTCGCTGTCAATAGTGACAGCGGCATCTAATGTGTTTGACAGAGGGAGGGAGCTCCCTCTGTCCCCCCATCGGCGCCCCCGCAAAGAAATCGCAGGTCGCCGTCGGGTTTCCATGGTAGCGGGGGTCTAACAAAGACCCCCAGGTCTGTCTTCAGCATCTGCCTGTTAGGCGATGCCGGAGGCATGACCTAACAGATTGCCTGTCAGTTTTACACTGACAGGCAATAATGCTTCCGTATACTAAGTATACCAAAGCATTATATATGCGATCGGCACATCACATAGTGAAGTCCCATGGTGGGACTAAAAAAAAAATGTCAATCCGTTAAATAAAGTTGGTCAAAAAAATAAAAATAAAATTACATTGAAAATCAAATAAAACTACTTTTTTTGCCCAAAAATCAAGCCCACGTACGGCCACATAGACGGAAAAATAAAAACGTTACGGCTTTTTATTGTGCAAACGTAGAAAAAACATATAAAACCTTTACATATTTGGTATCCCCGTAACCGTGCCGAGCCATAGAATAAAATTAACATGTTATTTACGCTGCATAGTAAACGGCGTAAATTTATAACGTGAAAATGAATGCTGGAATAGCTGCTTATTTTCAATTCTCTCCTAAAATAAAGTTAATAAAAGTTAATCAATATATTATAAGCATCTAAAAATGGTACAATTACAAAATACAACTCGTCCCGCAAAAAACAAGCCCTTATACGGCTATATTGACGGAATACAAAAACAGTTACGACTCTTGGAATGCGACCGTGAAAAAACAAGAAATAATCCTTGGTCATTAACGAGCAAAATGGCCCGGTCATTAAGGGGTTAAATGGTTTGAAGAGGTCTTCTGGTACCAAAACAGTGGAAACCCCCAAAAGGTGACCCCATTTTGGAAACTAGACCCCTTGAGGAATTCATTGTAGTTTTCTTGGGGTGCATGCGGCTTTTTGATCAGTTTTTATTCTATTTTTAAGTGGCGTGGTGACTAAAAAAACAGCAATTCTACTATTGTTTTTTTATTCTATTTTTGTTACAGCGTTCACCGTGCGCTATAAATGACATATTCACTTTATTCTATGGGGCGATACGATTAGGGCTCATTTACACGAGCGTGTTATACGTCCGTGCAACGCGCGTCGCAGGGACCTATGTTAGTCTATGGGGCCGTGCAGCCAGGTGCGTGATTTTCACGCAGCGTATGTCCGCTCCGTGAAACGCACGACATCCTATATTTGTGCGATGTTCGCACATCACGCACCCATTGAAGTCAATGGGTGTGTGAAAACCACGCATGTCGCACGGAAGCAATTCCGTGGGACGCGCGTGATTCGCGCAACAGCACTGTAAAGGATGAATGAAATTCAGAAAAGCACCACGTGCTTTTCTGTTTACAAACATCCAAACGGAGTGTCATAATGATGGTGGCTGCGCGAAAAGCACGCAGCCGCGCATCATAAAGGGCTGACACACGGAGCTGTTAAGTGCCTTTTGCGCACGCAAAACGCCACGCTTTTTGTTTGCACAAAACGCACACGCTCGTGTAAACTCGGCCTTACGGTGACACCAGATGTTTATAGTTCTTTTATGTCTTATGGCGTTTGCACAATAAAATCCGTTTTGTAAAAAATCATCTACTTTTTGTGTTACCTTATTCTAAGAGCTAGAACTTTATAATTTTTCCATCAATAAAGCCGTGCGAGGACTTATTTTTTGCGTAACGAACTAGTTTCGATCAGGACCATTTTTCGGTACATGCGACTTTCTGATCTATTTTTAATACATTTTTTGGGAGGTGAAGTGACCAAACAATTGTGATTTTGGTATGGTTTATTATTATTTTCTTTTACGGCGTTCACCGCGCGGGATAAATAACGAAATAATTTTGTAGTTCAGGCCGTTACGGACGCGGCGATACCAATTATGTATAGTTTATTTATTTATATATTTTTATTAATAAAAAAGGACTGATAAGGGAAAAAAAGGGGATTTTTTTTTTAACTTTTATTTTCTTATTTTTACACATCCTTTTTTTTTTTTTACTTTATTACTTTGTCCCACTAGGGGACTTGTGGGCAGGAGGCCCTGATCGCTATTCTAATACACTGCACTACATGCGTAGTGCAGTGTATTAGAACTGTCAGCTATTCACTGACAGCAAGCATAGTGGGTCCTGACTTTGTCAGGACCCATTAGGCTTCCGTCGATGGCATAGCCGGACGCCATTGTTTGGTGTCCGGTTGCCATAGTAACCATCGCCGGCCGCTATCGTGTAGCAGGCCGGCGATGGTAACTTAACCCCTAAAAAGCTGCGATCTCTATTGAACACGGCTTTTAAGGGGTTAGACAGCGGGGACACAGCGATCGGTCCCCGCTGTAGGAGCTGCGGCAGCTGCTGTACGAGACAGCAGCTGTCACAGCTCCTGCACCTGTCGGGAAGACGGCCGAAACGGCCGTTATTCCCGCAACTTCATATTCCGTCGCTAATTGATAAGGAGTTATAATTTCACAGAGCATGCGCGGTGGAGTGTGTTAACCACGCATGCTCTAATGAGATAAAGAAGCACGTGGTTACATCATTTGTGACGTAACCGTACAGTGTGAAAGCCGGAAACCGGAAGCAAGGCAGGAGTCCAAATGGACGGGTCTGCACAGGAAGTGCAGATTTTGCATTACTAAGGGGGCGGTGACGGAGGAGGATATACGACGCTACAGCCATCTGATGAAACGTAAGTACATTGTAAAGTTATATATTTTTCATTGTTTTATTTAAATAAATGTAATTTTTTAGTTCCGGAAAACCCCTTTAAGCCTTGCCTCTGGCAGGGCTTAATAGGTGCCTGTCAGAATCACGATATACTGCAATACATTAGTATTGCAGTATATCGTGCAAGCGATCTAACGATCGCTGGTTAAAGTATCCTAGGGGGACTAATAAAAAAAGTAAAAATGAGTTAAAGTTGTGGGTTTTTTTGATGTAAAAAAGAAAAAATTAAAAGTTCAAAAAACCCCTCTTTTCCCATTTTCCCCCTAGAGCATAGTAAAAAAAATAAAAAAATAAACATAATTGGTATCGACGCGTCCGTAAAAGTCTGAACTATTACACTATATAATTATTTAACCCGCACGGTGAACGGCGTAAAAAAAATAATTGTAAAACGCCAGAATATCTATTTTTTGGTCACCATCTCCCACAAAAAATGAAATAAAAAGTGATCAAACCGTCGCATGTACATCAAAATGGTATTATTAAAAACTACAGCTTATCCCGCAAAAAATAAGTCCTCATACCACTTAATCGACGGAAAAATAAAAAAGTTGGGGCGCTCGGAATTTGACGATACAAAATAAATTTTCTTTTTTTACACTTACTACTTTTACATGTAAAAACCTAAAATATAGAAAAAACCATATATATTTGGTATCGCCATAATCGTATTGACCTACAGAATAAAGTTAACATGTTGTTTTAATTGCACAGTGAATTCCGTAAAAACGACGCGCAAAAAACCATGGAGGAATCGCTGTTTTTTTCATTTTCTACCCCACAAATAATTTTTTTCCCGTTTCCTAGTACATTATACGGCAAAATAAATGGTGCTACGAAAAACTACAACTCGTCCCGCAAAAATCAAGCCCTCATAGTACTATATCGACGGAAAAATAAAGACGTTATGGCTTCTGGAATGTGGGGAGGAGAAAATGAAAATCTGAAAGTTGTTTACGACGGGAAGGGGTTAACTGTGCTCTCTGGAATTCTCGGTCCGTGTGCAACAAACTCACCTTTATTCATGACTTATTCCTTTCTAACTCTCTCAATCTTCTGACTCTTACGGAAACATGGCTACACCTGTCTGACACTGCTTCCCCTGCTGCTCTATCTTATGGTGGTCTCCATTTCTCTCATGCCACCAGACCTGAGAACAGGCAGGGTGGAGGAGTAGGTATACTTTTTTCCCCACATTGCACTTTTCAGGTCCTTCCCCCGGTACCCTCGCTCACATTTCCCTCTTTTGAAGTCCACACCCTCAGACTCTTTCACCCTTTTTCCCTCCGAGTGGCAGTTGTCTACCGCCCCCCCGGGCTCACTCCGCCAATTCCTGGATCATTTTGCTGCCTGGCTTCCACAATTTCTATCCTCTGAAACACCCACTCTCATCATGTGTGACTTCAACATCCCCATTGATAACCCAATCTCCCCATCTGCCTCACAGTTACTATCTTTAACCTCGTCCCTAGGTCTGTCACAACTTACTAACTCTCCTACACATGAAGACGGGCAGTCGCTTGACCTGGTTTTCTTCCGTCTCTGCTCAGTTTCTGACTTTATTAACTCTCCTCTCCCGCTCTCTGACCACAACCTTCTCTCCTTTACTATCACACATTCTCTGCCTCCTCAGGTCATGCCTACTTATGAGACATACAGAAATCTACATGCCATTAACACTCAGCAACTCATAGACAGTCTACAGTCCTCATTATCCCCTATCTCTTCCCTCTCCTGTCCCAATCTGGCTGCAAAACTTTACAATAACACTCTCAAAAATGCATTGGATGAAGCAGCCCCCCCCCCTACACTTTGAACTAGGGATGTCACAATACCAGAATTTGGACTTCGATACCGATACTTCGTTTAGTATTGCGATTTCGATACCAATTTCGATACTTTGCCAACAGTAATAAAAAAAAAATACAATTCTTCCGTTTTCTGATGTGAGGCGCGTGGTGTGATGAATTTTGAATGCGCCTCACATTAATAGTAATTAATCCCATCATGTTTCTCAGTCATAATGGGTTAATGTGCTAGGTACATGATGGGGTTAATTACTATTAATGTGAGGCACATGGAGGTTAAATTCATCGCACCTCGCGCCTCACATTAACCCCTTCAAGACACAGCCTGTTGTGGCCTTCAGGACACAGCCAATTTTTTCAAATCTGACATGTATCACTTTATGTGGTAATAACTCCGGAATGCTTTTACCTATCCAAGCGATTCTGAGATTGTTTTCTCGTGATACATTGGACTTTATATTACTGGCAAAATTTGCTCGATACATTAAGTATTTAATTGTGAAAAACACCAACATTTTGTGAAAAATGGCAAAAATTTGCATTTTTCTAAATTTATATGTATCCGCTTGTAAGACAGATGGTAATACCACACAAAATTGTTGCTAATTAACATCACCCATATGTCTACTTTAAATTGGCATCGTTTTTTGAACATCCTTTTATTTTTCTATGACATCACAAGGCTTAGAACTTTAGCAGCAATTTCTCACATTTTCAAGAAAATTTCAAAAGGCTATTTTTACAGGGGCCAGTTCAGTTGTGAAGTGGATTTTAGGGCCTTATATATTAGAAACCCTCTAAGTCACCCCATTTTAAAAACGTCACCCCTCAAAGTATTCAAAACAGCATTTAGAAAGTGTCTTAACACTTTAGATGTTTCACAGGAATTAAGGCAAAGTAGATGTGAAATGTTCAAATTTCTTTTTTTTTTTTTTGCAGAAATTCATTTTTCATCTATTTTTTTTGTAACACAGAAAGTTTTACCAGAGAAACGCAACTCAATATCTATTGCCCAGATTCTGCAGTTTTTAGAAATACCCCACATGTGGCCTTAGTGCACTTATTGACTGAAGCACCGGCCTCAAACAAAGGAACACCTAGAGGATTTTGGGGCCTCCTTTTTATTAGAAAATATTTTAGGCTCCATGTCGGGTTTGAAAGGCTCTTGCGGCGCCAAAACATTGGAAACCCCCCAAAAGTTACCCCATTTTGGAAACCATACCCATTGAGGAAATTATCTAGGGGTATAGTGAGCATTTTGACCCTGCAGGTTTTTTGCAGAAATTATTGGAAGTAGGCCGTGAAAATGAAAATCTACATTCTTTCAAAGAAAATGTAGGTTTAGCTAATTTTTTCTAATTTCCACAAGGACGAAAAGGAGAAAATGCACAACTACTTTTGTAAAGCAATTTCTCCCGAGTAAAACAATACCCCGCATGTGGTCATAAACGGCTTTTTGGACACACGGCGGAGCTTAGAAGGGAAAGAGCGCCATTTGGCTTTTGGAGATCAAATTTAGCAGGAATGGTTTGCGGAGACCACGTCGCGTTTGAAAAGCCCCTAAGGGACCAAAACAGTGGAACCGCCAAAAAAGTGACTCCATTTAGGAAACTACACCCCTTGAAGAATCCATCTAGGGGTGTAGTGAGCATTTTGAACCCACAGGGGTTTCATAGATTTTATTAGAATTGGGCAGTGAAGATAAAAAAAAATCATTTTTTTCCAATAAGACGTAGCTTTAGCTCAACATTTTTCATTTTCTCAACAAATAAAGGAATAAAAGAACCCCACCATTTGTAAAGCAACTTCCCTGGAGTACGGCAATACCCCATTTGTTGTCATAAACTGCTGTTTGGGCATACTGCAAGGATCAGAATGGAAGGAGTGCCGTTTGGCTTTTGGAGCACAGATTTTGCTGGATTGGTTTCTTGACACCATGTCACTTTTGCAAAGCTCCTAAGGTACCAGTACAGTGGAAATTCCCCAAAAGTGACTCGATTCACAAAACTACACCCCTAGAGGAATTCATCTAGGGGTGTAGTGAGCATTTTGACCCCACAGGTGTTTCATAGATTTTATTAGAATTGGGCAGTGAAAATAAAAAAAATCCTTTTTCTTCAATAAGACGTAGTTTTAGCTGAAAATGTTTCATATTCTCAACAAATAAATGTATAAGAGCACCCCAACACTTGTAAAGCAACTTCTCCTGTGTACGGCAATACCACATATGTGGTCATAAACTGCTGTTTAGGCACAGAGTAGGGCACAGAAGGGAAGGAGCGCCATTTGGCTTTTGGAGTACAGATTTTGCTGGATTGGTTTCTGGGCGCTATGTCGCATTTGCAAAGTCCCAGTGGGACCAAAACAGTAGATCCCCCCCCCCCCCCAGAAGTGACCCCAAGTTATTCACCTAGGGGAGTAGTGAGCATATTAACCCCACAGGTGATTGGCAGAAATTGGTGTGCACGTGATGTTGCAGAGTGAAAATGGTTTTTCAATAGATATGCCAATATGTGGCGCCCAGCTTGTGCCACTGGAGACACACACCCCAAAAATTGTTAAAAGGGTTCTCCCGGGTATGGTGATGCCATATATGTGGAAGTAAACTGCTGTTTGGGCACACAGTAGGGTTCAAAAGGGAGGTAGCGCCATTTGGCTTTTGGAGCGTGGATTTTGCTTGTAGTAGTTTTGTTTGGAGTCTTACTGGTGTTTCCGTTTAGGGTATGTTCACACGCTGAGAGGCAGTTACGTGTGAAAAGACAGACTGTTAACAGCTGCCTCGTTTCACACGTAAAAGCTCCTCCTCGTAATTTACGAGGCGTCTGAGACGCTCGTAAACCTTGAGCCGTGCTTCATTGATTTCAATGAAGAACGGCTCAAATTACGTGGCAAAGAAGTGCCCTGCACTTCTTTGCCGAGGCAGTAAATTTCCGCGTCGTCGTTTGACAGCTGTCAAACGACGACGCGTAAATTACAGGTCGTCTGCACAGTACGTCGGCAAACCCATTCAAATGAATGGGCAGATGTTTGCCGACGTATTGCAGCCCTATTTTCAGACGTAAAACGAGGCATAATACGCCTCGTATACGTCTGAAATTTGGCCGTGTGAACATACC
The DNA here is from genome assembly GCF_050947455.1 of Rhinoderma darwinii. Lineage (NCBI taxonomy): Eukaryota > Metazoa > Chordata > Amphibia > Anura > Rhinodermatidae > Rhinoderma > Rhinoderma darwinii. Next base: position 226,519,746 of record NC_134690.1, on the reverse strand, counting down.
CTTATAATGTGGGGGTACATGTAAGGCGGGCGGAGTATATAAGGGGCATAGTCAGGTGGTATAGTGGGGTAAAAAAAAACAATAAAATCCATATATGTGTGTTACGCTGTGACACAATCCTTTCTGCACAGGCCGGTGTCGCACTAATAAATGGTCTTTTCTTATTCCCCTTTTGGTCCGCACTCCGCACCTTTGAAGTTTGGGGAATTTTGCTGGGAAAGTGTTGTCCTGGTATAATACGGGTGCCCTCACTTCCTGCAGATATGTTTGGGCCCTCCCCTTCCTGGATCCCTAATTTTAGGGGCCTTGATAATTCGCCACTTGAAACAGAAGAGACGTTCCCCTTGGGCCGGCACAACTGCATATTTTTATTTCTTGGCTTATTGGTGCCTTGACTAATTTTATTTTTTCATAGACTTAGTGGTATGAGGGCTGTTTTTTTTATTTGTGTGACAAGCTGTAGTTTTTGTTGGTAGCATTTTGGGGTACATGCGACTTTTTGATCACTTGTTATCCTTTTTTTTTTTTGGGAGGCAAGGTGACCAAAAAACAGCAATTCTGGCATATTTTTTCTATTCTTTTTATACAGCGTTCACCATGCGTTATAAATTACATGTTACCTTTATTCTGCAGGTCAGTCCGATTCCGGTGATACCTAATTTATAGCACTTTTTATGTTTTACAACTTTTTGCACAATAAAATAACTTTTGTAAAGAGAATGGATTTTTTCTGTCGCCAAGTTGTGAGAGCGGTAACGGTTTTCAATTTTTCGTCGACGGAGCTGTATGAGGGCTTGTTTTTAGCGAGACGAGTTATAGTTTTTATAGGTACCATTTTTAGGTACATGCGACTTTTTGATCACTTTTTATTTCAATTTTTGGAAGACAAAGTGACCAAAAAATAGCAATTATGTCAGTATTTTTTAGTTATTTTTTTTACGGCGTTCACTGTGCGGAATAAATAACATAATATTTTTATAGTTCAGGTCGTTACGGTCGCAGCGATACCAAATATGTATGGCTTTATTATTTTTTTCAATAATAAATTACTTGATAAGGGAAAAAGGGCGATTGTGTTTTGTGTTATTATTTGAAACTTTTATTGTATTTTTTACAACTTTTATTTTTACTTTTTTTACACTTTTTTTTTACACTTTTCTTTAGGCCTCGTTTACACGAGCGTGTGCGTTTTGCGCGCGCAAAAAACGCTGCGTTTTGCGCACGTTTGTATGGCGTATGCACTGCGTATACGCAGCCTTGTTGCGTTTTAAACGCGCAAAAGGCATTTGACAGCTCCGTGTGTCATCCGTGTATGATGCGCGGCTGCGTGATTTTCGCGCAGCCGCCATCATAGAGATGAGGCTAGTCGACGCCCGTCACTGTCCAAGGTGCTGAAAGAGCTAACTGATCGGCAGTAACTCTTTCAGCACCCTCGACAGTGAATGCCGAACACAATATACACCAACCTGTGAATATAAAAAGACTTTCATACTTACCAAGAACTTCCTGCTTCCCCCAGTCCGGGCTCCCGGCCGTTGCCTTGGTGACGCGTCCCTCTCTTGTCATCCGGCCCCACCTCCCAGGATGACGCCGCAGTCCATGAGACCGCTGCAGCCTGTGATTGGCTGCAGCCTGTGCTTGGCCTGTGATTGGCTGCAGCTGTCATTTGGACTGAACTGTCATCCCGGGAGGTCGGACCGGAGTTATCGGTAAGTCAGAACGTCTTTTTTTTTTTACAGGTTCATGGATTTTCGGAGCGGAAGTCACTGTCCATGGTGCTGAACCAGTTTAACGCTTTCAGCACCGTGGACAGTGACTGTCTCCTGACGTCGCGTACCCGAACATTTTTTACCGGTTTCGGTCAAAACGAGTTTGGCCGAACCCGGTGAAGTTCGGTGCGCTCATCTCGAATTTGACACTCCGTTTGGATGTTTGTAAACAGAAAAGCACGTGGTGCTTTTCTGTTTACATTCAGGAGTTTGACAGCTCTTGCGCGAATCACGCAGTTCGCACGGAAGTGCTTCCGTGCGGCATGCGTGGTTTTCACGCACCCATTGACTTCAATGGGTGCGTGAGTGCGCGAAAAACGCACGATTATAGAACATGTCGTGAGTTTTTTTCTGCGCACACGCGCTGAGCGCAATTCACGCATCGTCTAAACAGCCCCATTGACTAATATAGGTGCGTACGACATGCGTGCAAAGCACGCGCGTCGCACGCGCGTATAATACGTTCGTGTAAATGAGGCCTAAGTCCCACTAGGGGACTTGAAGGTCCAACTGTTTGATGTTCTAATACATTGCACTACCTATGTAGTGCAATGTAATAGAACTGTCAGTTGTTCACTGACAGCAAGCCGATCAGGCTCCGCCTCTGGGCGGGGCCTAATCAGCTTACGTAATGGCAGACAGGAGTCCATTGTTAGGGCTCCTGTTGCCATGGTAGCAGTCGCCAGCCTTGCCATCGCGTGGCAAGGCTGCCGATTTGCTATGAACCTCTAGGATGCAGCGATCACAATGGATCGCTGCATCGAAGGGGTTAATGCCAGGGATCGGAGCTAGCTCCGGTTCCTGGCGATAGATCGGGGTGTCCGCTGTAACATACAGCGGACACCCACTGCTGATGACGCCGGCTCAGCTTCTGAGCCGGAAGCTGAGCCGGCGCCATCTTGCCGATGGTACCGGAAGCCTCCTGGGCCCCGCCGACGACTGGGCATAGGAGGATTCCGTTGCTGGCGGACTGGGAGGTAAGCATTAGCCCTCCGATCGCCTTTGCAGCCACTGGCAACCCAGCGATCACGTTGCTGGGGTGCTGATGGCTATAAACTCCTCACATGCTGCGATCTCTATTGAACGCAGCATGTGAGGGGTTAATCGGTCGGATCGGAGGCTAGCTCCGGTCCTGGCCGATACCTCAGGGTGCCAGCTGTAACATACAGCTGTCACCCGGCGGTGATGTCGCTGGCTCAGCTCCTGAGCCAGCTTCATCTCCATGACGTACCTGTACGTGAAATTGCGGGAAGGGGTTAATAAGTGAATGAAAGCCGTGTTTATTTCATTTTTTTACAGCGTACACATCATAAATGATGCAAAAAAATAGTTGTGCGCGCCATTACTGAATGTGTATATTTTATGTATTGAGACTTATTTTAATGTTTATTGTAAAAAAGGTGAATGTGTATTTTTTTTTAAAATTTAACAATACTTTGTTTTTACTTTATTTTTAAACTTTAATGTACTGACATATATCAGATATGTGCCAGTACATTAGCCTGTGGACGGATACCTCAGTATGCCCTAACAACATGAAATATGGTAAGACAGCCCTGGGGGCTGTCTGCCCATATATGGTATGGCCCTCGATCGCGTCACAGGAATTCCCTGTGACGCGATCCATGGGCACCCCCCCTGCTCATTTTCTCCTGAATGCTGCAGTCCGCTGTGATCGCAGCATTCAGGGGAATAACGGCGGAGATGAGAGGTTTCTCTGATCTCCGCCGTTATAGAGCGGGGCTGCGGCTGTGTAATACAGCCATTGCCCCGCTCCTGACAGGAAGTGTGTGCGCGGTCAGCATGAGGTGATGCGGCCGGCGCTGCACTAATGAGCGGCAGTTCAGGCACTGGAGACAGAACATGGGGGTGTTTTGTAGAGCGCCCGCCATGTTCTGTCTTCAGTGCCGCCACTCATTAGTGTAGCGCCGGCCGCATCGCATCATCCTGACCCCGTGCACATGTCATGACTCAGGAGCGGGGCTGTGGCTGAATAACACAGCCGCAGCCGCGCTCCCATACATTCATGTATTACTATACTGAACTGTGCGGCTGCGGTATCGAACCGTTTAGGGATGCACAGTATCGAAACAGTATCGAAGTTTCGATGCACCGTGCATCCCTACTTTGAACCACCCGACAAAGACGACGACAACCCTGGCACACGCCTCAATCCCGCTTTCTTCAGCGGTGCTTGAGATGTGCCGAACGTCTGTGGAGAAAATCGCATTTGGCTGCAGATTTCCTCCATTACAAATTTATGCTCAAAACTTACAACTCTGCCCTTCACCGCACCAAACAAGTCTGTTTCACTTCTCTCATCTCCACATTATCTAATAATCCAAAACGCCTCTTTGATACTTTTCACTCCCTCCTTAGTCCTAAAGTGCAGACACCAATCACAGATCTCAGTGCTGAAGACCTGGCCACTTTTTTTTAAGTTAAAATTGACAACATCCGGCATGATATTATCTCCCAGTCCCCTAGTAACATCGATCCCCTTCCCACCCGCACTCCCTCTTCTTCATTTTCAGCATTTGACTCAATAACAGAAGAAGTCTCCAGGCTCCTCTCATCTTCTCGTCCTACTACCTGCCCTAGTGATCTTTTCCCCTCACACCTCCTCCAGTCCCTCTCCCCAGCTGTCACTAGTCACCTGACTAAAATACTTAACCTCTCTCTTTCCTCTGGTATCTTTCCCTCCTCGTTTAAACATGCCATTATAAACCCATTACTGAAAAAAACAACTGTTGACCCATCCAGCGCTGCCAACTACCGACCAGTCTCTAATCTGCCCTTCATCTCCAAACTCCTGGAACGCTTGGTCTACTTTCGCCTTATCCGCTATCTCTCTGCCAACTCCATTCTTGACCCCTTACAATCTGGTTTACGCACTCTACACTCCACAGAAACTGCCCTTACTAAAGTCTCAAATGATCTCTTGGCGGCTAAATCGGATGGTAAATACTCTCTACTGATTCTTCTGGATCTCTCTGCAGCCTTTGATACTGTAGACCACAAACTCCTACTTAAAGGGAACTTGTCACCAGCATTTCACCTATTAAACCAGCAATACCTGGTGGTAGGGGGTGAAAAATCATTTCTATATAACCTATAATTATCTTCTTAGTCGGCTCTGTAGCTTTAGTATTTAGCTTTTTAGTGTTCCCACACCGTATGCTAATGAGCAGAAAAGAGTCAGATCCTCATTTGAAAAGAGTCAAATCTTCGTTTTGAAAAGAGTCAAATCTTCATTCCTCAAGTCTTTCCGAGTTTACCCGCCACCTTACTTTTGATTGACAGCTCCTCGCCTTCCCACAGCACACAACATCCCGCGCTTGTGCATTGATGTCCTCCTTTGGTGTGTGCACACAAAGGGACACCGGATTATTACGATAAAAGGCACGAAACGTTTGCAGACCGTTATTTACAGTCGGCGGAGGAGTTTAGGAGAGGGGATAACGGCAATGAACTTTTTATAGCAGCAGCCAGTGAGGGAGAAGTAAAGTTCAATAGGTGAAATGCTGGTGACAGGTTCCCTTAAAAGAGGCTCTGTCACCAGATTATCAAATCCCTGTCTCCTATTGAATATGATCGGCGCTGCAATGTAGATAACAGCAAAGTTGTTTTTTTTTTTTAAAACAATCATTTTTGCCCAAGTTGTGAGCAATTTTATATTTATGCAAATGAGCTTTTCAATGGACAACTGGGTGTGTTTTCTCGTTTTACCAACTGGGCGTGTATTGTGTTTTTACCAACTGGGTGTTGTGAATAGAAGTGTATGACGCTGACAAATCAGCATCATACACTTCTCATCGTTCCCACCCAGCTTCTTTCACTGCAGACACACAGCGTGACGTCACCCACAGGTCCTTCAACCTTGGCGTCAGACAAAAAAGATATATCGGCTCCAGGCGTCCAAAAGGTTAATATGCTCGTCTCTAGGGAGTTTGCTATGCTTACCTGCACATGGTGATGCTGATGCAGATTCAACTATACCCTCTGACGCCTGGAGCTGATGTGTCTTCTCTCTTCCGACGCCAAGGTTGAAGGACCTGTGTACCACCCCATGTGTATAAAAAATGGCTGGACTATTGTACAGAACAAACACTGTTACACTTTGTGTCTCCCTTATTTCCTCATAGATTGTAAGCTCTTGCGAGCAGGGTCCTCACTCCTCTGGTTTGAATTGTAAATTACACTATGTAATGTCTGATATTGTTTGTTTCATGTTTCGTTTCCTCTAAATTGTAAAGTGCTGCGTAATATGTTGGCGCTATATAAATAAAGATGATTATTATTAGGGTATGTGCACACACACTAATTACGCCCGTAATTGACGGACGTATTTCGGCCGCAAGTCCCGGACCGAACACAGTGCAGGGAGCCGGGCTCCTAGCATCATACTTATGTACGATGCTAGGAGTCCCTGCCTCGCTGCAGGACAACTGTCCCGTACTGTAATCATGTTTTCAGTACGGGAGAGTTGTCCTGCAGCGAGGCAGGGACTCCTAGCGTCGTACATAACTATGATGCTAGGAGCCCGGCTCCCTGCACTGTGTTCGGTCCGGGACTTGCGGCCGAAATACGTCCGTCAATTACGGCCGTATTTAGTGTGTGTGCACATACCCTTATATGTACTGTATTTTCACTATTATAAATACCCATGTATTTAGATTTTATGGCCCTACGATTTGTATTGCTTTGAAGTAAGAGTTGGCAGTTCAATACATATCTGTAACTGATTTTTTTGCATTTACATATGATTTAGCATTATGAGGGTGTAAAAGATTGTGCATATCGCATCTAGTCCTTTTTAAATGTGTGAAATATTTTCATAAATGGATATTTCTTTATAATTGTGTGTGTGTGTATATATATATATATATATATATATATATATATATATATATATATATATATATATATATAAATTATGCTTCATCACTCTAATATCAATAATTTATTAGCCTTCTCAAACATTTATTTCAAAAGGTGCCATGTAATTTAGTCTGTCTTTGGAGATGTAGTTTAATCCCCCAGGTCCGTCACATCCTGTCAGTGAGTCACCTTTACTGGTAATTCAATAGTTATACGTTCAGCTTTACGCCATTCTCATTTTCTTTAGAATGGTATAGGTTACAAGCTGTGGATTTAAAACTGTCCTTTCATTGTCTTTTCAGTGCCCACTTATTAAGCCTTTTGTCAACTGTGGCATGACAGACACCTTGATCTAAGTCATTACATTGTTATCAAACTGTGTTTATTTATTTGTGTTTTGCTTACAAACTGAAATTTAGCATTCAGTTTGTATGGAATGGGTGTAAATAATGGGAAAAATACATGCATAGCCACAAAACCGCTATACATACGCTGAAGCTTTTGGATTGAAGTCTAATTCGTCAATATCATGGGAGCAACTTAAATAACAAACCCATAATATATTTTTAATGGAATTGCTCGGATTAGCTCTGGTAATAATTTGAAAATATGAACGTGTTCGGCTTTGTTCACACCTGCGTCGGAATGTTCCGTTCTGCTTTGTCAGAGGAGCAGAACAAGGGAATAACGGAGGCAACTGTTCCGTTGCTCCATGGATACCACCGGCGGCTGACAGAACCCATTGACTTTAACCCCTTAATGACCAGCCTATTTTAAACCTTAATGACCAAGCCATTTTTTACGTTTTTCCATCGTCGATTTCCAAGAGCTATAACCTTTTTTATTTTTGCGTCGACATAGCTGTATAAGGTCTTTGTTTTTTGCGGGACAAGTTGTATTTTTTAATAGCACCATTTTGGGGGACATATTATTTATTGACTAACTTTTATTAACTTTTTTTTGGGGGGGAATAGAAAAAAAACCTGAAATTTCGCCACTCTTTTTCGCGTCTTAAATCAACGCCGTTTACCGTGTGATATAAATAACACAATAACTTTATTCAGCGGGTTGTTACGATTGCAACGATACCAAATTTGTATAGTTTTTGTATGTTTTACTACTTTTACACAGTAAAAACGCATTTTTTTCAAAATTATTTGTTTTTGTGTCTCCAAATTTGAAGAGCCGTAACGTTTTTATTTTTTCGCCGATGCGGTTGTATGAGGGCTTTTTTTTTTGCGGGAAGACTTGTAGTTTTTATTGGTACCATTTTGGAGTAGATGCGACTTTTTGATCACTTTTTATCACATTTTTTTAAAGTCAGGATTCACAGAAAACAGCAATTTTTCCATAGTTTTTTATTACATTTTTTACGGCGTTCACCGTGCGGGTTAAATAATGTAATACATTTATAGTCAGGGTCGTTACAGACGGGGCGATACCAAATATGTGTAACTTTTTTACTTTGTTTTAGTTTTTTAATAGTAAAGCATTTTGTAAGGGGAAAAGGTGGGGGTTTTCATTTTTTTTCACTTTTTTTTTCACTTTTTTTTTAATTAACTTAATTAAACTTTTTTTTACTTTTTTACTAGTCCCACTAGGGGACTTTAATATGCGATTCTCCAATCGCTATTATAATACACTGCAATACTTTTGTATTGCAGTGTATTACTGCCTGTCCATTTAGAACGGACAGGCATCTGCTAGGTCATGCCTCCGGCATGATCTAGCAGGCGTTCGCTCCAGGCAGACATGGGGGCCTTTATTAGGCCCCCGGCTGCCATGGGAGACACAGACACTCTGCGATCTTATCGCCGGGTGTCAGTGGGATGAGAGGCAGCTCCCTCCCTCTCTCCAAAACCACTCGGATGCGGTGCACGCTATTGTGCACCGCATCTGAGGGGTTAAAAGGGTGAGATCAATAGTTATATCGATCTCACACGGCAGAGCAGGGACGCTCCCAGCCCTCAGCTGCCTCTGGCAGCTGAGAGCAGGGAGATTTGACAGCTCCCTGCTCTGTTTACTTTATCCTGATGCAGTGACGTAAAAAGGCATATGCATCAGAATAAAGCCCGTTAGTGGCCGCCGTTAAAAGGCGTATTGGTGGTCACTAACGGGTTAATAGGTTCCGTCGGCTTTGTCAGGGGTGTCCATTGTTTTACAGGAGACAATAGTGCAGACAGAGCCTCCCGCGCAGATGTGAATGAAGCCTTTATCTGGGCAGCTCTCAATTCTCCATAGCTTTCCTGCTCTCCATTAGCACAATACACTGTTTTATAGATTCTGCTGGAAATGTGAAGTTCTCGTAGCAACCCTGCTATATTTATGAATCGATACCAGAGAAAACCCCCACTATCTTCTGATTTAGTCTTTCAAGAGTGAAAAAGGTGTATTAGAAGGCTTGTTGTTTAGGTCTGTAATAAGGGTGTATTTTGATAGTAGAAGAGAGAACTTATTTAGGCCAGGATCACACACCCGGTTTTGATGCAATTTTTGACTTTTTTTTTTTTTTAGCCAAAGCCAGAAGTGGATCCAAAAGGAACAACAAAGTATAAACAAAAGACTGATACATCTCCTTTCTTTTGTGTCTACTTCTGGGTTTGGCTAAAAAAAACCGAAGCCAAAAACGGCCCAAAAAAACAGCATCAAAACTAGAGCGTAATATGTGCTTGTTGTCACTGCGGTTCTGCTGACATCAGGTGCAGGGTAATAAAGGGTCGCCACTTGAATCACTATTCTGTGTCATTTCCTTACTGTGAGAACTGTGACTGATCATCAGCGTGTGGTTACTGTAATACTTTTTATTTTTTATTTAATCATGTGGGAATTTCAGACATGGTCCAAAGAGAGCATCGAATGCTAAACTTTTCATGTGAGTTCTGGCTCTGGAAGTAGTTTCTACACAATTACGTTTTTTTTGCTTTTATTTGATGACGACACGACTCCTAGTCATGTGACCGGCCCCACTGAACTCGCTGTACTACTGCTCTGCTCCTGCTTTTACATTGAGTACTAGACTTCCAGTCCCCCACCAGCTCTATAAACATCTATTAAAATATCAATCAGCATGATGGGGGACCGGAATGTATATTAGCAGTGTACTCCCATACTGCAGTCACTACATGGCTAATACTTTTCGGTCCCCACAGCAATCCGATCTATAGGAGAGGTGCTGCTTGGAAGAAGTCCTGGGCATAGGAGTGAGAGGATGTAATGATGGAGGATGATATCTGTAGGTCATTGGCTAAACAAAGAGCATGAGTGAGTTAGTGGATGGACATGGTAGCTGAAATGAGAACCTCAAGGTCATCTTATGACATTTAGCTGTTACTTTATACATAATTGGTATTTCCATAGAATGGAAGAGTTTAGGAGGATTTTGTAAAGCAATGTTGTTTTTGTATCTGATGTAAAAGTAACATGTAGCAGAGTGTTAGACAAGGCTGGGATGAGTCCACCGTCATTAAAACCAACAGCTTAAAGAGACTCTGTCACCACATTATAAGTGTCCTATCTCCTATATAAGGAGATGGGCGCTGTAATGTAGGTGACAGTAATGCTTTTTATTAAAAAAAACGATCTTTTTTTCACAACGTTAGGAGCGGTTTAAGTTTATGCTAATGAGCTTTCTTAATGCCCAAGTGGGCGTGTTTTTACTTTCGACCAAGTGGGCGTTGTACAGAGGAGTGCATGACGCTGACCAATCAGCATCATGCACTCCTCTCCATTAATTTACACTGCACTAGCGATATAGATATATCACTATGTGCAGCCTCATACACAAACCCTAACATTACTACAGTGTCCTGATAATGAATACACATGAAATCCAGCCTGGACGTCATGTGTACTCAGAATCCTGACACTTCTGACTCTTTTTTTGTGAGATTCCTGCAAGTGAAACCAAATCTCGCGAGATTACGGAGCTAAACGAGATTTGGTTTCACTTGCCGGAATCTCACAAAAAAGAGTTCACACTGAGTTTTTGGCAGGTGGAAAATCTGCCTCAAAATTCCGTTTGGAAGTTTGAGGCCGATTTTCGCAGCGTTTTTCGCCTGCGTCCATTGAGCGCCGAGGGCATAAAATGCAGCGAAATACGCTTTCTCTGCCTCCCATTGATGTCAATGGGAGGTTAGAGGCGTAACCGCGTGGAGATATGGCATGTCCCTTCTTTCTCCCATGAGACGGTTTTACCGCTCGCGGGAGAAAACCGCCCCCCGCCTCCCATTGAAATTAATGGGAGGCATTTTCGGCCGGTTTTTGGCGAGTTTTGCGGCGCGGTTTCCGCATCAAAAAACTCAGTGTGAACCCAGCCTAACAGAAATAAATAAAAAAAAACTATGTTTTCCAAATAATCTCCATTTTTATATATCGGATGCGTTTCTACAAATAGGACTTTACATCAATGTAGAAATCACGTACATATATTTTCAGCCTGTTAACTACATTTTGTGCAACGTAATAACACCATAAATGTTATTCTTATCTAGATACAGTAGATTTGTATATATGATTAGACGTGCTGGATGAATAGATCGATGTGCACCATACGAAGTCTAAAAATGTTAATCAACTAAAATGGAACAACCAAGTTAAAAAGTTGAATCTTAAAATAAGCAGCTGAAGGGTTAACAATACTTCCCATCTTCATTTCATCAGTGAAGAACTGCCCTGTAGCTGTGATGATAAAAGCAACCATATGTCCGTACTGCAGATAGTTATGTCTTCAGTTTTATGAGACCAGGGTAATGCTGTATACTTAATTTCTTCATTTATTAATAAAAATTCATTTCTTTTTGGAATTTAATTTTATTTTACTTGCTCGAGGGAAAGACGATGATATATGGCTGGCAGAAAAGAACATGGTCTGATCTGGTGCACAGTTGTCGGCAATAACTTCAGTCTATAGCTTAAAAAGATAAAAGATACACGCCTGGCTCGTAAAGAACTTTGCGATTTTTATTTTTTTGCTCTCACTTCCTTTTCCATTAGCAAAATATAAAAAGGTTAAATAAATTTGAAATAATTTGTATAATGAATAAGTTTTTCAAGGCGTAAATGCCTGTCTGGATAACATTGACAGAGATCACACATCAAAAGTAGTTCAGTGTATTATGTAAGTGATCAAAGGATCGCATGATCGAGTCCCATTGAGGGACTAAAAAAAATAAAAAATACAGGAACCCCCCCCCCCAATGTAGCTATATAAAGGCACGTAATTTCCAAGGTGAGTTGCATTTATCCATGACACCATTTTGGGGTGCCTATAATTTATTGACTAACTTTTATAAAAATAAACTCTAAGTAAATGGAAAAAAAAAACCATGATCCAGCTAATATCTATCACATCTAAGTTATGATCAATATTAGCTGGATCCTGTGTGTCCGAGATACACAGGACCTGCCCTCACCCGAGCCGACAGTTCAGCTGAACTGACGAAATCAGCTGAGACAGAACAATACCGTTTTTGTAAGTACAGGATTCATAGAAGCTGGATCTTAAAAAGTAGAAAAAAAAGGCAAATTTGAAAGTTGGTTAAAAACACAAAATGGATTCATTTAATAAAAAACTTACAAATGTGTATATATCCCTTAAAAACATGTACTACAATTATAGATTTATGAAAACAAAGGTTTGTTTTATTCAGGCGGAAGTGACACGACTTACATTTACTTACTGGTCTTATTTTTTCCCCAGCTATTCTTCAAGCTGCCATAATAATAGTTTTCGGATTTCCAGAACTGTGTGGTAAATCGCTCATAGAATAAAATCAGTCACATCATGAAAGTTTGTCATTCGTTTCTTTTTTTTGTACTGTCCTTACCCTAATAGCTTTGGGAGTCTAGTTTCTGCTTGTTGCATGAAGAATACGGATGCCAGGTCAGAAGGATGGATTTGCGATACTTTCCATCTGTTCTTCAATGCCTTTTGTCAAAAATATTTTGAATCAATTTAAATGCCTTATGACATTTGTTGTTTTTGGAACATTGCAGTTACCATGCTAAAACCGGTCACACATGGTGTTCATGTGTTTCTCTTCCTCAGCATAAGGATATGTTCACACCGCAAACGAAAAACTGCTGTAAAATACGGAGTGGTTTTCAAGGGAAAACCGCCTCTGACTTTCAGCCATTTTTTATGCATTAGGCGTTCTTTGATGCTTTTTTTTTATTTTTATTACGGCCTTTTTGGAGCTGTTTTTCTATTGAGACAATGAAAAACGGCTCAAGAAGTGAAGTGCACTACTTTTTTATATTACGCAGTATTTTTACAAACGGCCTTGTAAGAAACCGCCCCGTCGGAACGAAAACGCAGTTTTTCGTATTGAAATCAATGGGCAGATGTTTGGAGGTGTTCAGCCTCCGTATTTTTAGCTGTTTTTCGGCCCTAAAAACGTCTAAAAAATAAGCCGTGTGAACAAACCCTTAGGCTCCATGCACACGACCGTATTTTTCATCTGTAATTACTGACCGTAATTACGGACCCATTTATATCTATTGGCCACGGACACCTTTCAGTATTTTTATGGATCAGTGCTGAAAAAATTATAGAACCTGTCCTTTCCTTGTCAGTAATTACGGTAAGGACTTTCCCTCAGAAGTCTATTGGAGCTTCTGTAAATACGGACGGCTACAGATGGGCATCCATATACCGTCCATATTTACTAAAGCGTTGCTATGCAACATGCTGATGACAATTTGCATCCTCTCACTTTTGTTACAGATCCATATATACGGATGGAATGCGGATACAATACGGACCGTATTTACGGATACCCTTCCATATAATCTGATGTCTAGGGATCCGTATTTACGGACGGTATTTCGGGATAGATAAATATAGGGTCGTGCGCATGGGGCCTAAGTCACGATCACGGTGTTTTGTTTTTTGTATTTTTACAATATCTTTCATATGGTAGCAGAAATAATTGTAGACTGTTCTGGTTCATGTTATGAAAGCTTACGGTTTTCATATTGCAGCATTTCCCGAGTACATATTATATCTACCGAGTTCTTGATCACCATGCCGTGAAATAAGACATCCTTTTGAATATGCTATTTGCTTTTCCTTGTGGTAGAGGTATATCTGGATTGTGTCTCAACTGTTAGATCAGATTCGTGACACCGCCTGTTGAGTTGCCCTTTCTGTTTTTGGAGCAGTATGTTTGTTTAGTGGATTTAGGAAGACTACAAAATGTAACTTGCCAGTTATCAGGCTTAACTCTATTAATGTAGTAACGATTTCTGTGAAAAATGAGCTTTAGCATTGGAATGTGTAAATAATACCAAAGTAAGTCAACCCCTCTTAAACTGTGGCTAGGAAGGTCATTTTTAAAATGCACTTATTACTTATTTACCTAAACCACTTTGACACTGGCACCATAGACCATAATGGTTCTGCGGAAGACGCGCTTTGTCAGGGGTTACAATTTACACACCATATTTTTAGTGCACATTTAAAGTATTGCCAAAGGTTTAAGGTTTACATCACATTATTGATTTACAAAACCCCATTTACATGCCGCCGAAAGATTGTGTGACGTTTAGGGCATTTTCAATCCGCAGCATGCCATATATACAATATGACCAAAAGTATGTGGACGCCTAACCATCACCTATATGAGCTTGTTGGATATTCCAAAACCATGAGTGTAAATATGGAGTTGGGCTCGCGAGATCACGCTGTAAATGACAGGTTACAGCGAGACTACGCTTGCTGTGCTGTAAGTCCCACACAAACGTTACCGAAGTGTCGGGATTGTGAAAAGACATCGCGTCCTGGCTGGAGGTGATGTCTATTAACGCACAAGACACTTCAGTAACATTAGTGTGTGAGTATGTGGCTGCACATCATGATCTAGCAAGATTACTATGTGCTGACTAAATGAATGGGGAGAAGTGTATGACGCTGATTGGTCAGCGTCATACACTTTTCTCCAACGCCCACTTGGTCAAAAAGTAAAACACGCCCAGTTGGGCATTAATAAAAGTCATTAGCATAAATTTAAAACACTGCTGTGATCTACATTACAGCGCTGATCACATTATGTAGAAGATAGGGCACTTATAATGTGGTGACAGAGCCTCTTTAAGGACACAGCCAATTTGGGCCTTGTGGACAGAATAATTTTTCTTTGCATCCTGAAGCCCATAACTTTTTTTTTTTACTTAGCTGTATGAGACTTTTTCTTATTTGGGGGACAAGTTGTACTTCATGTAGGTACCATTTTTTTGGTACATTTGCATTATCGTTTAACTTGTATACATTTTCATTAAGGCAAAAACGCAGAAAAAAAACAGTTATATGCTGCAGTTATATATATTTTTTTTACAATATTCATCATAAATTTTGTTACGGTTGTCAAGATACCAATTATCTGTGTATATTTTATGTTTTGGGACTTCTATTTTGTAAAGTTTATTAATGCACACACATGCACATTTTTTACAGGTTTTTTTTTTTAAATTTAACATTACTGGTTTTTTTTTAATCCCATAGGGGGATTTTTGGTTTTGATTTTTTTACTTTAATGTACTGGCATATATTTATATACCTAAGTATGGCCTAACAGAAATTATGTTCAAACAGCCCCGGGGTCCTTCAATGTACCCTGGGGTGTCTGGCCATACAAGATATGGCCATCGATCGCTTCACAGTGATTTCACGTGACTTGACGTGAGGGAAGGGTGGAATGCCCTTTACTTTTTCCCTTTGAATGCCACAATTCAAGCGGATCCTGGCATTCAAAGGGAAAATGGGAAGGATGGACAGCCCTTTGTTCGCGTTACAGGGAACCCCTGTGACGTGATCGATGGCCAGTCTCAGAGCTGCCAGGAGGGATTTGATTGGGGATTATATAATCCTGTAGTTCGCAGGAAGTCCTCTACATAGGGGAGAGTGACCTCCTGTCTACACATGAGCGCATGTTCTTTCTGGTTTTCAGACTGAGATCACATGACACAGCTGCCTATAATGAAAGGGTTCAAAATGTATAGATGCAACTGAGCTGGGAAGAAACCTATGACACTGCTAGAATATTACTGGTGAGTTTGCATGATATATGCATAAAAAACATTTACCAGAGTGCTTCTTTAATGACTGAGCTGTTACTTATAGATTTTTCCACTTTATCATTATGGCAGATCAGAAATTTCATAGACTGACTTGTGGCAAAGGTGGCATCCTATAGCAGTGCCACGTTTTAAGTCACTGAGATCTTTAGTATGGCCCATACTAGTACCAAAATATGTCTATAGAGATTGCATAGCTGGGCCACATATTGGTCCCATATTTTACCCTTTGCAACACATGCAAATTTTGCTGTGACTTTGCTGCCATATCTTCATCAGACATTTTCCGCCATGTTTGAACATACCCTTAGAGCAGCATTTAGTGCTCTAGTGTTAATCCACATGTCAGGAAAGGAGGTTGCAACCATAAGCAACCATTTTAATGATCACATGACTTGGCACTGTTATTTCACGATAACCTTTCCTACTCTCTCCATGTGTCCAAAAGTCATGTGCTGTGCCATCTGTATCTAGTAAAATTGGTGTAAAAGGTCCGTTATCTCCTGCACCGAAGTGTTAACGCCACATTTAGTAAAACAAGTCATGAAATATGAATTCAGATATTTCTATTTAATCTTCTATTTAAAAGCATCAGACAATATAGAACACCTACAAGTATTATCAGGATTTTATTGTTGGAATCTGTTATTTTTTACACTTACAATACGAAATGGAGACCATATTTTGTTTTATTATGTCGTATTTTTATTGTACATTGCATGTCCTTCTAGGATTACTGACGTAAGCCTTCACTCCCTTTAAATGACCTGGTAAACAATGTAATTAGAGGGCAAGAGAGGAGGTAAACCCCTCCAAAATGATTCTTTCCTTTCTAACAGGTGGTTGTTGTTTATAGTATCCTTTGTAGTACTGGAAATCTCTCTGATATGCCTGGTCTTATGTGGTATCATTTCATTTAGTCTAGGCATGTAGCAGTACTAGGTAAAAACAAAGACGCCTTTTACACCACGTTCTTTTATTTTTATTTTTTCTACACCTACTTTATGGTTCTATCACTTTTCCCATACAGTTTTTGTGTCTTTAAAGTGTATGTCCATGGACAATTTGTAGTTTACGTATAGTATAAATCTACATAAAAAGTTCAATAATCTTGCATATACATTGCATTACCTATTCTGCACTGATAGGGTATGTGCACACGGTAGCAGGCTTTTACGTCTGAAAAGAAAGACTGTTTTCAGACGTAATTGCTCCTCCTCGCATTTTGCGAGGCTTCTCTGACAGCCGTAAATCTTGAGCTGCTCTTCATTGAGTTCAATGAAGAACGGCTCAAATTACGTCTGAAAGAAGTGCCCTGCACTTCTTTTGACGAGGCTGTATTTTTACGCGTCGTCGTTTGACAGTTGTCAAACGACGACGCGTAAATGACAGGTTGTCTGCACAGTACGTTGGCAAACCCATTCAAATGAATGGGCAGATGTTTGCCAACGTATTGTAGCCCTATTTTCAGACGTAAAACGAGGCATAATACGCCTCGTTTACGTCTGAAAATAGGTTGTGTGAACCCAGCCATAGGCAATTACAGCCAAGGTTCCCTGTATGCGTTTGTAGCTAGTGAGCAGAGCAGTTAGGGACCTGGGTACATGTTCCATTAAAGAGGACCTGACACCTCTCGACATGTTTGTTTTTTTATTTATTTTTTATTTTTTTTAAGTACTGTATTTTTCGGACTATAAGACGCACCCAGGTTTTAGAAAACCGAAAATAGGAAAGAATTATTTCATATTTGACTACTTTTACAAAGAAAAAAAGATTTGTTTTAAAAAAAAAAAATTCTGTTTCACCACATTCTGAGAGCCATAACTTTTTATATATTTTCATCAATTGGGCGGTGTGAGGGCTTATTTTTTGCGGGACGAGTTTTAGTTTTTATTGGCACCATTTTTTTTTGCTACATACGATTTTCTTGATCACTTTGTATTTCATTTTTTTTTTTTCAGCGCTAAGGTGATAAAAACAACGATTCTGGTGTGTTACATTTTGGTTCTTTTTACGCTGTTCACCACGCGAGTTAAATAATGGTATATTGTAGTAGTTCGGACTTTTACGGACGCAGCAATACAAATTGTTCTTATTTTTTTTACATTGTGCTTTGGATAAGGTTGTTTTTTTTTTTTTGTTTTTTTTTTACACCTGAAAATGCATCTTTTTTTTTTTTTTAATATAAATATTAGGGGGGGCGTGGCTTGGCGCGCAACGGGAGCAGTCGCATGACTTGAGAGCTCCGCTGTGGTCCCGTGCTATATTGATCCTGTGAATATCCTGATCGTTCCTTACCTTCATTATTACGTCCCGGAGATCCAGGCAGCAGTCGGGCGGTAAGAGTGGAGTTATGGGCCCCACGAGAGGTCAAACGGCCACGGAAAAGCTACAGAGCTATGCCCGGGAAGATACCAAAGATGGCGGCCGTGCTTCTCTGCAGCAGCGCTCAAACGGCAGTGAGACGCCTGGTGGGACGACTTCTTCAGCGGTGGTGAAGGAGACAACCCGGAACCTACCCCGACGGAGGTGATGAATAAACTCCTGGCAGCCATATCAGCATGCAAGACCTCGCTGACCGGTAAGATGGAGGAGGTGAAAATCAATATAGGCCTCATCAGGCAGGATATGCAGGCCTTG
The DNA here is from genome assembly GCF_050947455.1 of Rhinoderma darwinii. NCBI lineage: Eukaryota > Metazoa > Chordata > Amphibia > Anura > Rhinodermatidae > Rhinoderma > Rhinoderma darwinii. Next base: position 226,501,384 of record NC_134690.1, on the reverse strand, counting down.
AGAGAACGAGTGACGCATGTGGAGGATAGAGTGTCGGGAGTGGAAGACAGGACGGCGGCCATGCCACGTGCGATTACGGATCTGGAATCCATGACGGAGTTATTAAAACAAAAAAATGATGATTTGGAAAATAGGCTGCGCCGGAATAATATCCGGATAATAGGAATGCCTGAGGTCGGAGGGCCAGGATCCGGGCAAATTCATATCTAAGTGGTTGAAAGAGATACTGCCAGATGCATCTTATTCGCAGGCCTTTGCAGTAGAAAGGGCGCACAGAGTGCCGGCAAGACCACCTCCACCGGGGGCCCCTCCGAGGCCGATGCTGGCCCGGTTGCTCAATTGTAACGACAGGGACATGATCCTACGTCAAGCCCGTCGACTGCAAGGAATTAAGTATAATGGCGTCGCTATATCCATATTCCCGGATTTCTCGGCTGATCTACAAAAGCGCAGAGCTACGTTCATGGCGGTGAAAAGGCGGCTGAGGGATCTCAATATCCCATATTCTATGGCATATCCTGCAAGGCTGCAGGTAGTGGATAACGACCGTTCTATCTTTTTTAACTCTCCGTTGGAGGCCGACGATTGGGTGAGAGGGAAGAGATCGCCCCGCCGCGTGTGATTCCTTTGGAGGGTGAGGATGGAAGGTGCTGGAATTTAAAGATGGTGCTGGAGTTTAAAGATGGTGCTGGAGTTTCTCATGCGCCTGATGCAGGCTAAAAGGTTTATTTTTGCTGGTTGGTCTCCTGTGTTTAAGGAGGGATTCCAATGGTACGGTACACCCAGCTTGAAGATTTATCCGGCGGGCGGATAGACCCGGAGGCCCTGAAAAGGGTCATTCTTATCCTCCCCATTTCATCTGGATGGACTGCCGGGGCTATCAATCCGTTACCATTCTGTTCTCGGAGCTTGGCCTATAATGGGAAGGAGTGATCCGGCCGAAGTGAAGAAGGGGGTCTCAGTTGAGAAATCGCAGGAGAGATCCTGGTATCTGCACAGGAAGCATATTGCGGTTAAATATTACTGATGTATTGTTTAAACTGATGATTGATTTATAGTCCTCCTGTACGAATTTATGGAAAGGGCTTAAGATGTAATGTGGTGTTTGAGGATGCAGATAGGGAAGGATACGTTAACACAGCCTAATAGCACGGGGCCTTCCCCGTTACTCTTTAGTGCCACGAGGAGGGCATGATTCGGCAATGGCCTATGTGTCATCTGGCATTGCCGATACAATTTACTGTTTATATGTTAGTTCTGTCGTTTGTTTTCAATGCCGTATTTAGGCGAAATTATACTCATTTATGAATGCAAATGTCTAAAAAGTCATACAGCGCAAAGAGGGGTGGGAAATGTCGCTAGAGAAAGTATATTGGTATTATGCAGAAGTCGGGAGCCATCTTCCCTCCGAGGCAGACATAGTTTCCGGGTCCACTAATGGCGTCTATACCGATCGTGTCTTGGAATGTACGGGGGCTGGGTACCCCGCGGAAAAGGGCGGCCATTTTTGCATGTATCCGTGAATTTAATCCCTCTATAATATGTCTGCAAGAGACACATTTAATCCCAGACAAAGCAAGATTATTGCGTAGACCTTGGATCCAATGGTCTTCACACTCTTTTCATACGTCCTACTCCCGGGGGGTATCTGTATTAATCCACAAATCTCTGAGGTGGGAAGCGGTCAAACTTAAAGTGGATAAGGAAGGTAGATATGTGTTTATACATGCTTACATCGACACTATACCATTTGTATTACTGGGTCTATATGTTCCTCCTCCGGCGAATGCACAGATTTTACATGAGGCTGCCGCATTTGCTGCCGATTATCCACAAGCTACGGTACTGGGCATGGGGGACCTCAACATGGTCATGGATCCCAAATGTGATAGATTTTGAGGGGAAGTGAATTTTGGGGCTGCATCGGTGGCTCCAACAGAGTTGAATTTGCTATTTCATGAAATGGGTTGGATAGATATATTTAGGTGCAAACATCCGAATGTAAAGGTATACTCATGTCATTCTATCGGTAGGAATTCCCTGTCCCGTATATATTATATCTTTGGGAACGCTCTAATGGTTCCGATGGTAACGGATATTTCTTATGAAGTAAGGGGAGTGTCAGACCACTCTCCGATGGTAGCACGATTCAATCATCCAGGGCCTGTGAGGATTGGTAGCTGGAAAATTCATCTATTCTGGCTCACCCTGATAGGGTCGCAAGATCGCATACCAGATCAATTGGAGGTTTTTCAAGATACCAATAACTCGTGTGATAATCTTAATATTTTATGGGATACCCTGAAGGCCTACTTGAGAGGCTGCTTGCGATCTACAATCTCCTACATAAAAAGGGAAGCGGCAAAGGAAGAGGGTCAGTTGGCACAGCAATGTGAAACATTTGAGGGCGAATATATAGAAAACCCATCGGAAGCAAATAAACATGCATGGCTGACGATGGGCCGTAAATACTTATTATTACTACAAGAAAAAGCTGATAGGAAACTGTTTTTTGCTCGGCAAACCTATTTTGAATTGGGAAACCAATCAAGTAAATTGCTGGCTCATTTAATTCACCACAGCTCTCAGAGCTCAGCAATACTAAAGATTAAGGACAGTCAGGGCCGTGAGTTGACTGATACCCCTAGTATAGCGGCCCGATTCACCCAATTCTATAGGGACTTATACTCCTCCCCAGTCTAGGTATGATTGGTCCGAGTGTGTATCATACTTGGAGGAATTGAAATTTGCACAGTTAGATGTGGCAGGTAGGGATATGTTAGAACTTGATATCACGGAAGACGAAGTTACACAGGCATTGAGGGATATGTCGAAGGGTAAGGCATCAGGCCCGGACGGGGTACCATTGGAGGTATATCTTTGTTATTCTGACCAGCTCATCCCCCCCCATTATGCTCTATGTATTCGTATGCCCAGGGGGAGGGAAAACTTCCGGACAGTTTCTATGATGCCACAATTGTAGTGTTACTAAAACCTGACAAAGACCCTAGGGAATGTAGTTCTTACCGTCCTATCTCATTACTGAATCTAGACTACAAGATACTTGCAAAGGTACTGGCAAATAGACTGAATAAGGTGATATTACAACTCATCCACCCGGATCAGGCAGGCTTTATGCCTGGGAGGTCCACATCTGACAATATACGCAAGGTTCAAATTTTAGCTTAAATAGGAGAGGCACGGAGGGAGGACTGGCATCTCTTGATGCGGCCAAGGCCTTCGATTCCGTTGAGTGGGCATATTTGTTTGAAGCATTACAGAGGTTTGGTTTTGGCCCAATTTTCATTAAATGGATAAAAATCCTGTATAAGGATCCGAGGGCACAAATTTTGATTAATGGTATAATGTCCCCTTATTTTCAACTCCGTAGAGGTACTAGGCAGGGGTGCCCTCTCTCCCCGCTATTGTTTGCAATAGCTATTGAACCTTTGGCGATACGTGTCAGAACGCACCCAGAATATCGGGGAATAGTGGTGGGAGGACGAGAAGAGAGGATTAGTTTGTACGCTGATGACGTGATATTGTATATGTCATACCCGAAGGACAACTTGGGGCTAGCTATTGAAATCCTGAACCAATTCGGTAGATTTTCTGGCCTACAAGTTAATTGGAACAAATCATTTTTCATGCCTTTGAAGGAAGTGGGGTGGGCGGATGCTGAGCACGGTCTGCAGGTGGTGTCGTCATTTAAATATCTGGGTATTATCATAAACCGAGACCATAGGTAGGATCGAATTACCAATATATTGCCTCTGTTAGATTATATTAAGCTCAAATTCAAGGTGTGGGGGGCACTTCCACTGGCAGTGACGGGCCGCGTAAATTTAATTAAAATGGTTATTCTGCCAAAATGTCTGTATGTTCTGGAGCACGCAGCCATACCAGTATATAAGGCCTTTTTTAAATCCCTACAAGCATTATTCCCGGCTTTTATATGGGGATCCAACAGATCCAAACTTAACTTGGCTACTCTGCAGAGACCTAAACAGGAGGGAGGAATGGCACTGCCAGACTTGTTTATGTACTATCTAGCTGGGCAGTTGAGGTATCTACAGCTATGGACAGGGCCGGACCCGTTACCAATGAGGGAACAGCACCTCGCTACATATTTGCATCTAACACACCTTTGGCCAGTACTAGAAAGCTCCCCGGGAACTTATAAAGAAATGCTCCCAATCCACAAGGTGGCAGTGCAGGCATGGACGGCTGCCAAACAAATTTATACATATGCAGATATACAGGTGGACATGCCACTATGGGATAATCCCCTTCTTTCACATCTAATGGAGGGGCAGGCCCCCCTTTCTGGGGTGGCTTTGAGGTGCGTAGAATTGGGGATGTGTATACAGATAATGTCATTAAATCCTTTGCGCAAATGCAAGAGGACTTCCAAATCCCTAGGAAAAGCTTCTATAGATATCTGCAGCTGCGACATGCTCTCGCAAGTCAATACCCTAGGTCAGACCACGAATTCTCACGATTCCCTCTGATTGGTGTTTTTAGATCACATGGCCCCCGGGGGCTGATCTCGGCTGTCTACACGGCACTTATACAAGCTAAACTGGCCAATGTCAAGTTACCGGTAAAAGATAAATGGGAGAGCCTGATACCAGATCTGATAGGGGAGGAATGGGAGGATGTACTTTCATCTCCTATGTCTGTATCGCCGGCGGCAAATAACAAAATGATTCAATTATCTATAGTTCATCAGAGTTACCTCACGCCGGTGAGATTACATAGAATGGGCAGATATCCTAGCACTGAATGCCACAGGTGCCGTTTTCCCAGATCTGATTTCTGGCATATGATATGGGATTGTCCAGTGGTGGCCTCCTTTTGGGGGGAGGTGTTGAAAGTGGTTGAGGAAGTGGTGAAGCAGCCGATCCCCTTTTCACCCAAGATCTGTCTATTTGGGGTGCTGCCTGAAGATCAGTGGCCATTCCACATCCGTACTCTATTGCAAGAAGTATTGTTCATGGCAAGGAAAACCATCGCACTTTGGTGGATGGATCAGAGACCTCCTAGAGTGACGAAATGGAAATTGTTGATCAATTCCATTATTCCATATGAGCGAGTATTATATAAGAAAAGAGGGTGTATTGGTAAATTTGATAAAATATGGCAGATTTGGTGCGATTCATCGTGTACCCTGTATACTCCACATAGATTCACAGACCTGAGGGACCAGTTGCTGCAACCTTGAGGAGGGCGGATGTTGCATGATTGGTTACTTATAGGATTTCTATAATTTGTCTGAAATAACTCAAATTGGCCTGGGAAAGTATTTTGCCCGCTGGGATGTTATTACAGAGGGTTAACTATGTGATCTATTAGGTTATGACATGTTAAATACCACCATAGCCACTATGCCTGACTATGTATGACTACATAAATGTGTTTATTTTCTGTTCTGTACTATGGACATTTGTATTGTACAATTCTTTCAATAAAACGAGTTTAAAAAAAATAAAAATAAAAATATTAGCTTTTTGTCCTCCCGCTGCCTCCTGGCCACTTACTGATTACATGGTCGGGAGTTACAGAAACATTGTAATGCGCTGAGCTACTCTGTTTCCGTAACTCCAATAGAACTGAATAGTAGTTACGGAAACAGCGTAGCTCGCATGCTACGCTGCTTCTATAGCTGCCATTCACTACTATGGGCATTATGGAAACCGCATAGCTCAGCGAGTTACACGGTTTCCATAACTCCCGACCATGTAATCAGTAAGTGGCCGGGAGGCAGCGGGAGCACAAAAAGTTAGAACGGGCTTTAGGGCTTTAGAGGGCCACGTTCTAGAGATAGGTGCGGGTCCCAGAGGTGGGACCGCATCTATCTGACATTTGACATATGCTGTGGATATGTCATAAATATCCCTCATGGTAAAACCCCTTTAACTAGTTAAATGGCCAGAAACTGTGCGATCGCTGTTCCTGGCCGTTATAGCAGCGTGTCAGCTGTAAAACGCAGCTGACACCAGCAGTATATCAAGCAGGCTCCGTGCGTGAGCCTGCTCCAAACATCACTCGCCCCCCCCCCCCCCGCTCCCCGCTCCAAGACATGTCGGCACGTCATGGGTCGGGAAGAAGTTAAGGAAGCTGTCAGGTGAGGTCTGGCGCAGCTGGGCCACTTGACTGCCGACTATAAAACGCAGGGACTTATAGTACGAAAAATACGGTAAATCCTTGTATTCCCCGTGAAATAACAATTCTGGAACATCTTTTCTTAGATCCCTACTAAAATAGACATGTTAGGGAAGGTTAACAGCTCCTTGTTAAAGTCTATGTACACCTTTTTTAAATAACAATGTCTATCAGTGTGTTTGGCGCAACATTCTAAGTACTTTTTATTAAAAATTTAATAAAATAATTTTTTATTAAATCTCAGGATGGAGCTGTTACCAATCACATCTAGGTTCATAACCTAGATGTGTTCGATAACGGGTAGATCCTGTGTGACGCTGACCTGACTAATACAGGTTTTAGCACTAGATACAGCTGCTCTCTATAAAGTTTAAAATAATTAAAGATTTCAAAGGTGTACATAGCCTTTAATACAGGCGATCTAAAAATATAAAGTAAATATTGCCCTATAGCACCCGAATAATTAGCCATACAGCAACCAGATAGACTGTGCCGCATAGTGTCCCGGTGAACATTTTCAGGATTAGACCATATTTATCAGCTGACATATGGTTTCATTCTGAAAACCTGCAAAAATATGCAGGCATTAACCCCTTAAGGACACAGCCTGTTTTCGCCTAATGGACTAGGCAACTTTTTACAAATCTGACGTTACGTTATGTGGTAATAACTTTGGAATGTTTTTCTGTTTTCAAGCGATTCTGATATTTTCTCGTGACATATTGTACTTGTAGTTAGTGGTAAAATTCTGTCGATACATTCAGTGTTTATTTGTTAACACAAAAATTTAGAGAAAATGTTCAAAAATTTGCATTTGTATACATTTAAATGTATCTGCTTGTAAGACAGATAGTTATACCACACAAAATATTTGCTAATGAACATTTCCCATATGTCTACTTTATGTTGTCATAGTTTTTTTTTAACATTCTTTTATTTTTCTAGGACGTTACATGGCTTATTTAGCAGCAATTTGTCACATTTGCAAGAAAATAATAATTATTTTGTATTTTTTTTGGTCTGGCCAGTTCAGTTCTGAATTGGCTTTGAGGGGTCTTTAAGTTAGAACCCCCCCCCCCTATAAATCACCCCATTTTAAAGACTGCACCCCTCAAAGTATTCAAAACAGCCTTTAGAAAGTTTCTTAACCCTTTAGGCGGTGGATCAGAAGATTCACTCAAGCGGTCTCTAAACTGAAACCTTCCCTAAAGAAATCAGTTCCTACCTGGGATTTGAATGTGGTGTTAACGACTCTTTGTGAGCCCCCCTTTGAGCCACTCGACACAATTAGTATGCATTTTTTAACTCTAAAAGCTGCATTCTTAGTCGCTATTACTTCAGCAAGAAGGATTGGAGAAATCCAATCTCTGTCAGTCATAGAACCGTACCTAAAAGTACAAGAGGATAACATCATCCTAAAGCTGGATCCCTCCTTTATTCCAAAGGTATCTACTGCTTTCCATAGAGAACAAGAAATAATTCTACCTTCCTTTTATCCAGATCCAAAAAACCAACAAGAAGAAAAATTCCATTGCCTGGATGTCAGGCGAACAATTCTTCAGTATCTGGATAGAACCTCCTCCTGGAGACAAGATAAAAATCTATTTGTCCTGTTTGGGGGAAAGAAAGCCTCAAAAGGCTCTCTAGCGAGATGGGTAAAAACTACCATACAAGAAGCCTACAAGTCCCAAGGACTATGTGCCCCACAAGGCATCAGAGCCCATTCAACGAGGGCAGTTTCGGCATCCTGGGCAGAAAGAAGAGAAGCCTTTATGGACCAAATCTGCAGAGCTGCCACTTGGTCAAACCATCATACGTTTTGCAAACATTATAGGCTCGAAGTTCTGTCCGATACGGATTTAAGTTTTGGACGGAAAGTCCTTCAATCCGTAGTCCCGCCCTGAGCATTATAATCTGGTATTGCTCCTGTAGTGCTGTCATGAGGGATGTACTGGAAAATAGCAATTAGACCTACCGGTAATTGTATTTCCAGGAATCCATCATGACAGCACCCTTACATTCCCTCCCTTATTGAATTCTGATTTGTGCAATTAACATGTCAGTTATTATCCCTAGAAATAAAATAGGGTTGCATCCATCCTGGTGTAGTAATTGAAAAACACTGGCAAGGGGTGGTGGGAGGGGCCTCTTAACCTCTGTCTTCCTGTCCCTACAGAGGTCAATAGGGCAACCTCCTGTAGTGCTGTCATGATGGATTCCTGGAAATACAATTACCGGTAGTTCTAATTGCTATTTTCTTTTTGTCACCATATTCTGAGAGCCATAACGTTTTTATAAAAAATAAAAAAAAAGCGAATGTCATAAAATAACCAAAAAAAACAAACAAACACTACTACCTCTTTTGCAGATGGACATGCCATGGCTGCACGGGACCACTGCAAATCCGTGGCCTCCGCGGTCACCTTCTGCGCTACTGGTGTTGCCGCTCGGTTTGTATTTGTATTCATATACCGTACTTATACAAATGAATCATGTCCCCCTCAGACATTTCTTCCCAGGACTAAATAATTGGAATTTTTTTAATCCCTCTTCATAGCTACAATTCTCCATGCCCCTTTATCAGTTTTATGGCTCTATTTTGTACTTTTTCCAACTTCAGGGCATCCCTGGAGTTCGGACCTGAACTGCATATTCTAGATAAGGCTGCACTAATGCTCTGTAAAGTGGTAATAATATATCCCTGTCCCGCGAGTCCATGCTTCTTTTAATACACTACAGTAGATTGACATTGCATGCTGATATTTAGTTCATGATCTATGAGTACACCCAGATCCTTCTCAACAAGTGACTTAGAGTAGGTTTTTTAAAAGATTAAAATGTCCTTCAACTGTAATTTTTTTTTTTGTGATTTACCACAGCCTACCGTGTCCTTGAATTATGAGCATCAAGTTATCCATATTTTCTGTAAAAAATCTTGATGCTGTGGGCTATTATGTAATAGTAGCTGTGTTCTTCTGCTGTGTTTTAAGTACTGATCCAAGTGTAAGTAAGTGGAGGTCAAACCGAGAACAGGCTACACTTTGTATGAAATAATCAGATTTTTTTTTATCCTATTTACGGTATGTGATCTGCTGTAAATAGCGCTCTGTAGTCTGCTGATGGATGTTCAGGACAAATACAGGGATTTCAAATTTTTCACCCAGCATACCTGCTGTACAGTACAACCAAATTGCTTTAACTGATAATGGGACAAATTCTATTATTTTCTATTATATATAGAATTTCTAGAATATATTCTATTCTTTTTTTGGAATTGACAAAGATGTAGCTCTGCTGCTAGAAAATTGCATCTCATGTACCTGGCTGTTATATTTTCCCCAAGCTAATATTTAGGCTGGGTTCACACTGAGTTTTTTGCAGGCGGAAATTCTGTCTCAAAATTCCGTTTGGAGGTCTGAGGCAGACTTTCCTCTCCCTGCACGCCGATTTTCGCAGTGTTTTTTGCTGTGTTTTTCGCCCGCAGCCATTGAGCTCCGCGGTCATAAAACCCAGCGAAATACGCTTTCTCTACCTCCTATTGATGTCAATGGGAGGTCAGAGGCGTAAACGCCCGAAGATGGGGCATGTCCCTTCTTTCTCCCGGGAAAAAGACGCCTCCGCCTCCCATTGAAATCAATGGGAGGCATTTTCGGGCCGTTTTTGACTAGTTTTGCGGTGCGGTTTCTGCGTCAAAAAATTCTGTGTCAACCCAGCCTTATCCCCTTAATGACCGCCGATACGTCTTTTTACGGCGGTCATTAGTGGGCTTTATTCTAGAGCGCCGCTATTCTACGTCGCTGCTGTAGAATAAAATAAACAGAGCAGGGAGCCGTGAAATCTCCCTGCTCTCAGCTGCCAGAGGCAGCTGAGGGCTGGGGGCGTCCCTGCTCTGCCGGGTGAGATCGATATTAGTATCGATCTCACCCGTTTAACCCTTCAGATGCGGTGCACAATAGCGAGCACCGCATCTGAATGGTTTTGGAGAGAGGGAGGGAGCTCCCTCTCATCTCACTGACACCCGGCCATAAAATCGCCGAGTGTCTGTGTCTTCTATGGCAGCCGGGGGTCTAATAAAGACCCCCAGGTCTGCCTGGAGCGAATGCCTGCTAGATCATGCCGCAGGCATGACCTAGCAGATGCCTGTCCGTTTTAAACGGACAGGCAGTAATACACTGCAATACAAAAGTATTGCAGTGTATTATAATAGCGATCGGAGGATAGGGAAGTCCCCTAGTGAGACTAGTAAAAAAGTAAAAAAAGTTTAATAAAGTTAATTTAAAAAAAAAGTGAAAAAAAATAAATGAAAAACCCAGCTTTTCCCCTTACAAAATGCTTTACTATTAAAAAAAACTACAATAAAGCAAAAAAGTTACACATATTTGGTATCGCCGCGTCCGTAATGACCCCGACTATAAAGCTATTACATTATTTAACCCGCACTGTGAACGCCGTAAAAATTAAAATAAAAAACAATGGAAAAATTGCTGTTTTCTGTTAATCCTGACTTTAAAAAAATGTGATAAAAAGTGATCAAAAAGTCGCATCAACTCAAAAATGGTACCAATAAAAACTGCAAGTCGTCCCGCAAAAAACAAGACCTTATACAGCTATGCCGACGCAAAAATAAAAAAGTTACAGCTCTTTGAATGTGACAATGTAAAAATGTAAAAAATGGCTTGGACATTAGGGCCCAGAATGCAAGCAGGGGGAAGGGGTTAAACAGTGAAATAACATAAATATTTACATATATGTGTGTATAAATGAACATCCAGAGATCCGTCCGATGGCTATTAAGGGGTCCGGAAGTTATTTTTTAACTCAAATTGGCCTATGACATGTTTGGGATTTTTTTTGTCCCCCTCTGGAAAAATCCATATTAAACTTTTTAAAGCTGGATCAATGAGGCAGACTTGATCATGGCTATCCTTAGGCCCTGTTCACGTGAGCTGGTTTTTCCAATCATTGAAATCGGGAGGCTTTTTTGGCGCGGTTTCCGCATCAAAAAACGTGCCAAAAAGCTCTGCGTGAACAGGGCCTTAAGAGGGTATTTCCACTATAGACAATTATAATATGTATGTGGTATCGTTGGGCAATTAATAAAATACAAAAAAACAAAACCGAAAGTCAGCGCAATTAACCGACGTCTTGCGCATTTTGGTATTTTCTATTTTTTTTTTTCCCTAGTTTAAACTGTATCTGCATCTTCAGGACGCAGATACAGTTTAATCCAATTCTCTAACATTCACTATGTATCGCCGGACGCGAGGCAGTGACGTCATCGCACCTGTCTGCAACTGGATCACCCTCACTTGTAGAGTTCATGCCTCAACAGGTCAGAGCTGTTTTGGCGGTGTGAGCAGGAGCTACTCAATGTTAGGCAGGTGGTTTTATAAAATAAGCACATTATTTTTGTATATGCATATAGTTTATGATGTATGTCATTTAAACCCATAAAACACTTTCATAATCACAGAGATCCTTTAGCAGGCAAATCTGTAGGTATGTTCTTTCCTTTATTTTGACTACAAAACACGTGTTGCAAGTGCCAAAATGTCCAAGTACTGAAAGAAAAATGTTTTAAATATTTCTGACCTGAAATACCGGTTTGTCCTGGCACTAATTGTGAATTTGCATGTGTAATAAGCATGTAATTAAGTGTAATAGTTCATTTTGTCAATTCATGCAGTGTAGTCTGTCAGTGTTTAATATAAAAGACAAGAAGCCGTGATCCTTGCTCACAAGATCTGTATATATTGTATTGTGTTCTAGCAATCATCCACTTTAGAGCCCATATGTAATGTTGGGGCATCTATACGGACACTGTGTGACTATATTGTTTATTTGTACCAATGACCTATGCCTTTCCTAATATGTCAGACTACTCCTTTGCTTTGCCTTTTAGAGACTAGATATAAGTGACTGACATGTTTGGGACAACAGTCGTAAAAGTCTTCCATTTGTCTGAAGTTTTGATGAAACATGTTGACATTTTCATTGTACTCTATTAATTTCCAGTCTCGGCACCTGACGTACAAGGAAGCAATTTAGTGATTATATTATTATCAAGGTGGAGGGAGCAAGTATCCGTAGCTACCTCTCCATCTCAGCTTCCCTTTTAACATATTCTATATTTATAATCCTATTTTACCAGCCTACTTACTTTACGGAACATGCAAAATATTATGAGGAAAAGGGTGAGGAACATATTGGTAAGGGAAACCTGAAAGATGGCATTCAATGGTGGTGCTTGTGGAACTGCCAACACACAATATAACCATCTAAGGCAGGGGTCTCAAACTCGGCCGGGTAAGTGGGCCACATATAGAAAAAATGGGAAGTTGACGGGCCGCATTACTTTCAAATTTGATAAACATGTCAAGATTGGGCAGCCCCTTTTTAGATAGTGCCACAGTGCCCTCTGTGGATGCTGTCACAGTGCCCTCTGTGGATGCTGTCACAGTGCCCTCTGTGGATGCTGTCACAGTGCCCTCTGTGGATGCTGCCACAGTGCCCTCAGATGTTGCCACAGTGCCCTCTGTGGATGCTGCCACAGTGCCCTCTGTGGATGCTGCCACAGTGCCCTCCTCAGATGCTGCCACACACACCCCAAGTAGATCGCTCCATTGGGGCTCCATCTAGGAGTGAATTCCTCTACTGTTGGAGCCCCTGACATCACTGTCCATACACAGTGATGTCAGGGGATCCTCCTGGACCGGAATGTGATATCAGGGTCCCGGAGCAGAGCACTAGTATAGGCTCTGCGCCGGAACTCTGGGGAAGCCATTAACATCAGTGTCCGTATATGGACAGTGATGTCAGTGGCTTGCCCAGAGCTGGAGTCCCGTTGCAGAGCCGCTTCTAGCACTCTGCCTGGGATTCCAGCTCTGCTCCTGACATCACTGTCCATATATGGACATGGATGTCAGGGGCAAACCCAGAGCTGGAGTCCCGGGCAGAGCGCTAGTATCGGCTCTGTTCCGGGACTCTGTGGAATTCCCTGACATCGCTGGCCATATATGGACAGTGTGTCAGGGTCTTCCCCAGAGCAGAGTCCTGGAGCAGAGCCGATACTGGTAGACTGCTGCGTTGACTCTGGACTTGATATAACACAGTGAACCAACACCAGCAGATGACATGTCTCCCCAAACCATCACTGACTGTGGAAACTTCACACTGGACCGCAAGCAACTTGAATCTCCCTTCCTCCAGACTCTGGGATCTGATTTCCAAATGAAATGCAAAATTTACTTTCATCTGAAAACAGGACTTTGGACCACCGAGCAACAGTGTTGGTCCACTGTGTTATATAAAGTCCAGAGTCAGTGCAGCTGTCTACCAGGAAATTTTCGAGCACTTCATGCTTCCAGCTGCTGACAAGCTTTATGGAGATGCTGATTCCATTTTCCAGCAGGACTTGGCACCTGCCCACACTGCCAAAAGTACCAATATCTGGTTTAATAGCCACAGTATCACTGTGCTTGATTGGCCAGCAAACTCGCCTGACCTAGAGAATCTATGGAATATTGTCAATAGGAAGATGAGACACCAGACCCAACAATGCAGACGAGCTGAAGGCCGCTATCAAAGCATCCTGGGCTTCCATAACGCCTCAGCAGTGCCACAGGCTAATCGCCTCCATTCCACACCGCATTGATGCAGTAATCCATGCAAGAGGAGCCCCGACCAAGTATTGAGTGCATATACTGTACATTCTTTTCAGTAGGCACCAACATTTCGGTATTAAAAATCATTTTTGAAATTGGGTTTATGTAATCTAATTTTCTGAAACACTAAATTTTGGGTTTTCATTAACGGTTAGCCATAATCATCAACATTAAAAGAAAAAAATGCTGTAAATAGATCACTGTGTGTAATGAATCTATATAATATGAGTTTCACTTTTTGAATCGAATTACTGAAATAAATTAACTTTTTGATATTCTAATCCATTGAGAAAGACGTGTGTGTGTGTGCGTGTGTGTGTGTGTGTGTGTGTGTGTATATATATTCACATATTCTTGGCATAGATCTGCAAATTATCTTCCATTTCATAAGACGAAAGTCAAGGTAGAGAGAACTAGGTTGTTAGAATCATGGTTAAAAAAATCATATACAGTATATTTTACGTGCATTCTTATAATCTTTGTTACATACAGTATTTACACATATATTTTATCTATCATTTATTAAGGACAAGTGCGCCCAGCCTCTAAACACAGACTCAACGGATAAAAACCACATTTCTAGATTGTTCCGTTCCACCTGTAAATGTTATATGTAACCTTTTTTTTGTCAGACAAAAAAGAAGCTGTCATGCTAATCACCATTGCAAACTGACCATTTTGGTTGAAAACTATTCCCGATGCTAATATTCAAATAAAAAAATCTAAAGATGTATACAGAATTGATATGTCTGTAAAGTACCTTATTAAAATGTATTGAATTTACGGTTTATTACTATGCATATTCAGTAATGGTGGTTCATGTTTCCAGTATTTTGCCACTTGTTTCCACACTTTAAACAAAGACATTTGTAAGGCCCCATGCACACGAACTTAAAAACGCCCGTAATTACGGGCCCATAGACTTCTATTGGCCACGTGTACCTCCCCGTATGCTTACGGGAAGGTGCCCGGGCCGTTAAAAAATATAGAACATGTCCTATTTTAGGCCGTAATTACGGCACGGGCAGGCCCATAGAAGTCTATGGGGCTCCCGTAATTATGGGTGACTACGTGTGTGCACCCGTAATTACGGGAGCGTTGCTAGGCGACGTCCGTAAATAGTCACTGTCAAGGGTGCTGAAAGAGTTAAATGATCGGCCGTAACTCTTTCAGCACCCTGGACAGAAACTACCGATCACAATATAGATCAACCTGTAAAAAAAAAAAAAAGACGTTAGTACTTACCCAGAACTCCCTGCTTTTTCCTCCAGTCCAGCCTCCCAGAATGATGTTTCAGCCCATGTGACCGCTGCAGCCAATCACAGGCTGCAGCGGTCACATGGGCTGCCGTGTCATCCAGGATGGTCGTGCTGGATGTCTAGAGGGACACGTCACCAAGGCAGCGGCCGGGTAAGTATGAATTTCTTTTACTTTTACCTCGGAAAGGGCTGCCCCTTCTCTCTATCCTGCACTGATGGAGAGAAGGGGCTGCCGATTTAGTGCAGTGCAATTTTGCAGCGAAAACGTTCCCGAAAATAAGGGTGGAATACTGGTGACACCGGACCCGTATTTACGGGCACGGGTCGAATACGTGTGACCAAGGACCCGTATTTACGCCGGTATTTACGGGAGGGAAAAAATATGTTCGTGTGCATGAGGCCTGAATCGGTTTGATTTGAGAAAGCAGGATGCATACACGCTACATCTTGTGCTTCGTTCACATCTGCGTCGGTAAACCATAGCTTTCCGTTAGCATTCCCATTGATTTTCAATGGTAGCGCTTCCGTTGCGAATGGTTCCTGTTTGTCTCCGTTCCGCAA
This sequence comes from Rhinoderma darwinii, assembly GCF_050947455.1. Classification (NCBI taxonomy): domain Eukaryota; kingdom Metazoa; phylum Chordata; class Amphibia; order Anura; family Rhinodermatidae; genus Rhinoderma; species Rhinoderma darwinii. The sequence continues at coordinate 226,485,735 of NC_134690.1, read as the reverse complement.
GGTTTCCGTTTTTTTTTTTTTACGGAATCCATATCGTAGTAGACTGCGCTATTGATTCAGTCCAAAAAACGGGAACCTTACAGAACAGAGACAAACGGAAACCATTAGCAATGGAAGCGTTACCATTAAAATCAATGGTAATGCAAACGGAAAGCTATGGTTTCCGTTCGTGGGTTTCCCTGATTGAAAGGTCCGACGGAACCCACGAACAGAAGCCTTACACAACTCTTTGGTTCAAGTGGGACTGATAATAGTTGTTTAAAAATTTTATAATTTGTGACCAGTCCTTGTTTGTAATCCTATAAAGTTCAATAAAAGTGTACCATTATTTGTATTATATTGTTTTATTGTATTTTGTTGTGTTGTCTATTATGTGTTAAGGTCTTATTCCTATTACTGCTGAAGTCGTCTATAAGTAAAAAATTTTTTACGTGGGGGCAAGAAATGGAGTAGTTCATAACAAACCGATCAGTCCAGCTCAGTTTTCCAAGACATGTTGGAAGAAGTGATCTGACTGCTATGGAAAGCTGCTCTTCTTTCTGTCTGTACTTAATTTTATACACCTGGTTCACACAGGGGCATTTATTCAAGCTAGTGCAGGGGAATAGTGGAGCAGTTGCCCTTATAAACCAATCTGATTCCAGAGGGGCTTTGGAAAATGAAAAAAATATTATTGGTTGCTTTGGGCCGCTGCTCCCCTTTTTCTCAGTTCTAGTTTGGCTAAATGCCGATCACCCCCCTCCCCCGTGTTTGAATTTGTAGTTCGTGTTTAGAGGGATTAATTTTGTTATTCTCCAACTATATTTACAGGCAACCAGTGAACGTCCTTTTGTGCAAAAGCTATTTCGGCCAACTTCCAGTGACGGGAAGCCTCATACACTTGGGGATTTAATTAAAGAAGTTTGTCCTGCAGCTATCACACCTGAAGGTACAAGTTCAGACAATCCTCTAACAATTACAATTATCATAAGATTGAGAAAGTGTTTTCATCCAGTGTCTGTTACTTAACGTAGATATTTGCTAGCATCTAACATTTATATAATTTGTTTATTTTTAAGGGGTATTCTGGCCAAAGATATGGATAGGTGATAAATGTTTTTGGCCGGAATACCCCTTTAAACCCTTCCTGCTTTGGCCACTTTTGACCTTCCTGACAGAGCCTCATTTTTCAAATCTGACACGTGTCACTTTATGTGGTAATAACTAAGGAATGCTTTTACCTATCCATGCGATTCTGCGTTTTTCTCGTGACACATTGGACTTTGTTACTGGCAAAATCTGTGCGTTACATTCAGTATTTCATTGTAAAAAACACCAAAATGTATCGAAAAATTGCAAAAATGTGAATTTTTCTAAATTTAAATGTATCTGCTTGTAAGACAGGCAGTTATACCACACAAAATTGTTGCTAATTAACATCCCCCATATGTCTACTTTAGATTGGCATCGTTTGTTTGAACATCATTTTATTTTTCTAAGATTTTACAAGGCTTAGAACTTTATAGCAGCAATTTCTCACATTTTCAAGAAAATTTAAACGGCTATTTTTTCAGGGACCAGTTCAGTTGTAAAGTGGCTTTTATGGCCTTATGTATTAGAAACCCTCAAGTCACCCCATTTTAAAAACTTCACCCCTCAAAGGGTTTTTTTTTTTAGTTGCATTAATTCATTTTTAATCCATTTTTTTTTTGTAACACAAAGTTTTACCAGAGAAACTCAACTCCATATTTATTGCCCAGGTTCTGCAGTTTTTAGAAATATCCCACATGTGGCCCTAGTGTGCTTATGGACTGAAGCACAGGCCTCAGAAACAAAGGAGCACCTAGTGGATTTTGGGCCTCCTTTTTATTAGAATATATTTTAGGCACCGTGTCCGGTTGAAGGGCTCTTGCGGTGTCAAAACAGTGAAAGTCCACCAAAAGTGACCCCATTTGGGAAACTACATCCCTCAAGGAAATTATCTAGGGGTATAGTAAGTATTTTGACCCCACAGGTTTATTGCAGAAATTATAGGAAGTAGGCCGTGAAAACTAAAATCTACTTTGATAAGCAGTGGGGAAGATGGTTGGCTTGCCCTGGGGTGGTGTCCTCTGAACTGAGCAGAATACGGACGCAAGTCTTCTAAGGGACCATTTGTAGTCACTTTAGGAACAGATGGGGGAGGAAATGATGGGTCCTGCTAATGGAACTAGTTTTCCTTTTTTTGTATCGAATATAACTGTTAGAGATACCGATGGGGGCTGTGCAGGGGTTGCGGGGGGGGATGCAATGTTGGTTTTTTTTTTTTCTTCTGCCATGCTGGAACAGTTGTATTTGATGCGGATACAGTTGTGATATGACTGTCCATGTCTTATTGTTCTTGTTAATAAAAAATTGGACTCCATTCACAAAACTACACCCCTTGAAGAATTTATCTAGGGGTGCAGTCAGCATTTTGACCCCACAGGTGTTTCATAGATTTTATTACAATTGGGCAGAGAAAATAAAAACAATCCTTTTTCTTCAATAAGATGTTATATCCTGGACCATGCAATAGAGTAGTTAGACATAACTCTCTAGACAATATTGAATATATGTCAGTTATTTCATGGATATGCATGGTGATACTCAATAGAAGGATGGTATAAAAGTTGTTTCAGTCATTCAGTACTATTTGTATGAGACAACATGTACTTGAGTTTTCTTATAATAAACCAAGAGTCAACAGAATTTTTAATGTTCAGCATTGATACTATACCTGTGTTGAAGGTTTAGACGATTGATCCACCAAGTGATTTTTCAGTTTTAGAACCTCGTTGTGTTTTTATAGTTTGTGTCTTTAACATTGGATGTAATAAAAAAATCATAAATTTTTCTATGTACTTGTGGCTCAATACTCCTTTTTCTCATGGTTTGTAGTATTAATCTAGGGGTGTAGTGAGCATGTTAACCCCGCAGGTGTTTTGCAGAAATTAGTGTGCACTCGATGTTGCAGAGTGAAAATGGAATTTTTCAGGAGTGAAAGAGTACCATGTGAAATTGAGGCCTAATTTGGCAACTTACACAGTATTGGTTTACAATTGCAGGGCTCTGATGTGAAATAATAAAAGAAACCCCTGAGAAGTGACCCCATTTTGGAAACTACACCCCTCAAGGCATTTATTAAGGGGTGTAGTGAGCATTTTCACCCCACAGGTCTTTTCCATAAATGATTTGCGCGGCGGATGGTGAAAAGTAAAAATGTAAATTTTTCCCCAGATAGTCCCTGACTTCCCTGGAGCGGTCCTCTACTCCTGAAGCGGATTCCCCGGCCACAGCATGTGAGGAGATTTTTTTTTGCTGCCTGTAAGAGCGGATTCTCTAATCCCTGTCCACAGCGTTGCCGAAGCTGTGGCCGGTGATTCCTCTCCAGGAGAAGTCCCTGACTTCACTGTCCATATATGGACAGTGATATCAGGGACTTCTCCTGAAGCGAAATCCCCGGCCGCTGTGATGCTGTGGCTGGAGATTCCGCTCCAGATGTCCCTGACGTCGCTGTCCATTTATGGACAGTGAAGTTAGGGACTTCTCCAGGAGCGGTCCCCTACAGTGGCGCTATATACTGAAAAGGGGGTTCCATCTACAGGGGTTGCTATGTACAAGGGGGCTGTGTGGAACTACCTACAGGGGTGTTGTGTGGCACTACCTACAGCGGGGCTGTGTGGCATTATCTACAGAGGGCAGTATCTACTGTGTGGCATTATCTACAGGGGGTTGTGTGGCATTATCTACAGGGGTCAATATCCCATAAGGGAGCAAAAAAAAGAGGGAGTATGCCCAACGCACATAGTGCATTATCAAATGAGAAGGCAATGCCCTCTTGTTCTTGTCAAGGTGAGAGGCTGTAGCTAGGATTCCATCTGGAGCCACACGGGCACGGTGTCGCGATAAGTGTAAGAGGAGAATTGAAAAATTGGAATATTTCCCCAGCGCTGCTTCTTTGCAGGAAGTGAATGCAGATGGTGTAAAGCAATCAGTCGATAGAAGGCATAAGGTAAATAAGAATAATACATACAATCTAGACTGCAGTCGAGGAATTATAATGGCCATAATTAAAAACGCGTTCTTACTGCCAATAAACTGGTTGTGAGTGTAGGTCGGTACATTGAGATATCGGGATTGAAAAACACTGGATTGTGAGCGGACTTCTCATGTTGGTGGTGATCGTGATGAGAATGAATTGGTTAGAGACATGGTCAGAGATATGTTCAACTTAAGCTTCTGGAATGGGGGATAGGATGACTTAGATTAATTGAGATGTTAAATTTGGTGAACTGCAGTGTTGTGCTGGCAGGAGGATTGCAGGACGCGTTGCCCTTTGCTATGCGAACTGCGATCTCTTACAGACGGTCTGGCGTCCTCGGTTGAAATGGAGACCGCTAAGGAGCTTTGGAAGTTGAGAAAGTGAAAGTATCTATATCTTATGCGCTGGTATGTATCAGCCGCAGGGAGGGTATCAGCACATAAGAGATAGATACTTTCGCTTTCTCAACCTCCAGAGGCCACCATAGCTCCTATAGCCTTAAGCCCTGTGACTAGGGCTTAAAGCTATGTTCACACAGCAGTGAAAAAAAATGGCCATTTAACAACTAATCAACTTTTAATTCGTTTTTCATGTCAGTTTGCATCTGTTTCTTTCCAAATTGTCATGCATTTCAAGTCTGTCTGACCGTTTTCAATGGCCGTTTGTGATTTGTTTGCCATTTGTGTTTCATGGCCTTTATTTGTCAGGGTTTTGTTTTTTTGTCCAAACCACCTGAAAACACCACAGTGCCCTTGTAGATAGTGCCTACATGTAAAGTAGCAGTACCCAAATAGGGCCACAGTGCCCATGTAGATCGCGCCACACACCCCACCATGTAGATAGCGCTATACCATCCCTACCCCGTGGATTTTTCTTATGACCTCATATTGACCTGTTGCATGCGAGTTGCACGTGATTTACATTGCTGTCTATATAAAGCGTGTTACTTTAACACCTGTTTGTTGCACCTGATTCTAGGCAGCTGCCTGCTTAATGGGAGCAGCATGTTCAGGACCTATACCTCTCCCAGCAGAACTTGGTCCCATTCATGGCTTTACACCATGTATATAAAGCAAAGAACATAGGCTAGGTTCTGATAGGTCCTCTTTAAAGAAGCACTCACAAATGTTTTTATCTTTTTCTCCATTTGTAATGGACATCGGGAACATAGTTGTGCAGTTAAAAATCCTACTAATCGCTTTATTCCCGATTTGTATCAGCCTCCCTTCAGGTCCTTCTGTTGTACCATGTGAAAGCACTCTGTTTCTCTGAATCATACAGGCTTTTCTGTATGGACCGGAAGAAAGGGTCCTATTATGCGGCTCGATGAGGACCGTGTAAACTAGCGCCGATCAACGAGACAGCTCGTTTGCTCCTTTCACAACGAGCTATTATCAGTAATGTGTGGGGACGAGCGCTGGTTACTACGATCGCTGGTCCTCATAGATTTCTATCATGTTGGCAGCACGTATCCCTGTTTACACAGGCAGATGTGCTGCCGACAACGATAATATTTTAGGTTACGTAAACCATACAATCAGCCGATGAATGAGCGTTTGCTCGTTCATTGGCTGATTGTTGGCCTCTTTACAGAGGGCAATTATAAGAAATGAGCGTTTTGTGAATGCTCGTTTGCCCGATGATTGGCCAGTGTAAAAGGGCCCTTAATCCCTCTTGCAAGTCCATGCAATCTGAGTCTTAAAAGAATTCATAGCAAGACTTTCAGCCCACACAGAGGAGCTGGTATGATTGTGCGATCACGAGGTACAACGGAAGCACCAGAACAGAGGCTGATAAATCATGAATAAAGTGATTGATATGATTTTTAACTTTGTACCCGAAGTCAATTACAAATGGGGAAAAGATAACATTTTGCAGGAGGCCTTCTTTAAGTATTGCATGTGCTTGATATACAGTGAAGGAAATAAGTATTTGATCCCTTGCTGATTTTGTAAGTTTGCCCACTGTCAAAGACATGAACAGTCTAGAATTTTTAGGCTAGGTTAATTTTACCAGTGAGAGATAGATTATATTAAAAAAAAAAAAAAAACAGAAAATCACATAGTCAAAATTATATATATTTATTTGCATTGTGCACAGAGAAATAAGTATTTGATCCCCTACCAACCATTAAAGGGAATGTGTTGCCAGAAAAACATGTTTTTTTTAAAAAAATTAAACATTTAGTGTGTGGGTGATTAAACATTGTTCAAATTTTTTTTATTTTTTTCACGAGTCAGGAAATAGTCAGGAAATATTATAAATTAATTCTAATTTATAATACTACCCATTTTTGGTCACTAGATGGAGCTATTCCCAAAATTGCAGCATTGCAACAATGGGTTAAAAGCCCTCGCTCTAGTGAGCTCTCAGCATCCCCCCCTCCTTTATCCTGGCTAGTGCCGGGATAAACGAGGGGTTTGAACGGTGTAACCTCCTACGCTGTGTGTCGCCATTTTTTGAGCTAACACACAGTGTAGTAGGTTTACATACAGTAGTAAACACACACAAACACGAACATACATTGAAATCTCTTACCTGCTCCTGCCGCCAGCGCTCCCTCCGGCCCGTCCGCTCCGTTTGCTGCCGCTGGTCCAAGTGCACAAATCCGGAAGCCGCGACCGGAAGTAGTAATATTACTGTCCGGCCGCGACTTCCGGTCCACAGGAAAATGGCGCCGGACGGCGCCAATTTCGAATTGGACTGTGTGGGAGCGGCGCATGCGCAGTTCCCACACAGACGCCGTACACTGAAGTCAATGGGACGGGAGCCGTTCGCAGTCCCTATGGGACTGTGGCTGCCGTATTCCATGTCTGTATGTGTCGTTAATCGACACAGACAGAAATGGAACAAAAAATGGCAGCCCCCATAGGGAAGAAAAAGTGTAAAAATAAGAAAAAGTAAAACACAAACACACAAATGAATATAAACGTTTTTAATAAAGCACTAACATCTTTAACATATAAAAAAATAATTTGTGATGACACTGTTCCTTTAAGAGTTCAGCCTCCTCCAGACCAGTTACACGCTCCAAATCAACTTGGTGCCTGCATTAAAGACAGCTGTCTTACATGGTCACCTGTATAAAAGACTCCTGTCCACAGACTCAATTAATCAGTCTGACTCTAACCTCTACAACATGGGCAAGACCAAAGAGCTTTCTAAGGATGTCGGGGACAAGATCATAGACCTGCACAAGGCTGGAATGGGCTACAAAACCATAAGTAAGACGCTGGGTGAGAAGGAGACAACTGTTGGTGCAATAGTAAGAAAATGGAAGACATACAAAATGACTGTCAATCGACATCGATCTGGGGCTCCATGCAAAATCTCACCTCGTGGGGTATCCTTGATCCTGAGGAAGGTGAGAGCTCAGCCGAAAACTACACGGGGGGAACTTGTTAATGATCTCAAGGCAGCTGGGACCACAGTCACCAAGAAAACCATTGGTAATACATTACGCCGTAATGGATTAAAATCATGCAGTGCCCGCAAGGTCCCCCTGCTCAAGAAGGCACATGTACAGGCCCGTCTGAAGTTTGCAAATGAACATCTGGATGATTCTGAGAGTGATTGGGAGAAGGCCCTGTGGTCAGATGAGACTAAAATTGAGCTCTTTGGCATTAACTCAACTCACCGTGTTTGGAGGAAGAGAAATGCTGCCTATGACCCAAAGAACACCGTCCCCACTGTCAAGCATGGAGGTGGAAACATTATGTTTTGGGGGTGTTTCTCTGCTAAGGGCACAGGACTGCTTCACCGCATCAATGGGAGAATGGATGGAGCCATGTACCGTCAAATCCTGAGTGACAACCTCCTTCCCTCCACCAGGACATTAAAAATGGATCGTAGCTGGGTCTTCCAGCACGACAATGACCCAAAACATACAGCCAAGGCAACAAAGGAGTGGCTCAAAAAGAAGCACATTAAGGTCATGGAGTGGCCTAGCCAGTCTCTAGACCTTAATCCCATCGAAAACTTATGGAGGGAGCTGAAGATCCGAGTTGCCAAGCGACAGCCTCGAAATCTTAATGATTTACAGATGATCTGCAAAGAGGAGTGGGCCAAAATTCCATCTAACATGTGTGCAAACCTCATCATCAACTACAAAAAACGTCTGACTGCTGTGCTTGCCAACAAGGGTTTTGCCACCAAGTATTAAGTCTTGTTTGCCAAAGGGATCAAATACTTATTTCTCTGTGCACAATGCAAATAAATATATATAATTTTGACAATGTGATTTTCTGTTTTTTTTTTTATATAATCTATCTCTCACTGGTAAAATTAACCTAGCCTAAAAATTCTAGACTGTTCAAGTCTTTGACAGTGGGCAAACTTACAAAATCAGCAAGGGATCAAATACTTATTTCTTTCACTGTATATGCAATACTTGGTATATGAGTATATGTTTCAAATCAAAGCCTCCAAAACAATCTTTTCACCTTTTTTTTGTTTACGTTCTGAAAGTATCACTTTGTATGGCAACGCACATTGAGGAGGGGTAATGAGTGAGCGCCTGGGTAGACACCTGTCTGATGTCTTGAAATAAGGGAAACCACAGACACTTAGGCATCTAAAGCTTACAAAACATTGACATTTTCTAGAAGAAAGCAATGTGCTGGGGATCAAGCTTGGCTTTTCTTGTCAATAATTGACAGGCTATAGGGGTGGAGCAAAGGAGACGGCAAACTGAGACGGGTACCTGCAGATTCATGTGTATGAAAAGGCAGCTATTATAGACGTCTCTTTGAAGATTTAGAACAGGTAAGATATTCCTCTTTGGCAGATGAAAGAAGGCTTCTATTATCCGCTCTGTTTGAAGATCTGAATATTATCACCTCCTTTAATTTCTTGGCTAGCAGTGCCCCTCTTTTGTTTTGTTTAATCTCTCATGTGTTACAATATTTAGGCCAAAACTGGTTAGTCCAAAAGTATTAAAAGACTGTCCTTTACCATTGGGTGGTTTATTGATATTCTAGCTTTAGATCAGCCACCAGTAAATGTTGTGTTCTCTTATCAAGTTGCTAAATATTGCATTTCGATTTTACTAGTTATATCTATTTAGACTAAACCTGATTGACAACAATTGTAACCAACAGGGATTCTTTAACGATTTATTAGCCGTGCCCTGTCCTACGCCCAAATACCATATTTTTCCGTAGAATTACTCCAGGAACTGACGTAAATACCATAATATATCTGACCCTATGTGTCCTCGAAAACCAGAAACAATGTTTGACAGCAAAACGGCACCAAATATTTCTACTTCCAGTGGCACACATCACAAAGAATTTAATGTTCTTTTACACTGCAGACTTTTTATTAAATCTAAAAATAAACACTATAAAAAGTTCTGTCTGTATTATTAAGGTGGACTGCTCATTTGTAAATGCATTCTCTTTAAAACAAGTCACTTTTTTTTTTTCTACATGATCTTGTAATTTAAAGGGCTAGTGAACAGAAGTCACTGTTGTATAAAAAAAAAAAAAAAATGATAGGTGGAATTTGAGAGCAGGTATGACTGGGAATCTCTAGAGGAAATTGTCCCTGTCTGAGTCTCTTTCCTTTTAAGATGGAAGCCGTTGACTTCACACAAAGGGATTGTCTGTAATCCGGGCTTCACCTCAGCCAGGTAATGGTTTCTGTTGATGACATCAGTAAGTTCACTGAATACCAGAAATGTTTTGAATAACTTTATCATTCTTACTAGGCAGTTTTATTGACTTTTTGTTTGTTCATGGATAAAAGTATAAATACAGAATTCAAGATCTGAGAGCACCAATAAAATTCAGGGCCCAAACTCCTTAGTTTTGTTTTAGATATTAAAGTGAACCTGTCAGCAGTATTGAGCCCTCAAAATTACTGACCGCACTATATACAGTATGGGCAGAGCAGCGTAACCATAGTAGGTTACATGACCGTCAAATCTACATTTTAATGTCCCCGGCACCACGAATGCAAGTGCCCACGGAGACGGCCCCATCAGTGCTGCGGCAGCTCATCACAGAGCGGAGTGGAGAAGCTGGCAGCGTTCAGAGTGACCACTCTAACCATCACTCAGAGCTGAGGGGGCACTTGCAATTGTGGCCGCAGGCACTTTTGAATGTAGATTTGACACCACAGGTGTACTTGCGCTGCTCTCCGAGTCCTGTATATAGCGCTGTCAGCAGTTTTAAGAGGCCCAAAACTGGTGAAAGATTCTATATCTTTATAGCATCTATAGATAAATACATAAGTACAATACATTGTATCACATTTGTACTCTCTGATATAGTTCTGCCCCATTCTTTCCTATTTCTTATACATTTTAAGTGCTCAATGTATATGGAAGAAGACCGAAACATTGATGACACCGTTTGTGTGTTTCTAATCTACTTGGGTATCATACTAGATCAGTAGTGAAATGACTAAGAAGGGTGCAACAGTTTAAATATAGATGATTCTTAACAAAAAATATCTCCCACATTATATATTTTACATTTGAATTGATCTTCAGAACTAATCTTGTTTTCAATGCAGGGGTCACGATGCATGTGTGTTAGCGCTCTATTTAACTGAATGGACGCTATGGAGGATTATCGCTCTGTTACCTTCCCTTCTTTCAGCAGTGGCCGCGCATACACAGTTAGGCTTGTTTCACAGTTTTGACGAGTTTTCGTTAAAAAGAGTGTATAACAAATATACAATATACTTTGAGTAGTTCATAGGCGTTTAGTAATATTCCTATGTATGACATCCTCCGTTATGTTTTAAACATGGGAATTTATACTTTGGTAAAATTAGCAGAATTCTCATGTGCCATAATAAAAAGGCTAATAGGGTATGTTCAGGAGGCCGACCTGGATGAAGAAACACAGAACTCTTGGTAAGGCTATGTTCACAAGGAGTATTTTGGGGGAGGAATATCTGCCTCAAAATTCCGTTTGGAACCTTGAGGCAGATTTTCCTCTCCCTGCACGCCGATTTTCGCGGCGATTTTCGTGCCGTTTTTCGCCCGCGGCCGTTGAGCGCCGCGGGCATAAAACAGCGCGAAATACGCTTTCTCTGCCTCCCATTGAAGTCAATGGGAGGTCAGAGGCGGAAGCGCCCGAGGATAGGGCATGTCGCTTCTTTTTCCCGCGAGGCAGTTTTACTGCTCGCGGGAAAAAGACGCCGACGCCTCCTATTGAAATCAATGGGAGGCGTTCTCGGGCCGTTTTTGCCGAGTTTTGCGACGCGGTTTCCGCGTCAAAAAACTCGGCAAAATACTCCGTGTGAACATAGCCTAAGTGTATGGTTTTTGGTTTTTTTCTGCGGCGGAATAGCTGTTTTTCCGCTGCAAAAAAGCGCAACATCTGCCATTTGTTGAAGGTTTTACCTTCCCATTGAATTAAATGGGGAAAATCTGCAGAAAATAAACAGCGTTTACGCAAATACAATTGACATGCTGCGGATTAAAAAAAAAACGCACCACAGGTCAATTTCTGAGCATTTCTTCTGCTCCACATTTACGCAGCGTGTGAATGAGATTTAATGAAAATCTCATCCACTTCACTGCTATTGTATTATGCTGCAGATTTTCCACAACTAAATTAGTTGTGGAAAATCCGCAGCATATACGCTACGTGTGAACTGACCCATATTGTCGGCACTTTTTGCAAGACTCAACCAAGAAAGAAATATTTATAACATTTGGTGTACCACATTGTTCACTTACGGAACAACTTAAATGCTAGTCATTCATCTCGTGTATTCAGCCTAGAGGTCTTCCACAGGCACGTATGTGTGTGTTCACATTTACAGCACTGCTGCTAATTCCTTCTACCAATGCTGGTACTGTATGTGCTTGTATTACAGGCTCAGGATACACATTGCTGCTTATGTTCAGTGTGGTAATACAAGGCTTCAGAATCATTGTGTTTGGTTATGTATTCCATTAGACAATTTCAGTGCAGAGTTTGCAGATATCCATCAGAAGTTACAGCGGCAGCTTGGTAATTCTGTATTATTTACTTAGAGATCAGCTTTTTCCGGTGACAACTGGAAGTGCAGAAATACTGATTGTCACCTTTGAATTAGATTCTTTATTTATTTTCAAATGGTAATCCATCCGTAAGAGTCTGTTATTTGTTTGTTGTCTGTAATGGATTTTGTAATGTAAAAGCAGCAAGCAATATCTAGACTGAAAGGGATATAGGCACACGTACACTTTTCACTATCCCATAGACTTCTGTGGGAGTAAGAACCTCTGTAGTCTCCCTATAGGCTTTATTTTGTTGCATCTACGGGGTTGTCACTTTTTACCCTGTGGAAACCTGCACTGTATTTCGGAAACTGTATATCAACAAAGCTGCATACGCGATTGCCTTTGGTCCCCTCTACTTTCTAGAAGTTTGAGGATTGAGAGGGGCTATTTACTTAATATTCCTTTCTGGTTAGCTTTTCGGATAATTCATGCCACCTCTAAATTCACAGACTACCCTCTAACTAAGAATCACTGTGTTTATGCTCCACTATAGCAACACATCGGATTAGTGTTGCTTTGGCATGTATTCCAGAAGACCTAGCAGTAGCGACCTGCCCACTCTTAACCCCTTCCCGCTCCTGGACGTACTATTACGTCATGGCAGCTGTATCGTTCGCGCTCCATGTCGTAATAGTACGTCTCGGGAGTAACGGCCGTTTCGGCCGTCCTCCCGACATGTACAGGAGCTGTGACGCTGCTGTCTTGTTCAGCAGCTGTCACAGCTCCTACAGCGGGGACCGATCGCTGTGTCCCCGCTGATTAACCCCTTAAAAGCCGCGTTCTATAGAGATCGCGGCTTTTTAGGGGTTAAGCTGCCATCGCCGGCCTGCTACGCGATAGCGGCCGGCGATGGTGACTATGGCAACCGGACACCAAACAATGGCCTCCGGCTATGCCATAGACGGAAGCCTAGTGGGTCCTGACAACGTCAGGACCCACTATGCTTGCTGTCAGTGAGTAGCTGACAGTTCTAATACACTGCACTACGCATGTAGTGCAGTGTATTAGAATAGCGATCAGGGACTCCTGCCCTCAAGTCCCCTAGTGGGACAAAGTAATAAAGTTAAAAAAAAGTTAAAAAAAGATGTGTGAAAATAAGAAAATAAAAGATTTAAAAGTAATAAAAGTAAAAATCCCCCCTTTTCCCTTATCAGTCCTTTATTATTAATAAAAATATATAAACAAATAAACTATACATAATTGGTATCGCCGCGTCCGTAACAGCCTGAACTACAAAATTATTTCATTATTTATCCTGCACGGTGAACGCCGTAAAGGAAAATAATAATAAACCGTACCACAATCACAATTGTTTGGTCACTTCACCTCCCAAAAAATGGACAAAAAAGAGATCAAAAAGTCGCATGTACCTAAAAATGGTCCTGATCGAAACTACAGTTCGTTACGCAAAAAGTAAGTCCTCGCACGGCTTTATTGATTGAAAAATAAAAACGTTATGGCTCTTAGAATAAGGTAACACAAAAAGTGAATGATTGTTTACAAAACGTATTTTATTGTGCAAACGCCATAAGACATAAAAAAAAACTATAAACATCTGATATCGCCGTAATCGTATCGCCCCGCAGAATAAAGTGAATATGTCATTTATAGCGCACGGTGAACGCTGTAAAAAAAAAACAATAGTAGAATTGCTGTTTTTTAGTCACCACGCCACCTAAAAATAGAATAAAAACTGATAAAAAAGCCGCATGCACCCCAAGAAAACTACAATGGATTCCTCAAGGGGTCTAGTTTCCAAATTGGGGTCACTTTTGGGGGGTTCCCAATGTTTTGGCACCACAAGACCTCTTCAAACCGGACATGGTACCTAATAAAAAAGAGGCCTCAAAATCCACTAGGTGCTCCTTTGCTTCGGAGGCCGGTGCTTCAGTCCATTACCGCACTAGGGCCACATGTGGGATATTTCTAAAAACTGCAGAATCTGGGCAATAAGTATTAATTTGCGTTTCTCTGATAAATCCTTTTGTGTTATAAAAAAAATGGTATAAAGAGGATTTTCTGACAAAAAAAAATAATTAAATTTCACCTCTACTTTGCTCTAAATTTTTGTGAAACACCTAAAGGGTTCATAAACTTTCTAAATGCTGTTGTGAATACTTTGAGGGGTCTAGTTTCTAAAATGGGGTATTTGATAGGGGTTTCTAATATATGGGCCCCTCAAAGCAACTTCAGAACTGAACTGGAACCTAAAAAAATAAATAAATGAGGCAATACTTCGCTTCTTACATTATACTGATAATGAGCCGTGCCCACCCCGAGATGACCCCAGTTTTGACCGTTTGTATAAACGGAGACCCCTATTAGACCGTTCCAGTGCCCGGTTTTCCCAAGCATACACCCCCGAGAAGTGTTTTTCTATTGATGAGTCCCTGGTACATTTTAAAGGGAGGGTTCAATTCCGCGAGTACCTGCCGGGTAAGAGGGCAAGGTATGGCGTGAAGATGTATAAGCTGTGAGAGTGCATCCGGGTATACCTACAGGTTTAGGATATATGAAGGAAAGGCCACCCCCAAACCAGACTGCATCCTGGACTACAATAGGTACATGGGAGGGATGGACTTGTAAGATCAAGCCCTACAGCGCTATGCGGTGTGGTATAAGAAGCTGGCCGTGCACATCATACAGATGGCTTTGTACAATGCGTACGTGCTACGTCGATGTGCAGGCCAGACGGGAACTTTCCTGGAATTTCAAAGGTGATTATCAAGAACCTAATCTTTAGGGACCAAGAAGGGGGGGCACCCAGTACTTCTGGAAGCGAGCCCACACACATCGTACCAGGGCAACACTTTCCAGGAGAAGTTCCCCAAACTGGCAAGAAGGGAAAAAGTCAAGAGGTGCAAAGTCTGCTATAAAAGGGCGATAATGGATGACACAATATATCAATGTGACACGTGTCCCGAATAACCAGAGCTCTGTATGAAAGTGTTTTAAAATTTATCATACAAACCCTTGGTTTATAATTTACCCCAATTTTACTTACCCTGATGCACTCCGCACAGCTTATCCCCCTCATCTTTCCCTTCTGAGCCCTGCTGTGTGTCCAGGCAGCTGATAATAGCCACATGTAGGGTATTGCCATACCCGGGAGAACCCACATTACAGTTTATGGGGTGTAGGTCTCCAGTCAAAATGCTCACTACACCTCTAGATGAATGCCTTAAGGGTTTAGTTTTTAAAATGGGGTCACTTCTTGCGGGTTTCAACTGTACTGGTACCTCAGGTGCTTCTGCATACATGACTTCGCACTAGAAAATCCCCAGTAGGCCAAATGGTGGTCCTTTCCTTCTGAGCCCTCCCATGGGCCCAAACGGCAGTTTACCACAACAAATGGGGTATTGCGGCACTCAGAACAAATTGCGCAACACAATGGGGTATTTTGTTTCTTGTGAAAATAAGAAATTTTCAGCCAAAACTACATATTATTTGAAAAAAATAATTTTGTTTTCATTCCCAGCCCAATTCAAATAAGTTCTGTGAAAAAACTATGGGGTCAAAATGGTCACAACACCCATAAATGAATTCCTTGAGTGGTGTAGTTTCCAAAATGGGGTCATTTGTGGTTG
Organism: Rhinoderma darwinii; assembly: GCF_050947455.1. Taxonomy (NCBI): domain Eukaryota; kingdom Metazoa; phylum Chordata; class Amphibia; order Anura; family Rhinodermatidae; genus Rhinoderma; species Rhinoderma darwinii. Next base: position 226,470,101 of record NC_134690.1, on the reverse strand, counting down.
GTTTCTATTGCTTTGATACCTCTGGGGCTCTGCAAATGCGACATGGCACCCGAAAACCAATCCAGCAAAATCTGTACTCCAAAGAACACACAGCGCTCCTTTCCTTCTGAGCCCTCCCATGGGCCCAAACGGCAGTTTATCACCACAAATGGGGTATTGCCGCACTCAGGACAAATTGGGCAACAAAATGGAGTATTTTATTTCTTGTGAAAATAAGAAATTTTGATAAAAAATTACATCTTATTGGAAAAAATTTCATTTTTTTTAATGTCACAGCCCAATTGAAATAGGTGCTGTGAAAAAACTGTGTGGTCAAAATGCTAACAACAACCATAAATGAATTCCTTGAGGGGTGTAGTTTCCAAAATGGGGTCACTTTTGGTCTGTTTACATTGCTTTGATACCTCTGGGGCTCTGCAAATGCGACATGGCACCCGAAAACCAATCCAGCAAAATCTGGACTCCAACAAACACATAGCGCTCCTTTCCTTCTGAGCCCTCCCATGTGAAAAAACTGTGCGGTCAAAATGGTAACAACAACCCTAAATGAATTCCTTGAGGGGTGTAGTTTCCAAAATGGGGTCACTATTGGGGGATTCCTACTGTTTTGGCACCTCAACACCTCTTCAAACCTGGCATGCTGCCTAAAATATATTCTAATAAAAAAGAGGACTCAAAATGCACTAGGTGCTTCTTTACTTCTAGGGCTTGTGTTTTAGTCCACGAGCACAGTAGGGCCACATGTGGGACATTTCTAAAAACTGCAGAATCTGGACAATACAGATTTAGTAGTGTTTCTCTGGTAAAACCTTCTGTGTTACAGAAAAAAAAATGAATAAAATTGAAATTCAGCAAGAAAAATGAAATTTGCAAATTTCACCTCCACTTTGCTTTAATTCCTGTGAAATGCCTGAAGGGTTAAAAAACTTTCTAAATGCTGTTTTGAATACTTTGAGGGGTCTAGTTTTTAAAATGGGGTGTTTTATCAGGGTTTCTAATACATAGGCCCCTCAAAGCCACTTCAGAACTCAAGAGGTACCTTAAAAAAAAGGCTTTTGAAATTTTCTTAAAAATATGAGAAATTGCTGTTTATGTTCTAAGCCTTGTAACGTCCAAGAAAAATAAAAGAATGTTCAAGAAACGATGCCAATCTAAAGTAGACATATGGGAAATGTGAACTAGTAACTATTTTGGGTGGTATAACCGTCTGTTTTACAAGCAGATGCATTTAAATTCAGAAAAATTCAATTTTTTCAAAATTTTCTCTAAATTTTGCAATTTTTCACCAATAAACACTGAATATATCGACCAAATTTTACCACGAACATGAAGCCCAATGTGTCACGAGAAAACAATCTCAGAATCGCTTGGGTAGGTTTAAGCATTCTGACGTTATTACCACATAAAGTGAAATATGTCAGATTTGAAAAATGGGCTCTGAGCCTTAAGACCAAAACTAGGCTGCGTCCTTAAGGGGTTAAAGAGGACTTCGACACAAAGCTTAAAAGGGTTGTCTCATAAAGAAAATCCCTTTTTTGTCTATGAGCTGATTGCTTCAGGTACCCCTCAGGTTTTATTGCCAGAGGAAGTTGCATCAAACCAGTGCATGTGAAATCAAAGTAAGGGCCATGTGTGGCAGGGAGAGACGCGATTTGTTAGTGGCCTATAGGAGCATCTTGAGCAAGGTGCCCCCTCTATGAAGTCCATATACCGTAATAGGCCCCCTTAGAAATGACTTATAGTAGTTATTTAGAAGATCACGCAGTAGCCATGGTTATGTATTTGCATTTATTTTATTTCCTCCTTTTTTCTTTATTACTATATTATTATAACCTCTTCCCCTCTAAGGTATTCTACTACCCATTCTAACTCATTAGCAATAAATTTTTATGAAAGTGTTTTCATTTATTTTTCAGTATTTCACTTGAGTGTAAAGAAGAATCTCCAGTTGCTATCTGCAGGCTCTGCTTTGAAAGTTTTTATGGTTCTGTTTTATTGAAATTTTTGATGGGTTTCCATAGTCTTTTTTTACTGTTTTTTTTTTTGTTTTGTTTAAATAATATGGAAAACACTTAACCCCTTGAGTACCCAGCTCATTTTGGCCTTGAGGACCAGACCCATTTTTTCAAATCTGACATGTATCACTTTATGTGGTAATAACTCCGGAATGCTTTTACCTATCCAATTGATTCTGAGATTGTTTTCTCGTGACATATTGTACTTTAGTGCAAAAATTTGGTCGATAAATTCATTGCTTATTTGTGAAAAACACCAACATTTAGCGAAAATATGAAGAAATTATGATTTTTCCAATTTTAAATGTATCTGCTTGTAAAACAGATGGTAATACCACACAAAATAGTTACCAATTAACATCCCCCATATGTCTACTTTATGTTTGCATCGTTTTTTGAACATCCTTTTATTTTTCTATGACCTCACAAGGCTTAGAACTTTAGCAGCAATTTCTCATATTTTTAAGAAAATTTCAAAAAGCGATTTTTTTCATGGACCAGTTCAGTTCTGAAGTGGTTTTGAGGGCCCTATATATTAGAAACCCCCATAAAACACCATTTTGAAAACTGCACCCCTCAAAGTATCCAAAACAGCATTCAGAAAGTGTTTCAACCCTTTAGGCGTTTTACAGGAATTGAAGGAAAGTAGAGCTGAAATTTTCAAATTTCATTTTTTTTTACAAAATTCATATGTAATACATTTTCTTCTGTACCACAGAAGGTTTTACCTGAGAAACGCAACACAATATTTATTGCCCAGATTCTGCAGTTTTTAGAAATATCCCACACGTGGCCCTAGTGCGCTAATGGACTGAAACACAGGCCTCAGAAGCAAAGGAGCACCTCTTGGATTTTGGGGCCTCCTTTTTTCAGAATATATTTTAGGCACCATGTCAGGTTTGAAGAGGTCTTGTGGTGCCAAAACAGTGGAAACCCCCAAAAGTGATCCCCATTTTTTAAACTACACCCCTCAGGGAATTTATCTAGGGGTATAGTTAGCATTTTGACCCCACAGGTATTTTGCTATATTTTCTAGAGTTAGTCTGTGAAAATGAAAATCTACTTTTTTTTTCTGGAAAAACGTAAAAATTTCTAATTTTTGCAAGAAATAAAGGAGAGAAAGCACCCCAACATTTGTAAAGCAATTTCTCGCGATTACGGAAATACCCCATATGTGGTAATAAACTGCTGTTTGGACCCACAGCAGGGCTCAGAAGGGAAGGAGCGCCATTTGGATTTTGGAGCTCTGATTTTACTGGAATGGTTTTCAGTGCCATGTCACGTTTGCAACGCCCTGGAGGGACCTAAACAGTGGAATCCCCCCAAAAGTGACCCCATTTTGGAAACTATACCCCTCAAGGAATTTTTCTAGTGGTATAGTTATCATTTTGACCCCACAGGTTTTTTGCTGAATTTATTGGAATTAGTCTGTGAAGTTGAAAAGAGACTTTTTTTTTGAAAAAACACAGAATTTTCTAATTTTTATAAGGAATAAAGGAGAAAAAGCACCTCAAAATTTGTAAAGCAATTTCTCCAGATTACGGAAATACCCCATATGTGGTAATAAACTGCTGTTTGGACCCATGGCAGGGCTCAGAAGGGACGGAGCACCATTTGGATTTTGCAGCTCAGATTTTGCTGAATTGGTTTCTGGGGGCCATGTCGCATTTGCAGAGTCCCTGAAGTACCAGTATAGTAGAAATTCCCCAGATGTGATCCCAATTTGGAGACTATACCCCTGAAAGAATTAAATTAGAGGTGTAGTGAGCATTTTGAGCCCTCAGGTGTTTTATAGATTTTATTAGAATTGGTCCGTGAAAATGAAAACATTTTTTTTTTCCAATAACCTGTAGCTTTAGCTCAGAATTTTTCATTTCCACAAGGAATACAGGAGAGAAGACACCCCAAAATGTGTTACACAATTTCTCCTGATTACGGAAATACCCCATATGTGGTTGTAAACGGCTATTTGGACATACGGCAAGGGTCTAAACGGAAAAAGTGCAATTTCGTTTTTGGAGTGGAGATTTTACAATATTTGTTTTTGACGCCATGTTGCATTGCGCTGAGGTACGAGTACAGTGAAAACTCCCGAGAAGTGACCCCATTTAGGAAACGACACCCCTCAAGGAATTCATCTAGAAGTGTAGTGAGCATTTTGACCCACAAAGGTTTTGCAGAAATTAGTACACAGTGGATGTTGCAGATTGAAAATTTACATTTTCCACATATATGCTATTTCAGTGCCCAATGCGTTGGGCCCAGCTTGTACCACTGGAGACATACGCCCCATAAATTGTTAAGCGGTTCTCCAGAATACGGTAATACCCCATATGTGGTCATAAACCGCTGTTTGGGCACATTGCCAGGCCCAGAAGGAGCGCCATTTGGCTTTTGGAGCGCAGATTTTGCTTGGTAGTAGTTTTGTTTAGTGTTTTACTGGTGATTCAGTTTATAATGTGGGGGCATATGTAATCTGTGCGGAGTACATACATTTTTTGCGTGACACACTGTCGTTTTTATTGGTACCATGTTTGGCTACGCGCGACTTTTTGATCACTTTTTATTCAATTTTTTTGGAAACAACGTGACCAAAAAAGGAAATTCTGCCATTGTTTTTTATGGTATTTTTTTTACGGTGTTCACCGTGCGGGATAAATAATACGATATTTTTTTAGGTCAGGCCGATACGAACGCGGCGATACCTATTATGTCTAGTTTTTGTCTTTTTTTTTTTCATTTTTTTTCTAATTATAAAGGGCTTGATCAGGGAAACAAGGCGATTATTGTTTTTATTACGTAAAACTTGTATTTATTTATTTATTTATCTAAAACTTTTTTTTTACTTTTTTTTCACTTTTTATTTTACACATACTAGGGGACTGGAAGATCTGATCTTCTGATCCCCTGCACAATACACTGCACTACTTCTGTATGTACTGATGTAGTGCAGTGTATTGTAACTGTCACTTTACAACTGACAGTTGAGCCTATCATGTCCTGCTTTGGGCAGGACCTAATAGGCTCCCGTACCTGGCAACCAGGAAGCCGCTGCTAGGCTTCCTGGTTGCCATTGCAACCATCAGAACCCCGCGATTTTTCGCGGGGGGGGGGGCAATGGGGTGCAGAGGGAGCCCCCTCTCTGTATCAATCACTTAAATGCCGCTGTCGCTATTGACAGCGGCATTTAAGGGGTTAAACTACAGCGATCGGAGAGGACAGTGATCGCTGTAGTTGCAGTGGGATGTCGGCTGTATATTACAGCCGACATCCGATGAAGATGGAGCGAGCACAGCTCCTGTGCCCGCTTCATCCTCAGGGCGTTACTATACGCCCATTTTCGGGAAGGGGTTAATAAAAATAGTGTTTTGTTTTTTTACACAGCTTTCTCTGATGTCCTCACGTATCTCACAGAAGTGAGGAGATCAGAGAAAGTGACAGGAGCTTTCTCCTGCAGAAAACGTCACAGACGGCTGT